>NC_064629.1:464399905-465024905 GCF_023864275.1 Schistocerca cancellata
ATCTCTGTGAACGGGAGTGTCATAATACGGCTACATTAAAATGCAGTGTAAATAAAAGTATTACCTAGAATAAGGTAGTACTTCTAAGCCAGGTCTAGAATAATTTTCTTTACTCCCGTACAGGCACTCGAACATCGATCCTTGTTTCAATTGTAAGCCTAGAAAGCAGTTACGACTCCCGTAGTCGTAGTTTATCTCGCACTTTCTGCCCTTAAAGCCGACGCAAACCACTATAACTACCGCTACAAAACTGTCTACGTATAGGACAGCTTTACACTGTCTGTCGACGACTAGGCTATCCTGCGGTTATCAGTGCTTCATGGGTAATTTATTTTGTAACGAAGGCAGACACAACTACAGTACAGGCGATGAGTGAATCCACCTGACTCCACCTTGAAACAGACTGGACTTCATACGCTAATCTTCCTGCACCATGGAAGTAGTACTATTGGAACTGCTACAAAACCAACAGGACGGGATGAAATTTCTCCAACAAAAAGTGTATGCTCACAGCAGTGTTGTGTTCATCATCGGTAACCCCAGTTTTATCCTCTTTGAATGAGAATGTGGGAAGTTTATAATTAGGATGTGGGTAGTTCATAAGAAAAGCTTTGAGCAGCATTTGCTGCATACAAGGTAACAGGCCACAGTTTCGATTTAGCTGTAAATTTTTCCCTCTAGTGACCCATATATTTCGTAATTGTCCCCTATTTGTGAGTACATGTATGTTCATTATATCAAATAGAGGCATGTAATAGGAGCACATACGCAGTTACATCAGTTAAGTAAGTCACTCATCACAATGTCACTCAATTTAGGTGGCAGAACTCGAAGGATTAAGTTTATATTGTATATTTGGCAGCAGATATCAGCATTGTGGGCAATATTATGATAAATTCGTGTTTGCGTTCTACGAGCAGCTCTCGATTAAGAGATCTGGGTGCAGGCGTTGTGCTAGTCAAACTCATCATTATTTGAAGTTTAGGCAATGTACCAAAGCTATAAATTTATTCAGGCAGTAATGTCCTGTAGTAAACGAGCATGAGCCATATTTACTCTCTAACATGGCGTAAGTAGAAAAAGTTCATAATCAGTCGGCACGTAGTGACGCGACAAATCGTTGGAACAAATGGTAATTCGGAGTGGACGGTAATGACTAATTTCATGTAGTGGATGGCCAGTCAGAAACACATAAGGACGGATGAAGACGTAAGATAGTCGAGAACTGTATCGACGAGCACGGTCCGAGAGACTGAAGAAATAACAAGTAAGTGGCTGCAGCTGGCCGTGCGTATTGCAACGCAGCACTCCGACAGACAGAGCGCCCATTGTATCCTCTACCTGCGCCGTCTGCAGAACCGGTGGAAACTGTTATTACCTTCTGACCGCAGTACCTCAGACTCCATTTCGATACGGCTGCTGGACGGGGAATTTCTGTCGGATACCACAGCCGTCCCACTTTCAATCGGCACGTAGAACCCTAAGTGGTCAGACTTAAATCCTGGCTCGTCCTGGACGGGGAAAGAGAAGTACTGGAATTCCCGATGAACGTTCTGGCGACACTTCTGGGTTGTGATCGGCCGGCTCTGGGAGAGGTGGCGAAGATATTTACAGCCATATCATACGCTCCTTCTGCCGTGCTTGTCCTGCCCTTGAAGAAGAGGGTGCTACAGCGGGTGTGAGGTGTGGAAGTGGCTCCACCTATAGGGGTATCTCACTGGTGCACGGATATACCTCCGCCGCTATGTTCGATTCATGAGGGGATCCAGATGTTATGACACCGAAATTCGCTTAGGGAGTAGCAATGGTCCCGCGTTCATCAGCACCAATCCCTGGCCATAGTCAAGATCCCTAGGTCGCCATAAACAGGGACGGTTGCGGAGACGAACAAATAGTGGGAGGTAGGCAGAGCGGCGGCAATGTTAGAGCTATGGTTGCTTACGCTTACGGCTGTGAGAAGGTGTAGGGAGAGGGGAGGCGATGCGGGCTGCTGCGATCAGAGCTGGTTTCAGTGTCAGAAAATCTGTTTACGATCGATCGCGATTTCTGTCTCCACTTAGTGCCGACAACAACGCCTAATGTCCACCCTGTGTGGGCCATAAAGGACCGCCAGTGCTATAGAAGGGCCGGGTGCTCGGGCAATAGGCCCTCTGGGTCTAGCGCAGCGATTCTGATGGAATATACGCCTTAGCCATGTAGTTCACTGAAGTGCGGTATTAAAATACAGAGATATGTAAACAGGCAGAATAAGCCGCTGCGGTCGGTAACAATTATATAACACAGCTAGTGTTTGGCGCAGTTGTTAAATAGGTTACTACTGCTACAATGGCAGGGTATCAAGATTTAAGCGAGTTTGAACGTGGTGTTATAGTAGGAGCATGAACGATGGGACACAGCATCTCCGACGTAGCGATGAAGTGGGGATTTTCCCATACGCCTACTTGACGAGTGTACCGTGAGTATCAGGAATCCGGTAAAACATCAAATCTCCGACAAAAAGTGTCAGCGTGCCAACTACTCAACGAAACATCACCGAAATGAGCTCTCGGAGCCGAAGACACACTCGTGTGCTGTTGATAACAGCACGACACAAAGCTTTACGCCTCGCCTGGGCCCGTTAACAACGACATAGGACTGTTGAAGACTGGAAACATGTTGCCTGGTCGGACGAGTCTCGTTTTAAATTGTATCGAGTTAATGGACGAGTAGGGATATGAAGACAACCTCATGAATCCATGGAGCCTGCATGTCGTCATGGGACTTTTCAAGGTGGTGGAGGCCCTGTAATGGTGTGAGGTGTGTGCAGCTAGAATGTTATGGGAACCTCGATACGGCTAGATACGACTCTCACAGGTGACACGTACATGAGCATTCAGTCTGATCACCTGAATCCATTCGTGTCCATAGTGCATTCCGAAGGAGTTGGGCAATTCCAGCAGGACAATGCGACACCCCACACGTCCAGAATTGCTACAGAGCAGCTCCACGAACATTCTTCTGAGTTTAAACACTTCTGATAGCCACCAAACTCCTTAGATATGAACATTATTGAGCATATCATGTATGCCTTGCAACGTGCTGTTCAGAAGAGATCTCCACACCCTCGTACGAATTTATGGACAACCCTTCAGGATTCATGGTGTTCGTTGCCTCCAGCACTACTTCAGACATTAGTCGGGTCCATTCCACGTCGTGTTGCGGCACTTCTGCGTGCTCCCAGGGGTGTTACACGATATTAGGTAGGTGTACCAGTTTCTTTAGCTCTTCAGTGTATTTCGTTAGGAGTGCGTACGTCCGTTATCCGGCGTTGTTCCGATTCGCTGGGAGGAAACTGATGAGTGCTTCCTCAAAAGTTACTGAAACCATAATTTTACGCATTTGTGTTTTGAGTGTTCTGACTAACCGCTGCACCCCTGAATTTGACGCAGGGTCGAACGAAGCTGTGGGTATTTGGTGGATACCGCATCATTGGTAATGCGACTGAAATGCAAATGTCGCATACTGAGGACCGTTAGAAAGGCATCGGCTTTAGGTGTGTTGACAGCTTTCTTAATTCGATTCAGTTTAAGCTAATAGATGAGTGAAATATGAAGTAAATGTACACAAATTGAGAAATAACTTGTGTTTTTGGAACTACATGTGTCTCCATTGTTCTTCCTTTATCAACGTGCAAATCGTACGTGGAATACCCTTTCAGCGATTTTCAACTCTCTCCGGTGGTTTCAAACGATACGAATAGTGTGTATTTTGATCCGTGGCTAATACAAACAAGTCACTGTGCAACGAAATTTGCGATACATCATTCGCGTGAGGCTGCCGATAGCCATAACAGTCATCCTCTGTGAGCAATAACGGAACAGCTACAGTGGGTACGGCGACCACTCAACGTGGATATTACTTGGTGCCAAATGGCGCATCCATGGTCATGCTAGTGTGAAAGTTAACTTTGTCTGTTCCACTATTTGTAACTCAGAATGTTCTCTAAATGGCTTAACCCCTTGACCGTGCTTTTTCTTGTTATGAATATTGGCTATTGTTGCAGTATTATCTGCCGCTTCCGAGACGATTTACACGCTACCCTCTCTCTTCCCGTCCGTGTAATTATTTAAGTGCATCGCAACGCTTTCCTGCAGCGCGGCAGTATCTCACACGTTTAAAAATGGTTCAAATGGCTCTGAGCACTATAGGACTTAACATCTGAGGTCATCAGTCCCCTAGAACTTAGAACTACTTAAACCTAACTAACCTAAGGACATCACACACATTTATGCCCGAGGCAAGATTCGAACCTGCGACCGTAGCGGTCGCGCGTATCAAGACTGAAGCGCCTAGAACCGCTCCGCCACACCGGCCGGCTCACACGTTTAGATCTTGACGGTAGCAATATGTATTATAAAAGTAAACCAGCTATTTTTGTCTCCTTTTGACAGCCTGAGGAAGGATTTTATTGAAGGATCTAATTCAGAAGCAGTTTTCTTCTACATTAACTTAGAAATTATTTTTTGTATGTGGTTCAATACAAAACAAAGGATTACACATACACATTAACAACGTGATCAAAAGTATTCGGACACCACTAAAAACATATGCTTTTCATATTAGGTGCATTTTGCTGCCACCTACTGCCAGGTACTCCATATCAGCGACCTCAGTAGTCATTAGACATCGTGAGAGAGCAGAATGGGGCACTCCGTGGAACTCTCGTATTTCGAACGTGGTCAGATGATCGGGTGTCACTTGTGTCATACATCTGTACGCGAGATTTCCACGCTCCTAAACATCCATAAGTCCACTGTTTCCGATGTGATAGTGAATTGGAAACGTGAAGGGACACGTACAGCACAAAAGCGTACAGGCCGATGTCGTCTGTTGACTAACAGAGACTGCCGACAATTGAAGAGGGTCGTAATGTGTTATAGGCAGACATCTATCCAGACCATCACACAGGAATTCCAAACTGCATCAGGTTCCACTGCAAGTATTATGACAGTTAGGCGGGAGATGAGAAAACTTGGATTTCATGGTCGAACGGCTGCTCAAAAGCCATATATCACGCCGGCAAATCCAGTCGTCGCCTCACTTGGTGTGAGGAGCGTAAACATTGGACAAATGTACAGTGGAGAAACGCTGTGTGGAGTGACGAATAACGGTACACAATGCGGCGATTCGATGGCAGGGTATGGGTCTGGTGAATGCCTATGAACGTCATCTGCCAGAGTGTGTAGTGCCAACAGTAAAATTCAGAGGCGGTGGTGTTATGGTGTGGTCGTGTTTTTCATGGAGGAGGCTTGCACCCATTATTGTTTTGCGTGGCCGCATCACAACTCAAGCCTACATTGATGTTTTAAGCACCTACTTGCTTCCCAGTGTTAAAGAATAATTCGGGGATGGCGATTGCCTCTTTCAATGCGATCGAGCATCTCTTCATAATGCACGGCCTGTGGCGCAGTGGTTACACGACAATAACATGTCTGTAATGGACTGGTCTGCACAGAGTCGTGACCTGAATCCTACAGAACACCTTTGGGATGTTTTGGAACGCCTACTTCGTGCCAGGTCTCACCGACCTCTCCTCAGTGCAGCACTTCGAGAAGAATGGGCTGCCATTCTCCAAGAAACCAGCCACCACCTGATTGAACGTATGCCTGCGAGACTGGAAGCTGTCATCAAGGCTACGGGTGGGCCAACACCGTATTGAAAGCCAGCATTACCAGTGGAGGGTGACAAGAACTTGTAACTCATTTTCAGACAGGTGTCCAGATACTTTTGATCACATAGTGTAGTTCAACATCGCACTCTTCGCAATACACGCGTGCTTATCTTCTTGTGTCCATTGATGTCGCTTTTGCTGCAGCACAGTCAGCAGTATTTTGTCGGTGGCCGCTTTTCCTCAGTAGAAAGAATATGTTTGGGAAAGTGTCGTCCTAACATTCGTGTTGGATCTGACGCTTGGCAATGGCCACTAGCTTTTCTTTTCTGAGACAAAGAATTCACAAAGTAAACTTTCGATAAGCTAAACGTAGAAGTATACTCCCTTGAATTTTCCACAGAGTGTCTTGAAAAACAAGTATGAATCTATAAGTACAGCATCCACCAGATGGCGAAATTCCTGTACGGACGTTTCCTTGTTGCTGTATATTGATTATGGATGGGTCAGCTAAGTCGATGCCACCTGTTCTATCCTTCCATTTGAAGATACCATCTGGCTTCGTTGTCATTGTTTTCTTCCTCTGTTACAGTTCGTCACTACAGGTACGTCATTCTTGCTGGCCATTGCATCACTATCAGTTTCCCTAGCTCTATTCGTAGTGCCTCTTTGAAGCCCGAAATAAGTTCAGATTGCACGAGCTGCGAAAGCAATGGGCTTGTCACACTTCAGTTTCTACAACACGGCGGCATAACCGCAATGAATCCAGTGCCCACCTCGCAAAGCAGTCTTAGCTAAAGTCATGCCTCTGAGCTACCATATCGTTTGTAAATCATACTGTGAGCTTCCAAAAGAAACTATCACAGAAATAAGAACATCATAAAACCATACGTTTCTGTATTGCCCATAAACATTTCTAGTAAATATTGATCAGTGAGTTTTAAGTTGTGAAGCAACGTCAGAACTCCTAACACAACGTCAACGCTTATCAGTACTGTATTTGCAGAAAACTGCACAGATTTAATAGCAGATATTATGTGTTTTATTTTTGAGACTATCAAATAATGAATCTGAGGCTTCTTATACTGCAGTTTTGATCCATTCACCGCCTTTGTACGGTTTCTAATTCTGTGAAATTTTTAACACAGAATGACGCCTCAGCTGCTGCTTTGTTATTATAGAATGGTTTTAAAACACACTGACTGGAAAAAATCGCAATACCAAAAATGAATTAATGTACAGTAACGAAGTTACAGGAATATATTTGTCTAAGAAACTTATTTAAGTGATTAACATTGCAAGATCACAGGTTTATATAAGTCCGAGATAAGCCATTGCAAATGTGAGTTGCTGGTGCATTAATGCATGCATCGTGTTATTCACGTGCCACAGGTAACTTAGTGGGTGGAGTTCTACACCTGTTGCTTTTTTCGGTCAATGCAGGTACGGGTAATGATGGTTGTGGATTATGTTGAAGTTGTCCTACATGTGCTCTATTGGAGACAGATCTGGTGATCGAGCAGGCCAAGACAACATGTCTGCACTCTGTAGAGCATGTTGGCTTGTAACAGCGGTATGTGGGCGAGCATTATTCTGTTGTAAAATTCCATCAGGAATGCTGTTAATGAATGGCAGTACAACAGGTCGAATAATCAGACTGAATTGCAAATTTACAGCCGGGTTGCTTGGGATAACCAAGAGTGTGCTCACGCTGTCATACGAAATCCCACCCCAGACCGTAAATCCAAGTGTAGGTCCAGTGTGTCTAGCATGCAGACAGGTAGGTGGCCTCCTCCTTACCAACACACTGCGATCACTGGCAATGAGCCGGAACCAGCTTTCATTACAAAATGCAACAGACCTCCCCCTCAAATGGGTTCTCGCTGACACCACAGATGTCGCAAATGGCGGTGGTTTGGGGTCAGTGGAGTACCGGGCGTTTGGTCCGGTGTCGTGCTCAAAGTAACCGATTTTTAATAGTTCCTGGGGTCACTGTGGCGGAAACTGCTGCTCAGACTGCTGCTGCAGATGCAGTACGATGTGCCAGAGCTATACACCAAACACAATGCTCTTCCCTCCTGGTACTGCCACGTGCGAGTCCGGAGTCCAGTTTTCTTGCTGCCGTACATTCTAGTGACCACCGCTACCAGCAATCAGTGGTTACACTCCTGCCAGGCCTTTCTGAAGCGTCGCAGAAGAAACATTCAGCTTTTCGTAGCCTGTTACACGACCTCGCTGAAATTCAGTGACATACTGATAATGACGTCTTTGTCGTCTTGAAGGCATCCTTGACTTAACATCAACTCACCAAGTCCAATCTCGAAGGTAACCAACGTTCGCGACACCCACAGCGTGTATTTAAAGTAAATTTGATTTGCATCTTCATAGTTGGAGCTACTAATGCCACTCTTATGAGACTGGCTTTGAATTTGAATAGACGTCCTGTTCCAGATTTAGAAACACCTCTACCAATTTTCGTTTGTGTTGCACAACTCCTTGATGCTGCAATTTTTTACGTTAGTGTAGTTGGGTATTGAGCATTAATTCTAGTTGCTATACCCTTTCTTTCCTTCGAGCAGAATCTAGTGGAAATTCCTTTTCAATGTCCCAGTGAACGGTTTTAAACGGCGATTCGACGTTCTCTTTCTTCCCACCTGATACTTACGTAGCGCAGTGAACATCCACATCTGTCCTTTACATGGATGAAGAAGTAATCCGGTTACCCATTGCGAATGAAAGCAGTTTTTTGGCTTTTCTCTTGATCACGCCCTCATTAGAACAAACCTAGATCAGAAACAATTAGTAAATCAATCTACGTTGGCAAATGTATCTTATATAAAAGTAAAAACATTACGTGCACATATTCACGCGTATAAAATCAACTACGAGGCTGTAGATATAGTATTCTTGATTGACAAGGGCAGAGTCGCTGGAGGAGCAGCCACTTGTTCTCGTGAGCGTGATCTGAGCTCATTGGACAAATACACGTTAGCCGATGGTTCAAATGGCTCTGAGCACTATGGGACTTAACATCTGTGGTCATCAGTCCCCTAGAACTTAGTACTACTTAAACCTAACTAACCTAAGGATATCACACACATCCATGCCCGAGGCAGGATTCGAACCTGCGACCGTAGCAGTCGCGCGGTTCCGGACTGAGCGCCTAGAACCGCTAGACCACCGCGGCCGGCGTTAGCCGAGGAGAGAGTTACCGCGCGGTACCGAAAATGTGCCCTTGATCTACTAGTAGCCCGCGATCGAAGTTTTTGCGGTCACTGCCGTAGAACAGTGTGTAGTCCAATCTATATCATCAAAATCTTCCTCTGAACCCAAAAATGTTATAAGCGTTGGTTTATCTTTCTTCGACGTATCTTCTATGATAAGTCATACCAACAATGCTGCCGTGTGTGTACCTACATGTCTCCGGATAAAACTGATCGGCCTCTACCAGGTTTTCCGATCTTCAGAAAATAATTCGTCTCAGTATTTTGCACCCATGACTTACGAAATTGATGGTTATGTAGTATTCACACCTGTGAACACTTGTTTCGGTGAAATTGAAATTATATTCTTCCGGAGGTCTGAGGATATTTCTCATATCTCATACAACTTGCACACCCGGTGGAACTATTCTGAAGGAATGTAGTTTACTTCAGGTGACTTGTTTCCACTAAAATGTATATTTCTTCTCGTAGTATCATATCTCCCTTCTCATCTTCTACTACTTCATTTTTTTCTATAATACTTTTTTCAAGTTTTTTCCTTTCATATGGGGCCTCTAAATATTCCTTCCACGTTTCCTTTCTTTGCTTGGTACTAGCTATCCATGTAAATCTTGATAATAATGTATGTGCTTCTCTTTTTTCCCAAGTTCATTTTAATTGCCCTTTAGACTGTAACTCTCTCTCCCGTAGTGCAAGCTTCTACAGCCTTCCATTTGTCCTCTAACCATTCCTGCTTAGCCATTTTGCATAATCTCTCTTTTTTTATAGCCTGTATTCCTTTTCGCCAGACTCATTTAGTACTTTTTTAAATTTTCTCCTTTTTCCAATGCAATTCAGTATATGTAATCCTGAATAACCCAATGATTTCTGCTAAATCTTGTCTTTTTACTTACGTGATGCTCTGCTGCCTTCATTTTTTAAACTCTCACAGCTAACCATTCGCTCTCTGCCATATTCCCTTCTCCCGGTTCAGGCATAGTTGCCTAATACTCTCTATGAACCCGTCGTGTTCCTTCAATTTATGCAGGACCTATTCTCTTCATTCTGATAATCCTTGCGTATTACAATAATGTATTTATGTTCATTCAGGTATACGTATGCTCCACATACTCTTCTAAACTACATGATCGATTTGAACCAAATTTGGTAGATATATCACGGAGGATGGGGTGAAAAATAAGTGTAGCTCATGGTGTGCAAATACCCAGAATTTAGTCATCCATAGTCATAAAATTCTTACTCGCTGACAACCCCCACACAAAGGGATGAAAGGAAAACAGCTTCTCGTTTACTACATTTCTCGCTGCTTATGCAGTAAAATTGCCACATCAGACATGACATTTTAAATTACTTCTTTTCTACTAATTATTCACAACACATTTTGCAGACAGTTTTCATAAAATACTACAGAATATACCTGTGAAAATAAAACATTGTACTACACAAAGATCAGGAAAAAAGACGTCCTCAGCATTGAGCAACGTGAAAACAAAACATAAGGATGAATTTCGATAGAGATGCGGGTGAACTATATGTACAAATATGTTAAATATACATGAAATATATGTGGGGCATGCGCACACAGATGAAGGCTCGGGTGAAAAGCTCCTCTTAAGCCCCTGGATCGATTCCAGCCAAACGTAGTATACATGTTTCTTAATATTTCGAAAAAAAAAAATTAAAGTCATAAGAACAACTAACCTCCTATTGGGGTGGTGGCACGGACACAGAAAGGACAAGAAAAAGATTTACAGAGAGAATGGGGTAGGAGGAAATCGACAGATGAGAGTAAGAGATGAACCTAGAGAGGAAGAGGACGAGACCCACAGAGAGAGGGGAAGGAGATGAGCAGAGATGTGGGAGCAAGAGACTGGCAGAGAGATGAGTGATGGGGAGATCTGCAGGTGAGAGGACGAGGACAGAGCGAGAGCAGATGGTGTGGACAGGGGGAAGAAAAGTTGGATGGAGAGGGGGGGATGAGACAGTGTATAGGGAGAGGGTAGGAGGAGATGAACAGAGAGGTTGAGATCAGGGAATGAATGGAGAGGGACAGGAAGACATGGAGAAAGAGAGAGAGATAGAGAGACAGAGAGAGAGAGAGAGAGAGAGAGAGAGAGGAGGAAAAGATGGAGAGAGAGAAGGGCGAGGTGTACGAGGTCTAGGTGGGCAGAAAGAGGGAATGATGGAATGGGCAGCAATGAAGGGAGGAGGAAATGGATAGAGAAGGGGTAAAGGAGACAGGCAGAGAGAGGGAGAGGAGGAGGAGAGAGAGAAGGATGGGTAGAGAAAGGGGGAAAGAGAAATGAACTGATAGAAGATTGGAAAAAATACCTACCCGTGAAGCACCGGGTAAACATGTAGTATCGTACTGTTATAACTTAAGTGCAATTACTTGTGTAGGTTCAGTGTGGGCTGTAATTACCGTATAACAGCGAAAATTGGTAGATACGTTAATGCGGAACCGATTTACATTCGAAGAAAACTTAATTTGATTTAGGTCACTAGGTGAAAATATGGCGCTGTACAGCATGTCGACGACGTCTCTGGCGCTCATATTGAACAAACTGTGAAAGTGGCGGCCAGACGCGGTGGCCGAGAGGTTCTAGGCGCTTCAGTCCGGAACCGAGCGACCGCTACATTCGCAGGTACGAATCCTGCCTCGGGCATGGATGTGTGTGATGTCCTTAGGTTAGTTAGGTTTAAGTAGTTCTAAGTTCTAGGGGACTGATGACCTCAGATGTTGAATATCATAGTACTCAGAGCCATTTGAACCATTTGTGAAAGCGGCAATTAATAATAGAATCAGTATTATGATTTTCTCACTTGTTCGACCTTTTATGCCCACGTTCCATTCCTAATCCATTACATACGGAAACCTTTATATACGTTTTTCTTGCATCCACAGCGCCAGATATACACCTCGTGCCAAAAATTTTAAATAATATTTTTCCAGCGTATGTATGTTCCACATTATCGCATTAGAATATCTACTAAGCTTCGCTGAAGTATTATAATTACAGGTCACTGGACTGCGAGAGTTTCTGCACTATAATTATAAATACCCAGTATTAACTAATTCCTAGTGGCTTTCTGTGTGTTACAACAATGTAGATACGCACATCAAAAAAAGTTTTGCATGACCCAGGTTCCCAGAACTCCTGAAGATAGACGTTGATTGTGAATATTGTATCACAGACACAGTCCCTGCCGCCCGCTGTAACCGAGCGGTTATAGGCTATCCAGTCTGGAACCGCGCGACAGCTACAGTCGCAGGTTCGAATCCTGCCTCGGGCATGAATGTGTGTGATGCCCTTAGGTTAGTTACGTTTAAGTAGTTCTAAGTTCTAGGGGATTGATGACCTCAGGGTTAAGTACCATAGTGCTCAGAGCCATTTGAACCATTTTTAACACAGTCCCTTGGACTGTTCAGAGATGTCAATAAACCAGCTCAAAGATGTAAACAACCATGCATGAGCAGCGCCTATTAGACGCAGGGTGTCCGACACCCAATCAGTTCCACTCACTCCACCAGGAAGGATGTACACAGCTCGTGTTGTCTGCAGTTAAACCATGCCTAGACGGTCAATACCGCGGTTCGATCGCATCCGCATTGTTACGTACTTAGTGCCAGGAAGGGCTCTCAAGAAGGGAAGTGTCCAGGCGTCTCGGAGTGAATGAAAGCGATGTTGTTCGGACATGGAAGAGACACAGAGAGACAGGAACTATCATTGACGTGCCTCGCTCAGGCCGTCGAAGGATCACTACTGCAGTGGATGACCGCTACCTATGGATTATGGCTCAGAGGAACCCTGACAGCAACGCCACCATGTTGAATAATGCTTTTCGTGGAGCCACAGGACGTCGTCTTACGACTCAAACTGTGCGTAATAGGCTGCATGATGCGCAACTTAACTCTCGACGTCCGTGGCGAGGTCCATTTATGCAAACACGACACCATGCAGTGCGGTACATATGGGCCCAACAACATGCCTAATGGACCGCTCAGGATTGGCTTCGCGTTTTCTTTACCGATGAGTGTCGCATATGCCTTCAAGCAGACAATCGTCGGAGACGTGTTTGGAGGCAACCCGGTCAGGATGAACGCCTTAGGCACACTGTCCAGCGAGTGCCGAAAGGTGGAAGTTTCCTGGAGTGGCATTGTGTGGGGCCGACGAACGCTGCTGGTGGTTATGGAAGGCGTCGTAATAGCTGTGCGATACGTGAAATCCTTCCTCCGACCGATAGTACAACCATATCAACAGCATTTTGGAGAGGCGTTCGTCTTATTGGACGACAATTCGCGCCCCATCGTGCACATATTGTGAATGACTTCCTTCAGGATAACGACATCGCTCGACTAGAGTGGCCAACATGTTGTACGCACATGAACGCTATCGAACATGTATGGGATAGATCGAAAAGATCTGTTTGAAGGAGACGTGGCCCACCAACCACTCTGAGGTATTTACTCCGAATCGTCTTTGAGGAGTGAGACAATCTGGACCAACAGTGTCTTGATAAACTTGCGGATAGTATGCCACGAAGAATACAGGCGTGCATCAATGAGTAGAACGTGCTACTGGGTATTAGAGGTACCAGTAAAAACTAACTGTGGAGTAAACTTCCAGCTGATGAGCCCAAACGCCCTCCTACATCAGTTATAGTTTTTTAAGTTGGAAAGGCACTGTTTATTGGGATTCCAAATACGTAGTTAGATTTATAAAAGAAGATTATGCTGCCATCTCGGGGCAGCCCAGACGTTTGTCACATTAACCCTGAACAAATCTAGTCACTAAGTTCAAATAAATGCAGGCAGGAAACTGCGGTGAATAATAATGTTCATTATTTACAGAATTTTTAACAAAATTGACTTTATTTAATTTAGTCTAACACTCCAGAATGAGATTTTCACTCTGCAGCGGAGTGTGCGCTGATATGAAACTTCCAGGCAGATTAAAACTGTGTGCCCGACCGAGACTCGAACTCGGCAAAGGTCCCGAGTTCGAGTCTCGGTCGGGCACACAGTTTTAGTCTAACACTCATCACATGTTAATAAAACGTTATCATTGAATTAATTAATGTATGTGCAAGGGGTTAAACGAACTGGAACAGCATCTCACGTCTATATAAATTTCAGGAAAAGTCTCAGAAAATTGTCTATGTTCTATAGAGCAAGTTTAACATTTAAGCGCCATAGCTGCGATCTACGTAAATCCCAACTGCATATCACCCGCAGAATAACCAAAGCAAAGTTTTAGGGTTCAGACTAGATCGCCAAATGCAAAAAATTTAGAGTCCACGCATTGAAATTGTATCAGAGTATTCATTATCGACGCACAGGAAAGTCACAAGTCCACGACCCAACGCTTCGAAAAACATCTCAACACACTAGAAACACAACCTACTGCCACACATACATACAGTCTGCTCCTGATCTCAAACCCATGTGACTGTCGTCGAGCGACGCCAGCAGAGACGGGAGGGCCATGCCAGACGACCAGGTACCATGGGACACTTCGAAGGTGCTACATGTATTCCATGATTAACATTCATGATCACGGAGGAAATGATAAAGCACTCTTGATCCAGTAATATACAGGGTGTCCGAAAAGATTTTCCCTGATTATATAAATTGATAACTTAGGCTAAAAGTAAGATACCAAAATGAAACTTATGTCGAATTGTTTACAACCATCAAAGTTATGTTTTCTGTTTTAGGTTCGCAGTACGTAAGTAGTGGATGAGGTTCAGTGCCCAAGAAGCCATATTAACCAATCAGAAGAAGGCACAGTGTGTCCTGTGGTACCATGAGACACGATCACCAACCACAGTGCAAGGACACTTCCAGACAACATTTGGAAGGAATCCACCTGATGTCAAGAGAATTAAAACCTTGTATGAGAAGTTCAAGAACACAGGATCGGTTGCTGACCTTCCGAGGTCTGGTCGACCAAGAACCTCAGAAGACAGGGTGGAAGCTGTAAGGCAGTCTTTTCTGCGAAGTCCGAAGAAATCGGTGCGCAGGGCCTCACGTGAATTACAGATGCCAAAAAGCACTCTCCATGACATTTTTTTAAAAATCTTTATTTCATTTCATAATAATTATACAATAATGACCCACCACCTTAGTGATTAGTGGGTCCTATATTCCTAAATTTACAATAGGAGCTTTAATATTTTTCTTTACTACAGACAGTTCTACGAGTTCTACTAGACAGACTACAACTGGTTTACTAGCTAACATAATTTCTAGTTACTACGATTGATTAGTACGAACTGCCTGCAGCGTTACAAGTGTGCCAGTTTTAATAATGTAAACCTACTTGGATGCCTTGCTCATAGAGCTAATCCCTATGAGCGAGCCCCTGGCACAGGGTAGGCAAGGCGTAACTTATCGCTGCAGGTTCCTAACTTACTATCCTATTCTAATTAACTAAATCTAATTCTTATTCTGTCACAATTGGTGCATTTTCCTAATTCGGGATCGCCCCAGTCCCCCTGGTCCCGGTCGTGGCGGATTCCAACTGTAAAGTCGACCTATCCACGAACAGGCGGTACGGGATTGGGGCAGAGGTCGCAATCGGTGTTGTCTATTTATTTAAGCATGAAGGTCTCTCAAAAAAGTTGTCAATACTTTTTGTGATACCTCGTTTGCCAGCGTGTTTAGTAGTTTTAATGTCTCCTCCCGTCTTAAAAGGTCATAGGTGTCTGTGCTTGGTAGTTGTCGTCTCAACGTCCCGGCTACATCATCGAAAAGGGGGCACTCGTAAACCACATGGTCGGAAGTACCCTCCGGTGCGCCACAGTCACACGCAGGTATCCCCCTTTTCCCAAACCGACAAAGATAAGTCGGATAGGGGCCATGACCGGTGAGAAAGTGGAACAATCCCCGGGTTGGCTCGAAGTACTTCATTTTCAGTCTGTCCTTTACATCTGGTAGAAACTGGAAGGTTCATCTACCAGTTTCATCTGACTCCCATATTTCCTGCCACAGATCTACCCCTCTTTCCCTAATCTCCCCTTTTTCCCTGACTGGTGCCCCCATAATTTCCTCTGCCTTGGTGATAACACCCTTTTTTGCCCAGTACCACGCAGCCTGTTCCCTAATCTTTATATCTAGGGGACAGAGCCCCATTATGAGTAACAGGGCTCCCCCTGGAGATGTTCTGTATGCTCCCACGGACCTTAATATCATGTTCCTTTGTACTCTTCTCACCGTCACAGCAGGCACCACCCTCGTGAGCCTGTGAGCCCAGACTCCCGAGCCGTAACCCACTATTGACGTCAGTATGCTATTATGGTAGAGTTTGATTAAATGAGGTGGGAGGTGGAATCTTTTATGTCCTATGGAAATTAGATTATTTAGTAATTGTAGTGCTTTCTGGGTTACGGTTTCTATGTGCTTTGCAAAGTTCCACCTTTCATCGATGATGATTCCTAAGTAGCGTGTTTCTCGTCTCCGAAGAACGGGCGTACTGTCAATTCTCACAGTCGGGTTTCTTATCAACTGTCCTTTAAGTAGTAGGTAGGTCGACTTGGATGATGAGATAGTCATTTTGGTCTTTCGGCACCATAGTTGTAATTTGTTTATTGCTCCCTCTATTTTCGGTTCTATGTCCTCGCGACTTCGGCCGCCGACCAGCAGGAGGAGGTCGTCAGCGTAAGCTATCACCTCTAGCACATCTTCGCTCTGTTGCAGGCTATCCAGAAGAGGCTCCATGTGGATGTCCCAAAATAGGGGACCCAACACGGAGCCCTGGGGGCAGCCCTTGGTGTTAGTTTTCCGGATGTTCCCGCTAGGGGATGATAGCTGTACCTCCCGATCTTCACGATAGCTCCTCAAACACCATATAGCAGCCCTGGGCACTCCTTCTCCCGAAGGCAGGAGAAGAGCGAAGGCCACCACAGGTTGTCGAAGGCGCCAATGATATCCACCATGATGCCAACAACATACTTACACGGGGCTGAGCCACAGACCTCGGCTGCCAGGGCGATAGCATCAGATGCCGATCGCCCCGACCTAAAACCAAATTGCCTGTCGCTCATCCCGTGCAGCATGCGGTGAGCAGTCAGTCTGTCTGCTAATAGCTTTTCCAAAATTTTGCCAAAGCCATCCAGCAGCCAGATGGGCCTGTAGGATTTGGCCTCTGTGGGATCTATCTCGGGGCCTTTCTTTATAATCACCACGTTTGCAGCTTTCCATATTTTTGGAAATTTCCCTTGCCTGAGGCATACGTTAAAGATCTGTGTAAGTGGTGCGACTAGCTGTGGGGCTAAGAACTGCACCACCTCCGCCAAAATGCCGTCTGGCCCGGGGGCTTTTCCTTTCTTTAAAGACTTGATATGAGCAGCAACTTCCTCCTCAGACAAGGGGAGGACCGCCATGTCATTTTCATACCTATGAAGGTCTTCATTTCGTAGTTGACGCTGCTCTTCGGTGTCGTCATTTCTATCATCGTCAGGCAACAGCGACCGGAGGAGGACCTCAGCAGATTCCTGCCAGGATTCCGTCATCCCGTTCCCGTGCCTGAGCGATGATATCATTGTTGGGGAGCGAATCTTCTCCCTTACCAACCTATATGGCACACCCCAAGGATCGAGGGCCAGCTGATCGGTAACGAACTTTTCCCAACTAGTTATCCTGGTCTTATGTAATTCTTTTTGGAAGTTGTCTTTTGCCTCTCGGTATAGCTGCAGCCATCTTTGCTTTTCCCACCAGACGACACTGCGCTGGTAGTGCTTCCTCAGTCTCCTAACAGACTGACGTAGTTGTTGCAGTTCGGCTGACCATGGTGCCGGTGTGGCCGCCACGGCTCTTCTCCTGGTTTGTACGGCCGCCTTAATCGCCCTTGTTATTGCATGTACCAGTTCTTCGGCTCTGTCGTCCACGTTGAAGTCCTGACGTTCGTCTCCCTCTGGTGATGGAGGAATGTCGCACTCTCTGGCTAGGCGTTTCCAATCTGTTTTTCTAAAATTCCTTTGCACCTCCCACCCCATGGCCCAGCGGCACTCTCTGTCTCAAATAATAAAGGTGATTAGATTGAGATCGCTAGTGGTGGCATTATCTTCCACTCTCCACTCTTGGAGTATGTTCACTGCGTTTGGCGTGAGCAGAGTCACGTCAATGTTGGTGCCCTGTCCTCCTCCAGATACGTAAGTTGGGGGATTACCTGGTCTGTTTGCCATCACTAGTTGTAGAGCCATTATCATTTCTTCAGCTTTTGCACCATTTTCATCCCTTGCGCCACTGTACCATAGGGGAGATTTGGCGTTAATGTCAGCAGTTATAATGATTTTGCGCCCCCGCAACGCCGTGACCACTCTCACTAGATGATCTATGTGTTGCTCAATTCTATCTCCGTACTGAAAGTACATGTTAATAATGATAACAATTCCCGCAGGAGATTGTATCTCCACGACGTTGCAGTGGCTGTTGGAGAACTGTGACAATGGTGTTGCACGCAGTGTAGCGTTAGTTATCAGAATGGCCGCTCTGGGGATGACCCCGCTGCTAACAGTTTGCCATGTTACGGCAGTGAACGCGACTTTTCCAGCCAGAGAGTACGGCTCCTGTAAACAGAGTACGTCCAGTCTCTTTTCCACCACTTCCTTTCGGAGCTCCTGCATCACTAGTCGACTGTTATGAGTGTTGAGTTGTCCTATTTTTATTCTGGTCGTCATGGGAAGTAAGTATGTATGTGGTCATGCGGCCAGGTTTTGTTCCAATCATATGCCAGTCGTCCGTTTGCTATCACTGATTGATGGTAAATGTCATCCAGGTCAAATTTTTCTCCTCGTCTTTCAAACACTTTTTTGAGTAAGTCCTGCAGTGCTCCGAAGTCAGTGGGGAGGTTCACCGACTTTAATTGTATTCTGTCCACAGCCTCCATCACCGAGAAGGTTACCCTTCGTCCGTACTCATGTCCTACTCGGACCACATGACGTAAGGCAGTGGTCAGGGTAGTCGGCTGCTCCAGTCTAGCTAGTTGCATAGTGTACTCAAGATTTGGGTACACCCTCACCGGGTCCACGGGTGGCAACCTAACCACCGGGCTGTCTTTGGTGTTGGAGTTGGCGGTGGAGCTCGTTATCGTGCTTTCTTGGACGGGTTTTGCAACTTTATCTGTCACTACCACAGGATGCTCTTGCCGTTGTGGATTTTTAATCGGCAGCGTGTCCCGGCATTGGGAGGAGGGTGCTCTAACCTCTGAGGGGAGCTCGGTTTGAACGCCGATGTCCCTGGTGGGGGACTCAGTTTGCATGGATTTGTCGACTGTTGGTAAGTCGGCGCTGATAAGCGACTTCAGGAAATTCCTGAATCTACTTGCTCTCATGGCATCCCTCCTCCTTTTGCTCGGGGATTTATGCTTTGGCATCCTGCATGGTATGCCGTTTTCAGCCATAATCGATACGAGAAATCAACTTGTGTTCGAGCATCCTGTAGGTAGGGCAGTTTCGCCCTGTGGCTCCACAAGACTTCTTGCCACGACTCTAGCACGAGATGCAGACACCTGTGGCCTTACAGTCTTTCCGGGTGTGTCCGTTATCACCGCATTTGGAGCAGGCCGACCCCCTGGTGCAGTGCCTTAGAATGTGGTCCAAGTCACCGCAATTGTGACAGCGAGGTACCACAATGTAATCTTTAGTATTTATAGCGTGGAATCCCACGTATAGTCTGCCCAGTACCGTTATCTTTCTCCACATTGTTGCGGAGACCTCGGCGACGTGATGTACGACATCACGGTCCCGAGGACCCGGTCCGCAGCTCGTGGTCGTGCGGTAGCGTTTTCGCTTCCCACGCCCGGGTTCCCGGGTTCGATTCCCGGCGGGGTCAGGGATTTTCTCTGCCTCGTGATGACTGGGTGTTGTGTGACGTCCTTAGGTTAGTTAGGTTTAAGTAGTTCTAAGTTCTAGGGGACTGATGACCATAGATGTTAAGTCCCATAGTGCTCAGAGCCATTTGAACCATTTTCAACCGAAGACCCGTCTTAAATCTTAGTTTAAAACTGTTTTGAAATTCATTTTCATTTATATCCTCAAAATTTTGCTTTCTGATTGCCTCAGATAGCTCTTCATTCGTCATTACAGTAGGAACGTCATACAATATGACTAAGGGGTTCCTCTTTTTTAGGGGTTCACATTTCACTACTGCGTTCAGTTTAGGATTTTCAAGAAGTTTGTTCTTGTCTTCTTCAGACGCAACTTCTACAATCACCGAGTTACGGCTTGGTTTGACACGTTTTATCTTTATTTTATATTTTACTGGGTCTATTGTAGTGGTCAGAAGTTCCTGGATTCTTTTTACGCTCGTATCTTTTCCATGCAGGGTCCTAAGGAAGACTGCCGTCTCCTGTTTCTTTGTCACCCTGTCTATTGCCTCTTTTGTGTTGTTTTGTCTGGTGGGGGCTTGTGCTGCCACCGCCGCCCAGGTCTTGCTCGGTTGTTGTTGCTGTTGTCTCATCCGGGTGTTTTCTTTCTCTAGCTCCTCTACTCTTCCTTCCAATTTACCATGAGCAATTGCCCATGCAGCCAATTCATTTTTTATCTGCAAGATTGCTGCCTGACTTATCTTGCCATTTTTAATACCTTGCTACAGGAGCAGCGTAATTTTGGAATGCCTCTGCATTACTGAGTAATCCTCCTCTGCCTGTCCCGCCTCGTCCTGTGGAGAGGGATCAGGCGCAAAAAAAGCTCTCGAAGGCGCACTAATATCACTCGTCTCTGTTGTCGTCATTATGTACGAGTGATGAAAAGAAGTGGGAGCCTGTCTCTTACCCCGGACCGGCTCCTCTGGTATGGGGGGGGGGGGGACTCATGCAGCTCGCCCACCGACCTCGCCCCTAGGTCAAGGGCATTTCAGAGCTGCTGGGTTCAGCGCACCGTCACCAGTGCACTGGTCCCCCTCGGTGACTCCGTCATCGACGATTTCACGCGACGCTCCTCGGCAACTGCACCTCGCACTCCGGAGAGGCGGATGCACCTCTCGCCCTTCGCCGCCTACCTGCCCGAGTTTCCACCTCTCGGCCGAAGACCCACTCCTACTCAGGTGGCGGGCCGGTCCCCCAGACGTTCGGCGGTCTGGACCCATCTAACCTCCTCCTGGGTTTGGCAGAACACGCCCCGGTTACCCAGGGGCGCGGCGAAGCACCCTTGCCGACTCGCGCCGCGATTCCACGCCGACAAACGAGATCGCCGGCATGCAGAGCACCTGCTGGACTGTGCCCTGCGAACAGAAAGGGACTGGTGTTCGGTCCCTTGACACAGCTCCCCCTGTGCCACGCACCCTTCGCTTTCGCATCGGGTTGGGTCGCAGCTCTCCCTTTTGACGCAAGGCAGAATGCCGAGCTTGACGTCTGGCACCACGGGAAGGCGGAAAGAGCCACTTGGGAAGGAGAGGCTATAAGAGACGCATCACTTCCCCGAGTGAGGACTGCCGCGGCACGCTCGACTGAAAACGATTCGCCCCAGTGCGAGCTTCCGTGCCTTACGGCGCGCCGGCAACGGGCAAGCCCGCGCCGAAACGCGCCGTCAAGCGACTGACCTCACGCCGGACTCCATGACATTTTACACAAAAGTTTATTGTTTCGTGCATACGAAGTGCAAATCGTTCAGGCCTTGTTGCCCAATGAGAGTACACGTCGATATGACTTTGCGGTCGAAATTCTATCACGTATTGAGGACGATGATGGTTATCTTAGACGAATTACCTTTTCCGACGAAGCGATCTTTTTTGTCAGTGGAGTAGTGAATCACCATAATGTGTGCATTTGGGGTTCACAACCCCCTGGCGAGGTCATGGAGTGCACCAGAGGCAGTCCAAAGGTGAATGTTTGGTGCGCGCTATTGCATGATCGAATTATCGGGCCATTCTTCTTCGCTGAGGCTACCATCACATCTGCAGTGCATCTGGACATGTTGCAATTGTATGCTGTTCCTCAGCTGCTTCAATATCACCCCGATGTCTTGTTTCAGCAAGACGGTGCACCGCCTCATTGGGGTTGGGACGTCCGTGTCTATCTCGATATGACCTTTCCTGGGCGATGGATTGGTTGTGATGGGACAACGGTTTGGCCTCCACGCTCTCCTGACACAACCCCATTAGACTTCTTTGTATGGGGTTATGTCAAGGACGAGGTCTACCGAACACGTGTACCAGATCTTGAAACCCTGCGGCAACGGATAACCGCAGTCGTTGAATCGATCCCTCCAGTGATGTTGGCTAATGTGTGGACGGAAATTGAATATCGCCTAGATGTGCTACGTGCTACCAAGGGTGCTCATGTGGAAGTTTAGTGATGTGTGAAAAAAAAACTTTGATAGTTTTTAAACAATTAGGCACCAGTTTCATGTTTGTATCTTACTTCTAGCCTGAGTTATCAATTTATGTAATCAGGGAAAGACTTTTCGGACACCCTGTACAATAAACGCTCTCCTTGCACTCTCAAACAAGGCCAGCCAAGAAAGGTGCGCCAATATGGCTGGGTAACAGTCAGCATAATACTGCTTTATTTCATGGCAGCGTGCAATAGGGACAACTTGAAACTGCCACACATAGGCTCAGAACTAACGTTCATTAAGTAATAAGTTGGGAATGCAGTATTATCCATAAAAAAACGCGTAACGTTTACAGAGCGAATTTTGAACCTTCAAACATTCTTGGATAATGGCACTTTTCAAGGATACACCAAGTTTTGCTGATTAATCATGCAATGAATTCACTCTGTTTTGCTTTGTAAATCACAAATGGATTCACAAACTTTTGCCCCTGTAGCGTATTTTGCAGGTACGTTTTAGTGCAGGTGTTTTAAGTGCGAAATTGATAGACGGCAACCTGGAAACAAAGTGGTGGCAACATCTCATGTTTGACAAAGAGTTGATTTACTGCGTTTTGCTTCTGGATGCCTATTCTATACTACTATACAAAGACAAGCAGTTGTTTAAAGCTGTTGCCGAAAATCTCGAAAAGTAACACGAGACTCTAATAAACGTACGGACGGCCTAGGTTACATAGTTAGATATTTTTTTTAATATATATGGAATAGAAGTATCATATTCAGCACTCCGTCTTTCATAGCTGAAAATTTGTAATTCATCACATAATCCTGTTAACAGTCTGTCCCATTTTTCCCGGACTTCTGCATCTCGGACTAGGTGGCCCCATGTTGGTGTGTCTTCTCCTTTATCTGCTCCATCTGTTATCTCGGTGGTCTTCCCTGCAGTCTTTTCCCTTCAACTTTGCTATGGATGATTGTCTTTTCCAAGTTATGCTCCTGTCGTCAAATGATGTGACGAAAGAACTACAGGGTTCACTGGAAGCAAATACTAGACAACCTTTTATCAACGCTGAAGTCTGGAAGGACTGATTTGTTGGTACGTTTGTCCATCCATGATACACTCCTGGAAATTGAAATAAGAACACCGTGAATTCATTGTCCCAGGAAGGGGAAACTTTATTGACACATTCCTGGGGTCAGATACATCACATGATCACACTGACAGAACCACAGGCACATAGACACAGGCAACAGAGCATGCACAATGTCGGCACTAGTACAATGTATATCCACCTTTCACAGCAATGCAGGCTGCTATTCTCCCATGGAGACGATCGCAGAGATGCTGGATGTAGTCCTGTGGAACGGCTTGCCTTGCCATTTCCACCTGGCGCCTCAGTTGGACCAGCGTTCCTGCTGGACGTGCAGACCGCGTGAGACGACGCTTCATCCAGTCCCAAACATGCTCAATGGGGGACAGATCCGGAGATCTTGCTGGCCAGGGTAGTTGACTTACACCTTCTAGAGCACGTTGGGTGGCACGGGATACATGCGGACGTGCATTGTCCTGTTGGAACAGCAAGTTCCCTTGCCGGTCTAGGAATGGTAGAACGATGGGTTCAATGACGGTTTGGATGTACCGTGCACTATTCAGTGTCCCCTTGACGATCACCAGTGGTGTACGGCCAGTGTAGGAGATCGCTCCCCACACCATGATGCCGGGTGTTGGCCCTGTGTGCCTCGGTCGTATGCAGTCCTGATTGTGGCGCTCACCTGCACGGCGCCAAACACGCATACGACCATCATTGGCACCAACGCAGAAGCGACTCTCATCGCTGAAGACGACACGTCTCCATTCGTCCCTCCATTCACGCCTGTCGCGACACCACTGGAGGCGGGCTGCACGATGTTGGGGCGTGAGCGGAAGACGGCCTAACGGTGTGCGGGACCGTAGCCCAGCTTCATGGAGACGGTTGCGAATGGTCCTCGCCGATACCCCAGGAGCAACAGTGTCCCTAATTTGCTGGGAAGTGGCGGTGCGGTCCCCTACGGCACTGCGTAGGATCCTACGGTCTTGGCGTGCATCCGTGCGTCGCTGCGGTCCGGTCCCAGGTCGACGGGCACGTGCACCTTCCGCCGACCACTGGCGACAACATCGATGTACTGTGGAGACCTCACGCCCCACGTGTTGAGCAATTCGGCGGTACGTCCACCCGGCCTCCCGCATGCCCACTATACGCCCTCGCTCAAAGTCCGTCAACTGCACATACGGTTCACGTCCACGCTGTCGCGGCATGCTACCAGTGTTAAAGACTGCGATGGAGCTCCGTATGCCACGGCAAACTGGCTGACACTGACGGCGGCGGTGCACAAATGCTGCGCAGCTAGCGCCATTCGACGGCCAACACCGCGGTTCCTGGTGTGTCCGCTGTGCCGTGCGTGTGATCATTGCTTGTACAGCCCTCTCGCAGTGTCCGGAGCAAGTATGGTGGGTCTGACACACCGGTGTCAATGTGTTCTTTTTTCCATTTTCAGGAGTGTATATCCAGCAACCTGCTATATGTCCACATCTCAAAATAATCAAGTCTTTTTCGGTCCCCTTCAGTTATTGTCCATGTTTCGCACCCATAAAGGAAAAGTAGAAGCTCCAGAGATTTCAGCACTAGGAGTAGAAATTATATCCTGTTTGAAGGGGAAGTATTGATGGCAAAATTCTCGATAAGCTCTGGACCGATTAATTTCAAAATTTTTACACGGCACAGTAATAAACGTTTGTGTGGCTATAGGCTACACATTTCTTAAACGTATCTGTTATATAAATATACATATACTACATAAATGGGGAGGCTGTTAACAGCAATCTCGAGAAGTTCTTGATCGATTTATTTCAAGTAGTTTAATAAATGTTAGGACGCGCACATGCTACATATTATATAAAGGGGAAGTGTTGTTCGCAAAATTATCAAAAAGTTCTTGTTCAGTTAGCTAAATACTTATCGTAGTCTAACAAATATTAAGACAAACATAGGCTAACTATTTTTTAAAACTGCAATGTGCAGGTAGTCTGTGAGAACTGACTGTGAGAAACAAAATGCCATGCTGTGCTGTGAAAATGTGCGGATTCGTTTTCTTTCTTGCAGTCAGGTTTAACTACGAGTACAATGGCAGGGCATTTAAACCACTAGTTCATACTGTTTCTCCTATATATATTCTTTCTCCTTATATTTACTTTTAAGCAAAAAACTGTATACACAACCATTTGCAGATGTTTTTCTTTACAGTGGGTTGAACAACGAAAGAAATGTAAAGTGATTTATAATAAAATTCATGGAGTATTTTGCTTGACTTTTTCCATTTACTTCTCCTTCTCCATGTAAAAAAATTCTTCATTGTTGATACCTCATTAAAGTGAGATCTTACTCCATATTGACTGCATTGTTATCGGTATTAACTGAGAAACTGCTTCACTCATCCCCCCAAAGTTTATCTGAAGGGAGTTGTTATTACGAAAGGAATTGATAACCTCCATCTAACCGATTTGACTGACTTAGTTGGATGTGCCAAATACAGTTTACATTATTAATTATTTATTAGCACTAACTGACGTGTGCTCCAAAAACGCACGGGTTCCTGCTCTAAAGACTAAAACTACTGCTGATTTTACAGATGCATTCAGAAAAATATACATAAGTAGTAATAGGATACCAGATCATTTACAAACAAACTTGAAGAGGCTACTGAAGGAAAACATAAGATTAATATCTTCTTATCATTTTCAGTCATGAATCTTGGATTGTGGAGCAGTTCAACTGATGTCTTGCAAAGAAGGTGTTTAAACATTTCACTGTTCATTACTCTTTCAAATGGCTTGATATGGTGCAAGCTTCCGTAAGCCAATGTAATCATACAAAGCGTAGAACAATTAATATGATAATGCAGAGCCGGCCGAAGTGGCCGTGCGGTTAAAGGCGCTGCAGTCTGGAACCGCGAGACCGCTACGGTCGCAGGTTCGAATCCTGCCTCGGGCATGGATGTTTGTGATGTCCTTAGGTTAGTTAGGTTTAACTAGTTCTAAGTTCTAGGGGACTAATGACCTCAGCAGTTGAGTCCCATAGTGCTCAGAGCCATTTGAACCATTTTTTTGATGATGCAGAAGATAACAGATACACGAAGAGCTAAATTTAGAGCTAATGATTTTGTTAGAGTTAGTAAACACAGGGTAGTTTTTGAAATGGCTGCATCCCTAACTGTTATATCAAAATGCTCAAAGTTTCAGCAGTTCATAGATCAACCCAAAAATGTATCTGCAGGAAGATTACATGTCGCAACACATAGCTAGATGTTTCTACAGCAGCGAACTAAAAGAATGAGATATCTAACCATATATCTAGTTGAAAAATCATACGAAAAAAGCAGAAAAAGTTTTTGTAAAATGGCTGAGTTTTGATGACACTCACACTGCCCTGATTGCTTTGTAAGAGAGGAAGAGACATGTAGAAAAAGAGATAGACAGAGGGAGAGCATGTGTGATATGGTTACTATCTCCAGCAGCAGAAAGGCGACATCAACGGTGGGTGACAGGTGAATCGAGTTGTGTGTGTGTGTGTGTGTGTGTGTGTGTGTGTGTGTGTGTGTGCGTGTGTGTGTAAGCGCGCGCGTGCGTGCGAGCGTGTGAAAGAGAGAGGGCGACAAACAGAGGAGGAGGGAGAGAGAGACAGAAAGAGGCAGAGATATCGCCAATTTAAGCAATTCAGAGGCAAATGTCCTTCAACAAAACGGCATATTACGACACTGAGCCTCAGATAACAAGTATCTTTTAACATGAAGCATTTTCAAGTGAAGCTTGAATATTTTTGTGGGAAACACTGCACACAACGTGACAGAGAAGAATATCCCTATTTCGCTTTTATCAGTAATGCGGTGTTCGGGTACTTTTAAAACAACACCGGTAATGAGAGTTTCTTGAACGTAGTTAAATGTGTAATCCATTCTACTTAATTCATCTAAAAAGTTAAAATTTCAATAATTAAATTACTTGCCACGGCCTTTCTTGATACAAGGGATTCCTCTCGGCATTTAATAAACCAGCCTTCCACATAAAGCACGCTCGACTTCGTGGTACCAGGCCAAAGCTCTCGGCTGATCCACGTCTACAGACCGGCAACATAAGTGCTTATCTTTTACTGTGTTTTCCTCATAGCATATTTATTAAATTTCGTTCGTGTTTTTCTGTTTAAGAGGTTTTATCTCGAATTTTTGTGAGTGTACATTCATTCAGTCTGTAATGCAGTTTTCACTTATTGTGAAAAGCCAGCTACGTAGCTCACTGATGCATTAGAGTCCATTGGTGACATATCATGAGTGTAGCAAGTTGCATTTCTAGGATTCTGTCTGTTTTTACAGTTTACTTCTTCAGCTAGACTTGCTAGGATGAGTAAGATATACGCATGTTGTGTGCGGGCGCAGGAGGAGCTGGTCGCAGTTCTCGAGCAGGTGAATGCGCTTTTGGCTACGGTCAGTAGCCTTCTGGCTGCTGCCTCGGTGTGCAGCGGGGACGGAGAACCTGGCGCGTCGCAGGGTGCACGTCACGTATTGTTTGTTTCGCCCACGGGCTCTAGTGTCGAAGTACCTCCTGGTGTAGCCGACGCGGTGGATACCTCCTTATAGCAGGGTGAGTGGCGGGTGGTTACGCGTTCGCGTCACTCTAGGCGGATGGCTATTGTGGAGAATGGCCTTGCCGGAAAGCCAATGTGCACTTGGTTTGTCTGTAGGGGGCCTCATTCGAGATGTGGGGGAGACCATGCATGTGGCTATCGAGCAAAAAGGTAGTGAAGAATGTAGGCCTCGTGCGTGGAATGCAATCAGAGCTCGTAATCTACAACATTCTTCCGATACTTGATAGGGATCCTATGATTTGGAGGCGAGTAGAGAGTCTCAACCAAGGGCTGTGTGGACTCTGCGACGGCCTTGGCAGCAGATGTCTAGAGCTGCTTTATCGGGTGGGGATTTCTAAGATTTTCTTTAATAGGTCAGGCGTGCAATGCATAGAAGAAGCAGCAACTCGGGTAGCAACGTACTTGTGGAGTGCACATGAGAGCGTTTTAGGCTACGTGGTAATATGAGGTTTCTGATGGGCATTTGACAGTCGATACGCACCAAAAGGAGTGAGGCCGCGTTCAGAGTATAGACACTTCGTCTGTCAACATTTTATCAGTAAGTTGTCGAAGTAATCGCAACAAAAGCACCCTAATTTACTGCCTTCTGGGAAGGTTCTCGCGCTCAAATTTCTCTTGGGACTAACGCAGATTGGATTTCTGCCTAGTATTAACTGAGTGAAAGCTGATAAATCTTGGGAATAAGCTGATGTTGTTAACAAGAACCGACAGTAAAGGATATATATACTGAGAGGCCAACGTCAGAATGCCCAGACTAGTGAACAGGGGTCGACAAGAGGTTCGCGAACTTATACCACTTTTTGCCCGAACTGTCCGTTTCTGAGCCTCAAGCAACACATTTTTGCTACGAACTGACTATATCGTCGGCCTTGTGCTGCTTACCAGACATTCCTTAAAACCGACCATATGTTTTTAATGTTATCCTGTGAATTACAGTAGCTATTCTGTTTGCATGCCACATACCCTTTCCCTTCCTAATAACATTTTTAAGCACCTTGCATTACTGTGCAATGGGCTATTACAGCTTGATTGTGACTACTTCTAACATTTTCATATAGTTCCCACTTTTTTCTACTACATGATATCCTTATCCCACTAGTCAACCACCCAGGCTGCCTTTTACAAATGGTACGCTGTTTAGAGCGTTCTAATGGAAAGCAACTTTAAAAGAGCTTGAGAAATGTGTTAAGGAAAGCATTATATTTGTCATCAATGTTATCGGCACCATGAATATACTGCCACTCTCGTTCCTTAACGAGGTTTAAAAAACTCCTTATTGCCGTTGGATTAGCTTTTCTATATAGTTTGTGTTTATACATAACATTTCTTTGGGTACAAAAACTTGTTAATGTTAAAATTTGTGCATCATGGTCTTAAAGGGCATTCATCCTTTTACTAACAGAATACCCATCTGGTAATGAAGAATGGATAAAAATATGTCGCGTGGAGTGACCGCGCAGCGAGAGGCGCAATGTCACGGATTGCGCGGCCCCTCCCGCCGGAGGTTCGAGTTCTCCCTCTGGCATAGGTGTGTCTGTTGTAAGCTAGTTTAAGTTAGTTAAAGTAGTGTGTAAGGGTAGGGTCCGATGACCTTAGCAATTTGGTCCCTTAGGAATTCACACACATTTTAACATTTTTGAATAAAAATATTGTCTACGGCTGTGCTACTGTTCCTCAGCACCCTGGTGGGAAAAAAATACAGTCTGCTCCAGATCATACGATTGTAAGAGTTATTCCAACATCCTTTTTCTTGCACAATCACATACAAAATTAATATACATATACCTAATTTCTGGTACTTCATATAAAGTGTACCAAGAACCCTTTCAAGCTTCAGCAGAAATGCCCTGAAGTCAGAGTTAGGGGACCTATAAATAACAACAATTAGAAGTTTAGTTCCACTTAATTAAGCTGCCCTTGCCCAAAATTCAGATACCTGTTCATTGCGCCATGATACGTCTACGGACTCAAATGGAATGCCGTTTTCTACATACATGGTCACTCACCCGCTCCGCAAATAAGGCGTTGAAATACAGCCAGATAATCTGTATCCTGGGGAAGAAAGCCTCTGAATTATTGCATGAAATTATGTATTTGGTGCTCGTACATACCAATAATGTCAGAGTCAACATACATAAGCAGTTCACTAACTTAATCTCTAATACCTCTTATATTTTGATGAAATATGCCAATTCCTTCTCTACGTGGATACCCGATCTCCTCTGAAGGCGATTTCTTTCTTAGAGGGACTTCCTTTAAGCATTGATATCTATCAGCTGACTTCAATCTAAAACAGGTGCAGTTCTAACAGCAACTACTACAGGAATTTTTTCATGAGTGATCCCACCACCACCCACTACACTGTCACCTATAAACATTGCCAGCCTCTCCTTCCAATACCTACTGATTCGCAGGCCATGCCCTGTGAAACCCGATCTGCTGATAGACTCAACTGGGACAGCTGTAATGTGATCTATGCTTCCACCATCCCTGTCTTCTCCAGCCCCATGTTAAAACCCCTAACAGCAGCATTAATATCAGGCCAATCATGATGCTGAAACCCTTGCACGAAGTGCGCATTAGTGCCACCAGTTTGAGTATCTATCTTTGCCAGATCACCACCTACATCATATTCCCCGTCCCTATCAATACTATTGCCTGCTCCATCCACAGTCACTACCTGGTCCTCTTTCGTAAAATTCCTACCTAGTTCCCGTATGTTCGCAGTTAACCTGAGCCAACCCTGCACTATGCTTCACGATACTGGTCACCTAGTATTCACGTCCCAACACTTCCTGCAACTGCTGGCCCACACCTCTGCCATACGAACCACCTAGCAGCAGAACCTTTTTCTTTCTGTTACACTTTGCAGCTGACTTAGGCTCCCTGGGTGCTGAGAACTGCTGCACGTTTCCTACACCTACAGCTACAATAGGCTCCTCTCCACTCAACTATCACAGTTAGTCAAATCTATTGGTTACACGCAAAGTACAACTGTTTGAATGTCTCCTGTTGCTAGCTGCCAGTCTGTAGAGATTTTGTGCCTAGTAAGTGGATTAAGAAAGGAACAGAGCCACCACGGTTTAATAACGATATTCAGAAAATTCTGCGGCAACAGAGATTTTTGCAGTCTCGGTTCATGAGAGAACGCACAAATAACGTCGAGCAAAAGTTAGTAGAAATTCGTGCATCTGTGAAAAAATCTATGCGCGAAGCATACAACAACTACCACCGTCATACCTTAGGAAAAACTCTGAGCAGGTCTAAAGTTTCCATCCAGTCGCCTGCTGCCCAATCTGGCGTGCCAGGTGAAGATAGCAGACTGAAAGTTTTAAATTTCCCGTTCAAGGAATCGCGCACGCACGAGAATCTTACAAACGTACCGTTATTTGACCACCTGACAGACCTCCCTATGGACGACTAGTTATAAGCATTCCTTGTGTAGACAAGCAACTGAAAGATTTGAAAGCAAGTAAGTCACCATGTCTGGATCCAATCCACATTCCGTTTTACAAAGGGTGCTCTACGGCATTGCATTTATCGCGAACGTCTCACATTGCGCAAACTCCAAAGCGACTGGAAGAAAGCTCAGGTGACGCCAATGTATAGAAAGGGTACAAGAAAAGACCCGCAAAATTACAAACCAATATCCCCAACTTCGGTTTGCTGTAGAAACCTTGAACATATTTTCAGTTCGAATATACACTCATCTAAAAAAGTTTTGCACCACCTCCGTTCCAGAGTTCCGAATACTATACAGAAAATTGGTATAGAGATCAACATAAACATCTTTTCCGCCCTTTTCATTGCTCATGGAAACCACACAATGCATGTTGTACCACCATACAGCGAGACCTTCAGTGGTGATGGTCGAGATTACTATACACACCGGTACCTCTAATACAAAGTAGCACGTCCACTTGCATTGATGCATGCCTGTATTAGTCGTGGCATACTATCCAAAAGTCCATCAAGGCATCGTTGGCCCAGATTGTCTCACCCCTCAAAGGCGATTCGGAGTAGATCCCTCAGACTGGTTGGTGGGCCACGTCTTCCACAAACATATCTATTCGATCTATCCCATGCATGTTCGATAGCGTTCATGTGTGAAGAACATGTTGGCCACTCTAGTCGGGCGATGTCGTTATCCTGAAGGAAGTCATTCACAAGATGTGCACGATGGGAGACGAATTGTCGTCCAAGAAGACGAACGCCTCTCCAGATTGCTGCCGATATGGTTGTACTATTGGTCGGAGGATGTCATTCACGTGTCGTCCGTAAACAGCCCTTTTCAATCCATCCCAGGCATGTTCGATAGGGTTCATGTCAGTAGAACATGCTGGCTACTCTAGTCGAGCAATGTCGTTATCCTGAAGGAAGTCACGCACAAGACGTGCAAGATTGGGTCGCGAATTGTCGTCCATGAAAACGGGCGCCTCGCCAATAAGCTTCCGATATGGTTGCACTATCGGTCGGAGGATGGCATTCACGCGTCGTACAGCCTTTACGTCACCTTCGATGACCACCAGCGGCGTACGTCGGCTCCACATAATGCCAAACTGAAACAGCAGGGAGCCTCTGCCTTGCTGAATTCTGTAGACAGTCCGTCTAAGGCGTTCTACCTGACCGGGTTGCCCCCAAACACGTCTCCGACGATTGTCTGGTTGAAGCCATGTGCGGCACTCATAGATGAAGAGAGAGTGATGCCAATCCTGAGTGGTCCATTCGACATGTTGTTGGGTCCATCTGTACCGCACTCCATGGTGTCGTGTTTGCAAAGATGGACCTCGTCATGGACGTCGAGAGTGAAGTTGAGCATCATGCAACGTATTGCGCACAGTTTGAGTCGTAACACGACGTCCTGTGGCTCCACGGAGGGCATTATTCAACACGGTGGCGTTGCTGTCAGGGTTCCACCGAGCCATAATCCGTAGATATCGGTCATCCACTCCAGTAGTAGCCCTTGGGGGGTCTGAGCGAGGCGTGTCATCGACAGTTCCTGTCTCTCTGTATCTCCTCCAGGTCCGAGCAACATCGTTTTGGTTGACTCCGAGACGCCTGGACACATCCCTCGCTGAAAGCCCTTCCTGGTACAAAGTAACAATGCGGACGAGATCAAACTGCGGTATTGACCGTCTAGGCATGGTTGAACTACAGACAACACGAGCCGTGTACCTACTTCCTAGTGGAATGACTGGAACTGGTCGGCTCTCGGACCGCCTCCGTCTAATGGGCGCTGCTCATGCATGGTTTTTTACAACTTTGGGCGGGTTTAGTAACAACTCTGAACGGTCAGAGGGGTTGTGTCTGTGGTAGAATATCCACTGTCAACGTATATCTTCAGGAGTTTTGGGAACTGGAGTGATGCTAAACTTTTTTTGATGTGTGTAGATCTGTGGGAGTAAAAGTAGTCTGCTACTGTGGCAGAATATCCAATCCTATGAAGCAAGTACCAGGTATCCAAGAGGTTTCTGTTCGCCTTGGACGAAGCTCTTGTACAGGCTGGCGCCACACAATAAGACGCTCTCTGGGCACTTGCGGAGGGTTCCAAAGAGTTCGTTCGGCAGTGTTCCGGTAGACGCGAAAGACAGGCGGCACGGAGTACGTGTGAGAGTTCCTACTCATAGTTAATTCATTATCATGTTTTTGTAGATTTCACATCCTGTCTAAATTTTCGTCTTGCTCTCATCGCTCATGGCTCATTGAGCGGTATACGGATTTTTTCTGGTTAATTTCGGTACATTATAACCAGTTACACTTGGCCACGCGTGCTAGCCTTTGTTCCGCTCCACCTCTGTTCAAACATATGGACTCGTGATGTCTCTTCTCAGTTCCGTCTGATTTAGTTCGTTGGTGATCTCACCAGTATAGCGTAATTGAATAGATTTCGCTTTCTGTTCGGAATGTAGTTTCCACATGTCTTTGTTGTCTCAGCACGTGTTAAGCACGGATCTGGGAGCCTTATGCTCGCAGATCGTTACTCACAGTAATGTATCCTGTCCAATTGGGTCAGCTGTTCTGCATTTTATCACTCTTTGTTTTTGACCACCACGTGTTCGCTGATTGTGAGATTCGTCATATGTCACAGTTACTGATTCTCGACATAAAACTTCCAAATTTGTCTCAGAATTTCTTCTATGGTGCAACTGTCACTAGATTAATCTTATCGATAAATTCTTGTCCATTTTCTTCGTACACTCAAGCCAAGGGAACGACCGTTTGCCAACCATGTGCATACTGGTGAAGTTTTTTTTTTATTCTGATATTTGTCCTGACTATTATATGTGTATATGTGCGTGAATGTCGCCATTGAAAGATTCAGCTGACCCTCCCATAATTAATAATTAATGATAAATTCTCCAAGACGCAGTTGTAAATGTAGTTTTGTAACTCAGCCGAGAGATCTTTGAAGAACAGCAACCATCACCCATTTATTAGTTGTTCAGCTTTTTAATATGGTTAGCTGTTTTTGAATAAACGTGACATTTTTCCCAGAGCACATGTTTACGTATTCCCTAACAAACTTCCATTTTACGCCCTACTGCTATCCGTTGTGCAGCAGATAAATATGGCCAAGTAATTTATTTAATATTTGTTCAACTATCCTAAATGTGCAGATCTGGAAACTCAGTTCATCTAATCTTCAAAGGCTTTTCTTTCATGCATCTCCAGATAGTGTCTTCCTATCTTCCATGTCCATTTTTATGGACACCTCCATCACGAGCACCGATCCCCAAGCAGATCCTTCAAGCACAGAAACCTTTCAATTCGTTTTCACCTCGGTCTGTTTTCCAGTAGAAAAGGAAGGAAAATGACTAGTTGTGGTACAGTGTACCCTCCGCCACGCCCCTTACAGTGACTTGCGGAGTATCTATGTAGATGTAGATGTAGCGGGCGCAAACTGTTTTGTCCATGAGTTCTTTTATAGATGCACAGCACTACTCGTACGGATTTTTTGACATTACCGACCATACGTACTCAGTACGGTTCATTTTGGGGAAGGTTACTGGCTACTTCACTCTCGAAACCCAAATCATTCAGATACTGCTGTGCTACCCTTGGTCGGTGGTACGTGACAGTGTCATCTTGAAAAGCGAATGGCCCATGCTTTACACCACTGAAATGACCTCTTGCTGTGATCATTACTTTCTCTTCAATGAGTTTACAGTTCACCATACGATTGAATAGACATGTACGTGTTTTCATCCTTACAATCTCTTTGGAACAAAAAGCACCCTACACCATAACATATTCAGGGCACCTTTTGATTTCGTTAATATACTCATTGTTCAGTTTCTCTCCTGTCTCAATCAAGTGTTTGAAGCCAGCATCACTAACATACACATTAAACCTCTTCTCGTCACAGAAAATTACCTATACCAATCTTCCACGGTCCATACATTTTTTAAAAAACTGAATCCTGTCGGCGATCTGGTTCTTAGTACACATAGGTTTCTTATCGAAATTTTCTTGTTGAGATTGATCTCTTAAAGTCGTTTAATCACTGTTTGACGCGAAATTCTCTTTTTGAAATGCAGTTCTAATACGAAAGCAATATGACACGTACGCATTTTCCTTCTCACTTTGCTAGAACTTTTATTGCGCAACACCGATGGGGACTTGCGTCCCTCTTACGACCACGTCCGTGCCGGAAGTTTGATATTACGGTTTTTCTCTGCTTTTTAAAAATAGGTGCCACTGCGGTTTGGTTAATGAACTCTTCCTTTGAATTTTCTTAATTGAATCTCCTGAAGTTTTAGGGCTGACGTCATTCCTTGCTTTCTTGGGGAAATATCCGTCATTCTTCCCGTAACCCAGAACTAAAATTCTGTGTTACATGTCTGCAGTGAACTTTCGCAAATATATAAGACAATAGTAAAACCATATCAATGGTAGTGAAAAACAGTGAAGGTACAAATTATTAAGCTGAAATTTACTGTGACATGTTTTTACTTCAGATCAAAGGATACAGAATATTTCACTCTTCAGCATCTGTTATCAGGCACAAAGTGTCAGAAGCGAGTACTGTTGTCCCATCTGGTGGAACAACAGTAAGTTATTGGCACAGTAGCTGTTTTCAGATTATGTAGTAATTAATAAATTCTGAACAGATTTCCAGCAAGGTTTTCCATTCATATATATGTTTAAATTAGGAAAATAAATTTCTGTTCATAAAAATATTGTTTTAAATCAGTTGATAAATGTTTCTGACTGTGTATGGTTCTAAAAATATCAACATTCAAGCGAAATGTCGAGTAAAGTGAAATGAAACAATAAAATACTGCTATGCAAGAAAGCGAGGATATTACTTTGGGCTGCTGTGTATCTTTGAACTTGGTGCCATTTCTACATAAGTCAAGCTGCCTCATTTCTTACCTGTTAAAATACTACCCTGTCATTAGCTGCTTCATTTTAATTCTACACTGAAACTAGAAACAGAGGCGAGGGGGAAGGTGAGAAGAGATTGTGTAAAAAAATTAACTGGTCTAGTGCCGCCATCTACAATGTTTTCAAAATTTCCCTTATAATTACCTTTTATTCGACATCTTGTATTTGTGATGCCATTGGTAGTATAGATATGGAGTTTTATGTTCCCATTGTGTTTTTAAAAGCCGTTCATTGCAAAGTGCTCCAGGTGCGCCATAGATACAGGGTGTAACGGGAGGACTGGTCAGTAATCAGGGATATCACAGGAACGCTCATTCGAAACAAAAATGTCTAGTATACATGGGCTCTAAAATGCATACCTTAAGAACTATGAGCACTTCCTCATCTTCGTTATTGTGAAACAGATCTGTTCTACTACAAGCTCTTTGCATTCCATATTTTGGTAGGAGTTGGTATGGACCCACACAAGAAAGAATTAGGCTCTAAAATGCATATAATAACAGGTATGAGCAGTTGTTCAGTAAAAAAGATGTACTTCCCACTATAGAAAATTAACGAGTGCTCGTTGATCTCAAGGTACTCTTTTTAGAGCCAATGTTTACTGGACTTTTTTGCTTCAGATGATCGTTCTTGTGCTGTCAATGAAAACTGACCATTCCTCATGGAACACCCTGTATGCTACCGTTCCCCACGCGTGGTTGTTATTTCATTCAACTGACGAGTTTAAGCTGTTCAGTTGATCTATTTAAATCACAGTCACTTATTTACGTCCATTACAATAATGTCATCATATCCGCACACACTAGCGACAACTATCACCAGAAAATACTGTCTTATATAGTTATAGATAACAGACATAAATGTTAGCTAGTTCTTTCCATCACAAGTTCCCCTTACATTTGGGTCTTTGCACTAGTTTCTTCCAAACTGTTCTTCCTCCATTGTGATCATGGTAGTTAAAACGGCGGGTTATATTTAAAGTGCAGCTACCCGCAGAGGTAAATTAAAGGCTGGGATGTAACTAACGTATGGCAACGAAAATTACTAGATATTTTAATGCTTTAGTGTGGAAGCAATTTACGCTGGAAAAAAATTGTTACAATTTTGGCCACCAGATGCAAATCTGGCGCTTTGATTGCAAGAAAGACGTATAGAAATGTTTTCATTTGTCATGGATTAGGATCGGAACGTGAGCGGAAGAGGTCAAACAAGTGAGACTGGCATAACGTAGGTTTATTATTAACCGCCGCTTACACAGTTTGTTCCATAAGAGCACCCGGGATATCGGCGTGGTGCTGTATAGCGCCATATTTGCATCATGTGGCCGAAATTGGAACTCACTGTTTTCTAGCATTAACGCATTAGCATATCTACTAAGTTTCGTTGCCGTTCCATAGTTAAAATCCACACTGCAGCTCCATGAGTGGCTGCACTTTAACTGTAACCACTCGGTACTATAAATTTTGGCCTAATGAAAAAATATACATAAGAACATACCGGTTCAAAAACATCAATCAGAATCATTGAATAAAGCTGACATAGTAGGTCTGTATTATCCAGTAAGCAGCGTAAGACGCGCGCAGTTTCGAGAATACAAATTTTTATTAGTTCATTCGACAAATAAAAACCTATGAAGTGAGAGGTACGCTTGCAGTTACCTTACAATACTACACTTTAGAGAGTGCAGAGGCTGTAAGGGAAGACAGACACTCGAAAGAAGTTCCAGCGCTTTGGAAGGAACACAGCTGCCGTTCGCTGACACTTGACCCACCAAGTTGACGCCCACTGTGCGAGTGGGTTCTGACGTTCTACCGAGTATCGTCTTTCGGGGGAAAACACAACAGCACTCAGGCAGCTCTAGGAACAGTGCTACACAGTATCCCCGAGTTTCTGGAAAATTCTGTATTGGGAGAATAGTGCAATGGAACACTTTCCGAACAGCTGAGATAATTAAATGATCCAAGACTATATAGGTTCTTATTATATTCAATAATCCTCTCTATAAACTAAATGAAACTGAAATCTCTACACCCAATTTCAGTAATTCATTGTTCATTAAATAATCATCACCTTATTTAGCATCGATTAAACAGGTGCAGCGTGACGTAATTTCTCCTTCAGCACCTTCATAGAAGAGACGCGACTGACGATTACTCAGATGTATTCTGAGTACTTCTCTTATTGATAAATGCATTACTCATTGTACAGGTATACGTAAATGTTACCTAGTTTGTGCTACCAAGCGAGGTGGCGCAGTGGTTGGCACACTGGACTCGCATTCAGGAGGACGACGGTTCAAATCCGCGTCCGGCCAACCTGATTTAGGTTTTCCATGAAATCCCTAAATTACTTCAAGCAAATGCCGGGGTGGTTCCTTTGAAAGGGCACGGCCGATTTCGTTGCTCATCCTACCCTAATCCGATGGGACCAATGACCTCGCTGTTTGGTCCCCTCCCCCGTATCAACCAACCAACGTAGTTAGTGCTCTTGTTAGATGTTAGAAGAAACATGGGTCTCTCACTTCTTCGTTCTACGAAACAGGTAGTTACACGATTTCGTAAGCACAGATTGATACGAATTATAATTTGAAACCGGTTGTTACAATAAATAATTAACTTCTGTTTCTTCAATAACTAGCATGTCTGAAAAGATGCATTGTTTTTTAAAATGGCTTTACAATCACATCAGACTCTTCCAAGTATTTTACTGTTTCTCCATAGTTACTTAATATGCAAAGATTTTCTAAAGCTTAATTTATAGTTATAGGAGGGACAGCAAATGTAAATGGATGAGGCAACAGACTGTATTGGAAGAAATAATTTTGACTGTAATGAAAGCCAAATGGATGTGGACGGGACAAACAACCTGATGAATGGATGTTAGACGGATCAAGACTGTTAAAGAACAGTTTTGATCCGTCTAACATCCATTCACCAGGTATCCAAGAGATAAGAAAACACAGGGAAACTGATGTAATGTAAAGCAGATGTAAGAGAATAGAAAACACGTAGGAGCAAGAAACATCTACACTTGACCTTTTTAAGGAATGGTGTATTCAAAATGATAGTTCCATTCGGCAGACAAACATTTTTCTAGCTAATATTATGCTCTCCACAAACTGGCTGAATTCATAGTTATCTCATTGTTGTTATTTAACACGGAGAAAATATTTAGTTCTCTAGCACCTCAAAAATTGCAGGAAAGGACAAATTATATCCTACAATTACTACCTGATCTTACGGCCATAAAATTGTGAATGACTGTAAAAGAAATATGATTGGTTAAGCCTAGAATTTACTGGTAACATCTAATATTTACCGTCAAGGTGTGTCAATATTCTAAATTTCCTATTACATGCATAGCTTCTGAACAATTATCAGGAGATTTTCGTAAATATTAGGAATAACGCATGCGAACTAGCAAAACTATATTCATTAAAAAATCATCTTAGCAATTACTGAAATAGAGGGTACTGATTTTAAAATTACATTATGTAAATGTTCTTGAATTTCATTGTGACTGTAAAGGACAGTATCCCATTTCTAAAGTTAGTGAAAAATGGTATACTTACACAAAAAGTTATAAAAGTTGTAAATATTACATATTGAATTAAAGGAGAGATAGGCTACAGACTGGTGAAGCAGATGATGTCGTAGGGAAGCTGGACAAGAGCAGAAATGTTTAGAAAACACGTAAATACAGGAAACAGAAATTTTACTAAACTTATAACTTTCTCCAAGCGTTGCGAAGAAATTTTGCAAAAGAACAAAATGCAATAAAGTCCAGCTATTACAAGGAAGCAACTTGAGGAGCATCATGCAGTGCGAGGTTCCTGCTAATAACGGACGAGCGAACTGTCGAAGGCAAAGTAAGACTGAACACTGTCGAAGAGTATGGCTGAGATGGGGCCACGTAGCTGCCGCCGGCCATCCCATATAGCGGTGACAGAGGGCGCTCGTAGTCGGAGCCGCTGAAGGTGTTGGTCAGCACGCATGCACACTGGACCCGCCAGATCCCTCTGCGACAGCTACGGGCGTTTCCGTTGCCAGCAGTGAGACGCCGGTGAGGATGGTATCTAGCTATGATACCACAAAAACAAGTTCCCTTGTGTTACTGTTGATGTTCAGGATCCTTTAAAAATGTTTAATTGATAGAGAGAACAAGTGTAAGATATTATCTTAGGCATCAATTGTAGTTATCTAAGTGATCTGCAGTTATTTAGTGATTAATCAAATTAATATTCAAATGTTCATGACGTCTGACAAGAAATTCTATGTCCGTGTGACTGTAACGGTGGCTCTTCCGTGTGTGTGGCTAACTTGCTATATGATTTATCAAATGTTATCGTTCCGTCATTCGTACTTTGTTAGGAATCCATTGCTTCTTCCTCAACCCACAATCTTCTACTCAAAAACTTCTCTTAATCTTAATCCATTACTGGCCAAAACTCTATCGGATCATTTTTTTGCAAACTTTTATACATAAATACGTTACATTGAGTGATTAATTGAATAAAAAGTTGTTTTGAAAATTTTCAGTTTATTAGAACAAAAACTACAGATTGCCCCATTTTTGGGACATTGGCCAAATGCGCTTTCCAAATGCACAACCTTATTCTCCAACCATAAAATTATAAGAAACAACACAAACAATAACTAAAGAATGTTTTAATATTATTGAATGTCTATTCAGTATGAAATAAAGCAAAACACTTGTCGTGTACACCAACAAACGTACCACTTTCTGCTCCATCTCGTAACGCTTTCCTTCTTTTGGCTTCTGGAGGTACAACTGTAGCATTAGCTTAATCTCGGCTGGTTATGAGCTCTAAAGTACCGGCTACATCTTGTACAACAGACTCATTGTTCAGTACATTTTCGTCAATGTCTTCTTCATCTGTTACTACATCTGCATCGGGTGGAATAATCGCCAGTTCTACGTCGTCATCTTCATCGTCACCCTCTTGATGGTTCTCTAGTTCTCCTAGAATTTCTCAAGTGTAAGTTCACGCGGCATGTTTTTATCCTGTTAGAATCGTAAAATTCGAATAGACTATGGAAAAAAGCAGATACAAAGAATTTAAAATGCAGTTCTTCTCTGTATAATACGTGTATACAAGAATAGGGCACATCAACAATAAACGATAGTGTAACATGCAATTGTCCCATTATCGGGACGCCTAAAGTATATCAATATTGCATTTACTTGAAAAAATCTGAAGTATACTTAATCTTACACGGACATCCGTATGTCCGTAGCAAACACGCCCAGACAACTAAATCACAGCTCATTTTCGTCTAGGAACTACCAGCAGATATACAGTGCTGCCAAGTGCGAGAACAAAAAATCGGCAAGTTTAAATTTTCCTGACGTGCAGTACTTAGAAACAAGTTATTTATTTTACATTTACAGGCATTATATCAGTTAGTTGAACCTACAGGTGCAACAATAAAGGCTAAAAGCTCCATTGCTTACGTAGAAATAAGTAAAATATACGCGTCCCAAAAAAGGGACAATGACCAGTAATAGGTTAAAGAATTCGCTTCCACTACTAATGATTCTAATACTAGAGAAGAAGTACACCAAAAATGGAATACTACTGAGATGGCTGTAGACTGATGTAAGTATTTTAATCAGCTCAAAATTACCATTTTGCATGAGAAGTACACGAATCTCAAGTACAAGAATAAACTCATTTCATTTGTAACAACGACAATATAACAGTACCAGGATAGCTCTCCCCACAAGATTTGTGTGCAAATTAGCAAGACATATATATATATATAGCAGTTGGTTGAGAACTGTCACGAGTATCTGCTAAACAAATGCATCCCGGACATGTACGATGGGTGACATTATAGACAATCTCCCATGTCAGGGAAGCTGTTTATACTAATTCGAAGTCCTTAGCATAAAGCATTCACGTTGTTCACCACGTGGGACTGGGCATTGTTCTGCTGAAATATGTAATATGAATTTACCTAAATGAGTTTCCCTATAATTGGCCTAATGTAATGATTTCTGTTACAAGTGCTCTCGATATGCAGTAGTTGACCTTGCATAGGAATCAATGACCTTAACCATCACACAATGCATTTGTCTGTTTTTAGGTCAACGTGACAAGCAGTGATACTACGGTCAGCTCGAAAGAATCTATCGCATATGCGACGGTTAGTGCGGGACAGATTGAAGTGGGAGTCTTAGTGCAGAACAGGTTGAAGTGGGACTAGTCTGAAGTCACCAACGGTATCGAAGCAACTCCATGAACTAATCTGTACGATCTGCTATAATGATGCAGTTCAAACAACATTCACCTCGTTCTTTGGCCACAATACGAGCGACCTTTTTCTAGCCACTGGTTCGATCCACAGATACTATCATAGCACACGCACAAGCTGAGAAAACAGAGACGTCTCCCTATGGCAAACCTATATCCTAGAGAATAATAGTTCTGTTTCGTTAGAATTCAGTCACACACGGATATTATGCCTTTCCATAAATCAAATTTGTACTTTCACCAATCTTTCCACGCTTTTGGCAGTAATTCATTGATTGAGCTTTGTATGAAATCCATCTTACTAATCACACGAGACGCGACTGTCGTTATCCCCTCGCTAGAACTTTTTTGTGATGCGAATTTCTGGACACTTTTGAATCCTTACTTTATACAGACCAAAAAGTATAGGTTATTTCATTAATTATAAATAAGACTTCTGCTGAATATAGGCATTCTGTTATAAGAGGTGATAACGATATGGATAGTCAGAGGTTGCTACTACACACATTTTTTTCTCGCAGTGAATGATACTCACACCGAAATCGTTACTTGTAATAGCAATTGAGGAATCTAGCAGTGATCGCCTCTGCAAAGCCCTGATCGTGCTTTTTGCTGTTATGCTTCCTCCAACGCGTTACCAAGCGTCAGGTGTATTTAGACTGTAAATATTATACCCGGAGACACATAAATGTTGAGCTGATGAACATTCTGTCCTATGAGAGCTGTTTGTCTTTTGACATTACTGGAGGTGTTGAATGGTGTTACCAATCATTCTTCACATCCCTCAACGCTCCTCTTCTATGAATAACAAATTTGCCATCGGAACGGTCACGTGCATTATATACGCGCTCCCCTAACGCGTGCAAGATATTCAAGGGTGTGGAATACACCAGTGTGCCAACCGGTGTGGCCGAGCGGTTCTAGCCGCTTTAGTCTGGAACCGCGCCACCACTACGGTCGCAGGTTCGAATCCTGCCTCGGGCATGGATGTGTTTGATGTCCTTAGGTTAATTAGGTTTAAGTAGTTCTAAGTTCTAGGGGACTGATGATCTCATATGTTAAGTCCCATAGTGCTCAGAGCCATTTGAACCATTTACACCAGCGTCTTTTAAATGTGACCATAACCAAAGATCACATTGCTTAACATCAGGTGAAAGTGGAGGCTATGCTTCTGGACCTCCTATATCAATCCATCGCTCATGCAGTGTGCGTGGAAATGGGATTGTTCCCCGTCGTGCATAGCCAACATCCGTTGTCTTTCCCTAATGGCAACGGACACCAATAACGTGGATGATACGTCGCGCGGAAATTGGTGACGAACAGCACCGGTTACTTTGTTTCGTAAAGTGTATAATCGTACGAGTCTACCAACCGCAAATGTTGCCCACATATTCCCACTACAGTGAACCCGATGCCTTTCTTCCATGATAGCTCACGAATTTGCATTTGCCCACACGGTGTTATCCGATGTCATCTCATCCCTGAATAAAATGCTAAGCGTGAATAGCAAATCATCATCGCCCTTTCTTAGAATCAACTGACAGGACAGTAATATGGCATGGAAAAAGTGACGTAGATAAAGCAACAGCTCGTGGACAACTGACCACGCAAGAGAGTGCTTTATACCATCAGCAGCTCCAACTTTTTTGCAACCTTGTTTCAGGATCATCTTCCGCTCATCGCTCTTTCATATCCGGTGTGAAAATTGTTGGAAGTCAGTCGAGATCTCTTTGTCCTTGCCAAGAATGATTCCGTGTTCGCAAGTCGCTGTAACAATCTGTTCAACATTTCTTTTTTCACACAGAATGCGTGTCTCTAAACTCACGCCGCAGGCTAAAGTAATGCAGAATACCGTGTCTGTCAGTTACCATTTGGGATAACAGGAATCCAGTTGACTGTTTACCTTTTTCACACTATAGAATAATTAATTTTGTTCTGATGGAAGCACAACCTCACAACGGTAACAAGAATGGCTGATGTTGTAAACAGTAGTAAGTGCTTAGCTCACTGGACAGATGAATCGTTTAGCAGTTACAGATGGCGCAGCGATCGACTCACGTGCTCAACGGCGCTCGTACTGGCTGTACGTGAGCACCAGGCAGTAGCGACTGGTAAGATATTTATCTTTGATGCGGACACACTCTACGTAAATATGAGTATGTGTAACGACGTGACAGAGTGGCAAAAAGTGGTACTTGTGTTTGGCCGTGTCCATGGCCATATAGTGTGCAAAGTGGCAACATTTGTTGGCGTATCGCGGCTGAGTGTTCAACGTCTGTGCAAGCAGTGCTGTGACACACCTTGCCACGAAACACGTCAGGATTGTGGTCGGGAAAAGGGACTTGATTTACAAGGCCCGGAGACGCGTTTTACTGCTTGTGGATCAAAATCGCTTCCAAGGCCGACAATAATTCCTGCAGGCAGAGAATGTAGGCCCATCCAAACCTGTTAGCGAGAAAACTTTGCGAGGGGAACTGCATATGATGAAAATTTGGGGTCGGTCAGATCGCAAGAGGCCATTGCTCACATAAACACTTAAAGACGACAACAGCAAGTGTCATCGGGTTGGAATAATATATTACTGTTGTTTTGAACACTCCGCCACCCTATTACATCAATACTGTTCTGCAAGATCGGTGGAATATCTTGGAACAGCTGGTAAAACACCGACGTCAGCATTTTAGCAGTATGGTGGAAATGGGCGATCGAAACGGCAGCGAGTAGCTTAATCAGGATGCGACGTACCTGAAAACCTTGTGGACTCGCTTTCTAACCAATACCAGGCAGTTATCAAGTCCAGGAGAGGAAATAGATAGTGTTAAATGATGCTCGTAATGGTTTCTCTAGAGGCCACAAATTTTTTGTCCTGTGAGCTTAAGGGCCCTTGTCCACGACAAGAATAGTCGCCGGCCGCCAGTCCGGCAGATTCGCCGGGTTTGTAGTGACACACGGTTTCTTATGAGGGTTTGTGCACGAGACGACGCAGCAAAACGACCGGCCTGGCTGCCGGATGCTCCTCCGGTTGCCCACTGCAAAGCCGGCAGCCGCACGGTGCACCGGGTTCTCAGTTGGACATGTTGGAACATGTCCACGAGCCGGAAGCTCGCCGAGTGCCGGGAGAGTTTAGTCGCGCCTGGAGCCGTCATACGTGCTACCTGTTGAGTTTCAAGATGATTTCTGATAATGTTCGCTGACACGCCACCTCGTACTGCTTGTGTACGTGGCATTTCTCGCAGGTCAGAGCCCAGATCTATAGTCGTATCCACACACAGAGTATTAAGACCCTCTTCTTTATGGATGAAATTTTGTTGAACAGTACAAGCCTTCACTATGTCAGACGAAAAGTCAGTGGAGACATTTAAAGGTAGGTCAAAAATCCTCCATTAATTGGGCATTATGCCAAAAGCACACTCTACAAATTGTCTTGCTTTGCTTAAGCGTTAGTTAAAAATACGTTTAATGATATCAAGATCTCGCCCACCATAGGAACTAAGTAAATTATTATCCAATGCAAACGCTTCATTCCCCTGGAATATGGAATACCCTAGGAGGAGGTAGGTTCAGTGTGTTTGTCTGCAACTTTTCCATAAAGACGTTTCTTTGAAAACACTTGAGTCACAATCTTTACCATAAGCACCGACATCCACATAAATAAAATTATAATTTGTATCTACTACCGCCATCAGGAGTAACGAATATAATTGAAAAACATTGATCTATTTTCTTGTGGTTTGATAACTCTGATGTGTTTACCATCAATAACCCCTACGCTGTTTGGAAAGTTTGCAGTACTTTCAAACTGACGCGCTATATTCAGCCAGTGATTTTCCTCCAGAATGGGCGTATATGTGTTATGAAATAACAACCACATCTTCATACAAACTTCACGTACAATTCTAGTAATTGTTTTTATTCCCAGTCTGAAACTGTAATGGAGATCGGTGAAAGTATTTCCTGTTGCAAGGTACCTGAAATGACAAGAACATATGGGTTTGATTCTACTCCAGCCGGCCGCTGTGGTCGAGCGGTTCTAGGCGCTTCAGTGCGGAACCGCGAGACCGCTACGGTCGCAGGTTCGAATCCTGACTCGGGCATGGATGTGTGTGATGTCCTTAGGTTAGTTACATTTAAGTAGTTCTAAGTTCTAGGGGACTGATGACCTCAGATACTAAGTCGCGTAGTGCTGAGAGCCATTTGAACCATTTGATTCTACTCCGGCTTTCTTTTCTTTTCAGAAAAGATGGTAGTAAAAATGGGCCACAGGAAATTAAACGAAGGAAATAAGAGTGGTCCTGGAGCAAGCAAGAAGCGGAAATACGTATTTTATGAGCAGCTACATTCTCTAAAAAAAATAGCAGACAGACGAGAAACTTCATCAGAAATGCCGGATAACAGTGACGACGTGAACCCCACTGACAATCAGTCTGAAAAACATTGTCACCAAGTTAAAGAAAGGCCGCAGAAAAACAAAACAGCTACAAATGAGTTGCATAGAAAAATGATGACTATCATTGACGCCTCTATTGAGAAAGGCCACAGTAGAAGTATGTCTTTTTTTAGGGGGATTGCCCGAACTGTTAATAAATTTAACGATGATGATATCGTAGATTTCCAGTATGAAGTCATGAAACTTATAAAAAGAATTAGGTCGAAACCACAATACAGAAACATGCATCAGCAAATCTGCCCAAGATTCCTGGAACTATGCCTCACAGGAATACCAAACTTTTGGTGGTACATCATCGTACCATACACCAAGGTCAAATCAAGATAGCAACTATTTGACGTACACCTCTGCAGAACACTATCAAGTATCAACTTGTACAAGGCCACCTAATAAAGACATGTCTTTGGAAACGTATGCAAGTCCTGCATCCACCGTATCCAACATTTCCGAGGTATTTAATTTTTGAAACTAATTCTAAATCGAACATTGTTTCTTTCATCTTAATGGAAATAAGAAAACCCTATTCACTGTCATTCTACTTTGTTTATCAAGAGCGTTTTTAAATTGTAGTGTTAATTTTTGATACAGCAAATTAATTAATTAATTTATTTATCTATGCATTTATTTTACCTGGCAAGATTAGGGCCTTCAGGCCCTCTCTTACACCTAACCAGGCATACTCAGATTCAACAAATTTCAGTTTCTACAGAACGTTAAGGACATATAACATGTTATACAGTTTTAATGTTACAGAAAAAAATTAGAGATTATAAAAGTAGTACAATGATAATTATAACAATCAAAAAATAATTATAATAATCAAGAATAATAATAAGAGTAATGACTATGTATAGGAAAGTAAACATATTTTTTCTTTTATGAATGTCAGTCCTATTGCTAGTTTGTAATAAGTAACCTTCAATTGTGTACTTACCTCAGTGTCACTGCAAGCATTTCAGTAGGAGATATGCAGTTTCGCATATTGGTGTCTTCGTGTTGCAAGTGAGTTTGTCAAACGTTGTTTTTGACATCCTGTTAAAAGCAAAGTGCTTTGTGTCGTTCTGTCGTAGTTTTTCATGTAGCGTACTGAAGGCACCAAATTGAAATCGATCTTGCAGCACAGGCTGCACCCAATACTTCCTGCGACGAGACTGTTTCTTTTTGTAAAAATTGTGCACAGGTTGCTGTTATCCATCCTACTGCTCCGTATCACACAACTCTACTGCAGAATTTCCGGCGCCGTCTTCGTGGTCAAGGGCGTCAGGTTTTCTACCTGCCGGCAGAAACGCCGCTCCGGCGAATATTCTTGTCTTGGACAAGGGACCTATGTCTGAAAATAGTGTCACAGTTATAGAACGAAGTACAGTGACTTACACAATCAACAAGAAATGACAAACAAACGGTAAAGGGAAGGCAGCCTACTCAATTGAGTGCCAACTTTTCTCGGCACAAGCTAAATTCCTCTTATCTCAATGAGTATTGGTTTCCGGAATATCTTTACAGACTTTTTTCTAGATTTGACCAATACTGTCTCCTTTAAGAAAGTGGGACACTTCGTTTATTGTGTGTACCACTGTGATGACTGTTGGCTGATCAAAATGACCGGTCTATGTATGTCCTGCATATGTATAAATGTTTAAAGAAAGGCTCAAAGTGGAGATGAAACTTGTTTGTTGCATGTAGGATACTGCTCTAGGATAGATAACAACCTAATCTCACAGTCGGATCATCATCTGTAGTGGCACACGGCCATACCCTGTTACGAGTTGTGCTGGGTTTTAACATTCATAACACGGCGTCGTTGCACAATCTGGTAATACTTGATTTTACTGATAGCTGTGATGTTGATGATGTTTGGTTTGTGGAGTCATCAGCGCCCGTACAGAGTCCCAATTTTTACGCAGTCCAATTTTTACACAGTCCAATCTAGCCCTTGTCACGAATGATAATGATGAAATGATGAGAACAACACAAACACCCTGTCCCCGGGCAGATAAAATCCCCAACCCGGTCAGAAATCGATCCCGGGACCTCGGGATCCAGAGGCAGCAACGCTATCCACTAGACCACGAGCTGCGGACACTGACAGCTGTAAGATGCGTATAGTTTGGGCAGCCAGTCTTAAGACGTAGCTGAATATGCTATTAGTGGTTCCTACGCCGGGCATCTCCCAGTATCTGCAAAATACACAGAATAATATTCTTCTTGCATAAAGCCTTACGCAAATACAAAGAAAGTTATGTATTCTGAAATTTCATCACATTTTAATCGGTAGCAATTTCTTTTTGTCGCCTCCGCTGATGCCACGTCGGGAGAATACTGCAGTCTATAGGTTAGCAAGAATTCTCGCATAAAGGTTGACAGTCTCATTGTGTATATTGCACTCTTTGTAAGAAAATATAGGTAAAAGAGTTACAGGCGGGTATAGCTACCAAATGATACAGTCCAACTCAATTTGTTGGAGCAAATTAATCGCTCACACCGCACTACTTTTTGTTGTAAACTTTTGGAGACTGGAACTCCGGCAAAATGCTCACATTCGTGCTGCCATTAAGTAATAACAAATGTTCAAGCCGGATTAACTGTTGTAGTAACACTTTCCACTATATGATGTTAAAAAGTTTTTTTAACACGTCGGCTAACTCGCTGCTGATCTGGCATATGCCCTCTCTCAGCCACGGCTTGTCGTACAATGCCCAAATCATTGCGTTTAAGTACCTGAGCAACCTTTTGTTCTCTCCCAGGAAAATTGTCCATTCCAACCGCCAACTACATAGCAAGTATTCTCTTAAGGCAAGATTAAAGCCTGTAATGTCACAGCTTTGTGAAAGCAAAAGATCTTGTTCTTCTGAAATTTATAGCGATGAAAGGATTCCAAACCAGGTTTCTTCCTATTATATCAAAGGACACGGAGGACATCTGCTACGGACGAAATATTTGTCGCACCCTTAAAAGAACACGCTGGTTGCTTTGGTGTTTTGTAGGTGATGCAAACTGCTACGAACCGATCAAATGACCCTCCACCGTTAACGTAAGTCATTGTTGTGATGTATGCATGCTGTAGTCGTTTGTATGGAAAAGCATGGTAAGATGGGTGAAGACGTGCCAGAGTGTGCAAAGAGGAGCGATCGTGTTTGCATGTGCTCACGGCCACACTGTGAATGAAGATGCTCGACTTCTGGTGATTGTCCAATGTGTTTACAAGGAATGATGCAACACTTGGAGCCATGTAACTTTTAAAAAGATCCCAATCGATAGTGTCTATATCACGCTTTGTTTGCTTATTTATCACCCTAACAAGGGAACCTCCCCATCGCACCACCCTCAGATTTAGTTATAAGTTAGCACAGTGGATAGGCCTTGAAAAACTGAACACAGATCAATCGGGAAAACAGAAAGAAGTTGTGTGGAACTATGAAAAAATAAGCAAAAATATACTATCTGAGTAGTCTATCCACAAGATAGGCAACTTCAAGGACTATACTTCAGGAGCGCCGTGGTCCCGTGGTTAGCCTGAGCAGCTGCGAAACGGCAGGTCCTAGGTTCAAATCTTACTTCGAGCGAAAGTTTTACTTTATTTATTTTCACAAAGTTATCATCTGTACGTTCGTTCATTGACGTCTCTGTTCACTGTAATAAGTTTAGTGTCTGTGTTCTGCGACCGCACCGCAAAACCGTGCGATTAGTAGACGAAAGGACGTGCCTCTCCAATGGGAACCGAAAACATTTGATCGCAAGGTCATAAGTCAACCGATTCCTCCACAGGAAAACACGTCTGATATATTCTATACGACACTGGTGACAGCATGTGCGTCACGTGACAGGAATATGTTGTCGACCCACCTAACTTGTACACTTGGCGAATGGGTAAAAAGATTCTTCTACCTTGCCCGATTTAGGTTTTCTTGTGGATGTGATAATCAGTCCCAAAAAAGTGATGAAAACATAAGAGTTTGTCACATAAACTGCAACAAATGAATGCAAGTTTCACAGTTGCGCAGTTTTCCTTGTGCTCTGTCAAAACATATGTTTTTAACGTTTTCAAAATTTCCGTGTGTAGACTGTCAAATCCTGCATATGTCCAAGCAAATCATAACATATCCTGGAATTTTGGAGAGCGAAGTATATTATATAAAAAATTAAACTTTTCACTGCAGTGAAGTCTTGAACCAAGGACCTCTCATTCTGCAGCCGCTGACGCTAACCACAGGACCATGGCGCTCCATGGCTTACATAATCCTAGATGTTGCCTATGTTGGACATGGACTACTCAGTTTGTATATTTTGGTTATTTTTTTCATAGTTCCACACAACTTCTTCCTGTTTTATCGATTGATCTGTGTTCAGTTTTTCAAGGCCTATCCACCGTGCCAACTTATAACTAAATGTGAGGGGGGTGCGATGGGGAGGTTCCCTTGTAAGTAGGGCCGTACGGACCAAAGCTACTTAGTCACAGAACGAGCCAGTAAACAGTTTACTGAATGCTGATAGAAAAAGAATTATAAATAAAGAATCAAAGAATTCATAATACGTGAAAAGACAGAGTATGGGAATAAAGGAAGGAAAGTTCTCAAAACTGCGAGGAACTTCTCCACAGAGTTGAAAGAGTACGCTACGGGGAATCCTTTCTACTTGTATTAGAATGCTTGAGGTTTATCACTGAATAGTTTCAGTTCTGCTGGAAAGCTACTGAAAATGAAACCTGCTGAACAGCGCACACCTTTGCGTACAAGGCTTAAGGAAGTATCATCCAAGTTCATACCGCTTTTCCTTCTAGTTGTCGCTGAGTGAATGTTGTAGTTTCTTCTGAATGAGTCAATACTTGCAACGGCGAACCCCATCATGGACTAAATGTAGAGGGACGGTAGAATTAGAATTCCTAGATGCCTGAACAACGGTATAGACGAAGTACGCGAAGTGACCCGCTGATAAGTATCCACAACCGTTTCCTGGGCATGTGTAAAAGTTGTGTTTTACGTATATCTGTTGAGTATGCGTGACTGTAATGCGTGTGCGTAGTATAGTATCATGTTTGTATCGTATAATGGTGAGAGAAGAGAAAGAGGGAGAGGATGAAACTCCTTGCTGGTACGTAACAAATTCCTTCGAATGACAACAAGATGGCTGCCTGGCTTAAATTCCTCATGCCACGGACAAATCACCATCAAGAGTGTCGCATGCCCTAATTACGTGAAGCACTGCGGAGAGGTATGGAATTTAAATCACGATATTGGTGTAAAGTCTGTTGAGCAGGAACTTTACGCCATCATCTCTCCTCCCCTTACCGGTCAAATACTAGCAGTTAAAATTTCTTCCACGATTAAGATTCAAAGCGAGTCGAGAGTCACCACTCCAGCAGGCGGTAGCGATCTAGAACACAGTGGAGGTTTGCGAAAGGAAATCCATGCAATGGACACCGAAGGCCATTGATAATAGCGACACAAAAGCCATACGTCTTTAATGCGCCAAAAAGAACAGAAACTTGACACTAGGTGGCTAGAGAACTGTAAAACTCTTTTTGAAATTAAGCAAGGTTTCGAATGCATCGACGACCCAATGAGACGTTTAGCTCTCAATGTATAGCGGGTGTAGCAAAGGTCAGAGGTGGTGCTGTGACGTTTTACAGTTCTTTTTTCGTACTAATAATGGATCCACGCATTCACGTCACCACGCACATTAAGTATGATGTCAGTTTCAACATTCTCGGTGGCAGAGTGCAGCGCATTCTTGTATATCATCAATCTGAGTACATCGCAGACACATCCATCTTCCAAGACGACAACAGTCGTGTTCACAGGAGTGGATGCATAAGTTCCTGCTTTGACGAACATTCAGCTACCATAATCGACCGTCCCGACAAATAAAACGATTTTAACCTTACAGAAAATTTTTGGGACTATTTTGAACAGCGGGTGAAGTGCAGCAATCCATATCAATTGGTAGCTTTACTGGATCTAGTCATCAATGAGTCGCTTCAGCTGAATATGGTGTACGTGATGGATTCTCTTCCTTACCGAACTGAGGCCATTGTCAACGTTAGTCTGTGTTACGCAGTCTTATAGTATTGTCTGCAGGGGGTAAGTAACTCTTTGTTCGGTGTAGTTAGATATATCTATATCTACCTCTACACCTCTATTTCGCATGCCACTATGCGGTGTGTGGCTGAGAGTAATTTTGTGTACCACTGTCACTTCCCCCCTTTCCTCTCCCAGTTGTGAACAGTTCGCGGCAAGAACGACTGCCGATAAGCTTCCGTGTGGGCTCGAATATCTGTAATTTTGTCTTAATGGTCTTTTCGCGAGATATATGTCGGAGGGAGCAATATATTTGCTTACTCTTCTAGGAAAGTACACTCTCGGAACTTTAATAATACACTCCTGGAAATTGAAATAAGAACACCGTGAATTCATTGTCCCAGGAAGGGGAAACTTTATTGACACATTCCTGGGGTCAGATACATCACATGATCACACTGACAGACCACAGGCACATAGACACAGGCAACAGAGCACGCACAATGTCGGCACTAGTACAGTGTATATCCACCTTTCGCAGCAATGCAGGCTGCTATTCTCCCATGGAGACGATCGTAGAGATGCTGGATGTAGTCCTGTGGAACGGCTTGCCATGCCATTTCCACCTGGCGCCTCAGTTGGACCAGCGTTCGTGCTGGACGTGCAGACCGCGTGAGACGACGCTTCATCCAGTCCCAAACATGCTCAATGGGGGACAGATCCAGAGATCTTGCTGGCCAGGGTAGTTGACTTACACCTTCTAGAGCACGTTGGGTGGTACGGGATACATGCGGACGTGCATTGTCCTGTTGGAACAGCAAGTTCCCTTGCCGGTCTAGGAATGGTAGAACGATGGGTTCGATGACGGTTTGGATGTACCGTGCACTATTCAGTGTCCCCTCGACGATCACCAGTGGTGTACGGCCAGTGTAGAAGATCGCTCCCCACACCATGATGCCGGGTGTTGGCCCTGTGTGCCTCGGTCGTATGCAGTCCTGATTGTGGCGCTCACCTGCACGTCGCCAAACACTCATACGACCATCATTGGCACCAAGGCAGAAGCGACTCTCATCGCTGAAGACGACACGTCTCCATTCGTCCCTCCATTCACGCCTGTCGCGACACCACTGGAGGCGGGCTGCACGATGTAGGGGCGTGAGCGGAAGACGGCCTAACGGTGTGCGGGACCGTAGCCCAGCTTCATGGAGACGGTTGCGAATGGTCCTCGCCGATACCCCAGGAGCAACAGTGTCCCTAATTTGCTGGGAAGTGGCGGTGCGGTCCCCTACGGCACTGCGTAGGATCCTACGGTCTTGGCGTGCATCCGTGCGTCGCTGCGGTCCGGTCCCAGGTCGACGGGCACGTGCACCTTCCGCCGACCACTGGCGACAACATCGATGTACTGTGGAGACCTCACGCCCCACGTGTCGAGCAATTCGGCGGTACGTCCACCCGGCCTCCCGCATGCCCACTATACGCCCTCGCTCAAAGTCCGTCAACTGCACATACGGTTCACGTCCACGCTGTCGCGGCATGCTACCAGTGTTAAAGACTGCGATGGAGCTCCGTATGCCACGGCAAACTGGCTGACACTGACGGCGGCGGTGCACAAATGCTGCGCAGCTAGCGCCATTCGACGGCCAACACCGCGGTTCCTGGTGTGTCCGCTGTGCCGTGCGTGTGATCATTGCTTGTACAGCCCTCTCGCAGTGTCCGGAGCAAGTATGGTGGGTCTGACACACCGGTGTCAATGTGTTCTTTTTTCCATTTTCAGGAGTGTAAATCACACGGTGATGCAGAATGCCTGTCTTAAAGCGTCTGTCACTGGAGTTGGTTGGTTATAGCTGTGACGCTTTCGTGGTGATTAAATGAACGTGTAACAAAATGTGCCGCTCTTTTTTCGATCTTCTCTATTTTGTCTATAAGTCTTACCTGGTACGTATCCGATACCGACGCAATATTCAAGTATTGGTCGAACGATTGTTTTGTAAGTTACTTCCTTTGTTTTCCAAGGATTCTCCCAATGAATCTCAGTCTGGGATCTGACTTAATTGCTGTTTACGTACTCGTTCCTTTATAATCGCTCCGTATGCCTACTCCGAGGTATTTTATGGACGTAACTGATTCTAGTGAGACTGATGAGCTCCGATGTTAAATCCCATAGTGCTCAGAGCCATTTGATTCTAGTGATTAATTTGCAGTTGTGTTATCATAGAGCAAAGGGTCTATCCGTATATGCATTCGCAATACGTTACATGTGTTTATATTGAGTATCAACAGCCACTTCCTGCGCCATGCGTCGATCCTCAGAGGGGCCTTCTCCCATTTCGCTACAATTTTGTACCGTAGTGACTTCTCTTTATACAACAGCATCATCCGCGAAATGCCTCGTCGAACTTCCGACGTTATCTACTAGGTCATTTACATATTCTGTAAAAAGTAATAGCCATCTGAGGATGAATGTTGTGTTCTTCAAAAATGGTTCAAATGGCTCTGAGCACTATGGGACTTAACTTCTGAGGTCATCAGTCCTCTAGAACTTAGAACTACTTAAATCTGACTAACCTAAGGACACTACACACATCCATGCCCGAGGCAGGATTTGAACCTGCGACCGTAGCGGTCGCGCGTTTCCAGACTGTAGCGCCTAGAACCGCTCGGCCACACCGACCGGCTGTTGTGTTCTGTTTGTTAGAAACACTTCAGTTTAATAACACAATTGGTCTGGTATTTCGTACGCTGGTATTTTGTTCATTAGGCGGCAAGTGTTATTATGTTGTTGAAGCGATAACATAATCATTTCGTCACCTACTGTGCGCGTAGCGCATGTCAGCTAAGCTTTATTCAGGCAGTCTGTCACGTGCGCTGCAACGTCATTACGGGATTAGGGATTCCGAAGAAACAGCGGGACCGGTGCTGGCTGCACGAGGTGCCAGCTGGCGCGCGCGACGAGCGTCCGGCAGCCCGCCAGAAACAACGGTTGTCTCCGGGAAGCAGGAAACCCGCTAGCCTCCCTGCCAGTCAAAGCCATGACCTACACTTCCGGCAGACCGGCCACTGCGCCTGTTCCGTTCCTGAAGGGTTAAAATTCCTTGCCATACTTTGAATTTTGTGCCACTGAACGCAAAATATGGCGGCGTCTATCTCATATATACGAGTCCGGATAATGAGAATTATTTTTAAAAAAAAGAAAATAAAACATTACATTTCTCCATTACCGAGGTGCGAACTGCTTTTAACCCACGCGGATGACATTTTCATTAGTCGCGTGAAGAGATGTAAAGCAAGAAAGAGGGCTCCGTTGCATTATGATAGAGTTGAGACTGTATCTGAGTATATTGTAAAACACACTCATAGAAGATCTGTATTAACTGTACTACATACATTTGTATTACAGTATGTGGCAAACCATCGGAGAACGCACGACTGTACACATACTGATTTGGCTACTTATTCGAGGGTGCTTAAATACACGCACGACATTTCAAAATTATACACGTGGTCTCAATCAGAATATGCCAAAGCGGGAAACAGACTAAACTCTATTTGGGCATGGTGTTAGATGCCCATATGTTCGACCTCTTTTCGCACTGGATCGGCCGAGTGAGGCGTCGCGTTAATCAGCACAGAAAATTCTCACTCGTGAGGACGACAATTGAATTCCGTGTGCAGCCATCCTAATGTACGTTTTCCTGGACACCCCTAAGTTGCTCCAGGAGAATGCTGGGATGTTTCCTTTGAAAGGAAACGTCGATTTCCTTTCTAAATCTTGAAAGAATGCGACCTTGTGTTCCATATCTAATGACATCTACGTTGACGAGATGTTAAATCCTAACCTTCCTTCCTTCCATTAGTTCGGTATTTATTTATTAATTTACGTGGTATTCCCTCCTCCAGCCCTTGTACCTCTATTAGCCAATGTGACTTCTTTATTTAAGATAATTTCTAGTTCAGTTTTCACATTAAGTTTCCTTCTTATGTCATCACTTGTAATGACATCTAAGATCTTTCGGCAGTCCTCGTAAATTTCAGTCTTTGCTGCCTATTTTTTTTTCTTGTCAGTTTTTCGATTCCTCCACTGTTTTTAGTATATTGTTTTAAGCTTTTTATTATTTTTCCTAGACAGTTTCGACCCCATGTAATTCTTCAATGTTGTCTTATTCTTTCGTTGCCTAGGAACTATATATTTGCCTCTCTTCCTTTCGCTACCTCCACACATACAAGATGTAAAAAAAAAAGAGAGAGAGAGAGAGAGAGAGAGAGAGAGAGAGACAGAGAGAGAGAGAGAAACACTACATATACAAAAGAGTGTTTAAACGAGATAATAGGAAATACTTTTTATGAGACAAAGGTGGCACAGGTGCACCGTTTCACTGCTGTGTGTCCATGCAGGCTTTGACGCTAGTGATGTTCGGAGATGACGTTCAAATTTTCGTGCGATAAATTTTGTTTTACGGATCTTGCTGAAATTTCGGTCGTATACGTGAATGTACAACAGACATTTTCATGCCAATGTTTGCCTAACACCACAAAACAACCAGGTATTTCACGAATAATGGCTTCAGTTTCACCCAAACGGGCAACCAGATCTTCTGGAGTATCTATCGGTGTCTAGCACACCAAACGTTTCATCTCAGCGCACAAAAAGTAGTCCATAGCAGGTAACCAACGTCTCTAAAACAATATGCATCACACGACAGTTAGATGTCTCTGAACATCACTAGCGTCGTAAAGTTTATGAATCTCTTGCGGGGAAACGGTGCAGTTGTGACATTTGTTTCACATAATAAGCAATCTTTGTATCTCCTTTAAAGACTCCAAAATTTTGTCTATGTACTTTGTCTTACACCCTATACTATCTTTCTCGATCCATTAGAACGAGGAAGCTTTTGAATACAATCTCACAGTTTCAAGCGAAACATGATGAACCATACAACGGCATTCTGAAATGTCTTCGAAAGGATTTGAGAAGGTACGAGGCGTGCTGAAGAGTCATTCCTCCGAATTTTTTATGTGAAAGATTCCAAATGTTTTAAAATAAAACTAACGTAATTAACATAGTATATCTTTATTATTCATGTCTACACATTTATTTCTCAACTTAGTTACCCTGACAACTTACACATTTCTCCTAACAACAGACCAGTATGTTGATAGTATCACTAAAGAATGTTTTACTTTTTTGACGGAGCCACAGTCTCACCTCAGCTTGCACCGATTCATCACTTGCAAAGAGAAATCCTCGAAGGTGCTCTTTAGGTTCTGGAAACAGGAGAAAATCAGATGGAACCAAACCTGGACTGTCTGGAAATTGATTGTTGCAGATGTCGCAGCGCTTGTGTCATGCTGAATGGGAGTGTGCTCCACGTGTGGACAAACTCGTCGAATTCGCAGCACGCTGTTTCGCACGCAACGACAAAGTTACTTCACACACGCCACAATTGGGATACCTCCAGCGCACGAGAGCTGCAAATAAGTAGTCAAGACGAGTAAAGATGTAGAATGCCAATAAAATGGGTTCTGTTTAAAAGGTATCTAGAGTTTTCATATAAAAAATTCATAGGCATTATTTTTCAGCGCGCTCTCAGAGAATGAAAATGCGGTAGGAGAAACAACTGTTAAAATAACTAAAATGAAGGGAAAAAAAGAAACAAGTTGGCTGGACGCAAAATTTCTTCAGCAAAAGTGATAGGTGACACAGTAACCAACAACAAAGAAGAAATTTCCAAGCTTCCTTTCAATGTTTTTATAGTTCGAGAGACAAATCACAAACGCAGTTAGACCAAAATGGAAGTAACGACTTTCCGAAAGTACGGTTAGACCCTTCTATTCACAATTAGAGTTGTACTGCAAGGAAAACGCCGGGATATGGTTTTTCACTAGAATTTATTGAAGCTGGAAAAGAATCTCACAACAGATACTTCCAAAATTATTTTCTGAACGTTTTCGAAAGACGACAATTCCACAAAATGACAAGAACGCTTTAATTATTCTCCATTATAATAGACAGAACAAACTACACAAAAAAGCTAAATAACTGTGAGCCTTCTTTCTCAAACGTACACGACAGTCTTTAAAGTTATTCTTGAGCACACAAAAAAACTACATGATTTTAATAAGGCAAAGGAAGAAGCTGGCTTTAGAATAGAACAATGGACCATTTGCCGGCAGTTAATGACGTTATAGAACGGGGAAATAAGTGTGAATTATTACTTTGTCCAGACTTTATAGATTTTGCAAACGCTTTTGTCTTACAAAGAGGTTATAATTAAACTTTCGCTACTTCAGAGTGCCCCCTAAAACAAGAGTGATCTTACGTCAGCGAAACTTCGCGAAAAAATCTTTAAGGAAACACGGAAGAGAAACAATAAATAAACCATTGCAAGAAACACATTTCCATTTCCACAAGAGAAGATGACATTTCTTAATTGCTTACCATGTGTCGTGCATTGTGTCAAGTATTCTCAGCCATGACATCAGTTGCGGTTTCAACAATTCGTGGCGCTATTAGCCGTCTACCTCTCCCAGGAGCAATCCCAAATCGCTTGTTAATTCGAAGTTCCGAATCATGTTCTTCAACCCCGGTGCGGAAAGAGCACTTTTCTGTATTCCTTTAATGAGTCGATACTCGCGAAGAGCAGCATCGCTGTTCCTGTTGGTTACTTGTCAAGTAAAGCCCTTCTCACCTTGTCCAGTTCGATGCTGACTACCGGTAACTGAATACACACTAACACTCGTTTCTTCCCTACGTCGCCGTACCAGTACCGGCGCCTATCGGCAGGTCACGACACTAACACTACTAACAACGCAAATCCTGCAGCGCACAGTCTTCACATCAGTCCTATAAAGTTGGATACGTGTATGGTAAATAATTTTCGATCTACACTGGCTCATGTCCTGAAACCACCCTGTAACTCCTATAAATCTTTACGAACAGCGCATGCGATGTAAAGCATTGATTCAATGAATGGAACTAAAATGAAGAATGTACAGGGTGAATTCGAACTCCACTCATTAGATTTCGAGGGTTACTCAGGGATAATTACTGAGGATTTTGGTATCAGTGACTTATGGTTTCCAGTGACACATTTCAGAGTAAATAGATTTCCCTTGGACTTTTTAAACTTACTTATTTCTGTATCTCTATTGCAGTCAAAATTTCTCCACAATAATACGACGATCGCAAATATAAGTTTTGTGTCTCGTATTGAAACAAACTTGCTCCTTGACTCATGGTAACTGCTGTCGACAATTCTAACAACAATTTTACCGTTCGTTGTGAAGCTTCCATTCAGTACTGAAACCCTTAACATTATAGTTACCATTTTAATTCATAATGGCTTCATTCGGCGAATGAGGACCTTGTCAGTTAAGTGATGTATTATTTCCTTCGGTCGGTTTTCGCAGTCCGTTAGGCGCCTTCAGCCACTAAGTCTGTATTTTGCTAGCATTGACGGTGCGTAAGCCAGCTGTGCTGGAAGCAAGGCAATATAACGCTAATCCGCAGTACAATGGGAAGTAAGCTCTGCCATGAACTTCACAGAGCTTTGCAGAGTATACGTGTAGATGTAACTGGAGATATACAGGGGTTGAACAACGATATGGAAACAATGCGAGAACTGAATGCTTGAACATAAATGCAGTTTCTAGCGTAGCCAGCAGACTGCGCTGTTGTACTTGACAACGAACGGCACCTGTGTAAAGCCTAGTTTACACGACGACATAGGGTTGCGTGGAATGAGTTACACGCAAGTGGTTTCATATTTGACTGTAGACACGGCGAAATCAATACACACTTCAGTTTCCTCGTTTGTGGGTTCCTGAGTCGAGTCTGAAACAAAAGTTTTGGCAGCAGACGTCGCAGGAGTTGTGATGGAGTTGAAGCTTGTTGCGTGGAATGCTGCATAAGAAAAAAAAAATAAGAAACGTGTTTCTATTCGTGACTGGATGAAGAAAAGACGTCAGCACGGTTGCTCAGCATCCTCGCTGAAATAACTTATAATGGAAGACCCAAGATGTTCTTTTAATTATCTTGGAATGTCACCAGAACTATTCACGTTCTTCTAAATAGAGTTAATTATGCGATGAGGAATAAAAATACGTAACCCATGAAGCACTGTCACCAGAACTGAAATTACGTATCACATTGCGTGCTTACAATAGAGAACACCTGGCATGCTATAAGATGAGGTTTTAGTGGTGATGACGCTTTTTCATTAACACCAATAATTATTAACATTAACAGTAATAATTATTAACACTTACAGCAGTAATTATTCGAAGAAGGCCGCATTAAGAAGACACTGGTTTGCAAACTACTCTCCTGAAGATAAACCTGTACAGTGGCAGTATTTCAAAATTGAAACATATGTGAATGGGGAGCACTGCTGCGACGTTTTAAATAGACGAGTACCTAATAAAGACTGCAGCTTCTTGATATGTGTAGCCTTCTCTCCATTCAACAATATTCCTTAAAAAAAATCTGCCAACTTGAACGATGGAATTTTAGTCTTGTAGACGAGAGAATTTCCACAGATAGAATTACATTTGCTTGTACTTTTCTTAATTCAGTTGTATATGTGCTCCCAGTTCAACAAATTTTGCCCTGCAGCTCAGATACTGTCAAACTATCTATGTTCTGAAAGCACGTGACGGTCTCAGGAGCAGCAATATGTGGCTTATTTTTGTAATCAGCATCACTGAAATCCCACAAAGACCTATGCAAAGCATAGATATCCAAAAAGCGAACATTATTCTCCGATCCCCGCGTCCAATTTCAGTTTTTGTACACTTTAAGGACACACATAACCTTATAACTCATGCAACTAATGTCGCCAAAGTAGGAAGGGGCCGAAAGTGTTTAGTTTCACTTACGAGTTGCGCAAACGCGCAGTGGCCGGTAGCGCAGTTGCCTGCAACCCAGTGTCATCGTGTAAACTAGGCTTAATGCACTCGACTTGTTCCAGGTGTCATCGTGGTCCCAATAGTGTTCTATGATGTTGTGAGTGCATCATGTCGGAGCTAAGTGAATTCAAACATGGGCAAATTGTTAGTGCTCCAATGCTGGGTGCTTCTGTAACCAAGGGGGCGAAACGTTTGGTGTTCAAGAGGCACTGTATTGAAGATATACAGTGCATACAGGGAAAACAATAAAACTTGATCCACTAATTCACATCACAGACGATAGTGCCTGTTGAATGATCATGACAGACGATCACTGAAGAGGACTGTGACGAAAAATAAGAAGACAATACTTGCAAAAGTCATTGCAGAACTTTATGTCGCCCTCGCGAACCCCTGTCAGCCTCATAACAGCACGAAGGGTGCTCCATAATCAGGGAATTGCAGGGAAAGCTGGAGTTCTAAAGCCACACATCAGTGACACAGATTCCCGTAATTGGAAAACAAAATCCTGGACTATGGAGCAACTTCCAACTTCTGGCCTTGTTTACATCTCAAAAATGAAAAGTGACGGGGTTCATTGATGATGTAGGTAGTCATGTCGTGGTATTCAATTGCTACGGTCTCATTACTGCTAAGGATTATGTGGCCATTTTTGTTGATCAGGTGCATCCCATGGCACAATGTTTGTTCCCCAATGGTGATGCTGTTTTCCGAGACGACACGGCCTCTGTTTACACAGCCCGCATCTTCCAGGACATTCTGACAGCACGAAGATGAATTGTGGCATCTCCCCTGGCCACCACACATAACCGTTCTCAGTGTTGTATGAGTCTTTGTGGTCTGCTTTGGAGTGAAATGTACGTGATCGCTATCCACCTCCATCATGGTTATCTGAACTTGCCACTATTCTGCAGGAGTAATGATGTAGGATTCATTTGAAAATCATACAACAGCTGTATTTATCCATTCCGAGACTATTGGAATTTGTACTGAATACGAACGGGTTTCCTACACTGTACCAGGCATCACAAGGTGTTGCCTTTGTGGTGTTTCCATATTTCTGTCCGCGAGTTACTGAAAGACCTTATTCTCTTGCACGGATACCGGGATTCTAATAGCGCTCCAAAATTCCTTAACTGACGTCGCATTTAAGATCAAATATGGAGAAGGACATCTGTGCCCGATCAAGAGTGCTTTGCTTCCGTACCTGATTTGGTCGTTAGGTGTATAATGCTACATGTAAGGTTTCAGTTTCAGTTTGTTCACAGCTCTGTGAGAAGGTGCTAGTGACACACCGGACTGAAGTGTTAAATGGTGCCACGATTCTCTCTAACTTTTGTCATGGCCGTTATATAGTTCTGATAAAATCGATAGAACACCTATCAAGATCCGAGGAACGGGCCGCAGCGTATGAACCGAGTTTTACCTATCACCCCGGTACTGATTCCCGCCCAGCACTGGGCACTGAGTTTGCGCCGTATGTGAAATAGTATGTTTTGTATGAAAATTCGGAAGATCACTCAGTACATTACATATTAATGAGTATATAAATGTGTGTTATGTCAATGGCTGCCAAACAAACTTAATTATCAGTTCACTGTGACACCGAACTATTGGCTACTCACTTCCCATGCTTGGTAATACCGACGTGCGTTGCAGATAGTGAGTATTACAGTCAAACTGTTGTATGACCACCCTTTATTTCGATTTTGCTGCTGTAATTCGACATTCCAGCATTAGCAGAAATATGAACGAAGGAAGATTAGAGCTTAACGTTCCGTCGACATCGAGGTTGTTAGAGATAGAGCACCAGCACGGACTGTTTGAAGGATGTAGAAGGAAATCGACCATGCCGTTTCAAATGAAACATCCAGACATCTGCATGGAGTGTTTTAGGGAAATAACTGAAAACTCAAATCTGGATGGTCGACGCGGATCTGAACCTCTGTCCCTCCGAATGCGACTCGAGTATGCTAACCAGAGCACCACCTCGCTCGGTAGGCTTAAGCGAAGTGATAAATAAGTAAGACAGTGGGACCTATAGAAAATGCATCCACAGCCCAGTTCGAAACTAGGTTTCCCGATGTACTATAACGCCCCCACAAGCGAGTAACCATTGTGAGGACCTCAGTGATAGACAGTGACTTTCTTGTGACGTGTGACACAGTTTTCCGCCTTCCTACTGTTTACGTGAGAAAAGGCGAAAAGTTCAATCAGCAACTGTTGCAGTATAAATTAAATGTGTAGTCAAAAATATCTCCTCTGTCAAACGATGTTATACGACGACCAATTGTCTATTCACAGTTCTATCTAAGTAAGATGATATAACTCTGATAGTTTTTAAGAACATGAACGAATATGTTGACCAAAGTAGTTACTCATAAGTAGCAAAATGTGTTTACCACAATCGAGTACAGAGGGAGTTCATCGTTTGGCAGACGACGTGTTACGGCTGAAGTTAGAGCGACGTCTCAAGCTGTCGCATATGCAGTGAAGTTTTAGTGGATTTTATATTCCATTATAATGTAGGGCTCTTAGATATAGTAAATCATAATCGGTTTTTAGTATGAGTTTTTATTGGCGTTGTGTTATTGTGTTTAATTTGACCTGCTGCAGACAACCGGTTTTACGTATCCGCCCGTTCTTATTTTAGCACTAGCATCTTCCATCACAAGAAGTAAAGGAGCACTGTGTAGTAATTCACCAACCTCTCGCTGGGAATAGAGATAGTAATCTCATTGTCTGACTATCATTCGCCCAGGGCACAAAATCCGTGCAATCTGTTCAGTGCAGTGCTACTCCATTTAGTAGCTACTCCATTAAGTAGCCGGTGGTAGGGGCACCAACTTGAGTGTGTTAACCATGTACTGCTGGTGTTGTCTTAGGTAATTTGAAACCATTAAGTAGCCGGTGGTAGGAGCACCAACTTGAGTGTGTTAACCATGTACTGCTGGTGTTGTCTTAGGTAATTTGAAACCACAACGGAAAATATTAATTTACTTCTCGTAATGTCCTGAATGGGTTTAGAAAACCATCTAACACTGATTATACATCAGCTGCCGTCTATTACCAACAATAGGGTCTGTGGAATATTACTGTAGAGGATTCTGTCATAAACACGACATTCTAGAATTTTCGGAGGTGAATTTCGGCTCAGTCGCTCTGTCAAAACTGGTTCCTTAGGGTTGCAAAGAGGTTCAGTATCATTAGTGTCAATCAGACGTATAGACAAATGAAAATAAAGCTACATTTCTTGTATTGATCGTAATAGAATCTACACAGTAAATGAATGAACAGTATCTACTGATAGCGTGTGGGAGGAGTGCCAAGCATAATAACTGAGAACGAACTCGTGATAGCAGATACATGAGGAGACGTCTGAACACTAAATTAACATTGGCGTGACCTAGAAAAATACGACAGAATGTTTCAGTAATAAACGCTGAGTATGTGTGTACGAATTCCACACTAACATACAGATATGAAAAGGAATCATGGACCATATGCATCAACTGCCAACTAACAAATAGAAGACACGGTTACGCATAATAGACGGCAGTAGTTGATGTTGCACCGTCGGATTTGTCTTTATTGCCGCAGCTATAGCAAAACGTATCTATACAGTGGAGAAGGTTTCACGTTATTTTCTAATTCGAAACCGTTATTAGAGTACGAAGATTGTGCGGTTAACCGAACCTGCAGCATCATCTATCTGGCAGTTGTGTGGGTGTAATAAAGAAAAAAGTATATAAAGAGAGAAACGGGTTCACTGTCTGTACAGCCATGCCCTCTCGCTTGGCACGAGAGGTGTGAACGCAACTACTGGCAACCGCCAGCGCGGTGTCAGTGTAACGGATCTGGGTGGCTCGCCGGCGCCCGTTTACAGCCGTTTGTGGGAACCACGAGCGCAGCGCTGTCCGCTCTGCTTACACGTACAACCCAAATCAGTAGGGGGTCTCAGTGGCACAGTTTCGGGTGTTAGTTCGCAATGTTACAAAGGATAATTTACACGGAGTCCTCCACCATGCCTCTGAAAGTTACTGTTTTTGAGCAAAATAAGATTCGATTTTATATTGGTACTTTTGAATAACTCGAATTCAGAAACAAAGATTCATAGTTCGCACCGGCCGTGATGTTACTTCGGTGTAACAAACTAGGCAGGTCATTGTCGTGACAACGAAACGAATCTGATATTGTACTGGTTAATTTGAATAAAACGAATTATGAAATGAAGATTGCAACACTCATGCTCATAAATTAAGGATAATGCTGATACTTGGTGAAACAATGCTCTGGTGGGCTGTTTGCGGGTTTAAATCACCTCGGGGTATGACCATGCGGTGCATTTGACCTGCGGTCGTCGCACGGTGGTGCTGGCAACAGTCCACATACGCAGAGGTGTGTTGGTGCATGTCAGAGTACGGTGAAGTGAGTAAGTGTGCAGACGTTTTCAGACGTGCTAATGGTGACTGTGTGTTGAAAATGACTCAAAGAACACATATTGATGACGTTATGAGGGGTAGAATATTAGATCGACTGGAGGCTGGTCAAACACAGCAGGTCGTAGCACGGCCCTCCGTGAGCCACAAAGTGTGATCTCAAGATTATGGCAACGATTCCAGCAGAAAGGAAACGTGTCCAGGCGCTACAGTACGGGACGTTCACAATGTACAACACTAGAAGAAGACCGATATCTCACCATCAGTGCCCGCAGACGGCCACATAGTTCGGCAGGTAGCCTCGCTCGGGACCTTAACGCAGCCACTGGAACTGTTGTCTCCAGACACACTGTCTATAGACGTCTGAACCGACCGTGTTTATTCGCCCAGAGACCTGCAAGGTGCATCCCACTGACCCCTGGTCACAGGAGAGCCCGTAAAGCCTGGTGTCAAGAACACAGTACATGGTCATTGGAACAGTGGTCCCAGGTTATGTTCACGGACGAGTCCAGGTATAGTCTGAATACTGATTCTCGCCGGGTTTTCGTCTGGTTTGAACCAGGAACCAGATGCCAACCTCTTAATGTCCTTGAAAGGGATGTGTGTGGAGGTCGTGGTTTGATGGTGTGGGGTGGGATTATGAATGGTGCACGTACACTCCTGCATATCTTTGACAGAGGAACTGTAACAGGTCAGGTGTATCGGGACGTCATTCTGCACCAGTATGTCCGCCTTTTCAGGGGTGCAGTGGGTCCCACTTTCCTCCTAATGGATGATAACGCACGGCCCCACCGAGCTGCCATCGAGGAGAAGTACCTTGAAACAGAATATATCAGGCGAATGGAGTGGCCTGCCTGTTCTCCAGACCTCAACCCCATAGAGCACGTTTGGGATGGTCTCGGTAGACGTATCGCTGCACGTCTGGGATGGTCTCGGTCGACGTATCGCTGCACGTCTTCAAACCCCTACGACATTTCAGGAGCTCAGACAGGCACTGGTGCAAGAATGGGAGGCTATTGACCAGCAGCTGCTCGACCATCTGATCCAGTTTATGCCAATCCATTTTGCGGCCTGTGTACGTGTACATGGTGATCAAATCCCATATTGATGTCGGTGTACATGCGCAGGAAACAGTGGCGTTTTGTAGCAGCTGTATTTCTGGACGGTTTTCTCAGCTTATCACCAATACCGTGGACTTACAGATCTGTGTTGTGTGTGTTTCCTATGTGCCTAAGCTATTAGCGCCAGTTTTATGTAGTGCCACATTGTGTGGCACCACATTCTGCAATTATCCTTAATTAATGAGTACGAGTATAGTTCACACAGGCCTTGGAGTAATGTTGATGACACAGGGTGTCACGAACTACACAGGTCATTGCCGTCAACCACGTAGTATTTCCAACCAAGTTTGAAGCTAAATCAAAATCCGAAAACACAATAAAAAACGAATGTTGTAAGGAAAGCGAGGTAACAGGAGTGTTCAATAATCAGCTTAGAGGGGAGTAGTCACGGTAGATATTTACCACACTCTCTGAGTGTGTTCCCATATTGTTGGGGTGGCAGGATATTAAGGTGACTTCACATGTTTTGAACTGCTTCTATATACTTTTAGTACCTTAGCGAAGCTAACTTTCCTAGCCACAGTCTATAGATTTGTGCCATAAAGTTTAAGATAAGTGCCTTCCAGAACTTTATTACGGTATTACATGTATTTGTGACACGTTATTTTATATTAGCACTCAAGTGGATTCTTAGGTTCGGTTGCACAGAGAGGAGATAAAACAGTAACCTTTTGTAAGTTCTGGAGCTTGGTACCGGCTGAGCCCTCAATACATTTTCCACTGCACACCACAAAAACGTACAAGTAATAGTAGTGTCTCAACCATTAAAATTTTCGGTTTGTGCCTACTGTTCACAGTGAGAAACAGGAATTTCAGTGTGCGAGCCTGCCTCTTTGTCACTACACATTTTCTGGTTTGAACCTACCTGGACACGAAACAAATGAATTTTGCAAACACGAGAGTTCTTATTATCAGTTCCCTTGGCAACGTTCGCCAGCGTTATACACTGATGATAAAAAATTGCACACCAAAAAATAATTAACATACAGTAATAAAATTTCGGTATTATGTTCGTCGAAGTAACATATATAAATTATTAACGTTACAAGATCACAGGTTAGTGTAAGCACGAGATCAGCCATAGCTATGTGAAATGTTGACACGTTAACATTGTTGAATGTAACCAAGCAAAAGTACATGCATTGTGTTGTACAGTTACCCGATGTCAGTCATTGAAATTGAGTTCCATGCCTGTTGCACTTGGTCAGTCAATACACGAACGGTTAATGCTGTTTGTGGACGAAATTGGTATTGTCGTCGATGACGTCCAGTATATAATCGATTGGAGACAGATATGGTGATCTAGTAGGCCAAGACAGCAAGTCTGTACTCTGAAGAGCATGTTGAGTTACAACTGTGGTATGTGAGCGAGCATTATCCTGTTGGATAACACCCTCTACAACACTGTTCATCAAAGGTAGCACAACAGGTCGAATCACAAGGCTGACATATAGATTTGCAGTCAGGATGTGTGGGATAACCATGAGAGTGCTACTTCTATGTAAGATGGCAAGAACTATGCCCCTTACATGAAGTCATTAAGGATCACCTAACGCACGTTGAGCAAACAGTAGGGCTGAACAAAAATGACTGACATGGTACAATGCATCTTGTAGAGGGTATAGTATGGACGTATTGGAATAATTAATGTCGGGTGATGGTTTTAAAGTAATTCACATGACATGAAAACTTTTTGGAAATGCATCAATTTACTGGAAGCTAGTTTATCCCAGGGAAGTATTCGTGTTGACCATGGCCGGCTGGGGAGTGGTGAAGGGAAGCGACAATAGATAGCTTAGGGCGGCTCAAGCTCTGAGAAAGCGGTAATGGGGTGTGGCCTCCAGCTGCCTTAAGATGAGTGACAGTGAGTGGGTGGTTGACCCCATGCTGGTGTACCGGGAAGCAGACGGAGAACTTGTACGCCTGCTGATAAATGTACATCGTCCAGTTTTCAGTGAAACATGCGAGAAAGCCGCGCAAAGCTATGGTGGAGCGGTCAACAGAGGCCAAAATATGTGTGTTTGTGACTATAGCAACTTCACGCTGAATTCACGGTCCACAGAGTCTGAAGTAAATCAGGAGAAGAGCGACAGAATGAAATACGCCCTCCGATGGGAACGTAGGACCAAGGAATTTGAAGTACTCTCCTGGGAGTCAGAATTCCGGAAAAATTGGTGTTTTGTGCAGACGCTAACCTTGATGGGTGGCCTGGGAGAAGCTAAATAGCAGAAGTTGAGAGGAAGGGAAATTTTGTGGGAATTTGTTCACTTCCCAGGGCAGGCATTGGTCAGCGCTGGGAAGCGACACATAATTAATGCAACTTGCGCTGCAATTGGCGTAAGTTATTTTGCTGGAGGGGAAACCGAGGCGAAGAGCGGACTGGGAGAAGTCTCCATAGTTGTCTTCCGTTCCCAGCTTGCCCAGAGTGTGGACGTGGCGTTCTTTACTCAGCTTGCATGAGAGAGAGTGAGCATCTCTGCAGTTTAGGACTTAGCAAATGGAACGATTGAGCTTGGAGATAGAAAGTTTTCATTCAGCTACGTACTGAGAAAGATAGCTAGAAGTGAATAGACGAGCGCAGCCTTGCAGCACCACGAGGTCGTCCGACGTCCACATAACGACGACGCCCCGCCACGCTGAATTAGGTGATATTCCGCTCGCTGATTAATTTGTTGAATCACGTCGGCAAAGTTTCCACGAGGGTTTCATGGACCGTGTATTGTAGAATTCTTCTCACACTTCGCATTACGCCTGGGTCAGTCGATAGGAATTACTTTTGAGTTATCGCGCTTTACTCCACGCAAACGCAATTTATTACCACTGCCTGTTAGGAGAGTCATGTATTGTAATGTTTGAAGGTCGTGAGTTAAAATAAATCTGTGTTAATCGACTGCATCTGTTTTCAATCCAGTAGTTGAAATCCCAAGACACTTTCTTAATTAATTTTATGTTCAACATTTGAATCTGGTGTTCAATAGCTGAATATAACATCAATGTGCACCCCTTTTTAATTAAAAGGGATCAATTCTGAATCAATTAATGTCAACACTGCCACCGTAGTTCAATCAGGAGTCACAGGACCTTATTACTTTCTTTGCGTTATCCGACATTGCGACAGTTTTGCACTCTCTGTTGATATGTTAGTCAATTACCTGGGGTGAACACACACCAAAACCAGATAAGTGACGGGTGGGGTGTTACAGCTGTCACACGAAATCGTATCCCAGACCGTAACTACGTGTGTCGGTCCAGTGTGTGTAGCATTAAGACAAGTTTGTGGCAGGCCCTCAATTGGCCTCCTCCTAACCAACAGTCGTCCACCACTAGCACTGAGGCAAAACGAGCTTTCATTAGAAAACACAACAGACCTCCAACCTTCCCTTCAATGAGCTCTTGCTGGACACCACTGAAGTCACAAATGGTGGTGGTTTGGGGTCAGTGGAATGCACGCTACAGGGAGTCTGACTCGGAGCTGTCCCTAAAGTAACCGATTTGTAACAGTTCATTGCGTCACTATGGTTCCAAAAACTACTCAAATTGCCAGAGCCATACGATGGTCTTTCCTATCGGTAGTGCCATGTGGCTACCCGGAACCCGGTCTTCTTGCGACGGTACATCCTCGTGAAACCCGCTGCCAGCAATCACGCACGGTGGCTACATTCCTGCCAAGTCTTTCTATAATAATGCAGTAGGAACGTCCAGCTTCCCGTAGCCCTATTACACGACATCTTTCAAACTCAGTGGGGTGGTGATAATGGTGTCTTTGTCGCTTTAAAGACGTTCCTGACTAACATTAACTCACCACGTCCAACCTCAAAAGTAACTAACGCTCGCGACCGTTACAGCGTGTATTCAAAGCAAACCTGATTTGCATCCCCGTAGTAGCGCTACTAGTACCGCTCTTACGCGAGTGGAGCTAAATTTTAATAGGTGTCATCATTCATATGTAGAAACACGCCAACCAACTTTGGTTTATGTCGCATAACTGCTCTTTGGTATTCTGATTTTTTCACTAGTGTATGTGTGAAATTTTAACTACAGTCTGACATTGTCGGTCGTCTGCATGTTACGTGTCCTTCGAGAAAGAAATGTGTCTTTTTTCGCTGGAAATGAGGATAAAATTACAAACACTCTTTGAGTTTTATTTACGGTTCATAAGCATTGAGATGGTGTGAGTATCAACCGTCATGTGCCATGATTAACAGCAGATTATTGTAAATCATAATATAATGACTTTACTGGAAAAAGCATCTGCCGCCACCGATCGGGCTTTGGTTTTAGAAATTTACTTTATTAAGGTCATCGGACATGCTATTTTTTCTCATGAACCTTCAGAAGGTGCACATTTCGCATATCACTACACAAAGGTACCTTTGTTCCAACAAAACGAGAGGAAAAACTTGCAGAACTCTTAACGTTCAGCTCTAAAACTAGAATGTACAAAATGCGAAACTGCTCATGGATAGACAAGTAAATCTCAGAACCTAAGTAGCTGTCTAGTTGCTATAAATCGTTCAACAGTATTCTGCCAACATTTGCCTCACCAAAATACGTCAAACTGTTGCAGTTTATTGAGTACTTGAGTAACGGCGTGGTAATTATCTTTAAAATAATCGGGACATGGATACTGTTGTAAGAACGTATTAGTATTCCTCTCGCTGGTAACAAACAGCAGCCGGCCGGGGTGGCCGAGCGGTTCTAGGTGCTACAGTCTGGAACCGAGCGACCGCAGCGGTCGCAGGTTCGAATCCTGCCTCGGGAATGGATGTGTGTGATGTCCTTAGATTAGTTGGGTTTAAGTAGTTCTAAGTTCTAGGGGACTGATGACCTCAGAAGTTAAGTCCCATAGTGCTCAGAACCATTTGAACCATATGAGCCAACAAACTGCAGGAAGCCCCCGGGAACAGGAAATGAAGGGTGATACATCTCCTTGGACCGTGAATAATACTTCTCATCATAAATTTTAGTAAGACTAGAGCGGTATTTATTGAAATCAGAACCGATTAATTCTTATTTTCTTACCGTCAGGGGAAGGTAAATTTTAACTCAGTAATTCACTGTCTGTAACTATTTAACTGAGTGGAATGGCGTAATATTTCGCTGGATTTATTCTTCACTAACGATTTACTGAATGTTAAATCGGTTCTCCTCCACTTTATAGTAAATTAATTGATATTACACAGTTTCAGATTTCGGCTGATGACAACGTTCAGAGTGTTCTGTTCGACATTAAATACTGTTGAAAAGGTTTTGCACCACTGTCATGACTTGCATAGTTCGGTATTTTTTGGCTTTATTCCCAGCTGTTTCCAGACGAAATCGCTACGTAAAACCAAAAGGTAAAGATAAAAGTTAATTATCGTTGCCAGTGCAATTTAATACAGAGCGTTTTGTTTCAGCTGTTACGCGAGGAGTGCTTGTAAAGTAGACTATTCAATGTGTAAACTTTCCTCGAAGGGAGCTTAGAGCTTAGGAAAAGGTTGTCAGCACTTCAAGTTTTCCACGAAAGGTGTACACTTCTCCGACGTCATCCAGCTGCAGTCTGAGACACAGTATGGAAATCTGTCTCGTAGCGACCGTCCGTGATCGACATCACCAACCGTTACGATGTATGGATGAGAGGCGACTGTAATCGCTATCGACGGCAATTTGCTGGCAGTGCAGTATCTGGACAGGCTCCTCCAACATGTTGTCCAACCCTGGTTTTGTCACGTAGAATAAGGTGTAATTAGATGAATGACGAACACTAACTCCTATTTACGAAGGTTTATTTAGCTCTTCCACATACCAGAGCGCGGAGTGAACTGCCTCCGGCCAGAACACATACAGTATATATACGGCTACAAACATTCCAGTACAATGATTCTTGTCATTTGTGGATACTTCTAGAATGTACTCGTACCGAATATAGAAACTGAAATTGTACAGTTCAGGTGAGTTTTGAACTCACGACCCTCAATGCAACAGTTTAGTATCATAACACTACACCACGGTGCTACTCAGCTTCTTCTGCGACATTGCTCCCTCCTTAAGAGAACAGCGTCTCGGTGTTTCGTCCTCCTAGTCCTGGAACGATTCATCGGTGCTGCATACTCCGACTCCTGATGACTGATTCTCGCCCTGGTGGTGATCTTCTTAGAACTTCTTTTGGCGCTACGCTCTTCATCACATTTCCGCTCTTGCCTGTCGTTGGAGCTTCGAATTTACCCTGAGTTGTAAGACCCTTATAGGGCTTCATTCGAAGGACGTGGACCGTATCTCCGATCTTTCGTCGTCTTGTGGTGGGGTCGAAATCTTCAACTTCATAAGTAACATCAGACAATTGTCTTACAAACTTATAAGCTTCAAAGTAGCGCCTGAGGAGCTTCTCAGAGAGACCAACCTTCCGAACAGGAGTGAAGATCCAAACGAGGTCACCAGGCTAATAGACAACAGGGCGGTGGCTCGCGTCATATCTTCGGCGATCGTTTTCTTGAGCCTGCAGCGTGCGGTGTCGAGCTAACTGCCGAGCTTCCTCAGCTCTGGGTAACACCTGGCCGATGTACTCGTCGTCCACGTCATCAGGATGTAACGGGAACACAGTGTCCATCGTCGTAGTCGCCTCACACCCATGCACCAGGAAAAATTGCGTAAATCCTCTGGTGTCTTGTTTGGCGATGTTGTAGGCAAATGTCACGAAAGGTAGCACCTCATCCCATTTGCTCTGCTCAACATTGACGAACATTGATAGCATGTCGGCCAAGGTCGTATTAAGGCGTTCAGTAAGTCGGGTAGTTTGCGGATGGTAGGCAGTCGTCATGTAATGAGTAATGTTGTACCGACGGTTTATCTCTGTCAGCAGATTCGATTGAAAAACTTTCCCTCGAACCATAATTAACCATCTTAGGGCACCGTGTTTTAGTACAATGTCCTCCACGATGAATTAGTATGCTTCGGCGGTTTTCACGGATTTTGTAATGGCATAGCTTGTCAGATAATCAGTGCAAACAGTAATCCAAATAGTGCCACTCACAGACGTTGGAAATCGTCCGAGGTCAATCCCAACACGCTGGAAAGGCGTTTCGGCTGGTGGAATTGGTATGAGTCGGCCAGGTGGTTTCTGAGGAACTGCCTTTCTCTTCTGGCACTCTCGACAGTGAGACACATAGTGACGGACAGTCCTAAATGAACCTGGCCAGAAAAATCTCTTGTGGATTCTATCCTATGTCTTAATACATAATTCCTAAACGTCCGGCCTCAGGTGTGTCATGGAATTTCTATAGAACATCTAAGCGCATGTGTTTAGGAATCACTGGTAGCCACCTACTTCCAAACAGATCTAAGTTTTTCTTACAATGCAATCCATTAACTACCTTAAATTGTCCTTTCACATCCGATTTAAGGCAAGCGTAATAAGAGATCTTGGCGCCCTTTTTCTCCTCAGCAGAGAGATCCGGCAGTGCAGCGACACAGTCACTATCTTCATCAAAGTCTTGATGGCCTTGCACAGGGTTTCTTGAAAGACAGTCGGCATCTTGGTGTTTTTTACACTTTTGTACACTATGGTAATGCTATACTCATGAAGAGGTAGTGCCCACCTGGCGAGTAGTCCTGTTGGATCCTTAAGACCTGTCAACCAACAAAGTGAGTGATGGTCTGTAAGAACTGTGAATTACCTTCCATAGGGATACTGTCGAAATTTTTCACATGGTCCAGATCACAGCAAGACATTCTCCTTCTGTAGTTGAATAATTTCTCTCGCTTTTGTAAGTGTCCTAGAAGTATAGGCTATACCCGTCTCTTTTCCATCCGAAATCTGCACCAGAACAGCACCAATCCCATGCCCACTGGCATCTGTGTGTAGTTCTGTAGGTGCTGTCTCATCATACAGACGAAGTACAGGGACAGTAGTCAGAATCTTGTTGAGCACCATCCCAGATAAATTTAGCATCAGCTTTTAACGACTCCTGAAGTGGCCTGTTTTTGATACAAAAGTCTTTGATAAAACGACGGTAATAAAAACATAATCCGAGGAAGCTTCTCACATCTCTAATACTTTCAGGAATAGGAAATTCCGTTATAGATCTCACCTCGTCTGGGTCTGGCCGCACACCTTCGTGTGACACCAGGTCCCCAGTATTTTGATTTACTTTGCTCCAAAGAGACACTTTCTTGGATTAAGTTTCAGTCCGCCTTGTTGGAGACACTTAAGAACGACCCTCATTCTGTTTATATGTTCATCAAATGTCTCTGAGAACACTAAGATGTCATCTGAATAACAAAGACACTTCGTCCACTTCAGGTGCCTTAGCAGGTTATCCATAATCCGTTCAGAAATTGCTGGTGCATTACACAAACCAAACGCCAGTACCTTAAATTCATACAGACCCTCAGGAGTGATGAATGCAGTTTCCTCACGATCAGCCTCATTTACTTCGATTTTCCAGTATCCCGAGTACATGTCCATCGTTGAGAAAAAATTAGCCCTCTTCAGACAATCTAGTGTATCGTCAATTCATGGAAGAAGGCAAACGTTCCTTTTAGTTATCTTATTAAGCTTCCTGTAACCAACACAAGAGCGCTAACTGCCATCCTTATCCCTGACGAAGAGCACTGGAGACGACCATGGGCTCCGCAAAGGTTGAATGACGTAATTTTTCGTCATTTTCTCCACCTCGTCGCGAATTATTTGATGTTCCGTTGCTGACGCACGGTATACTTTCTGGCTTATTGGTTGACGGTCTCCAGTTCTAATACGGTGCTTCACCGTCGATTTGTCTAATTTGCTCTTCACCTGTGGATTGAAGAATTCAGAGAACTCTTGAAGAATGGCAGTTACCTTCTTCTGTTGTTCGTTAGTGAGATCTGGTGATAGTCGAGCTAGAAGATCTTTGCTCGTAGTGGCAGCGCTAATTTCGCCCACAGACTCGGCATGGAAAGTTTCTATGACACTCAGTTGTTTTTCAATTAACGGCTCAGTGTTTGCTACGCACATGCATCTTGGAAGGATCTGCGGTTCTCAGCAACAGTTAACTATCCACAATTCACCGAATCCGTTCTTAAATGAGACGACAGAGGCTGGGATGACCAAGTTATTCTTCAGTGGTATGCTTCTCTTACATTCCACTAAAAGATCCATGGGTCGAGGCACGGGTTGACATGTGACAGTTACCTTTCTAGCGCTCGCTCCAGGAATGATCACTTCATTCAGCACACATAGTCCCCACACAATCGGATGCGCATCTTCCTTTCCACAGTATCTCATCTCGTGTAGCATGATCTTCTAGCGACTACAATCTATGATTGCCTGAGAAGGTTTCAAAAAGGCCCATCCGAGAATGACGTCATGACTACACTCTTCTAAGACGATGAATTCTACGGCTGCGTATGGCCACTTATACCCACACGATTGGTACATTTTCCTGTAGGTTTTACATATTTCCCATTAGCCACCTTCAACAGAGATGTTTTGCTGTCGACGAATACGGTTTTCTTCAAGTGGCGATTGTACTTCTCCGAAATGAGTGAATATGATGCTCCAGAGTCCTTAAGAGCTTGGACTGTTCGGCCATCCATGAGGATATCGACGTAGTTCCCTATCATTTTTGGAGTGATCGACGGCGGAGGATTTCTCTCTTCGGCGGCCTCACCTCCAAGGAAGGTCGCACCCTTTAGTTTTCCAGGTTGCGGTGAATAGTTGATCGGCTGGATCTTCTCAACGGCGATGGAGACGTTGATCGGCGTGTTGGGGAGCGTCCTCTCCAGCGATTGTGACCTACGTCGTCCTGCACCTATATCTTCTTTTTCACCTTAGTTGTCCGGGAGTTTGCATCGGCGGTCTGCTGTCTTCTGGTGCAGGCGTCATCAAATATCCGCCGCCTTTCTCCACAATAGCGCACCACATGTCCCGGTCGTCCAAAGTGCAAACATACTGGTTGGTTGTTCTGGATTCTCCAGACGTCGTTCTTCCTTGGTGACCAAACAGGTCCCCCATGCGGCGTTGTAGGAACGTAACTCGGCCTGGGTCTCGACTTTTTCACCGTTTTAACGGGAAATGAAGGACGAGAGGTTGGGTTCAATCTCTGTTCCATTCTTTCCTTACGACCTCTTGAAGCGTCTCGGTTTTTTGCTGGCCGTGCAATCCAAGCGCCTTCTGAACTTCCTCTCTCACTATCTGACGAAGAACGCTTGCGAAATCAGTTGTTTCCTCCATCACAGACAGCGATACGACGTTTGGAAGCCGTTCAAACTTCTTGTGTGTAATTCTTTTTTGTTGCATTGATTCGATATATTGGCACCACTTTATGAAGTCGTCTGCTGTCGATACCTCCTTCAGGAGTAGGGCTAGATACATGTCCTCAGCAATCTTCTTAGTGAGATGTGCAATCTTATCTTCCTCCTTCATTTTAGGATCCACTATTGTACACAGCTCCAAGACGTCTTTAATGTAGGATGCTGTCGTTTCTCCTGGACGCTGTGCCATGCACTTTAATTTATCTTCAGCCTTGCACTTCTATCGATGTGCGTCGCCGAAATACTCGCGCAGTTTCGCCTGGAATACTTCCCAGCTTGTGAACTTCTCCTCGTTGTTCTCTTACCATTGCTTGGCAGCGCCCTCCAAGTAGAAAAATACTTTAGCCAAACACATGGTGACATCCCATTTTTTTTTAAATTTGTCTATACGCTCATATACCTTCAGCCACTTGTTTGGGTCTTGGCCATCGTCAACAGAGAACCCGGAAGGATGTATCATGTGGTGGCACACAGTTGCTGTCATCGTAACTTCCTCTTCTTCTTCTGTCTCTGATAGATTGCGATCTGTTCAATATGGTTCGAACTCGGGTTTCTCGCCACGTAAACGGCGGCTCTGTCGTGGCCTGTTGGGAGCCACTGTGTCGTCGATAATGTGTGCTATCACAAATTCCAATGACCGGCGCGTCCACCAGAATAATGTCACGTAGAAGAAGCTGTAATTAGATGAATGACGAACACAAACTTCACTTAACGAAGGTTTATTCAACACTTGCACATACAAGAGCGCGGAGCGAACTGCCTCCAGCCAGAACACATACAGTATATATACGACTACAGAACATTCCAGTACAGTCCAGGTAGGTTTTGATCTCACGACCCTCAGTGCAACAGTTTAGTATCATAACCACTACACTACGGTGCTACTCTGCTTCCTATGCGAGAATATTTGAAACATTGGTTTGTCGTTCGCGAGGGTAATAACTGAGAACACCGAACCAATACTGTCAGCAACTTTACCCAGGACTAGGAATCAACAGAATGGAATTGCTGCGGTATGTATGACATGAACTATATTAAGCTATCCAGGTGAGAGCTCGAGTGCGTCGTCGCAGGATCCCTCTTCACGCACTGGATGACATGCCCTAGTGTCGAAGAGTATGGCGGGCTTGAGGAGCAGCGTCTCCAGCACTTGGTAGACAGCATACCCAGGAGGCTGCAGGCTTATTGTAATGCATGGGATGGAGCAACACGGAACTAAGTGTCACCTAGCAGCAGCTGTTTATTTCAGTCGTGTGCAATAGTGTGCACTTTCTAAAGTACTACTATAGTGTGGTTATTGTTTTGTTTCTATTTTACAGGAAACCTACTTTTTTTCAGTTTCATAATGACTCTTCTTTCATTTCCCGCTCCCCTTTAATGGAAGCTCTCACGCATTCGAAGATATTAAATTGTTCCAAAAATTTGGCTATTTATATTGCTATTGTCGCAAAAGTACATTGATTCTACCCAAAATGAAACGCCCTAAAGGAATTTGGCTTTTCAACTTACCAGGAAGTTCTACACCAACGATTACGGGAATTGTAACACTAACACTGATATGTGTTAATAAAATGAACTCCACACCTCATATTAGATACCTAATGGTACTCAGCCGACTAAGACTGCAGAACTGTACTTTGAGGTTGCTGTTTGATATGAAGATGTGGATGTAGAAGCCCTAGCATGCTGCCATCAGAGTCATTACGCAGTGATTTGAAACTAAAAAACAGTCGTGTTTAGGAATTACACGTTTCATCAACGACGAGGAAAGAAAACCTTGATATACTGATCTACGCAAAGAAGAATAATTAGTTCATCAGTGAAGGGCAGAATCAACACAAGTTTCTGAATTACTGAGGCACAAACTTTTAAGTCGGTAACCACACTCCTGACAACCTGGCAGGCTACATGTCAAATTTTACTTTGGAGACTGCCCTGGACTCGGGAAATTGATAAGTCGCGTACGGACTATCGTGGAATGAGATATAATGATGTGAGGTTTTGTTGGAATCAATTACAGGTTGACAGGTATTTGGTACTAAATAACAGATGCAGTAAGCTGAAATTTACCCTAAGCGTTTGTTATCTTTGTATGGTATGTCTATACGAAGTTGTAGGATAAATAGGATGGTACTAAGGGTTATGGTAGCGGCATTGGCTTTACATACATTTTTAAACGTGAAAATATTTCCATTTCATTCACAGCAAATAAATTCTTTTCTTTACCATGACTATTTGACAGTCGCGCTCTTTAACTATGACTGCCAGACAAAATATTGATCAACATCTTAAAAGAGAACGCCTTTCGCTTTGGAGCGCTGCAGATGGTGTAAGTGGTCCTGTGACCCCCCACCTCTGACGTAATTCAAGGCATTGAAGTAGTGTTTGTAAGGTGGCGTGGTCTCCTGACCTTCATTTATTACATATTCCGTCCTCACAATCGTATTCTGCACATCAAGACACTTCATTCGAACCCAAACTCGATAAGGTAGAGTCCATTTTGTATGAATTCATGTAAGCGATATGCAAATCTAATAAATAAATCGCAAGTGCACACCAGGGTTGGAAAAGTTGAGGCTAGCGTACACAACATGACGGCCACAGGAATTTTCGTTCTAAAGAGGAAACCAGCCCGCTGGTAAGACCGTCCCTTCAGAGGGCTGGGTCAACAACTTACCTACTTCGGCCGAAGCGACCGCCCAGCGAGAAGACAGCTTTTCCCGGAGCGAAGGGATAACGACACCCGTGTTCGACTTAAAAGTAAATTCCGCTACATTGTGTGGGAGCGCCCAGAAGACGCATTTTTTCACAGACCGACTGTGTAGTTACGGAGTTCTCACAGGAGGACAGTAGATGCATAACGGAGATGCTACAGATTTCCGCATTGGTCGACTCAAACGAAACGTCATTCTCCCGTTTAAAGAGCAACCCTGATTGACGAAATATTTCTGATGCAAAGAGTCAGAGGAGCGAGGAAAGGCAGCGAATGATATACCATTCCAACTTTTCCAGAAAAAGGGGCTGTTCCGTTGTTGCTCTTGGAGTGGGAACTCGTAACGAGAGCGAGTGCATTCGTACGTGTATGCAAAGAGTGAGGAACAAAATCTCTCCTCAGTACTTCAATGGGAGAGCACCTCTGTCGTTAGCGAATCGCTCGCGATTAAGCGTTGTTCACTGTGTTGCCGCCACACTTATTGTGCGGTGTGAACACGGGCAGAGTACTAGTTAAACGCTGCAAGCGAGTATTGAGTGGCATCGCGATGGACTGGTTATCTGACCAGTGTACCACGCCAATAGTTAGACTAGGGGCGGATAGGAGTCCTTGACTTCATCAAGGCATAAGGAGAGTTTGATTGGCGAAGGTCAATCCAGATAGAAAGAGATAGTTGTGTTATTTGTCAGCAGCGAGTGACACAGGCAGCAGTCATCGCAGCTCGTGGTATTGTTCGCTGCCGCGTATGTGAGCCCCATCGGTCCTCCATAACAGTACACTCCATTACATTTCTCATGTGACAGTCTTGACCGTACCTAGAAAAGTTATTCAAGTTGTGTAGGCGCGGCTCTCAACCATTCTGCCGAGTAAATAACATTCTTAAAGAAAAGGGAGAAAAGAACATTTCGATACATTGTAAAATAATAGCATTCCTAACCATAAGAGGCAATCTACTGTTCCGAAAAGAACCTGGAAGTTTATTATTATTTTATAAGAAAGTGTTTCACTGGATTTCTCAGAATTTCTTGTAATAAATAATATTTTTCGTTAGTTTAATGTTTTTCTTACAGTAACTAGCAACACTTCCGTAACCAAGTATCCCACTAGTTATGTAATAATATAGAATATTTTTGTGTCTTTTCCTTACAACGGACGACTCCAGAAGATATTTGTTGCTGAATGTTTTTCAAGCAGTTCTTGTTGGTACATTAGGAGCGTCTGATTGACTTCTGTAGTAGTGTGAGGTGGAAATTGTTTCTTGCAGGAGCCAAAGGGTACTTGTTGGATCAATCCATTGCACAGCTTGATAGAATAAAACCCACACACTCACATGTTTATGTACCAATCGGTGGCATGGTATCACCACAGTTAAATGGATCGCCGTGAAGACATGACAGAACGAGTGAAATTAACTATCGCCTTTGGATCTGCCCCAGATCACTGTGAATGATGTTCCCCGATTTGTTGGAGTATGGTTGTGGCCTGTCCAATGTGGTTACAAAGAACCGTATAGCACTCGCAACCATGTAACTCGACGTAAGAACAGTGGCTGTAAAATAATTCTAACGGAAAGCAGTAGGAGACGAGTGTCACGCCTTGTCAATGACAATCTGTTGGAAACCCATTGCTGACAACGAATGCAGGTCCATCTCAACCAGTTTCCGAGTGGACACTATGATGGAAACCACATGCAATGGACGTTTCGAGTCGAGTAACTCACAAAAGGTCATTACTCACAGCGGCAGATAACGCTTGTAATGCCCCAACACAGTGCCAGTATCGCACATATTTTATGTCACAAGTCAAACTTACTCAGATTTATCGATTCCTAAATATTTTGGAAGTAGCACACGTTAATCAAAAATGTGATGCTTATTATGTCAAAGTGCAGCTATTGTAATCACTGTGGTACGATAGGACAAAGGTAAATGTAAGGTTAAGGACTGATATGTCTTCCTAACAATGGCTTTGAAACTTGGAGTGCGTGGGTGCGCTCGCTGGTAGCAGAGGAAGAATTTGCCGCTTCACGCGTCGTTAGCAGCAGCTTTGAGCCTCGAGGCGAGAATCTGCAGGACGAACTGCCCTTGCGTGCATTTTGCGAGTTAACAGCATGTGACCTACACTCACAGGTTACAACTGGTGGAGACTAAAACTGAGACAACAGTTTCTGCCACAATACAATATTAATGAGGTGTCGAAAACTTCGGAAATGGAGCATGTCTGACACTGCTGGTGCCAACCCAGCTCTCCAGAAGATTGCGACGTTCGTAATGATACTGTAAGGTATATGCTTTGAGTGATCGGTCTATTAAATTTTAAATTCTAGTGAGTCTCTTGAAAACAATAACATTGTTATTGTATATTGTATTGTATATTGTTATTGTGTATTGTATATTGTTCTGTGTGAGTGTAGATTGTTTGTGATTGAGTTCACTATTGGCCTGTATCTTAATAGGCTATTACCCTGTGTTAAAAATATGGTTCGGATTGTAGTTATTCTGGTTTATTATAACACTTAAATAGCATTTACGGTAAATATTCTCACCACATACCTGTTATTTTTATGTAATTAAAGCTTAAAAATCATTAAACATCAAATCTGGTCACGTGATCGAAAACCCTCTGTCACTGGCATGTGCACTGGTGACGTCACAGACTAGGAGTAAGACGAAGCTATACTTATGTTGTGGTAGCGTTAGTCGAAGTTACGAGGTTTTTACGCACTTTCACTACAAACAGTTTAGCTGTTTAGTGATGTAAAACGCAATTACAGCTTTTAAATAACAATAGAAATGAATTTTCTGAACGCTGATAGTGGAAGCCTTGCGAAAGTTGACGCGTTTATGTACCGCCATTTTAGAGCGGCGGTATGTGCAACGACGGACATTCTTTTCCCTGCTACCTCCAACATCATTAAACTCTCTCAATACTGAGGATCTTTAGAACGTTTGCAAATGGGTCCGTATATTATAACTTGAGTGTCGACTATCAGTCATGAGATACGACCCAAAGTATAAATTATTCTTGGCAAAACTTAGTGCTGGTGTCCTGTCTACAAGACATTCAGCAGAAATGTCGCTTACATCAGGCGTGCTGTGGCGCAACGTATCGCGAATTCGAGTGCAGTTCCAGAGGCCACATATTCGAATCCTGGAAGGATAATATATTTATAAAAGATTTCCACGAAATACGAAAATAGCGTTAGCAAGAACTGATTGTAGCAGTTGTTTCGATTGTGGGACGCATTATTCGCAGCTTCACATTAGTCTTAGTCTGAGAAACGGGCAACAGAAAATAAATTTATTTACTTTGCGAGAAAACAACTAACTTTTTTTTGGAAAGCGTTGTTAGTCCACAATACAATGAGGTGTAGGACAATGAGCGGTGTAAAGCGATGTAAAGGGTGTAAAACATTCGGGTGACACAAACGTAAGGACTGTGATGTTTGTGATTGGAAACTAATGTTAGCTTCTGAAGCAGACTTACTTCATCTATCTGTAAGGTAATGAAACTGCAAAAGCTTAAACCATAAGGATTCTTGCTAGACAGTACGAAGATAAAAACATACTTTCTGAAATAGTAAAAAGTGTGTGATCACATGAACTAGAAAATATATTACTGAACGTGACGTGTGTGAACAGCAATTGAAAATGTAAGCGCATGTAAACAGCAAGGAAAACACAAGAACATTTTGTTTCTGATCAGTGTGGTGAAGTTTTCTAGCCGGCCGCGGTTGTCTAGCGGTTCTAGGCGCTCAGTCCGGAACCGCGCGACCGCTACGGTCGCAGGTTCGAATCCTGCCTCGGGCATGGATGTGTGTGATGTCCTTAGGTTAGTTAGGTTTAAGTAGTTCTAAGTTCTAGGGGACTTATGACCAAAGATGTTGGGTCCCATAGTGCTCAGAGCCATTTGAACCATTTTTCAAGTTTTCTAATTGTGATTTGGTTTTCATATGATAGGACTGTCGAGTCGTCTTACAAATAAGTTATAAAGTTTTATTTGATGAGATTCGAGTCAGCGCTCTATGGACATCGTCTTATAAAATTCGAACGTTTACCGCTCAAACGACTAAGCGACCGGACAATTGAGGAGTGATTAGGAAAACGAGAATTTCCAGTAAGAGTTTAATTTCGTTGAATGACGCTATCCTTCGTTGCAACAGTGAGAAAGCATATCTCGGAGATGAGTTAATGTTAACTTCATAGTGCAACACATTTTTAATTAAGTTAGTGATCTTGTGTCTCGACGTGGTGGCAATTTTCCGGTACAGCGCAACCACATTTTACGCATCTTCTCATTCTCTGAAACACTCAGAAACAACTCAACAGGAATTTCTGTAGATGTATTTTACAGTGTGGCACTACAAACCGTTTGTGACATATTTTCCGAAAACCTACATTCCAAAAGAAGACATCACTGTGAACTAGCATTATGACAATAGGAGCAGCGAGGTAGCCAGTGACGTCATAGGCTTCATATGACTCGAATGACGCGTTTTAGAGTTCGATCAGATTATTTGAATTTCATTACCGTTTCCATAAAACAATACTGAAAATTAAAAGAAAAAAAGGCATGTTAGGAGTAAAAACTCAAATAATTAATCATTTAAGACTATTTCCAGGAATCAGTCAAATATCCTATTATCTGTCCGCCTGCGTATCTCAATTTTAAATATGTCTTGCAGCCTTGCGGAGAACCCTGATTCGATTTCCGGTTCTGTGAAGAGCTTTTTCCTCTGTGGGGAAGTTAGAACGGGGCGCACTCAGCCTAGTGAGGCAAACTGAGGAGCTACTTGAGAGAGAAGTAACGGCTCCAACGTCAAGAAAGTCGACAACTGCCTGGAGGGCGGTGTACTGACACCATGCTCCTGCATACATAATCCTGTGACGTAATTTTCAGAGGATGACATGGCGGTTGGTCGCTCCCGGAGCTTTGTTTGCTTTGCCCATAATTATCTGGGATAGGTTCCTGATGGTAATCATCTGGTATAGGTTCCTGACCCCACTATTTCTATTTACATGACCGAGTAACCGATTGCAGTAGGGAGCCACTCTTCAAATGTGTCGCGTGCATTGACGCATGAAGTTTTCGGAGTGTGTAGCTAAGGCAGGAGATAGTTGGGCCCACTTATTCAGGTCGAAGTAAGAACAAGTATGTTTGGTTAAACATTCTTGACGACTTAGTGTTATCAGTCTCTCTACATATTCACGATGAGTGGGCTGTGTGCACTCTCATCTTCAAAGATGATAACAACCATTATGAAAGTGTTGCACACGTATCATCCTGATGTGACTAACAGTAACCTGAGGTGTGTTATTTCCGATCCAATGGTTTGATCAGTAGCCTCCTGAAAGCGATCAGACAGCAGTAGTAGACAAATCGGTGACGTAGGATTTTGATTAATTTACCTTATCTCGTTAGTCAATGTGAGGCTTGTGACTGTTACTAAAACCTGTTCACACCTAAAGAAGTGTAGAATATGCATCAGCAATCTCTGATAAATCTCTGGTTGGCGACCGAGCGTAAATTTTGTCTCCCCAAATTACATCGGTGATCACTTGGGCCACACGAATGTGGAGGACGTACTTGGCACCCTACAGAAAAACCAAGATCATTATAACCATTTATCATATGCAGTATTTACCGTCACGATCTTGCAACCGATGTATTTGAATTTTATAGGTAGACAAGGAACATATTGAATTTCTAGTTCAGTTTTTAAATAATAGCTGTTAAAGAATCGCACGAGAATAAGACAGCGAACCAGTTGCAATAAATGGTGGTATTCAATTAAACTCAACCATAGTTTCAAATGATTTATACCTGCCTCCTTCAGAAGGACAAGAAACCTACATACAGTGCGACAACATAAATTATAATCAAAACTTCATGGAGCAATATTACGTGTCATAAAAAACAAATACCTACAACAAGTGTAGGCATGTCACAAACAACATGATATATACCAACATATAAAAAGCAGTAACTACAAATTTCACGTTAGGAGGCAGTCAGTTAGTAAAGCTATCTAACATCTCCATATGGAATATGTCAGCAACTATCTGTACATCCATTTCTAAAAGTTAAGGCCCCTAAAATCAAGGACTTGTCACATCAGTAGAATCAGTCAGATAAAATGCCAGACAATGTGAAGAGGTAGATGTCGACTGAGGAAGAGTGGAAAGCGTGGATATCAGAAAAACAAATCCTGAGGCTCCTTCGCCGATAATCATGTACGCTTGGCGGCGTAAGTGTAAGCACATTGAAATTACTAAGAGAATTACATAAATACACCATGCGAATGAACGAGTATTGAATAAAATTTTGAAAAACACAAATACAAACTGAAATATACTAGAATACATTAAGACTTTTAAAGGGCCATACATTATCTTACGGAAATGATGATGTCTAATCATAAGTACGTTATTACAAGGATAATGACAGTAAACAGATTAATATGACCTCCAGTACATCATCGTACTAAAGTAATAATGCCAGTGTATAAGGACGCTATTAAGCTTAATGACACTAAAGAGCAAAATTTCGTAGGACCTAGTATAGCGACAAACGTAACAAGAGTGGGTGACGTCAATATCTTGGTACAACATAAACTGACAAACGAGAACGTAAGCACAACTATTGTATAATAGAATTTTGAGGAAATGAACCACGCAAAAAGGCTACCACTAGTTGTATGAAGATTTTGTCATGATGAATTGCATAAATGTTCGACATGTACAGAACACATACATTAAAACAAACTGGCTAGTACTGCACTCCACAAATATTTTGCCCTAATGGCTAATAGCTGCCAACAATAGAATGAACGCTCCTAGCTCTCAGGCTCCTTCTTTCGCCCCCCCCCCTCCCCCCCTGCTTGATGTCACATATGCCAGCTACAGAGGTTGCATCCACTACATGAAAGTAACGTAAAACACACATCTTACCAAATTTGCAACTACTTATTACAAGTGGGGACTGTGACTCGTATTACTACAATCAACACAAAAATTTTGATAACAATAAAATGAGGAGAAAAATTTAAAAAGAAAACTTACTGCTGCTTTTCCCCATAATTTGGTTTACCAGCCCTTCTCTTTCCTTTGGTATCCAGGGCAAGCCTCCATGTTACGAGGATCTAGTACGGATTTTCAATAATAACTGTGAAATATTTTCAAATAATAGTATACTTGTATTATTGGGTTAAGTAAAAGTTCGAATCATGCAGAACGTATCTCCGCCCACATTTGTAACTACTTTTTTGTATTTAAGTGTAATCTGAGACCAGTATTGTCGCAACACGCCAACTGTTCCACGTACATAGTTTCCTCACCATACTCACGAACTTCCATACGAATAAGTATTACATCCACTGCGATAATTACGAGTGAGACTAAAGGGTCTGACGCATCAACAAGTTCAGTGTCATTGTGGAAGTCATTAGGAATTGCACCAACGAAATCTTTAACAGCAACTTTCTTGAATTCAAACCAAATACTTCCGTAAGCACTGTGCTGTAACGGTACGGAAACAGTCACCACCATCCTTTAATTTCTATATGTCAGTTTACAGGGACCACAAGAGATAGATATCGTATCCACATTGTGAATCCTAGTATTCCACTACTTGCTAATATCTACCGATATCGCGGCTATTAGGAACTAATTTCTATAACAACCTGAATTATTTTAACACGTAGTAAAACTGACTAACGTTTCAGCAAAGAAAATTGAATTGCTAAATTTTTAATATAGATGGGGCGTGAATAATGCGACCTTTAAGCAAGTAACTTCATATCAAGCCGGTACACAATTAATCTGCACTAAATTAATTGTGGTTACGTAAAATCGCTGAATAGTAGTGAGTATGTTACGTTGGGACCATTATATCCTGATAAGTAAGACACAAGAACATTTTAAATTCATTTAGCAATACTGAAAAGTTTGTTATTGTGACAGTGTCTTTCTACGGTGAATGATTTTTACATTAAACCAACAAGTTTAACTACTTTGCCATGTTACACATAATAACTTCAACACCCATCTAATAGTGTTGAATTACAGTTACGCATACACCTCATAGCTTTATAAGAAAATACGAACCAATAATAGAAAGAAAATGAGTCCACTTATTTCATGATGATTAACAGAACACACTTAATACGTGTAGTCCGCGAGCCTGTGACTAAACAGTACAAATACGGGTATACTATACCTGTCATGAAAATATTTGCATTCTGGTCCATGCGACGCCGTGCACTTTGAAATGTGTCAAAAATGTAGTGTCCGGAATCTATCTTATACCAGCTAAATCTTTTTTTATGCGTTATCAATAATATAAATACTTGATAGAAAAATTCAGCTAGCTGTGTACTCTACAAATAAAATTTTCTTTTCCAGCGTTGCTAGTTTTTTGTATAATACTAGTAATATGAAGAGAAACAAAGCAAAAGACAAAGGTTTCAAAGGGTATCAAATAGTTGCACTATAATTATTTCTTGACACCTTAGGAACATTCTAGACTTCTTCTATCAACAATTTACACTGCGAATAATGCGTAAATAAGTTTCGGCTAGTATAAGATAATTTCAGAACTTAACATTTTACGACTTGTTTGAAAGAACAAGGACGTCGTATATCCCACAATCCTAACTTTTGAATAGTAGGCTTTTGTTTGTTAAGTCGTCAATAACAACGTATTAAAACACTGATTACTATAAAATAGTTGCATGTTTTGTCACAGACTCCCAGAATAGCAGCACTTAGATACTGTTGCCGATACATTCAAGCTTTGAGGACGAGCAGAAAGAAATGGGAGACGTTGTCTGTCATGCAGTATATTTTCGATATTGCAAGTGGGTTCCTTTTTTGCTTTGCCGATCTGAGACACTCTTTGATCTTTTTTGTCAGTTTATATATAGTCTTTAAGCAGTGTCTGCGCAATATGTGGTCGATTCTGTCCGTCACTCTGGGAATGTATGGCAGGAATGCCGTTTATGATGGGATTACTAGACGATCAGTCAACACCACGATCACAGAACATAAGCATTATTGGAGGTTACGGGCGGAAGTTCAGGATGTAGAGAAGTACTATCACACCCGTTTGTTCAGAGAAGCTACAGAAATACACAAACTTGAGAATAGCTTCAACAAGAAAGAAGAAAGGCTCAAGGTGAACGGACCTTGTATTCCCGTGCAGCAGCGAACGGCCGTTGCAGGTAGCAGTAGGAGAACCGCACAGTAAATAACAACGGAAAAAAGCCCTTGGACGTTGGCCTGCCAGGTACATATAATCTGCGGTCGCGAGCTCGTCTCCAGTCTACCAGCAGCAATGGAGGATGAAGCTTTGACAATGCCAGCCTCTCGTGCTAGCGACACGTCAGAAGAATCATCAGTCAGACGTCGTCCGAATAACCCGAGGCTGAAGACAACAGGCAGTTTGTCGTAAACACGTATCTTTTCCTTCCTTCGGGTTCGCTTCCATCAAATACAGGAAGCTAGTGGCATCGAAAAACCAGATACAACACAACTACGTGATGTGAAATGTATCTGACGGATCCCTTCGACCATGAACACAGTTATCCTTCTTGAAATGGTGGCCGTGCTCGTAAGGCTATCGATGAGTCATGTACATTTTTTCACGTTAGGGGGAAGCCTGATGAATAGTCTCATTGCTCATTCCAAACAAGTTATGGACTTCAAATGAGCGGATCCCTACCTCCACATAATATAATCGTGGCTGTACTTATTTCAGTTCTCCGTTAAACCTGAAGGACAATACGCATGCAAACTTAATCATTATTTAATTTAAAGTGAATAACGTTCACCAAAAAGTCACCCATGTCCACACAGCTTAGAAAACCTATGGATTGAGACAATCATGAATAAATGTCGAAAATATATATCCGTTTGTGGCCATACTGGATGCCTAAACGCAATTTATGTTCAAAATGTTCAACTGTGTGTGAAATCTTACGGGACTTAACTGCTAAGGTCATCAGTCCCTAAGCTTACACACTACTTAAACTAAATTATCCTAAGGACAGACACACACACGCACGCCCGAGGGAGGTCTCGAACCTCCGTCGGGACCAGCCGGCAATTTATATTGGGCCGTGAATATATACTGTGCAATTACACTGTCCACCTGTCAGAAACTTGACTAACCACCTTTTGCAGCGCGAACTGCTGCCAGACGAGCAGAAAAAGAATCAGTGAGGCTTTGGACGGTACCGATTGGGAAATGGAACCATGCTGCCTCCAATGCCGTGACCATCTGCTCTAAGCTCCTCGGTTGAGGATCCATGGTACGAACAGCTCAGTCCAGGTGGTCCCACAGATTCCCGATTAGCTTCAAATCCGGGGGGGGGGGGGGGGGGGGGTTAGTGGACAGGGCAGTGCGGTAAACTTATCTAGGAGCTCTTCGAACTTCGCACGTACACAGCAAGCGGTGTGAAGTGATGTATTGTGCTGATGGGAGATGCCATCGTGCCGAGGAGAGTCAAACTATAAGTAAGGGTAGACATGGTGACCAAGGACAGATACACACCTGTTTCCATTCGTTGTGCCTCCCATAAGGACGAGATTACGACTTTTCATACCGTACACGCAAATAGTCGTCAGTCCGACAGAATACAAAACGTGATTCATCTGAGAAGGCCACCTGTTGCCACTCACTGGACGTCCAGTTGCGGTATTGGCGTCCAAATTCCTACCTTCATAGTCGATGAACAGCATTTAGCATGGACGCAGGAACCAGGCGCCCTGCTGTGGAGGCCCACACGCAGAAACATTCGCTGAACGGTCATTGAGGAGTAAGTCTTGGTAGCCCTTGGTTGATATGATCAGCGAGTTGCTCAGCAGTTGCACGTCTTTACGTCCACACACATCACCGCATCCGTCGTTCACCCCTGTCACCCATGGACCACGATGTACCACAGTTTCCTCGGCTCCTGTTTGGATAGGGCACTTTTCCATGCACGGCGTGCTTTAACCACGCGGAGGCCCGCGAACAGCTTGCATACTTAGCCATTACCGAAATGCTTCCACCCTCGTCCCGGAAGGCAATGACCATGCCCTTTCGGACGTCAAGTAAACCGTTCCGTTTCCACAATTCGACAACGACAGCACTGCTATCCGCGTACGCCCGGCACGCTTTATATACCCGCAACTGCTAGGGCTGGGTATCACAGGTTGACATCGAACACAGGCGGTTGTCACACTAATGTGACTGTATCGTGTATCTATAATAAATAAACTCAAGTTCTATCTGCTTCGCGAAGCACCACATTGATGCCTTCAGCAGTGTGGTTCAACAACACCGCGTTCATTCTGAACTAAGGGCGGAAGTGCAATGCGACCACTGTCATTCAGTCACCTCTGGCCGTTAACGTCGGCTTTCGAAATAGGAGTCGCTATTTCTAACCGACGTTTACCGTCATTGTGTTGAGTGAATAATTCATCTGTTCTCCAACCCAGAAAATACTTTGACGCAAGAGGAAATCGTTTCCCTTCATAGTTTACGTTGCCTAACACAAAACTTTGTTAGCCGATGTTGTTACTCGTACTGACACATGCTGTGTTACAAAGGAGCATACACACGCTTCTATAAAGTGCGCACAGACAGTTAAACCATGAACAAGCATTACTTTTTATTTCCTCATTCCTGTAACCTTCGCACTTTACCTGACCCAACAACTAAACCCAGCGGTAAAACGTTAGAAGTCCACCACTAACGACTAAACGCATCGAACAGGTGCCACGAATGTATTGCACCACTTGTCACGAGGAATGTACAAGAACTTCATGTAAGCTACAAATATTTTTTTAAAGTTCCAGTTTTTGTTACCAAATAAACATTTAAAATAATCTTTCGAACCACATTTTTATGTGTGACTGCTAGTAGCCCATACGGGAAACATAGTGAGTTTCCTAAAATCGTTCACAAAAGAAAATATGTTTACGTGACGATTGCCCACGCTGTATGTCATGTGTTAACGTAGTCGTTTTCCCTTGGAACTTATTGCACACAGCGGGAATAATATATCATTATTCCCGCAAATGAATGAAATAATAGATAACATGGACCTATTTTTGCATTTTATTTCAATATAACTATGCTACAAGTGCCTATCGAGTGTTCCAATAAAATGTTACATTGACGCAAATTAGCGATATACAAATGTTATTAAAAGTTTCATTTGCAACTCTTCGACTGTAGGGATGGGTTCTGTGCACATTTAATACCATCGGAATGGCTACGAAATCCCAAATTTACAAGCGCATTTAGTGCTAGTGTTTCGGAAGCGCCGAAGCATCTGCACTTGAAGCAAGCAATTAGACGAGAGGCGGCAGACTACTGAACTACAGGTTCACGATCTATTCTCTACTCTCATGCCCTCCACTCACGTTTGGACATTACTGAGTACCAGCAACTAATTGGCTATTAAGTAAACACAAACTACTATATTGCTCAGTCTGCTACGAAATGGTTGGAGGCGATTCCCTGCAAACAGACGCACCAGCCACTACTGATCTCACTAAAGACACGACAGTGCAGCAAATAGTCTCGGATATGGACAGCACAACGCATATTCTTGGGCTCAGTTAAGCTAAGGAATTTCTACAGCAACTTTAAAAAAATTATACGTCTAAAACGCATACTAAAGTTTCAAGCTGTTAAAATTGAATGTAGATGTACTTCCATGGACAGAAATATTAATAGACGTCACGTAGCATCTAAGACACTCTGCTGAAACAGATCTTTTTGATGTGAGCAGTGGAATGTAGTGACTTCTGGGCATACGGCATCCTAACTCCCTGTGCGCTGCACACTAACTATATATCAGACAGACCCTAAGTCCACCACTCTAGAAAATCCTCGCATGTAAATTTATTACATTAAGAAATCTACATCTACATCTACATCTATACTCCGCGAGCCACCTTACGGTGTGTGGCGGAGGGTACTTATTGTACCACTATCTGATCCCCCCTTCCCTGTTCCATTCACGAATTGTGCGTGGGAAGAACGACTGCTTGTAAGTCTCCGTATTTGCTCTAATTTCTCGGATCTTTTCGTTGTGATCATGTGGGCGGTAGTAATATGTTGCCCATCTCTTCCCGGAATGTGCTCTCTCGTAATTTCGATAATAAACCTCTCCGTATTGCGTAACGCCTTTCTTGAAGTGTCCGCCACTGGAGCTTGTTCAGCATCTCCTTAACGCTCTCGCGCTGACTAAATGTCCCCATGACGAATCGCGCTGCTTTTCGCTGGATCATGTCTATCTCTTCTATTAATCCAACCTGGTAAGGGTCCCATACTGATGAGCAATACTCAAGAATCGGACGAACAAGCGTTTTGTAAGCTACTTCTTTCGTCGATGAGTCACATTTTCTTAGAATTCTTCCTATGAATCTCAACCTGGCGCCTGCTTTTCCCACTATTTGTTTTATGTGATCATTCCACTTCAGATCGCTCCGGATAGTAACTCCTAAGTATTTTACGGTCGTTACCGCTTCCAATGATTTACCACCTATGGCATAATCGTACTGGAATGGATTTCTGCCCCTATGTATGCGCATTATATTACATTTATCTACGTTTAGGGAAAGCTGCCAGCTGTCGCACCATGCATTAATCCTCTGCAGGTCTTCCTGGAGTACGTACGAGTCTTCTGATGTTGCTACTTTCTTGTAGACAACCGTGTCATCTGCAAATAGCCTCATGGAGCTACCGATGTTGTCAACTAAGTCATTTATGTATATTGTAAACAATAAAGGTCCTATCACGCTTCCTTGCGGTACTCCCGAAATTACCTCTACATCTGCAGATTTTGAACCGTTAAGAATGACATGTTGTGTTCTTTCTTCTAGGAAATCCTGAATCCAATCACAAACCTGGTCCGATATTCCGTAAGCTCGTATTTTTTTCACTAAACGTAAGTGCGGAACCGTATCAAATGCCTTCCTGAAGTCCAGGAATACGGCATCAATCTGCTCGCCAGTGTCTACGGCACTGTGAATTTCTTGGGCAAATAGGGCGAGCTGAGTTTCACATGATCTCTGTTTGCGGAATCCATGTTGGTTATGATGAAGGAGATTTGTATTATCTAAGAACGTCATAATACGAGAACACAAAACATGTTCCATTATTCTACAACAGATTGACGTAAGCGAAATAGGCCTATAATTATTCGCATCTGATTTATGACCCTTCTTGAAAATGGGAACGACCTGCGCTTTCTTCCAGTCGCTAGGTACTTTACGTTCTTCCAGCGATCTACGATAAATTGCTGATAGAAAGGGGGCAAGTTCTTTAGCATAATCACTGTAGAATCTTAAGGGTATCTCGTCTGGTCCGGATGCTTTTCCGCTACTAAGTGATAGCAGTTGTTTTTCAATTCCGATATCGTTTATTTCAATATTTTCCATTTTGGCGTCCGTGCGACGGCTGAAGTCAGGGACCGTGTTACGATTTTCCGCAGTGAAACAGTTTCGGAACACTGAATTCAGTATTTCTGCCTTTCTTCGGTCGTCTCCTCTGTTTCGGTGCCATCGTGGTCAACGAGTGACTGAATAGGGGATTTAGATCCGCTTACCGATTTTACATATGACCAAAACTTTTTAGGGTTCTTGTTTAGATTGTTTGCCAATGTTTTATGTTCGAATTCGTTGAATGCTTCTCTCATGGCTCTCTTTACGCTCTTTTTCGCTTCGTTCAGCTTTTCCTTATCAGCTATGATTCGACTACTCTTAAACCTATGATGAAGCTTTCTTTGTTTCCGTAGTACCTTTCGTACATGATTGTTATACCACGGTGGATCTTTCCCCTCGCTTTGGACCTTAGTCGGTACGAACTTATCTAAGGCGTACTGGACGATGTTTCTGAATTTTTTCCATTTTTGTTCCACATCCTCTTCCTCAGAAATGAACGTATGATGGTGGTCACTCAGATATTCTGCGATTTGTGCCCTATCACTCTTGTTAAGCAAATATATTTTCCTTCCTTTCTTGGCATTTCTTATTACACTTGTAGTCATTGATGCAACCGCTGACTTATGATCACTGATACCCTCTTCTACATTCACGGAGTCGAAAAGTTCCGGTCTATTTGTTGCTATGAGGTCTAAAACGTTAGCTTCACGAGTTGGTTCTCTAACTATCTGCTTGAAGTAATTCTCGGACAAGGCAGTCAGGATAATGTCACAAGAGTCTCTGTCCCTGGCTCCAGTTCTGATTGTGTGACTATCCCATTCTATACCTGGTAGATTGAAGTCTCCCCCTATTACAATAGTATGATCACGAAACTTCTTCACGACGTTCTGCAGGTTCTCTCTGAGGCGCTCAACTACTACGGTTGCTGATGCAGGTGGTCTATAGAAGCATCTGACTATCATATCTGACCCACCTTTGATACTTAGCTTAACCCAGATTATTTCACATTCGCATTCGCTAATAACTTCACTGGATATTATTGAATTCTTTACTGCTATAAATACTCCTCCACCATTGGCGTTTATCCTATCCTTGCGGTATATATTCCATTCTGTGTCTAGGATTTCGTTACTGTTCACTTCCGGTTTTAACCAACTTTCCGTTCCTAATACTATATGCGCACTATTTCCTTCAATAAGAGATACTAATTCAGGAACCTTGCCCTGGATACTCCTGCAGTTTACCAATATTACGTTAACTTTTCCTGTTTTTGGTCTCTGAGGACGGACGTTCTTTATCAACGATGATAATGTCCTCTCTGGTAAGCCGTCAGGTATTTTATCGTTTCGCCCAAGGGGGGGTCCCTCTAACCTAAAAAACCCCCGTGTGCACGCCACACGTACTCTGCTACCCTAGTAGCTGCTTCCGGTGTGTAGTGCACGCCTGACCTGTCTAGGGGGGCCCTACAGTTCTCCACCCAATAACGGAGGTCGATGAATTTGCAACCATTATAGTCGCAGAGTCGTCTGAGCCTCTGGTTTAGACCCTCCACACGGCTCCAAACCAGAGGACCGCGATCGACTCTGGGCACTATGCTGCAGATATTAAGCTCAGCTTGCACTCCACGTGCGATGCTGGTTGTCTTCACCAAATCAGCCAGCCGCCGGAAGGAACCAAGGATGGCCTCAGAACCCAAGCGGCAGGCGTCATTCGTTCCGACATGTGCTACTATCTGCAGCCGGTCACACCCAGTGCGTTCAATAGCTGCCGGAAGGGCCTCCTCCACATTACGGACGAGACCCCCCGGCAAGCACACCGAGTGCACACTGGCATTCTTCCCCGACCTACCCGCTATTTTCCTGAGGGGCTCCATAACCCGCCTAACGTTGGAGCTCCCTATAACTAATAGGCCCGCCCTCTGTGACTGTCGGGACCTTGCCGGAGAATCGGCCACTGGCCCAACAGGCGAGGCATCCTGTGGTGTCTCGGAAACGATGTCATCACCACTAGGAAGCACCCCGTACCTGTTGGAAAGGGGTAAGGCAGCTGCCACGCGGCCAGATCCCACCTTCGCCTTTCGGCCAGGCACGCGCGAGCCCACCACTGTCCGCCATTCACCCTGGAGTGATGGCTGACCGGTAAGATGCTCACTGCCGGAAGACGCAGCGACATCAGGGGTTCCATGTGATTCCAAGGCCACCGAAGTAGGCATAGGTCTCACCACAGTTGCCCCAACGCCACTACGAGCCGACGCCTGCGCCTCGAGCTCGATGAGCCTAACAGACAAAGCCTCCACCTGCCCCCGAAGAGTGGCCAATTCTCCTTGCGTCCGCTCACAACAACCACAGTCCCTACACATGACTATGTTTACCCTACCCTATACGGTGACAAATTCCCAAGATAATCTTCTGATGAGCTACTCTGATAATCAAGAAACACTCACTGAAATACGAGACGCGAAAACTACTCTAGGTTTTCCCAGAAAAACTATTTAAAAGCTAAGCGCAGCAAATAAGTACAAAAACGCTTTATACAAACACTACTCGCTGCTGCTGGTGCTCTCGCTCTGGCTGTCACAAGACAACTGCTGATTCAAGTGACTAGTGGCTAACGGCCGCGAAACAAACAAAGACGGTTTTAGAGCGCTTTCTGTTCTAAACGATCAAGAAAACACTAAGAAATCTAACACGAAAACTACGTAAAGTTTTATCAAGAACTGTTAGTTACTATGCAGAGCAAATAAACACAAATAGAATCCCTTCCTTAGTGGAAGGTCGTAAACAAAATGCAAAATAAACGCTTTATACAAACAGTACTCACTGCTGCTGGTGCTCTCGCTGATTAATGGAAATAATACTCGTTAATTAGGCTACTAAACGGCAAAACCTGCAGTATGAATTACTTCAGGATAATACCGTTCCGACATGGAGACTCGGAATCGCATTGTGAGCAGGAGGCCACACGCAGTGTGGGTCAGTGTTCCAGTTTATCCCCAGAGGCGTCAATGCTACACAGGTGTCTGCAATAACATTTATTTATCATTTTGAGTTTGCAAAGTCGTGAAGTGTCTTCAGGGTAAGCCAAGTGCAAGCGCGTGCTGCGAAGTAGACGTGATGTCACCCAGCGGGTCAGTGAGCCATGGCGGCGTGCTGCCCGCGCTGACGGCAGCGTGTGGACGACGTGTCACCTGTCCAGATGTACTGTTGTAAAACATGACTCCCGCCTCAGCACTCTCAAAGACAGCACGTTACACGCTCAGATGTAGGACTGCCGACTGTGGCCCAAGACTAGGCCCTCGTCACCCACTATGGATCGGCGAAGACTACATATATGCTCATGGGTTGGCCAGAAGGTGGATCGAACAGGTAACGCCTTGCCGGTGTGGATGTGACACCTTCCAGGTTATTCGCTGACGCAGTAGACAGCACAGACGGACAGACCATGGCCGTGGTAGGCATCAGATTGGCTGCATCTCGGTGTCGAAGTCAGCAAGCAGGTAGCAGGCAGCTCATCATCGATCATCTTCTCGTGGTTTCACTGAAAAGCAATAGACTGTCATTCTCTCTAGTTCTAGCAACACTGACAAAATGGCGGCTCGGGTGAATGTGTGTTTCAGTTCTGAAAGCCTCGTTATTTGAATGGCCGAGCCTGAGACCGTGACATGGTGGGTCTGGGTATATGGAGCATCTTTACCCTCGTTTGTCGGTCTCGTCCACGCTCCTTACCTCGCTGTGGTAATTCAGTAATTATTCTGGATCTCAAACCTTGGATCTCTATGCCAACATTTTACTATGCAGTGGAGCTCTGGCGTTGAAGTTACGAAGTGTTACTGCACAGTGCCTTGTTATGTAGTACTCTAAGATTTGCGTTGCTGCTTTCCTCACCCTGAGGTTGTGTGACAATGCTTGCCACATGACCTGACGCCTATTACATCGAAAGTACACCTTATTGGCATTCCAACTGGCACACGGGCCTAGATCTGTATTATGATCTCACGTGACAGAACTATTTCTTTTTTAAATTAAACATGTGCAGTAAAATTATTCTGATGCACAACACATCCCCCTGCTTCTAAAAATTCGTCCCGAATTTTGTCTTTGTTCATCCTCTGCAACAACCTCATAGACCCATGTATATAACTGTACATCGTGCCAATTTCATCAAGTTTTGCTTGTGAGAGTTGTCTTACAATGACTGTCCCTTAATTTCATAATTTTAAAGCATTATTATTTTTAAAAGTGTGGTACACTAACCCAGTTTTCCATTTTACAAGCTATACTAATTGTACAGTTTTGTTAGTATACTTTTCTCGGTTTATGTTAGTTAACCACTCGACAGGTTTCTGATGTGTTAGTAGGTCTGGAAACTTGATACTTCTATGTCTGAGTCAAAAGTAAAGTATGCAAATTGCTATATGAAACACGGCAAGACTAGTGGTCGTAATGCTTATGGTCACCACATTACGGGGTCAGCCCTTCTAATATTGCTGAATGTGTTGCAACATTTGACCCATGGTAATTATGCCTATCAGAGATGCTATTAGCGTGTCTGAATAGTGTATGAGACCAGGGTTAGCTAGGTTAGCTTTTGTGTTGGCAGTACTTCCAACGGTTTCTCTAGCCAATACAATACAGAGTAGGTTAGCTGAAGTATTGTCATACATGTGAATATGATTGTGATGTGAAAGATCGTCCCTACTCTCTCACAAGTTGTACCGTTCACCAAACTACTACTGTCACGTAATTCGAAATTTACCGAAACCTGAGGTTTTCCATTCTTATAGCATTTCATGATATAGTGCAGAAACTGAGTATGTCCAGTCTGCTCCTACCTCCTGAAAATGAATCTGTGCTGCCTACGTTTCTTTCTGACATTCCGTCGCCTCTGTTCTTCCCAGAAGCAGTTGCGCTTCGCATGTCTGTGCGTCAATCTTCACTTCTTTGGCTGGACAAATGGATATATTTTCATTAAATCACACTTAGGCCCATTAGCGATATCAGAGGTTTAGACTCTCCACGCTCAGAAATTATTTAACACCTCTTACGTCTTTACATGCACCCATTTACCCATGGTTACCCATCTTTCTGAATGAGGGTGAATTGTATAGTATCGATACTGCGTGTTCATCCCTACGACTGGTAACCGGACCAATGCCTACTATTTAACTCTGTCTGTATTTACGTCTGTGGTTGCTGTGTGGTGAAACAATGATAAATTCTTTCCCGACCCCTCTGTCACGCGTCGTAGCTCCACAGGAAATTGTTTTTCGGCTAGGTACAAACCTTTCAAGAATTATTGCTATGGCAGTAACACTCAATCCAACCCTCTGTTTACCCTATGATAGAGTGCTTCCTGGAATGACACTACTCCAATTCATTATCATTAAGTCTACCTGCTAATGCACATAATAGTCCAGCTACTGTTAGCTGTCCAGTAACCTCAGTGTTGTGTTTGCCCCAAATCAATGTTCACTGATTTCATTGTGCACGGAGGTGACAAAAGTCATAGGATTCCTTCTAATATCATGTCTGACCTACTTTTGCCCGGCGTAGTGCTGCAGCTCTACGTGTCGTGGACTCAACAAGTCGTTGGAAGCACTTGCAGAAATACTGAGCCATGCTAACTCAATAGCCTCCAACAATAACAAAAGTGTTGCTATTCCAGGAGTTTGTGCACGAACAGACCTCTAAATTTCGTCCGATAAGTTTTCGATGAGATTCAGGTCGCATAATTTTGGTGGCCAAACCATTCGCTCGAAATGTCCTGAGCGCTCGCTCTTCAAACCAATAGCAAACAATTGTGGCTCAATGACATGGCGCATGGTCATCCATAAAAATTCTATCCATGTTTGGGAACATGAAGTCCTTAAATGGCTGCAAATAACTATTTCCAGTAAATGATCGGTTTATTTGGACCAGAGGACCCAGTCAATTCCATGTACACACAGCCCATACCATTATGGAGCCAGCATCAACTTGCACAGTGCCTTGTTGACAGTTTGGGTGTATGGTTTCGTGGAGTCTGCGTCACAGTAAAATCAGGCCTTCCCAACTGAAATATGGACTCATCTGACCAGGCCACAGTTTCCCAGTCGTCTAGGGTCCAAGTGATATGTTGTCACAAGCGCAGGACATGTTCTGCAGGCGACGTCGTACTGTTAACAAAGGCACTCGCGTCGGTCGTCTGCTGCTATAACATATTAACACCAAATTTTGCCGCACTGTCAGACCGGATGCATTCGTCATAGATCCCACATTGCTCCTGCTGCTATTTCAGGCTTGTCTCTTAACGCTGACAACTCTACGCGAACCCCGCTGCTCTAGGTCGTTAAGTGAAGGCCATCGGCCAGTGCGTTGTCAGTGGTGAGAGGAAATGCCTGAAATTCGGTTCTCTCGGCACACTCTTGACCTTGTGGATCTCGGAATATTGGATTCCCTAACTTTTTCCGAACTGGAATGTCTCATTCGTCTAGCTACGACTACAGTTCCGCGTGCAAAGTCTGTTAACATCCATCGTGCGGTTAATTCCCATCGTGCGGCCATAATCATGTCGGAAACCTTTTCACATTAATCACCTGAGTGCTAATGACAGCTCTGCCAACGCTCTGCAAATTTATACCTTGTGTACGTGATACTGTCGCCATCTGTATACGTGCATATCGCTATCCAATGACTTTGGTCACCTCAGTGTATTTGTGGTGTGCTGGGATAAAGGCATGGTTAACTTACGTACTGTTTTGGAGTTATTCAGAACTCCCTGCTCTACATTCGATATTTGTGTGGTATGCCACTCTGCTTTGGCTTTTGTAATGCCCGTCATCGTTTGCACTTCTCTCATATTGTGATGCAGTTCCTGGATATCTTCGTAATCCGCCGTTCCTAAAACGGTTTTCAATACTTTTCCCCTGCGTTCAACAACGCTTTTCTCGTTCGAACTAGCGTTCACTGTACGTGTTCAGAGATTTTCTTCAGCTCAGCTCTTAATTATCCATATCATAGCTCATCTCCTGGTACTTCCCCTGCACCTTTGTAAGAAGTTTTTTATTCTGTAAATGCTTCGTACAATCTTCGAACTTTTCTCCTTATCTCCCACATACGAACTGTCATGCTCAGAGTTCACTGATCAACGGTCAGTAATATATTCGGTTGTCAGGAAAGTATCACACCCTACTCTAACGGCTGAATGCGAATTGTATGCATGGCTCCACCGTTGATGACATGCAGCAACGCCAGGAAAACAGACAGTTTGCTACATCACTATATTTCTAAGCATTAAGTTATATATTAGTCCGTAACTTATATTAATATAATGCAATGAATGAGCTTTCGTAGGTTTGTGAGTCAGGATTGCGTTTCGGTTTGTCATGTTCAGTATTCTTTAGCTACATACGTCCATGTGCATAATCTAAGATGCGGGATATAATTATTTGTGATGGGTTTCCGTTGGTATCTTACGTAGTATTCATGGCCCTGCGCCTAATTTTTTGGTGCAGTAAATATGATGCGTAGCACTATAATGGTGCAATTTTCACACTGGTTGTGCTAGCTTCAGATATTTCGTTGAATACCGCTGCAATTTGTTTTTAATAATACTAAAAAACTTTTAGCCTGCTGCCTAACATCTGTTTCTTATAATAATTTTAAAAAAATATTTTTCTTTTCTAACAATCTTTGTCGCTTGCTTAGCGATACTGTCGAAAAGGTAGTTGCACTTTTGTAACGATATAACGCAAGGATCGTGAATATGACGTGTAGGGTCTCTTAGCAGTATTCTGCCATGAAGAAATCATCAATAATAGTTTGTAAACATTTCAGAATTCGCATTTATGTATATTTGGTATCATGGTTCTTTTTTAAATTACTTACTTGACTTTTACTGATAGAATCTAAGTACTGCAGCGATCCCCGTCGTGGTTTTAATCACTTCATTTCGTGTATTGGCTCTGACTATCTTGTGGCAACCTGGTAGGCATGACGTCTTATGTTACGGGAATGATGTTTTGGTGAATTGTGATTTACATAGTAATTTTTAATTTTTTTTAATTTTTGACGTTCCAACGCAACGCTCATTTGATTTTTATGTACCTGAAAATTTAATGGAAAGATTTTGTGTGCAGCTGGCACAACATGTTTGTAATAATCTTTATGAAGGTGTGGTGTCATTTGGTTCCTCCATGGGTTAATATGGCAGTATTTGCATAACAGTTTGTAGCACTTCTTGTAATTTTATAATAGATATGGAGATGGTAACTTAGTTTCACCGAAACCGGTTACCTACAACAAAATTTTTATTGCGATCTCTATTAAGAAGTTCTTCTTTTCTTAAGTAACCGCTTTGTTGAGTTGCCTTTATGCATACACAACTCGATGTTCCTGTCCATCGACATTCCGGCTCAAAATACAGCTAAGCGCCACATTTCTGGCGTCACATGAGAGGATAAATTCCATCTCCAAATCAGGAACGGCTAGCACTGAATCACTAATGTTGCTTTCAATGCTGCAACCGTTGTTCGATATTCTGATTGCCAATGGAATTTGATGCACTTCCTCAGCAGTGGATCAAAGATATTGCTATCAGTTCAACATTCTTTAAGAATGTTTGATAATAATTCCATAAACCCAGGAATGGCTACAAATATTTTGTAATTTGTGGTGCTGCGAAGTTCCCGATCACCTCCGCTAGTTAAGCATCGGTTTGAACACCTTTCCCCACTAAACATATGCCTCAGGTAGTTTACATGTTCTTGCATAAAATGACACTTACCTAAGTTAAACGTCAGATGAGCAGATCGTAGCTTATTGAGCACGTCTTTCAAGCATTTCACATGATCTGTCGTATCTTTTGAGAATATGATGATATGGTGCTACGTTTTTGGCTTTAAATCACGCGCAACCCTACTGAATAACCTTTGGAACACGTCTGGCGCGTTTTTCAGTCCAAACGGCATCCTTTCATACTGGTAATGTCCCCATGGGATCATGAAAGTAGTCTTTGGCCCATCTACCAGGACTACCTTTAACTGGTGACATCCACTTCTGAGATCCATCGTTGTGAAGCACTGCCACTGCCCTACACTGTCTCACGTTTCTGTAATATTGGGGTAGGATATGCATCCGTGACAGATTTAACATTAGCGGAGAGGAAATCACTACAGAATCTGTACATCTTAATACCATCTGATAGTTCTTTTGGTATGATAACAATATTTGCACCTCATGGACTATTACTGTCTTCTATTATACCTTCCACTTACTGCGGACCTATAAACTCCCCATTATGGGCTGAAGCTACCTTGCAAACCGGTACGACATTCCGTAAGCCGGCGCGTTATTACCTGTAACTACGCTGTGCTGATTAATTCATGTACCTCAGTAGTAAAGCATCAATTACCTGCCGATCACTGCTTTGCAAGTGAACGTAAAGCTGCTGCGTCGACGGTTTGCTTGTGGCTCTGGTCATCATATGACCTATCAGTATCTTTTACATCTCATAGCTCTACTGTCGCAATGATTAAGGCCTTCTACAAACTAAGTATGTCCATGCCGAAGTTAATCAAGCATACAGAAAACATAAATCAAGCACTGATATTACTAAATGCCCTACACTTCAGCGCACGATACAATGCATTTTGTCTGTTTATTTAATTTCCCTCAGTGTGTCTACCATATGTAATGCTTGATGTGGTAAACTCGTATCAACGGAAACCCCGTACCTGCTATTATTTTATCATGGGAACCAATCAGCGTGCGTGTTGGCAGTTCAGTCGGCAACACCTTTGTGATGGGTGTGCCTGGGCGGCATTGCCTCACTGTCAGTCCCAATGATTTCTACTGTACACTTCCAAAAATCGATTTTAGCATGATGTTTGTCACGAAAATATAGCCCAAGAATTTCTGAATACTCCCCACCCACATATGGTAACACCTCCATATGCTCATGAAAATCCAGCTTTCCGTTACTGAAACTGAGAAATATCGTGCCCACCCACTCCCCGCAGTTTGTAGCATGAGGACTGACTCTTGCACACTTGAGTTCATCAGAAATATACATTTTTTTCCTCTCACAAAGCGTGACATCCAGCATTACGTCTGTGCATCTGTTACTGTTTCACATCATATTGGGAATGCCTTCCGATGGTTGACGCATTCCCGTTAGTATTTAATGGCTGCACCTGTTGAAATTGTTTTCCTGTCTTCGCTACCCACAGTCCTGTGCTCTGTTTTCAACTTGCTGCGCTAAAACCACTGGTGTTGCTGCGACTGCTTCCATACGTCACCTTTAGGTTCACATCTATAACATTATACAGGGAGTCCATAACTAAAGTTCCACTTTCAAAATGCTGTAGAAAGAAAACCATTACTCAGATGACGTCAAATTTCAACAGAATAATATTGACCCAGGGGGAAACGTCATGGAATAAAATGACTGAAAATTTAACCACTTGATGGCGCTGTAAGCGTCTGAAGGTAAATGGGGTCGGCTACAAATGGCATATGAATTGCAATACGTCGTCTGTGGTTTGAGCTGCACATTACACCATCCGTACCGTTCAATGTTCATGACGGCAGAAGTTCTGCACTTTTCAATCGGGGGCACTGTTCTTTCCCACATCGGATGGGAAAAATGGGTGTTTAACTGTCCTGCGGCAAAAAGAAAAAAACAGCCAGAAGTTATACGGTTGTAGATCAAGTCATCTGGACGGCCATACTGTAGGAAAATGACGACTGATAATGCTTGTATTTCCGAAATGCCTCTGCAGCAACCACGTCTGGCTTGTGAAATGAGCGTATGAGCGACATCTTAGATAAAAATGATGCTACCGACACAACGGCGCTGTTGGAATGCCGTTGGTGAGCTAAAGGCTCTCATAGCGGTTACCAATGACGGTACAGGTAACATGACCCGCAAGACGTATCTCCTCCAAAAAATACGGCCTTACGATACACGATGCCGTCACTCGCACCACATAGTTACCTTTGCAGAATGAAATGGCACCGGTTGATGTGCGTGCGGATTTTCCATTCCCCATATTCTGCAGTTCTGCTTATTGACATGTCCTGAGAGATGGAAATGGACTTCGTCTGTCCACAGAATGTTCCATGGCCATTCATTATTCACTTCCATGCGATCATGATATTCCTGAGCGAACGTTTGTCTTCCTGGAATGTCAGCAGGAGGTAACTGGTGGACATGGATGACTTTGTATGCATAGAAATGCAGGATGCTCAGTAGAATTTTATTTTTCTTGCTCACAGGCATGTACAGGCTATTCCCTGTGACCTGCGAGTATTCACATCACCGCTCGTCCTCCCCTGCAGTGTTGTGGCAACATCGTCAACAAACGTCGGATCAATTGCTTTCCTCCCTCTGATTCGTTGTACTTCAAAAGAACCTGTCTTTACGAACTTTGTAATCATTTTTTCCACATCCTTAGCAGACACCGGACAAATGCTTTTTTCATACTCATGAGTGGCCGGAACTGCTGCAGGGCTACTGGCGCACGGTCACCGTTCTTGTAAAAGTACTTTACCAGTAGCGCGCATCCTTCATGAAGAGAGTCACGTTGGGCGTCTTGGATGCAAACCGATGAACAGCCGTATGCCGCGCGTCTGTTGGTGTGGATATTCTGACACTCAGAAAGGGCATCTATCGGTAAAATTTTGGTTTTTTCCCATGACGTTAACCCTGCAACAGTAACATGCTGTTAAAATTTGATGTCATTCCGGGCAGAGGTCTTTTTTCTATAGCGTTTTGGGGCTGGAACTTTCATTATGGACACTCTGTACTTCTGAAGAAAACACACGGTGATCGGCACACATTCTTGGAGCTACATAGATCTCCCCTAATTGTGTCGAGACCCTAAGATCTGCGGCCAAATCCCTGGATTTTCCAAGTTTAGCTGTACCAAATCGCCTACAAATTGTACATTTGAATGACACAGCTTTGATACATGGTGACTCACGAACTGGAAGGTTACAAATCTTACAACGAACTGGCGTTATTCCCAGTGACAATAACAAATCCACATGCTCTTGTGGTTGAACAAATGACGCCTCAAGGGGGCTAGCGATGATTCTGTGATTTGACATGGCCCAAAGAGATACATCTACACAATGAAAAGGCCATCAACAAAGGAAATGTTCACTCACTACACAATCCTATGCTACTGTTAGACGACAGTCCATGCCGTAGACGTAGCTTCGCTGTCAACGATGTCCTGATGTGACAGACAATTCAGACACCAAAGCTGCGAGCGTGGGTGTCAGTGACCCAGTGGTATCTGCACCAACACTTATTTGTCGTGTTGAGTTGATAGAGTTATGAAATGCCTTTATGGCGATGGCCGTTGACCACTTGTAAGCGCGTGTCGCGAGTAAGTGCTGATGCCTCGATGGCGAGATGTGACATCGCCCCGAAGATCACTGAGCCACAGCCACGTGCTGTGCTGGCGGCAGCTAGAGGAAGAGTCATCCTGTAGACAGTGCGGCTTCCACATCAATACATTATGTCACGCACGTAGGGGAGGATTTCTCATTGTGTTCCAGGAAGTCGGATGTCGGGAAGACTATAGGCCATGGAAACCCACTAAGGCTCGACCAAGGCTGCAGCAGATGTTCATGAGTCAGCCAGGAGGTTCGCAAATGCGCCACATCCGGTCGGTGTCGCAATGGCACCCTGCAGATCATCCATGATGACCCGTAGTAGCAGATGGTTCAAATGGTTCAAATGGCTTGAGCACTATGGGACTTAACAGCTGCGGTCATCAGTCCCCTAGAACTTAGAACTACTTAAACCTAACTAACCTACGGACATCACACACATCCATGCCCGAGGCAGGATTCGAACCTGCGACCGTAGCAGTCGCGCGGTTCCGGACTGAGCGCCTAGAACCGCGAGACCACCGCGGCCGGCGTAGTAGCAGAGCACAACTGGCTACACACCAGTCTTCTCTTCACCCGCGCTGATCCAGCAGACAAAAAAGAAAGGCCACAGCCATGTTATGCACCAGGCTAGTTGTGCCTCGGTATTGAAGTCAGCCGGCAGATCACCATCGATCAGCTTGTCGTGGTTTCACTGGAACTCAATAGACTGTCATTCTCTCTGGTCTCAGCGAAATGGACGGAATGACAGTACGACTGAATGTGTGTTTGAGCTCCGAAAGCCTTCTCATTTGAAGTTACTAAGCGTCACTTTACAGTGCCTTGTTTGGTGTCACTGCGTTTTTGCTTTCCTCACTCTGAGGTTTTGTGGCACTGCTCGCCTCATGCCCTGACGTTTGCTACATCCGCGGCAAGCCTTGATGGCATTCTGACTGGCACACCGGTCTACAGGCAGCCTTCTCTGTTCTCAGGCTGGCTGGTACAATTTTTATGAAATTTAAACATATACATTAAAATTATTCTGCTGTCCAACGATATTTACGGCCTCTGAAATTACGAGTCATGTAACAATCAGAAAACGTCTGCTGCAGCTGTTACTCTTACTCATTCAAAAATAATTTTAAATAATACACAAGGTGTTCAGAAACAGTTTGAAAATCTTGTAAGTGTATTTCAGGTTAGATTGTGCTGAGAAATAATTGTTAAGAAAACAATTCGATACGTTGAGCTGTTTCTAAGTTAACTAGCACTGGAGTTAGCCAATCACGCCGTTGTGCGCGCAAATTTCGCAGCCCATCAGACAGAATTAGTGTCAGTTTCTCTCATCTCGTAGAAAACAGCACACGAAACTGTTAAGCCTTCGGCTCGGGTTCGATCCTTACAAACGTATCATGTCCAATTTTTGTCTCACTCTTTAGTTCGGTTTTAGGAAACCAAAAGGAGAACACAATAGGTGACATCGTCTTTGACGGGCCGCTTTAATTTGCTTGCAGAAAGGCCTGAGTGGCTAACTTCAATGCTAATTAACTCGGAAACGGTGCAACAGTTATTTCTCAGCCCACCTACCCTACAACATCCTTACAAGCTTTTCAGACTGTTTCCCACCACCCGGTTTATTTAATATATATCTTTGCAGGATGAGTAATTTAATTCAGTTGTTTCTATAAAATAAGATTTTCATACTGCGTCATAATATTATACAACTAATATGTTACTAGCAGTAAATGAAAATCGATCGAACTATTTCAAACCTAACTGTGTTTTAACATTATTCCCACTAGCGCTCCTTATTTTCTGTGTAGGGTAACTTTATCTTTCCTATGTATTTAGGTTTTCATTTTTTTCGTAATATTTTTCTTCCTCTTTGTATAAGAAGCGAATATTTTCTGAAGATAATTATAACACTTTCATGGTTTCTTATTCAGCAATGCACATTGTATAATTCATCGATGTTTCTACAAGCCAGTGACGAATGATGACGGAAGTGCTATTCAAGCCGTATATTTCCTTAGCCATTACTTTTGTTAACTGGCATGTCCAGATTTGAGCTGCAGGTCGGAATCAATCAGTAGCTAATGATCTGTGCACTAATCATCATCATTAAACCATTACAAAGCTCTGAATGAAATTATGTCAAGCAGATTTTGTATATTTCAGAACTCTACTGAAACGGTACAAACGTCTGATGGGAAACGTCGGTTACTTATCTACTCAGCGCCAGCGACAAAATTCTGCACTAACACCAATTACTTCGTCTTTCTACACCTCAGACTATTCCGGACGTGCACTCAACGTCAACTGACAGACAGCCCACCACTTACCAGACTAACAGCACTTCCATTGGCCTGTAACACTGTTGTACAATTTACAGTGATTGAGGGGGCAATTCTAATCCTGTCAGCCCCAAATATTCCGTTAAGTAAAGCTTACGCCAGCAGTTGATAATATGGATGCAACTTGTTTCGAAATTATATCACCAGGCCTTAACAAGAACCATGTTTCGAGAAAATTTTCATCGAGAGGATGAGAGCTGGTGCAACGGGTTGGGTACGGAATAGGATAACTGACGTGGGCAAATGTCACGGTTGCACTGTGTAACATGGTGACTGACAACAACAACGATTACAAAGGACTATATCTTTTACTTGAATGGCGTTAGTAACATAACGTGGATTTTAAATTAACCATCGAATATAAAACTTTACTTTAGTAACAGGTGTAAGTTGCGGCTCATGTTTTTGTCGGTAGGGGTCCCCTGGCGCAGCTAGTCACTCACTCGCTTGTTCATTGACGAACGCGCGACGAGTCGAGGAGGAGGTAACACAGTAACGAAAAATGTGTTCTCCTTTGTCGACAAGTGGAATTCAGCTAGAATTGTGCCGCTTGACTTTCATCGAGAGTACGGCCTCAACAATGGACCAGAGGTAAGCATTTTAATGATCTCGCATTGCAGCACTGGCTTTCAAATTCGGTTGATCTTTCACATGTGACTCTTTATGAGTGTTTGCGGGAGGAGGAATCGAGGGGCGCTCTTAGTGTCACGTTAAAACCTTCGTCTATGAGTCTCCTAATCTGACAACTTTGAGTGAATTACTACTCCCAACTGCTGCAGCGCTGAATGCTGTTACTACAAATATGTGGAACGAATGTGTCTATCGTATGGATATTTGTTGTGACTCCGGTGGATAGAACATGAAACATTTGTGGAATTTAAGTAAACAATTTTATGATGAATGTAAGTATAAAAATTAACCTGGAATGTTATGCGTATATAGCCTATACAACAGATTGAAACTGTCCTTTCGGCTGTGCCTCGGAGCTTCAACGGCGTCACGCGAGATCACACAGGCGGTCGGGGCCTCAATCCACGCGTTCTTGGCGGTGTGTAGCGCGCGAGACAAATGTAATGGTGTGGACTGGTGTGAGCGAGTGTTTCACCGGAGGAAGAGGTTTACTGGAGGAAGTGGAGAACACGAAGGCAGCCAGTGGAGGCAAATAATTTATCGACCGAGCACCGGATATTATCCCAGCGCCTGTTTCGTGGCTGCGGAGACACTGGCATGGCATTACGCCGAGCTAGCGTGTGGCGCCGGCATTTTGGCATCGGGCCCCGGCTTGAGCCAGGGTCGTTACACAAATTGCGTGATGTGCTACTACACAGGTTTAATCGGAAACGTTTGTTGGCGGGCCCAAGTTAATTCTCTGCGCTATCATTTACGTAAAACCAATTTAGATAAGGGTCACCACCCTCGTCTTGACCAAAGAGACAGAGTTCAACTTCACACAACTTCTATGTCAATATTAAAACCTCTGTACCTACATAACTGGGTTCATGATAGATTCCGAGATCCGACAACTGGACTGGAATATTTTCATAGCTAACAATTCATTCAACGCCTTCAACTGGTTACTAGCAGCTCCCACCGATGGTTACCACAGCAACAAAAGTGGAATATAGTTCATAGTCGATAGCGAAAAAGTCACACAAAAATCACAGTCAAATCTGTACGGAAACAAAAGAAATTTATTGGTATCCATTACTGCTAGCCAAGTATGTCATATTTATCCATCTCCACCTCCTGTGAGGTCAAAGCTTCATGCTCTAATTTTAAGGTCTCTTTGTAGCGAACAAGTCCACTTTTACCAACCTGCAACACTCATCGACAAAAGAAGGAACGTACCTAACCAGAATTCAAAGCCCACGCTTTTCAGAACACACTTCAGAACGCACTTCAGAATGATATTTAGATTTCTCCTGTACCATAAAAGAAACCTGGTTAAGGAAGAAGGATCACTAACTCCAAACGCCCGAAATGACAGCCACTTTAAAACAAAAATTCCGCTCCAGAATGATCACGCCTAGCCACTTCTGACTCACAATGACTGTTCCCAAAACACTCCATTAAATTGTTTTTGAAGTTCAAGCTTCCTAGCTAACCAGCAACAGGAGTGGAAATATAAGAATTTTCATTAATTATTTCCCACTCCTGCTAATAGCGCTTCTCTAAGTTGCCTGCTTCTTGGTATGACTTGTAAGAATTTTGCGCCATGGATGTTGGGAAACAGCGGCCGTCACGCGTGGTCCGTGGGATGAATGACTGTCAGTAAGCCACTGTATTAGCTCTAATTTCTAGAATTCTATCGTCTTAGTCACTTCTCGGGATGTATGTGCGGGGATGCAATAGGTTTCCCTACTCTTCACATCTTGTGTTCTCTAGAAATTTCAATAGTCAACACCTCCGTGATGTACAACGCCTCTGATATAACGCTGCCAATGGGGTTTGTTGGGTATCTGTGTAATGCTCTCGCACCGACTAAACGATCCTGTGACGAAACGCGCCATTCTTTACTGAATATTCTCTATCTCGGCTACCAGCCCTACCTAGTAAAAATCTCAAATTGATTAACATTACTTAAGAATTCTTAAGAAAAGCGCCTTATAAGACACTTCCACTGTGGATGAAGTAAATCTCCTTAAGATTCTTCTTATGAAACTGTCTGGCCTCTGCTTTTCCTACATTTGGTTTGTGTGGTCTTCACACTTAAAGTCGCCCTGGATAGTTACTCCCAGATATTTTACGGTAAATACTGTTTCCAACAGCTTGTCATCAATAGTGTAGTTGTACAGTAGTAGCTTTCTTATCTTATGTATGCTCAATATGTTACAGTCACTCACGTTCAGGGTTAACTACCAGAGCCTGTACCATTCATCAATCCTCTGTAGGTCATTCTGCAAATCGGTGCTGTCTTCTGCCATTGCTACTTTCCCATGACCACAGCCTCATCTATGAACGGCCTTAAAGATCTCCCAACGGTTTCTACTAGCTCATACTACATACATCATAAGCAGTAACAGTCTTGTCGCGCTTCCATACCATTACATCTGTCGATTTTTTTCCTTTAAGGGTGATCTGTTGAGTTCTATCTGCAACGAATTTCGAATCTCGTCGCAAATCTGGTACGATACTCGATTAACTCATATGTTGTTCTATAACCTGTAGTGCGGGGGGGCTTCAAATGCCGTCCTGAACTCAAGGAAAACGTCATCATCTTGAGCCCCTTTGTCAACAGTTCTACGAATTTCATGGAGGAACAGAGCGAGCGGAGCTCCAGATGTCTCTGTTTGCGGAATCCATGCTGAATTTTGTAGATGAGGTTTTTGTTCTCCAAAAACATCATAATCCTTGAGCATAAAACATGTTTAATAAGTCTAAATAGATTGATGTCAACGATATAGCCCTATAATTTTGTGCATCTTTCCTACGGCTCATCCTGAGAACGTGAATGACCTACGATTTTTTCCCAGTCACTACCCTTCATTGCTCCATCTGTCTTCGATAAACAGCTGCTAGAAGGGGATCAAGTTCTTTCGCATAGTGTTTATAGAATCATACAGGTATCTCATCTGGTCGTCATACCTTTCTACTGCTAAGCAGCTCTAGTCGCTTTTCTATTCAGCGATTGGTTATCTTGATACCTGCCACTTCGGCCTTCCTACGACGACTGACAGGAGCGACCGTCTTAGGATCTGCCGCGGCGAAGCAATTTCGGAAGACCGGATTCAGCATTTAGCTTCTCTCTCTGTTATCGTCCGCTTCGGTGCCAATAAGGTCACTGAGTGAATTAATAGAGTATTTCGAACCATTTACCGATATTACATAAGACGAAAACGTCGTAGGTTTTTTACTCGAATCGGCTGACAAAATTTTTATTTCAGAGTCATTCAACGCTTCTCTCGTTACTCTCCTTTGGCTCATTTTCGCTTTGTTCCGTTTTTTCTTCTGCTAGGTTCAGTTTGTAATAAAGCTCTTTCTGTATACACAGCTGCTTTCTAACACGGTTATTAAACCACGGTGGGCCTTTCTCATCCTATAACGCCTTGCCCGGAACATACCTCTAGCCGCCCGCTGTTGCCGAGCGGTTCTAGGCGCTACAGTCTGGAACCGCGCTGCTGATACGTTCGCAGGTTCGAATCCTGCCTCGGGCATTGATGTGTGCGATGTCCTTAGGTTAGTTAGGTTTAAGTAGTTATAGGTCTAGGGGACTGATGACATCTGATGTTAAGTCCCATAGTGCTTAGAGCCATTTGAACCCTTTGAACATACCTCTCCAAGGAATATTGAACGATGCTTTTGGGTTTTTCCGTTTGTGCCCCACAACTTCGTTCTAAACACTGAATATTTGATACTGACTACTCGGATACTCTGCAGTTTGTTTCCGGTCACTCTCGCTAAGTAAAAGTATCTTTCTACTTCTGTAAACGTTCCTAGTAAAACCTGTAGTCATAGTTTCTATCACAGCTTTATGATCAATTTTACTTTTTTCTACGTAACTAATTCGATAAGTTCAAGCCCGCTTATTGCTTCACGAGTTGATTCTCTAACTATTTGTTCGAAGTAGTTATCGGTCAAGGCATTCAGAATGACGTCCAACGAATACCTGTTTCGTGCACCAGTCTTGATAGCATGACTCTCCCAATCTATACCAGACAAGTAGAAGTCACCCTGCCATATTACAAGAGCATGACCTTTGGTGCTTACCTTCGCACCCATTAATTCACATTCGGAAACCGCAATAACCTCACTATGTGTTATCGAGCTGTTTATTGCAATAACTTAAAAAATACGTCACCACCACTGGCGACTAATCTATCCTTACGATAAATATTTCAGTCTGGTCTTAGGATTTCTTTGCTATTCAGATCCTGTTTCAACAACCTTTCTGTTCCTAATACTGTCAGAGCATTATAGCCTCCAGTAAGCGGTACTAGTTCTGGGACGTTTACTTGGATGCTCCTCCTGTTTACTAACATCGTATTTAACCTTTTGTATATCTAGTATGCAAGAACGAGCTTTGTCTGACATCAATCGTGGCTGTTATATCTTCAATTTTGGCATGCATTTCGTCACCGATCCCAAGGGGTTAGGGTGGTGGTGTCTAACCTAAAAAACATGTGTACGCAACACATACTCTGCTACCCCAGTAGCCGCTTCCTGCGTATAGTGCACGCCTAACCTATTAAGGGAAACCCTATAATTACGCGCCCGATAGCGAAGGTCGAGGGATTCGCACTCGATACCGTCGCAGAGTCTTCCAAGACTCTGGTTCAGATCTTCTAGTTGGCTTCAAACCAGAGGACCGCGATTGGCCTGTGTACGGTGCTACAGCCCGACTGCGATGCTCCTGGCCTTCACCAAATCAGTCATCCGTTGAAATGAGCCGAGGATGGCCTCAGAACCAAAGCGACAAGCGTCATTCATGCCGACATATACCACTGTTTGCAGGCGGTTGGACCACCACCACCTAGAGTCAAGGCCGCGGCGCGAAATTCGTAGCAGGTTGTGGCGCCACTCCAAACGGGCTATCATATTGTGTTTAGAAGAGATTGTGTATCTACACGTTTGTTGGATTCTAGCGCAACATTCGTTCTTAAAAGTAGCGATTACACTGTTTACTTCTAGTGAATCTACTGTTCTTCGAATATGCGTCGGAAATGGCTTTCTGCGATTCATCGGGACAGTTTCAACCCACTCAGCACACTAAGGTATGTAAAAACTATCTACCTAGTACATTTATTTTTTTGCTAGTGGAATATCTTAAATTCTGGATGCATTTGACTAAAACTGTGAGCAAAAGTTCGCAGTAAATAGTATTTGCTTTTGACTGGCTTTATTTGGATTTGGAAAACGAAATATCAATTTGTGGCTCGTGTTACATTTTATTCGTGTTTAAATTTGTGTGCAAGCTGTATTTTGTTACACATTACCGATACGTTTAGTTCTCTATTTGTGAGTGGGTGTTGTTTTTCTCTCTCGCATTAGTTAGCGTGAATGCTAACGAATGTTGAAACTGCTGTTTTCATGTTTAAAAAGCGATCTCTCCTGTGTGAAGCATATCTATGTTGTTTTTCTATGTGTTAATTTTTCACGTTATTAGGCATTCACAGTCATTGGCTTCGCCAACTCTCAACCTAATAACCGTCTTTCAACCCAACCTACACTTCAGGTTACGCTGCAGAACAGGTGTCATCACAACCAGATTTCAGTGGCGTCCTGTATCACTTGAGCCGCCTCATAACGATAATCACGTTAATAACGCATCCAGTTACTTAATCTGCCCGGTATCTTAAATATTGGATAGGGTTGTTTTGCGGGAGGAGACCAGACAGCGAGGTCATCGGTTTCATCGGATTAGGAAAGGAAGTCGGCCGTGTCCTTTCGAAGGAACCATCCCAGCATTTGGCTGGAGCGATTTAGGGAAATCACGGAAAACATAAATCAGGATGGCCCGACACGGGATTGAACCGTCGTCCTCCCGAATGCGAGTCCAGTGTGCTAGCCACTGCGCCACCTCGCTCGGTATATCTTAAATATTCCAGTTGGTTAATTGACATGTCAAGTGTCGTTTAATTAATACAGCACAGCTTCGTACGGAATGTTTAGTTGATATCTTCCTAACATACTTGCATTTGGATGGTCATGTCTGTCTTATTGAGGTGTTCCATTTATGTTGTCATCTGTTCAACTTCATTTTGTGTTTGGTATGCGTTTGCTTTGCAGTTGTTCTTCTATCCAATCACGAAATTTGTGCTATATTAAGACTCTCCTTCAGCGTTACCTGCAATGCCACAGTTTTAATATGAGCTGGCATTATAACACCCAGATGTTGATACCTCATATACTATCTACATCTACATCTACATCCATACTCCGCAAGCCACCTGGTGGTGTGTGGCGTCCTCCCGAATGCGAGTCCAGTGTGCTAGCCACTGCGCTGAGACTGTAAAGTCAAAATTACAGAATAATTGCTATGTTAACATGCAGAATCCAACAGATCACTGAACACTGATGTCACTTAATCCATAATAGGAACTTCACTTTTATAGTTACATAAATATTATAGTATCGCTGTAACACAAGCATTTCGCAGGTATATTCATCATATACTGATGCATGTTGTGGGATGCTCCTAGTGCTTATAGTACTAATTAATAAAAGAATATTACAATACAGTATACGTGCTGTTGCAGACCATGGTGTATTACTGTTAGACCTACATGATTTATGTACTTCCAGGTTTGACTTGTCAGGTTGATATTGATGGAAAATGAATGAGCGTCCAGTGTTTTTTACTTTCACACATAGACACACATGTCTAGATCATGCTGTATACTGTACTGACTCACACTACTTTGTTGTAAGTTCGTGTACTTCACTTCACCGAATATTACGTCTTACGGCATATGGAATGTTGTGATGAAGTGAAAGACACAAAGCTTACTATCAAGCTTTCAAGTGCAGAGGAAAGGCGAGCTACATTAAACAATGAACGTCCGCTAAAAGCAATTAATGTGTTTAGTAATCAAAACAGAGTCTAATTCGAGGAAGTTATCGTCTACTTTTGAAGCATTTCTGGAGTGCTTAGGAAAAGAAACCATTCCCAGAGAGTGGACCATTGTTAGTAGGAGTCACTGTGTCCTATTTCTATTGCTTACTGTACAACCCGCTCCATCTCTGCCTGTATCCGTTGTAGTGACAAATGAGTTGCAGTTTTCCACCTATCTTAGTAACATGAGATAAGAAAGATAAGCAGTAGCAAAATATCAGACATACTTTCGACTATCAATGATTTGTTTACAATATCAGACAAAGTGAAAGAATTAGTCAGTACAAAAGAAAATTCATCATAAAGCCAGTGCCTTCTTATAGAGGACATTTTAAATGATATGTGCGGTTCTGTAGATGAAGAAAAACAGAAACAAATTCAATTCTTAAGTGAGCAAGTTAAGTTGCTATGTAGCAGTGAGGAAAACTATAGGTTTAATCCTCACTTTAATGTATTTTGTTGTAACCTGCATTCTATCTCCTCTCATGCCTACAAATTTTTCAGGTCTTCTGGCAATCTTATTCTTCCTCATCCAAGAACCTTACAGAAAATATATTCCTCATATAGTAATGGTCCTCATAATGAGCAAAATGAAGGTGGTATGCTCCTGTATATTAAGGAAAGATTTAAATCTTTGCAGGATAGTGATTGTACCATTTCTTTAATGATGGGCGAAATTCATATTAAACCTTATTTTGATTACAAGGCAGCAAACATTGTGGGGGCAGCATTTGATAGTGACAAGGCTACTACTACAGCACATGTCTTTATGATACAATCATTGCTGTCTCTTTTAAAGAAGTAGTGCACGTCCTTCCAGTGAGAAATCTTGTAGTTGAATAGTTATTTTTGTATGTGAAGAAAATATTATGTGGTCTTCATGACATTGGTTTCAAAGTTATTTGTGCAGTGAGTGACAGTAATGCTATAAATAGGAACCATGTGTCACTTTTTAGCTCACGTCCAAACACGGTATAGTTTACCCACATCCAGCTAATCCAACTCAGCCACTATTTTTTATTATTGATTCTGTCCAAATCCTTAAGTGAATACGTAATAACTGGTTTCGTCAAAGGGACTCTCAAGTTTTGCTCAAATATCCACAACTTGATGGAAGCAGTGATGATTGTCAGGTGTTAATGGTATCTTTTAAAGCACTGATGCAGCTTCATAAGATTGAATGTAATGGTCTACTTAAGCACTCTTATGGCCTTATTTTCAAGTCTCTTTATCCATCTTCACTTGAAAAACAGCATGTGAGCCATGTTTTGCTGGTATTCAGTGAATATACAGCTGAAGCCGTTTCTCTACTATAGGGGAACAGAAAAACTTATTACACTACCAGCCAGTTGCTGGATTTATTAAAATTATACTTACGTGTTGGAAAATTGTAAATGTTAAGACAGTTCACAAAGGTGTTCAACTAAGTGATCCCTTCCGGTGCCCTCTTTCTTTAAGTATTAACGATGAAAAATTAGTTTTTCTGGAAACGTTTCTTGTTTGGCTCGATAGATGGAAGGACTTAAGGCCTGAAAAATAATACCCTTTCAAAGGAAACCCATGTAGCTCTGACACACAACCTATGGTTTGATTGAGATGGCAAGGTATTGTTCTAAATAGCTTGGTTTTACTTATTTTTTGCCTACAAAAATTCAAACTGATTCTCTGGAAGCAAGGTTTAGCAGTTACTGATCAATGGCTGGCTCTCAATATCTCATATCTGTGAGACAGATTTTTGAGCTGGAAGCCAAGATGAGGATGCAGAACGTGTTATCACTCCCGTTGAATTCAAGTACTTTTGGTAAACTGCCTGTTGCTGAAGGGTTCACCTTTTATTGTAATGATGACAGAAAAGAGACTCTACAAACAGACTCTGAGTTTATGGATGATGATATGTATTTGGAGGAAGATTTCAGGCCGGCAGAAACATAACTTCCAGTATTAACATATTTAGCAGGATATTACGTTACCAGTGCACTGAAGAAACAGCAGTGTGAGGTGTGCAGCAAATACCTTCTCTTAGACAAAGAAATGTGCCTGTATGGTGACCAACATCTTAGTTTAATTAAAAATTTGGGCAGGGGTGATCTGTTTTTCCCTCAGCCCGATGTTGTGAATGTTGTTATTTACAATTATATTATTGTACGAATTTAATGTCTGTCCCTAATCAAAAATATCTTTGTCATCGAACAGTCAAAGGGTGCTTTTTCAAACTGTAATTTCTTCATAACAGACTTTGTTTGCAGTAATGGTCATTCGGTAGACAAAACACTGAAGTTGTTAGTCAAAACATCCGTCAATGCATTATTAAACAACTACATTAAGAAAAATAATTACACCTTTACTGCTTCTTTTAAGAAACCGAACCTTAGCACATTTTAATTTACGTACAATTTACATGCTAGGCCATTTATTAGATGTCACAGGAGATTTCTATTAAATATCACACATTCTGTTAAACTGCATTTGATTCAGTGAAAGCAGAAGAAGGTTCTATGGTGTAGTATCTTCAACTGAATGCACACGAATTGTCATTTGGTCCATATAGCCTGTAGTATTTGGATATTTTGTTTCCAACAGTTTAAAATCCCAAATGTCATAACTGTTTCCATGCAGGTTATCCAGCTGAAATAAATACTTTGTCCAGCACTAATGGCTAGTTTTCACCTCATCATTTGCAAATGTTATGAGATTGTGCACACATCCATTTGTGCAATTGATATTGGCCTAAGGTTGAAACTGGGCCAGTTTTTCCTAGTAAAGACCTTATGTCTTTCAGCTATTCTGTGCAGAAATAGTTACATCTTCCTTTCAATTTGTTGAGCCTGTGCTCCCCAACAAGAAGAAATCTGTTAAAGTAATTCTGTATTAATCCTCATGTAGTTCATTATAAATAGTGTCCATTCAGAACAATTACCGTCTCTAGCCATTGAATAAGATCTCAAAACATACAAGCGAAGCAGTCAGGGGTAAGTGAGAAAGTACAAACAGACCTTTTCAGAAGAGAAAATTACCCGACTGTGGCGCTACTGAGATTAGAATGTAGGCAGAATATAACGAGAAGAATAAACAACACTAAAATCTGCTCTGAAGAGTTTTTCCTATAGCCTGAGACCACAGGATCTGCAAGCTCTTAAAACAGAAACAAATTTCGCTGCTGAAAATGGATGTATCAAAAGTTACTTTTTGCTACGAACTCTGCATACACAAAAGCTACGACGAAGTTAAAAGTGCAAACTCAAATACACTGATATAAATTATACGCTGTGTAATAACAGGGGATTTAGAAGTACTCATGTAAAATGGAGCTTCTGGCAGCGATAAAATTACACGAGGAAGCCGCCACATGCAAGGCATTGCACTAAGATTTACGCAGAAGCAAATACACAGGTACAGTTCACTTCTTCGCAAAAGTCCGGTACGTGAAAGAGACAGAAACTAGACTAGATTTCTGTGTATCTGACAACCCGTACTGCTGCTACCGCTACAGTTGCGTACTCTCTTCTCGGCGTCATAGTTCTTTCGAAAAAAACAAATTTGTGAACTCGAATAAATCATTGGGAACACTGTGCTTCTGCAAGATGCCCCGATGTAGTAGTAATGTGGGAATTATTTATTATTAGTTCCAGCACCAGAAAAACCTCACACACAGAACCACCCTTAAGGTACACTTTTAAAATCTAATCCAGCGGTCTGTCTGAACCAAACTAACATCAGCGGAGAAACGGCAGCATGCAACAACATGGAATCGCAATATTGACAGTCTGGCAGGCAGCAGGGGTGGTTCAACTTATAGCCTCTTTGACAATGTCACTTCAAGGGTGTAATTCTTGATGAAGATATCCTTGTGTGTAGTTTAGGTAGCAATGTTTTAGTTAATGTATCATATGACAGTAGGATGAACGCAGCTCTAGTTTCGAGAATGATGGCGACGAAAAATGGAGCAGTACAGCATGTAGTTACTATCCATGGGCTAACCGAAGATGATGAAGTGCTGATCGGTACCATATTTTAGGACCATGGCTCGCTGCTATTTTCACAAGGGAAAAATGGTTATTTTTGGTAGACTATTTCCAGCACGGAACTGCGTATAGCTACAGTCTGGCCGAATGGTGAGTAACGAGGACTTGAAGATCAAGATGGTATTGTTGCGGGTAGCATAATCTCACTACCGGAAGTGCCGCCGTAGTGAATTATTCGTAGTCTCTTGTCAGAATATAGTTAAATCTCATTTTACTATGCTAACATATATGGTTCTCCGAAGAAAGTTGTCGGGCATCCGGGCCCGTAAATGCATTCCGATTCTGAAAAAGTTTTCTCTCTCAACAGGGAACAATTTTGTGGGTGTCGGTCGACAGTGTGAGAGCACCTGAAAGTTGTAAAAAGCATTCTGGATCGAGTTGGGAGCAATATGCCATTCTGAATTAACAGTGAGATACCGCTGATCTCTTGGCGACTTCCCGTCATTTAGGCCCTTGCACAAGCCTTTCTCTGTGAGTAAAAGTGGCCACCAGCCTCCATATAGTTCAGCCATTCTACAAGCAGATGGTCACTTCTGCATTCCCACAATTCCAGCCCACTAAGGCAGCCCTGCGGTAACACTCCAAGTAGCGCATCTCTTCAGACATAGCGACAGCACAAACAGCTCACAAAGTCTTAGTCAACAGGAGGAAAGACGCACCCCCTCTAATAACCCAGTGTAACTAGATGCCGACGCCCGCAGTATACAATCACTGTCAACTCATTTCATTAAACGTCATAACAGTAAAAGAAGTGAAAGGACCTGCCGATGTCTACTTCAAGCGATTTCTGATTACTATAATGATTCAAAACATTATGAACACTGCCTACGACGAGAATGAATCCCTCCTGGTGCCATTGTAAACACATGACACGGCAAGACAAGTCCAGAAGCTGAACTAAGACCTAAGACGAAAGGGGACTGTTGTAGTGACAATAAGAGGCGCAAATAGAGAAATCCATTTACGTTAGTGGCTTTGACAAATGGCAGATTGCTATAGTCCAGCACCTGGAACTAGCATCTAGACAGTGGTGAAGCTGGTAGGCTGTTGATGCACTAATGTCATGAGCATCTATGTTGCTAGACGGTGGAACCACAAGTAGGTACAAGGTTTTGAACGTCCACGCTTAATCACAGAACACGGAGGTCAGAGGTTTTCTCACTCCTTAAAGAAGATAGGTGGCATTCTGTGGAAGATCTGATGACTGGATGCAATGCTGCTGCAAGTGCAAGTGCATCAGAGTATACAGCAGAGCAAGTAATTGAAAATGGACATCCGCAGGAGACAATCCTCTCGATTTCCCACGTTAACCGAACAATATCGTCAACCACGATTGAGTTGCCAAGGGATCATCGAGATTGGACAATGGATCAATGCAAACGTGTCGCATTTTCGAATGAATCACGTTGCTTGTTTGACCAGTTCAACGGTCTTGTACAGAAATGCCATCGTCCAGGCTAACGGTCGCTAGAAACATGCACTCTGCAACGAACACATGCCTTTTCGAGCACTATTAAGTCTGTGGGGGTATTCACCTGGACTTCTATGGGACCTGTGGTAGCAATCTAAGACACTATGAAAGCTGAGGACTCCATAAACATTATTGTGGACTACCTGCGTTTCTTCACGCTTAGCATGTTCTTCACCCTCGATGGCGTCTTATAACGGGATAACTGTCCTTTTGACAAGACCAGAATTGTGGTACAGTGCTTCGAGGAGCACGACAGGGAACTGACATTGATGTCTTAGTCACAAAAATCGCCTGATCCGAACTCGAAGGAACATATCTGCTGCGTCATCGACTGCTGCTCTGCTCCCAGAAACCACCGGCTCGTAGTTTACGTGCATCTCTTGATCTATGCGTAGACAACTGGTGTCACGCAATTTCGGAAGCTTATCACGGACTTGTTGAATACATACATGCAGAATCGCTGCTGCAAAGCGTTCCAAAAGGGGACCAGAGCGCTAGTTTGTGATGTTTTGGCTCATTAGTGTAAGTAGTCAGAGTTTCCAGTGGCTTCCGAAATATTTCCCGAAGTGTGTTGTAGCCGTTGTAGAATTTAGAGGCATAACATTTATGCCTCTTTTCTTCTTTCTTATTCCAGCGAAAATTTTAGTCGCTGCGGACAAAAAAAGAAATAATAAATGCAACCCAAATGGTATTGGATCATTTCCATCTTGTCCTGTGAGAACTATTTATTTCTATTTTTATGATTTCTTACGAAGAAATCGATAAGAGCACATCCTAAAGGGTTTACAGCTCTTCAATTCTTTCAACACCTAACTTGTTCTTCTTTCACGTATAAACATTAATTTAACAACAGTGATCTATCGTTATGAAAGTTGTTTGTTTTTTCTATCTCCTTCAACCGTATTTGTCAGATTTATTTCTCAATAACCTATGAATCACCCAATACGAATACGACAGGCTAGGACGTAAAAAGAAGTGTTATCATGGAGGAAACACAGGTATCCTTTTTTTAATGTTTGCCATTGCTGATGTGTCAGACTTATGTAGTACTTCTGAAATGAATAGTTCCGTGTGTGTTGCTATTTACGGATACAAATTAAATACCGCCAAGGACAAGGAGGTATGCTGTCATTCAGTCCAGGGGTTTAAATTTCTAAGGGACAGCAGTTCACAAAATTTTGTTCACTCAAAAACCTCGCTTTTTATCTGGCTACAGCTTAGAGCTCAAATTATCATGAAGTACTACGAATCGTTTATCTGCTCGTCATTCCCGTTTTCGAGAAGAGTCTTCGGACATATGCACTTCATTATAAGTCTCTACCGCTGACGTGAAGCTGTTTTAGACATGTAGAACCTGTTTATTGCTCACGATTTACGACGTTTTTTGGAGAATGCAACTCTTCTCTATTCAAATCATCATAGATTCCGCAAACAGAGGTCTTACGGAACATAGCTTGGCTCATCATGTAATCTAAAGCACCGCTGAAAAAGGTGGACAGGTTGATTAAGTGTTATTTGATTTAATTACGGGTTTCTATATTTGCGTAGGTTTCGGCGGCCAGAGCCCTCTAACATGTTTCTGTACTATTTCGCGATGTAATTTAGTAAACAAAATACGAGCTTACCGAGTATCATACCAGATTTAAGATTCGATTCAGAACTTCATTGCAGATATAATTTAACAAGTCGTTATTAACGGATCACAATCGACAGATGTAAATGTAATTTCGGTTGTTTAGTTGAGACCAGGGGTGATGTAGGGCCCCAGTCTGGCGGTATCGCTAATTGTAGATGTAATTGTTTGAGAACGGTGCTGCAAGATTAAAGGAAAATAAACAAATAAAATGAAAACAAAGTGTGGATGTGGGCCGAATATTTCTATAAAACAAAACTCGGAAGAACGCGAAAGAAGTATTATATGCCGTTACAGTTTACAAAATATAATGAAGAGCTAACGAATAATGTAGGAAAGATAGACCATATTTTCTCTATAATGGTTGCTATGCCAGAAGGTTGCAGGGCAATGCAGGACGATCTGCAAAGAATAGACGATTTTAACAGGGGCTGACAGTGGGCGCTAAAAGTAAATAAATGTAACGTATTGTGCAAAAAATAGGTGACGAGTTTCACTACTGTTCGGTTACACTACTTACAAAACAAAATTAGAGTATATTACCTACAAGTAAACCTCTGTGTCAACCTATAGTTCATCGAATCCACAAAATTAATAGCAGGAAAAGCAGCAACAAGGCTGAGATGCCATGAAAAGGACCTCAAAGAAATTGAATCCATGCAGGAAAGAAATTACTTACAAAACATTTGTTAGACTAGTTACTGAGTATTGTTCGTTAATCCGGGACTTTTACCAAGATGAATTAACAAAAGACTTAGAAAATATACAATGAAGAACTCCGCTGCACTGGTCCTAAGCCCGGGGCCTCACCATACGAGAGGTGAGAAAGGAGGAGGGGGAGGAGTAACAACCTCATTAAAAAAACCGAGGTGCACCTGGCCCGGGGGATAGTACCTTGTAAGGGCTCCTTGCCAGGATTACAGTGAAGATCTCAACGGTAGTGCAGGCGGAGGGAATAAATCTCGGTACGACGGAACTAGCGGAAGAGTCAACCAAAGAAAAAAATTCACTTGGTGTCTGTCTTGAATCAAGCGGCTAAGTGGTCAGCGTCTGTCCACCAGTGGTGCGGCTGAAAGCCGCTCCTCGGAGCTAACAACCTAGAATCCTTAGGGGACTTCTTCCCCTAGCCCAACAAACAGTCAACACTGCATGCCACCTTGTAAGAGATTTTACACCAGAGAGTAACCAATCTCCAGTTTCTAAGGAATTTAAAAGTAGGCATTAGGATTCTGGTGGCCTACAGCAGTGTATGAAGGATGAGTAGGAGCATCCTGAAACATGCTTAAGCAAGCAACAAATAAAATTAAACAGAAAACTATAAACTATTTGGCAACTTTCAACGTAAACTCACTTCTAAAATCAGGAATACTTAAATTACTACATTTACTACATTACTACATTAATAAATTTTATAAAAGAGAAAAATATAACGAAAACACCATTCCCAGAAACAAGGTATACTGATGAACATTCATTTGATTCAGAGGGATTCAAAATCTTCAAAGGGAAGCCGAGAAATGAGTTATAAAGAATGTACACCAATTAGGAACAGGATTCATTGTAAAGCAAAATATATTAAACTCAATTGTACAATTTAAATCTATCAATGAAAGACTTTCAGTATTAACCTTTGAATCAGTGAACAAACTGTATACCATTGTAAATACATATGCACCAACAAATGAGAAAAACAGGACACAAAAAGAAGAAACAGAATTTTTTTGGCAGGAACTGTCAAACACCTTATACCCGATTTCATCCAAAAACACAGTAATATTGCTAGGAGACTTTAATAGTCAAATCGGCAAAGAACGTCATCACTGATCGATAGTAGGCAAATCCCCTGCACATAAAAGAGCCAATGTAAATGGAGAAAGATTATTAGTCTATGCAGAGAACATGACAACGTTCTAAAATCTGCATTTTTCAAAAAAACTCCCTAGGAAACAAACTACATGGTTATCCGAGAATCCAGTGTGTGGGAAGAAACAACTTGACCATGTTGCTACAAGCAGACAGTCTACATCAGAAATACTCAATGTAAAAGTTGCTAAGAGTGCAGATAGTTTCAGATCACTATCTATCTATCGTTAAATTCAAAATCAGGCCAATATATAAAAGAATGATCCAATATCAACCTAAAAAGTTTGACACTCAGAAATTAACTGAGGAAGATAACTTCAGGATACTTTTGGAAAAGAGAACACCTAAAACATGGGAACAACTGCAAAAGACGTAGTCCACACATTCTTCTTACCAAAAAATGGAAACATGCCTAGTGGAATGATGGTGTGACGAACTAACCCTAACAAGACAACGAGCTTTGAACATATGGAATGCAAATGAAAATGATAAAAATAGGAACTTCCAAAAAGTATCCCGGAAGCATGCATCAAAAGGCCTTAAAAAGATCACAGTACCGTACATGAAAGACCAACGAGCATCAATAGACTCCAACTTCAAACAGAACAATGCTAGGGACTTTTACAAGAGTTTCAAAAGTAGCGTAAAGAAATACACTATACCTAGTCTATTTTTCAAGGAACCGAAAACACAGGATACTGCATATAATAGAACAGAGAACTGTAGAATACTTGCCGAATACTTTGGAGAACTACATAACTGTGATCCACAGAAAGAGAAACTTGATTTCGATATTGTAAATCCAACACCACCGGACTCAAAGCCGCCAACCACTGAAGTAGTGAAAGAAATCATAAAAGACCCTAAAATAATAAAGCACCTGGAGAGGATAATATAGTTTTTGAACTACGGAAGTACTCTAGTAACAACATGATACAATGTCTATCAGAAATACTCAAAGAAATTTGGACAACACACAGTTTGCCACCAGAATGGACATCTGCATTAATACATCCACTACATAGAAAAGGTAAGAAAGGAGACCCTAGCAATTATAGGGGAATCTCCCTCTTACCAGTGACCTATAAGATCTTGTGTAAGGCGCTTTTAAACAGAGATGAAGAAATACTTGACAAGCAACTAGGAGAGAATCAGGCTGGATTTAGGAACTGAAGGTGATGTGAAGAACAAATATTAAACTTAAAGAACATAATAGAATTGAAGAAAATTAGGAACTTAAAATATGTAATTACTTTTGTGGATTTTAAAAAAGCCTGTGATTCAGTTGACAGAAATACACTGCTTGATATCTTAAAAGAACTGGGACTCGATACTAAAACAACTGAAATAATTAAAGCAACTTTGACAAACACAAAATTGAAAGTAAAATTTAGGGTAGAGCTCTCAAAATCGTTTGGAATAAAGTCAGGTGTCCGACAGGGAGATGGTTTGTCACATTTGCTTTCCTATTGTTTATTAAAGGAGGTAGTTCGAAAATGGAGGAAGGCCATCAATACTAAAGGGATTCAACTAGGAAGAAATCCAAACAAGATCACTGTCGACCGTTTAGCCTTCGGGAATGACATGGCATTGATTATAGATTCGCTAGATAATGCCGAAGAACAAATAAGAGAACTGGAAAACAAGCAGCCAAAGTAGGACTACAAAAATCTTTAAAAAAAAAAATTCATGACAAACAATTGTGACGATCCTCAAAATATTGCTGTTGACAACAATATAATGCACAAAATAGATTTCTTCAAATACCTAGGAGAGTGGATTACATACAATGCAAAAGAAAAGACAGCTATAGAAACTTGAGAGCACAAAATGGAAAGTGTGTTTCATATCAACAAAAACGTTTATAACGAAAAATCCTTGTCCTGGAACACGAAATTAAGACACTATGAAACTGTGGCCAGACCTGAAGTTCTGTATGCGGCAGAAATACTTAAACTAACAAGAAATGGAGATCTTGAGAAACTAGAGAAGGTGGAAAGAAGAATTTTAAGGAAAATACTGGGAGCTAAAAGAAATGATAATGCTGAATACAGGTTAAGACCAAACAGAGGGCTATACTTGAAAAGTGACAAACTAACTGATGTAATGAGGAAGTGAAGACTACAGGTTTTTGGACATATATTCAGAATGGATAACAACAGACTAACCAATCCGATATTCACATTACTCAATAGCTACAAATCCAAGCCCGCATGGTTCACAGAGACTGAAAAGTATATGGAAAACGCTGGAATTACAATAGCCACAATAGAAAGCAGAACACATTTCAGAAAGGCAGTTCAAGTGGCAGAATTTCAAGAGAGAAAGAGAACAACTAGACAAAAGTGTACTCATGAAGAAAGGGAAGAACACTCTAAAAGGATGAAGGAAATTTGGAAACTAAGGAAATCCAATACGATGAAGAGTAGCCAAAGTTCATTCATCGTACCCTCCAAATAGGTTATTCGCAAAAAGAAGAAGAACGGTGCATTTCGTCATACGATCGCATAGTAAGCACGATAGCGTTACGGAGATATTCACCAAACTTTAGTGCCATTTGCTTTACGGAGAGGTTTACCATTGAAATTAAGAGAGCATACCTTCCAAGGTATGGAACAGATTATTTCGTCCCACGTCCATCTCGTGAAGTGAGCAGAACGAGGAAATCCGAGGCATTACAGCTTGAAAAAATGCAGTTACGAATAAAGTTTTGTTCGTTTGCAGGTACATGTCTTTAGTTCTGTTAGACATAAATCCTCGAACCACAATAGTGTGGCATGCCACTAGTGAAAAAATGGCTCTGAGCATTATGGGACTTAACTTCTGTGGTCATCAGTCCTCTAGGACTTAGAACTAGTTAAACCTAACCTAACCTAAGGACATCCTGCCCGAGGCAGGATTCGAACCTGCGACCGTAGCGGTCGCGAGGTTCCAGACTGTAGCGCCTAGAACCACTCCGGCTGGCCGCCACTAGTGAAGCCGAAACGAAATGCCGTAGTCCACTGATAAAGTGGAAATGGGCTTGGCATTCAGTTTGGCTCCTGCAGGGTGCTACGGTAGCGTGGCGTGTGGATTTCAGTGTTTAACACAACTGTAGATATCTTTCTGCCAGCAAACAAAAACTGAGATAACCTGTCATGTATCAGCAAATCGAAAATTATTCTAGCCACACAGTATTTGGGAACTGGGACAGAGAAGGGGGGAAAGGAAATGATATTGGTTCCAAAAGTGTTAAAGTAGTATATATATATACTTGACCCACTAAAAGCGAAAACGTTTCCTATCGAGACCTTAACATCTGAAGCAGGCAACTCTGAAAAGTCTGGGAATGGCAAAACGAAGTAACGGGTCTTAGGCAGCAAATATTTCATCTTCTGTAGGATGTACAGGAAAACTGGTAATACTTTCGATAAACTTTCGATGAACTTTCAATGCGTTGCTGTAACACGAAGGCACGTTAAAAAGTAATGCTTCTAGATTTTTTATTCTCATCTCAATAGCAGTTGAGATATTATATCTCATGCGTATTACTTGGTCGACTTTCCCGCTCTGCTGACATAAGTTACAACCCTCAGCCGCAAGAGGGCTCCGAATTAGTGTGTATAACGAGGCGATGTGTAATGTAATTACGTCGGCGGGAGGGAACAGTAGAGTTTCTAGTAGCGGAAAGCGTGTCTCCATTGAAAGCCACACAACAATATAAGCTGTGTACCGTGATACTGTATCGCCATAACTAATCTGCGATGCTGGGTTGTTAGTGCCCGTAATGAGGGAAAGGGTGGTGCTAAACTCAACGACAGAGCTCGAAGCTTATGAACGCGTACAGAAAGAGATGAGACTTAGCAGAATTGTGTTGATGAACTCATCGGAGAAAATTGTTTGATAAAACATATACAGCACTCAGGTAAATGTGGCATACCACGAGGGAGTGTATAGCCTATCATTGGAGAACTGAGCTACAGAAAATTGAGAGCACGAATTTGAAAAGTTCGTCCACACACAAAGGACCCACTCCTCCAACACGACAACGCCAGACCACACACGAACCTTGCTACATCTGCAACAACCCGACACTCTGATATCACTGTTATCGATCATCCTTCAAGGACTTCAGTTTGACAGTGATGAAGCGCTGAAAGCATTGCTGAGGTTGTGGCTCCATCAGCGAAGTCAAACACTGTAAGTGAAGTTGTCAACAAACTGGTACCTCGCTGGGAGAAATGTTCTCATCACTAGGGTGACTATGTTATGAAATAAATATGTAGACGTGAGGGATAAAGATGCAGAAAGCTGTAAAGCTAGTTTTATCCAGGAAGCTTTAAGAGTTTTCCCATTAAAGACTTTGGGGGCATTACTTTTCATAATACACTTGTACTTACTCCGTATGAAACACAACAAGCTGAGACATAAGCGAATAAGTTTCACAGAAAACTAGTTACATAATAATTCAGGAAGTAAACAGTTTGATTAAAGCACCAAGTAAATATTTCTTTCTGTACAATTATTAATAGATTCAGGTAAACACAGTCGATTAGTGATACTAAGTGGCTAACAAGTGCAGTTATCCATTACGCACATAAGTGTTTTGTAACGTCACAATAGTTTCACCGCAGTTAACTCAGTTTCTAATAGCGTTTTCTAAAGTCTTAACTACGATAGTTGGCTTTCCAGGTCAACAAGGTTTTCGCTTACTTGGCACTTCGTCGTAACATGGCTGTAGAACGAGAGAAATAGTAAAGAGGCGATGTTAGAGAGGCGTCCCGTTAAGCTCGATGATAAGGGACTTGGCGTGCTGCGGGCCAGAAGGAACAGCACTGCCATCACGCAACATCGCCTGCCGGACGCTCTCGCTTCGTGTCGCCCTATTCCGCCGGGACCAGCTGACTGACGACTCTCATTCTCTCCGCAGCCCCGGGGCTGAACTTTGCCACGGTTCCAAGACACAGACGACATATCAAATCTCCCAAAGGCATACTCCGCACCAGAGAAATAGCCGAGGGCAATGTATTACGTGAACAGAGGATATAAACGGCTCTATATATAGTAGGCTATTTCAGCAATGAGATCGTAAAATCCTACTTGTTAAAATACTACACGCACCACAGGAAATTAATTTTGGAAAGTGTACTGAAGTCACATCAAATACGGATCAATGTAATACGAGACATTTTTCCTGAAACAAAGAAAACGCGGGAACAAAATTTTATCACGGAAACTGAAAATTAAAACAACTGGTTATCAAATGCTCTCCATGAGTCTAAACTTCGTGTTGACATCATCGACATATTTTAACAGCGTCAAAGGAACAAATGTATCTTAATAAAGATAATAATAAAGAAATACTATTATGATGAAACCATCATTTTCCCCACGTTTGATATGAAATTCTATTTTCTAACAGTATCGGACTATCTACTCGGAATTTGGAAATTTGTGATAGGATCTTATTGGACAAAACTACTGACGTCGTCGGTCCCTAAGCTTACACACTACTTAATGTAACCTAAACTAACTTACGCTAAGGAGAACACACACACCAATGCCCGCGGGAGGACTCGAACCTCCGACGGGAGGAGTCGCGCAGACCGTGACAAAACTAGCTAACATGACAACGGGTAGCGCGATTCGAATCCAACCTGCGTACCATGTAAACGTCCATTGCTTGGCGTATATTTCAGCTAACATGGGTGCGTCTTACGGATCTCGGCTGGTTTTGAGGTGTAACCTACAAGATATAGTGGCTCAGTTGTAGGACCAAGCGAGGTAGTGCAGTGGTTAGCGTACTGGACACGCATTCAGGTGAACGACAGTTCACATCCAAATATGTAGATTTAAATTTTCCGAGATTCAAAAATCGCTTCAAGGAGATGCCCGGATGGTTCCTCTCGAAGAGCACGGCCGATTTCCTTCCCAATCCTTCAAATATTCCAAGCCTGTGCTCCATCTCTAATGACCTCATTGTCGACGGGAATTTGAACCATAACATGAATTTTATGAACCTCTATTACCGTGTATATAGGCCATATGCAGTTTAGAACCCAATTTCTCGACCTTGAGTACCCTGTACCAAATTGGTGGGAGCCGAAAACAGTGAAATTTTGGCAAATTTCTTATGTATAATTTATTTTTCCTTTTATCCTCCCACAAAAAACATACAGATATTTATTCCAGAACGTTAAATTTACTACACTTTTCACTGCTTAAATGTATTTGTACTCCACATGCTGACCTAGATAAAGAACATGGAAGGAACGCAACAAGTCTTAAATTATTTTAAAAAACTGCAAAAATAACAGGTTTTGGCCCTACAATTCTAATCGCACGGTTTTTTCAAGGTTAAAGTTTCACATAATAAAGAACTTCTACTGCCCATGCACTCACTCAGATACTCATTTTTATTTAGACAGCGTAAAATCAGCAGAAACATGAAGGTGTTTCTCGGTAGGTGCTGAAAGCCTCCGCTACTACAGGTTTTCACTACACAATGGCACATGAATGTTGTGACTCCGGTGTTAATGCCCTGAAAATATTCCTCTGTTTATAAGATTTACCCACTGATGAACAAACAACGCGACTGACTACTGTAAAGAAATATGTGGGTGTGATCGAACTTTTTATAGCGCAGCGGAATGTAAAGGGGCCTTTAACATGTGTCATAAGCAAGTCAGAATTATATCTAAATTTTTCAACCATCCTAATACAGCCTATAAGTGGTAATACAGTTGGAACTCTTTTTATAAGAGTAACGCCTACTAACAACAGAGTGAGCTGCTAAAATGCAGTGTCTTAAAATCACCATGGCTGCAACACGTTTCTCGAATTCTTCTGCAACTTTTGTTCCAACTGATGCAACTATACTTAAAAACTAGGTTTTGTTTTACAGGTTACCAGATTTTAAATACAAATTAGTCCATGGAATACAAGCATTCGTACATGAGAAATGATTTTAGATTAGATTTAAAGCCGGCCGCGGTGGTCTAGCGGTTCTGGCGCTGCAATCCGGAACCGCGGGACTGCTACGGTCGCAGGTTCGAATCCTGCCTCGGGCATGGGTGTGTGTGATGTCCTTAGGTTAGTTAGGTTTAAGTAGTTCTAAGTTCTAGGGGACTTATGACCTAAGATGTTGAGTCCCATAGTGCTCAGAGCCATTTGAACCATTTTTTTTAGATTTAAAACCTGCTCTGGTATCTGTCAGACATTTTATATTCTTGGCCAAGTGAGCAAAAACTTTTGCTGCTAGACCACACTGAATTCCTTTCTTGCCCACTGATTGTATTAATAATTGGTAATAAAACTTATCTCTTTTCTCTATGGCTGTGCGTATCGACATCACGATTTTTTAGAAATTGTGATGGATCATTTATGAGGAATTTCAGTAGCGAAAATACGTATTGCGATAGTGCAGTTGAAACACCTAACTACTTTAAAAGCTACCTACATGACGATATCGGTTAAACGCCACATACTGTTCTTACTGCTAGCATTTGTGCAATCAGTACTTCCTTTCTAAGCGCTGAGTTGCCTCACAAAATAATTATATAGGATATTCTTGAGAGGAAGTACGCTAAATATGTCTGGAGGATGATTCAGGCGATAGGAAGGTTGTGACCGCCCCACTTACCCACAATTAACGTCGTCTTCTGACGCCTCTGCGATGGTCATAACGGCGAAGCCCAGCGTTGAAATCACGCGATTTCCTTGTGTGAGGTCGACGAAAAAACGTTACCAATCAGTATCGACACGAGAAGACCTAACGGGATAGCATAAAGGGCCTCAATAAAACCACCCCTTTCCTTGATTTTCACACATTTCGCAATCTAAAAGCACAGTTGGCAGTGCGATGAACAACAGGACGACGTTCTTGACAGCCGCTGATGCTACTGACAACTCCTGGGCGGTTCCGCATACTCGACGGACATCATAGTGCTGCAGTCGCATTGAACGTGATCTCACTCTTTTGGAGCGCTGTGAGACCACAGTTTCCACTCTGGTGTACAGGGTGGAGCCGCAAGGGACCTTTCAAAACCATTCGACGAAATTAGAACGCGATCTGAAGCAGCAAAGGGTGCTTATGCTTCTTCAGTGCTTCTGTTTCATGTTCTTCTGTGGCGTCTCGCTTCCCGCGCCCGGGCTCCCGGGTTAGATTCCCGGCGGGGTCAGTGATTTTCTCTGCCTCGTGATGACTGGGTGTTGTGTGATGTCCTTAGGTTAGTTAGGTTTAAGTAGTTCTAAGTTCTATGGGACTGATGACCATAGATGTTCAGTCCCATAGTGCTCAGAGCCAATTGAACCAATCTTCTGTGGCGTCATCAAGGAAGGGTCCGCCAGTGACAGAAGCGTAAATACAACGGTAAATGGTCCGAGGACCCCGAGTCACGTGCCCACATTTTTGAGAATTTTAAAATGTACCTTTAAAAGAAAACTTGCGAAGTAGTGCTATGAGTCTGCAGGCAGGCAGGCAGCTGGTATCAGATATGTGTGTCTAGTGGTTGCCCACTTACAGGTGCCTAGGGCTCCTTTGCAGGTTTTCTCTGTAAAGGCACATTTCTAAAATTCTCAATAAATAGATGAGGGTGACTCCACGGAGGGTTTTGCCTAAGGGGAGGTGGAGGGTTGTTCGAGTCATGCATGTCCCAATTGTCGCACCCCTCCAAGATCCCGCAACCGTATGGCGTGAAACATTAGGACTGAAAAAGCATAAGCACCCACTCCTGCTTCGGGTCACATTTAAATTTTTTCGAGTGGTTTTGAACGATAGCTAGGGGTTACAGCCTGCACACCGGAGAAAAAGTTGCGTTTTCACTGCACTCCAATGGCGTGAGATCACCTTCATTGACGTTTATAGCTCACGATGTCGTTAGAAGAGCTGAAGCGTCAGACATACGTGAGCAGTTTCGAAGATTGTCAAGAACATCTTCGTATTCCTCATCGCAGTGCAAACGGTCGTTTCCGACTGCGAAATTTGTGCCAATCAATCTTTCAAGGGGGGGGGAGGGTGGTTTCACTGATGCCCTTTGTGCTGCCCCCAGAGGTTTTTTCATGTCGATTCTGAGCGTCGATGCGTCTGAAATGTTTTCCTTCGCCACCCATAAGAAAACCGCGTGATTTAAGCGTGAGGCGTCTGACCTACATCGTACAGGCGTCATAAGAAGAGGTGAAATGTGGGTAAGGGGGCCTGTGACGCTCTTCCCATTGTGTAACACGTCCACGGTGGCATTGCGCAAAATCCTGTGGTGAAATTTGGTGCCAATGTGACACTATTAAGGTACTTTACACGTCACATAAACTACTGAGCTCTGGCCTTTTTGCATGTGTTGACACCTTGCTGTTTGAACCATCGTGGAGCACAAGGGTGCCGTCGCAGGGTACCACGTTCATGTACCATTACACATGAAGGCTTTAAGCTAATGCGTCACAATGGCAAATAATTATGGGGTTTCGTAAAAGTTATTCTTTAATTACGTTGTGCAGTGTAGATCAGTCCTAGGTATGACTTGTCTGTTGTACAGTAGTGAGTATAGAGTTTCCACAAAACTTAGGAAAAGTCGGTTTACAGAGATCACCTGAAGATTTTTCATTAATGGTTACAATATATTTCTTTATACATTTACATCTGCATGATTCTTCTGAAATTCACAATTAAGTGTCTGACAGAGAGTTCATAGAACTACCTTCAAGTACTTCTCTACCATTCCACTCTCGAACAGCGCGCAGTAAGAACACACACTTAAATCTTTCTGTGCGATCTCTGATTTCTCTTATTTTATTATGACGATCATTTCTCTGAATGCAGGTAGGCACCAACAAAATATTTTACACTCTCAGGAGAAAGTTGGTGATGGAAATTTAGTGAGAAGGTCCTCTCGCAGCGATAAACTCTTTATTTTAATGACTGCCACCCCATTTCGTGTGTCATATCCGTGGCACTCTCTCGCCTATTTCGCGATAATACGGAACGAGCTGCCCATCTTTTAACTTTTTCGAAGTCCTCCGTCAATCCTATAGGATGAAGATCACACACCGCCGATCAGTACTCAAGAAGATGGCGGACAGACTTAGTGTAAGCAGTCTCTTTCGAAAACCTGTTACATTTTCTAAGCGTTCTGCCAATAAATTACAGTCTTTGGTTTGCTTTCCCACAATATTATCTATATGACCGTTCCAGTTTGTTATTCGTACTTGGAGTCCATAAGTATTTAGTTGAGTTTACAGCCTTTAGATTAGTATGATTTATCATGCAACTGAAGCTTAGTAGATTCTTTTCAGTGCTCATGTGGACGACTTCACACTCTTCATTATTTAGAATCAATTGCCACTTGTTTCATCATACAGATATCTAGTCTAAATCATTTTTCAGTCCGTTTTGAGCCTCTGATGAAATTACATGACGGTAAATGCCAGCATCATTTGCAAATAATCTAAGAGGTCTGCTCAGATTGTCTCATAAATCGTCTATGTAGATCAAGAACAACAGAGGGTCTGTAATACTTCCTTGGGGAACGCCACGTATTACTTCTTTTTCACTCCATGACTTTCCGCTAGTTATTACGAACTATAACCTTTCCAATAGGAGATCATAAACCCAGTCACAAAACTGCGACCCTCCACCATAGGTGCGCAATTTAACTAGAAGTCGCTTTTGAGGAGCGGTGTCAAAAGTTTTCTGGAAATTAAAAATGTGGAATCAATTTGACGTCCGCTGTCGATAGTACTCATTACTGCGAGAGAATAAAGACCTAGTTGTGTTTCAGATGAACGACATTTTCTGAATCTGTGTTTGCTATTTCTCTATAGATCGTTTTCTTCAAGGTGATTCATAATGTTCGAGCACAGCATATGTTCAAAAATCCTACTGCTGATGGACGATAATGGTATGGATTTCTAATTAAACTGTTTACTCCAATTTCCATTCTAGGGTACTGGTGTGACTTGTGCAACTTTCCAGTCTATGGGTACGGATATTTCTACGAGCAAGCGGTTGAATAAGATTACTAAGTATGGAGCCATTGTATTAGCATACTCTGAAAGAAACATGACTGGCACTCATTCTGAACCAGAAGTCTTGCCTTTCTTAAGTTTTTTAAACCGTTTCGCTACACCAAGGATAGCTACTCTTCCGTTACACATATCGGCCGCTGTTCTTGATTTGAATTCTGGAGTCTTTAATTCGTCTTCTTTTGTGAAGGAATTTCGGAAAACGGTGTTTAGTAATTCTGCTTTAATGGCGCTGTCATTAATAACATCACCATTTTTATTGCACAATTGAAATATTGACCACGTCTTGGCACTGGTGTACTTTACGACCATAATCTCTTTGGGTTTTCTGACAGATTCCGAGAAGTGACTGAGTTTTCACAATACAATTGCCTTCAGATATGGATGCACGCTAGTGGCACCACCGTTTAGGACAGGGAAAGTTAGTTTTGTGCATATTCTGAGCACAAGTTACAGCCAGCTGTGGTCCGGATTGCAGTGAGTTACGCATACCAACGTATGCGAAATAGAATGGAGGCCACAGGGCCGTCTGACCGCTGAAAAGAGTAAATGCAGTGGTTTGCATGGCGAAAGTTACAGGCAGAAGAGTGGCGTGTTAGCAAACCATGGGCGCACAACTGAGTATAAATAGGTGATGTTTTCTAATGAGAGTCATTCAAGTGTGGTAGCTCTCTTGGATGGCAGGGCATGTCACACCACAGCAGCAGCAGATGGGGCACCAGCATTCCAGTCCACGGTGGGTCGCTGGTTCGACCCTCTGAGGCCAACGCGGGGTCCGTAGCCAGCCAGCCAGCCGTGGGTCACTCCATGGCTCACTACCGCATGCAGTCGTCCTGGCTTCCAACACACGCCGGAGGCATCCCGAAGCGAGGGCCGCAGAATCAGAAGCCGGATTGTGGGCGCTTGTTCATCACTGTGATCTCAGCCACGCCAGCGAGAAGAAAGACGCAGCTGGCTGCCTGCAGCTCACACAGAGCGGCGCAGAGTCGGCTGGGAGGCAGACTGCTGAGCCAACTCCCAGCATCCTGATGACAACGTAACTCCACTAGCGTACAAGTCCAGCTAAACACAGCATTGCATTACACGGGCCGCTGGGGTGCTTCCTCAGCATTGTGGGGCCCTGTGGCGCAGACCAAGAGGAACAAGGGGAACAAGGGCACTGTAGCTAAAAAACAATAAATCACTTGGAAAGTTCTCGCCAAGTTTTAATACAGCACCTTCCAGCAACCACCCATTACACCATTTCGAAAGGTACAAACACTGCCACTGACAAATACAGTTGTGATTAACATTAAGAAATAGAGTCGCACTTACGACTCATGAAAAGTTGTGCCGGATGAGGACTTGAACATGTATATCACATTTACTGCGAGCGGCAGCCTTAAACACTCTGGCTATCTGAGGACATTTTCAGGACCAATCCAAACTTCGACATGTAACGTCACAACCGTTATGCTCACACAGTTAGTTTTTCCGCCCAGAGAGGTAAATACTATATCGTAATTTTAACCGGTTGAGGCATGGAGACATCATTAATGGTTGCAATGTCTGTGTTTACACAGTGTCTGTACATTCCCAACACAATGTTCTTCAGACATGGATGCATGCATGTCAGTCATGTTTAATGAATGTTTTCATGAGTTTACACATGCAGAAGTACGGAATCCGTAGCGTAGTAGTAGCCCACAACACTTTGTGACTCATGTCCCACTTTTAACAACAGTCCAGGTGGACATGGATGGTGCAGGCTATCGATCCCTTCAGTTCTCCCAAAGACGGCGGCCCACCTGCCCACCTAGCTCTACATCTCAAGAAGAAATGAACATTCTAAGGTATGAAGGGCTTTCTTGGAGTTGATAAACGTTGACCATTAGAGGCACGTACAATTATACCTTAAATATATTGTAAAGTTAAAGTTATAATACTAAACGCTCTACCTTCTGCAGATTCTTGTTCATTCAGAAAGTGATATTCCCCTGTCAAGTGGTTAATATGTGGTTTCAAATACGTTCATACAGTGAAAACTGTAGGAGATCTGACGGTACACGGGAAAGAGAAAAGAGATTTTGGTAGTAGAACGTATGGAGGAATAGCTCTAGACCAAAAACTGAAGAAAGTTACAAAACTCTACACTTTTTCTATTTCCCACAAGTAGCACAGTCATCTCTACGTCAAAAACTCCGATTCTACGTTACAGTCGACTTCCGTACAACATACTAGAAGTTCACAACATTTGGGCCTTTTGAATGGGCTATAGAGCATGGAATAACGGCAGGTATCCCACGATACGTCACGAAGCTGGTACCTCCCTGGTGCGACACCTACATAAAATTCTGTTGGTTAACCCAAATCCCAATCCCATAGGCTACGATTGTGGGCTCTATACTTCCAGTAAGCTTCAACGTTTGTACGACGCCCATCGGCTTGAACTTTATTATGGTAGAATTTGTTTGTGTGTATGATTAGAAAAATTCGATTTGTTTTCGCGATACTGGTTGTTCCAAAAATACTTTTACAAACTCTGGGGAAAGGTTCCTTATACAAAAACAAAAAAATTGTTCATATGAACATATGCCCGAAATGCTTCGTTTTCGAGTTATTAATGAATTTTTAATTGGAGCTCATCAGCACATAAACTCATAAAAAATGCACTAAAGTAAGCCTCATGCCTTTAAATACGCATGGATCCCTCGAATTATTGACTGACTTATCCTTCCTAACTTTTTGGAATGCTTTCGCAAGTTTCCATGATATATCGGTAAATAGTTTCTGCATCCAGGTGATCTGCTTCATAGACCAGTTGTTTAAGATGCCCCCAGAGATACTGACCCAAAGAACTGAGGTCGGGGGAATATGCAGGCCATGCAACTGGTACTCCTCTACCTATCCATTTGCCATGGTAGATAACAGTCAGTGCATCCAGAACACAGAGACTGAAGTGGGTTGGAGCTCCATCATGCGTAAACCACGTGTCTCTGCTTATTGCAGGCACACATCTTCTGGTAAGTCTTGAAGAGTGTTCACAATAAAGTCCCTAAAGACAGAACCTGTAGGAAGTGCTGGGATAACGCATGGACCCGCCAGACAGTCGCATTCAATTCCAGCCCACACATTAATCTTAAACTGACTCTGATATTTTGCTTGTACTGTAGTATGAGGATTGCAATAGGCGTACATGTATTGGTTGTGGAAGTTTGCTATTCCATCTCTTCTAAACATAGCTTCGTTTGTAAACAAAGCTCTAGAGACAAACAACGTCATGTAGTTTGTGCAAGAAACCATCTGCAAAATGCGATGGGTAGATACAAGGCCCTGCACACGTCGAAAATAATACGGATACATGCTGAACTTGGAGATGTACCACATGCGTGGGCCATTTGTCTCACGCAAATACCTGGATTTCCTTCGACAGCCCGTAGAACGTGCTCTCCCTGGTCACGTGTACGAGGAACAAGTGGTCTTTCTCGATCAATAGTCTGTGGTGCTACGGATTCTGTCTCGGCAACGTGACGAAACACGGCAGCAAAGGTTGTATAACTCGGCTGTCTCCGGCCTGGAAACACCGTCAGCTGCAGCCGCGCAGCCTCGTGTCCATTGCCATCCGGACGGCGATACATAACATTCAAGTCTGCCTGCTCACGAAATGAATATCCTGCTATTTTGAACGGAGCACTTTCAGTGAACTCACTACCTGTAGTACATGTACACAATGGACATATTGACGATAGACGATTGATAAATGTAAACAGTTTCCCGTGAAAACTCAACGACACCTTGGATGCAATGAAAAGCTGGAAAACCGTTGAGCGTCAACTTTCACGAGTAACTCAAAAACGGAGGATTTTCAGACATATGTTTTCATGAACTTTTTCCTTCTTTTGGTGTAAGAGACCTGCCCGCAAAATGTGTAAAAGTATTTTTGAAATAACTTGCATAAGTAATCTTTGTTTAATGACTTGCATGCTGTTATTTCTTGCTTTCTAAAAGCGTTACTTGGTAAATGAATTGGGATATACATGTTATATGTCAGGCTGTACCGTAAATTACAGCACCAGCAACACTCATGCAACTACCACAGAATTATCTGAAAATGACGTAAGTATGTTGTTCTAAACACGATGTTACGTATCGCCTTTCCTATGGAAATTAATACATGGTTGGCATAAACGCAGAGCACTTGTGGTCATTGGCGATTAGTTCACTGAAGGTCGGATGAACATTGACTTAAACTGGTAGGTATTCAATTGTACTATGGTACCTTGCAGCAACCATCTGATTTAATATTTAAAATTCTCATTGAAGGTTACCACTTGCTTTAAAACACTTGTATCTAAAGACTGTGATGGTTCCTAAGCACTGAAAATCATAGAGAGTTTTTAACATATTCTCAAAAATACATTCGCCTATTCTTCTTTCATACCTGTACTTGTGAGGAATGTGTGGAAGAAATCATTTCGTATACGTGTTTCACTTTGAGAAATACACTCCTGGAAATGGAAAAAAGAACACATTGACACCGGTGTGTCAGACCCACCATGCTTGCTCCGGACACTGCGAGAGGGCTGTACAAGCAATGATCACACGCACGGCACAGCGGACACACCAGGAACCGCGGTGTTGGCCGTCGAATGGCGCTAGCTGCGCAGCATTTGTGCACCGCCGCCGTCAGTGTCAGCCAGTTTGCCGTGGCATACGGAGCTCCATCGCAGTCTTTAACACTGGTAGCATGCCGCGACAGCGTGGACGTGAACCGTATGTGCAGTTGACGGACTCTGAGCGAGGGCGTATAGTGGGCATGCGGGAGGCCGGGTGGACGTACCGCCGAATCGCTCAACACGTGGGGCGTGAGGTCTCCACAGTACATCGATGTTGTCGCCAGTGGTCGGCGGAAGGTGCACGTGCCCGTCGACCTGGGACCGGACCGCAGCGACGCACGGATGCACGCCAAGACCGTAGGATCCTACGCAGTGCCGTAGGGGACCGCACCGCCACTTCCCAGTAAATTAGGGACACTGTTGCTCCTGGGGTATCGGCGAGGACCATTCGCAACCGTCTCCATGAAGCTGGGCTACGGTCCCGCACACCGTTAGGCCGTCTTCCGCTCACGCCCCAACATCGTGCAGCCCACCTCCAGTGGTGTCGCGACAGGCGTGAATGGAGGGACGAATGGAGACGTGTCGTCTTCAGCGATGAGAGTCGCTTCTGCCTTGGTGCCAATGATGGTCGTATGCGTGTTTGGCGCCGTGCAGGTGAGCGCCACAATCAGGACTGCATACGACCGAGGCACACAGGGCCAACACCCGGCATCATGGTGTGGGGTGCGATCTCCTACACTGGCCGTACACCACTGGTGATCGTCGAGGGGACACTGAATAGTGCACTGTACATCCAAACCGTCATCGAACCCATCGTTCTACCATTCCTAGACCGGCAAGGGAACTTGCTGTTCCAAAAGGACAATGCACGTCCGCATGTATCCCGTGCCACCCAACGTGCTCTAGAAGGTGTAAGTCAACTACCCTGGCCAGCAAGATCTCCGGATCTGTCCCTCATTGAGCATGTTTGGGACTGGATGAAGCGTCGTCTCACGCGGTCTGCACGTCCAGCACGAACGCTGGTCCAACTGAGGCGCCAGGTGGAAATGGCATGGCAAGCCGTTCCACAGGACTACATCCAGGATCTCTACGATCGTCTCCATGGGAGAATAGCAGCCTGCATTGCTGCGAAAGGTGGATATACACTGTACTAGTGCCGACATTGTGTATGCTCTGTTGCCTGTGTCTATGTGCCTGTGGTTCTGTCAGTGTGATCATGTGATATATCTGACCCCAGGAATGTCTCAATAAAGTTTCCCCTTCCTGGGACAATGAATTCACGGTGTTCTTATTTCAATTTCCAGGAGTGTATTTTCACAAACAATTATACTAAAATAAAAAAATGCCTTGAAACTAATAGTTCACGGAAGTTACTCACATTTTCAAAATAAATTTAGATTTCTGTGAAGTATGTGGTTTCCTTGGGGCTTTTCTGTCCTGGGTGTTTGTATTTCTGTAACGTGAGTTATCGTACCTGTTTTTTCACATTTTATCAAGGTCTCCAAATTTCACAAAATCTTGAAGACACAGCCAGTAATCGCCTTGAAAGTAATTTACTATTAAAGGGATATTACTGTAGAGTTGCTCATTCGTCTTTTTCGGTTCTTGTACAGTGTAACATAACAGCATGAAACGCGCCATCGCATTTGTGATTGTGTGCAACACATAGGCTGAGACGTCTCATAAAACAATGGTAGGCCTCCTTTCACGCAGGTCGTGGTTGTGGCGGTAGGACAATGGATGGTATTTAGAAGAGGAAAATTCGGCCACTACATAAGAAAGACAATAAAGAAAGTATGTACGTGTTAGGTCGCGTCATCATGAGAGCCGAACGCAACATTACTGTCATTCGTTTATCATTGAAGGAGTGGTATTTCCCATCGTCGGTACCAAATCAACTCCGTCTCAGACAACCTCCCACACCATACAGCCTTCAGCGGGATCCGCTCTAATTCACTGCAACCTCAATAGCACTCTCCGTCACAGTATTAGAACTTATGCAGACACCACTCCGGAGCCGTAATGTAATTGTCTCCACTTCCAGCTGCAGTAGCACTATCTGCTACAGATTCTTCGTTCAGAATAGCTTCCTTTGTAGCCACCCTCTGCTGAACCAGCGCCTCTTGGCCCTGCCCCTCCCCATTCCCCCTCCCACCTCCACCCCAGCAGGATCTCCCACCGACACTGACATCTGGATGGAAGAGCCGCAACCCCTCGTCCTCCAAGATGTAGCCACCACAACTAGGGAAGCTTCCATACCTACACATATGTTCCGTCTCAAGTGGGGATGAATGCTGTAGACACCAGAGAGACGGATAGCAATGAGAAATAAATGACGTGTCTGGTTACACCGCGATAGGCGTCCCAACCAGAGGTTTCCCATGGCTGCGGTACTGCTAGACAAACATACTTCCGGCCGCATGCCGTATCACATGGCGTGAGAATGTGGCTTCTCCAGGATTATAAATGAAAGAGGTATTATAGCGATGAGGATTCCACGTATCTTTGTAACTTTTCCATCTCTCAGTTCTGCTTATTCTTACGACGACAGACTTCTAACACACTTAGTTAATCTGTGGTATGCTCTCAACCTTTTTATCCAATAGCTGTGGAAGCTTGGTTTTGAACTAGACTTGAAAATTATTTCGGAACTGTTATTATATATCTGTAGAAAATAAAGTGTTATATAGCAATGCAACGTTATCAAATTGACTACAAATCTAAAATACGTAAGTCACAGTAACTCTCACTATAATCTTGTATGGCAACTCCTCCTACTAATCACTGAAAAGAAAGCATATAGTAGGCTACAACTACTAACTGGCCAGACATCGGGATTGTTGCACTCCACCACTCTCCATACCCACTTTTCATTGAACCCAGCCATTCCCACACCTATATGCTTGGAAATCCACTCCACAATGTTCCATTCAGTTGCTCCAAATATTTGCCTGCATCATCTTAAACTCACCTACCCGAATTTTTAATCATCAGACGAAATTCAGTTTCCTTTCAATCACATAGTGCTCTAAGCACTATGGGACTTAACAGCTGAGGTCATCAGTCGCCTGAACTTAGAACTGCTTAAACCTAACTAACCTAAGGACATCACACACATCCTTGCCCGAGGCAGGATTCGAACCTGCGACCGTAGCAGCCGCGTGGTTCCGGACTGAAGCGCCTAGAACCGCTCAGCTACCACGGCCGGCTCAATCACACAGAACTGCTTCATTTTTTGCCACTGATATTACTCCTATTTACCTTACGCAATCTTTCTCAGTGCAATGTGAACATCCTTCACCTCCCAGACAGTGAAATACACCGTAATATCTAATGTTCACAACAGATATAACCCTCTTCTCCCAGTCCATTCCGATATCAGACTTCGTTCATCCCTGTCTCATTCTTTCCTTTTCTTCCTCCTCCATGAAAAATTCCCAGGTATAAAACATAGCTACCCATATCCAAAATTATATGACACCTGCCATCTACGCTCCCACAGTACATGTCCCTAGACACCAATCTACTAACATTATTACCACATCACCTCTTACAGCTTCATAAAACACCTCTTTCTCTTTTTATTCTCCTCCAGAGCATGTCTTACCAGTGTCAGTGCAGTATACTTTTATGAATAATAATTCCACCAGCTCATATTAACTAAAGACAACAAGAAATTTTGATCATCATAACTTACAAAAGTGTAGTAGTAGTTCATTAATGTAATCTGAATCCATCCTTTTATTTTTTAAATGCGTTTTACTGAAAGAGCAATAAATCCACCGCTGTTAACATTCTGCGTGAAGAACTGTTTCCCAGCGTCGTCAAGACTTGTTTACAGACGTAACGGAATACTGGTTCCAGTGTTCTACCATAAAACGTTATGATGATCCGCCCTCGTTTGGTACATGGCTCGATGTCTTGGTGTCTGTTTTGAGACGACCTTCACATTTAGACTGTATCACGTAGGGAAGTACACTCCTGCAAATTGAAATAAGAACACCGTGAATTCATTGTCCCAGGAAGGGGAAACCTTATTGACACATTCCTGGGGTCAGATACATCACATGATCACACTGACAGAACCACAGGCACATAGACACAGGCAACAGAGCATGCACAATGTCGGCACTAGTACAGTGTATATCCACCTTTCGCAGCAATGCAGGCTGCTATTCTCCCATGGAGACGATCGTAGAGATGCTGGATGTAGTCCTGTGGAACGGCTTGCCATGCCATTTCCACCTGGCGCCTCAGTTGGACCAGCGTTCGTGCTGGACGTGCAGACCGCGTGAGACGACGCTTCATCCAGTCCCAAACATGCTCAATTGGGAACAGATCCGGAGATCTTGCTGGCCACGGTAGTTGACTTACACCTTCTAGAGCACGTTGGGTGGCACGGGATACATGCGGACGTGCATTGCCCTGTTGGAACAGCAAGTTCCCTTGCCGGTCTAGGAATGGTAGAACGATGGGTTCGATGACGGTTTGGATGTACCGTGCACTATTCAGTGTCCCCTCGACGATCACCAGTGGTGTACGGCCAGACGGTTGCGAATGGTCCTCGCCGATACCCCAGGAGCAACAGTGTCCCTAATTTGCTGGGAAGTGGCGGTGCGGTCCCCTACGGCACTGCGTAGGATCCTACGGTCTTGGCGTGCATCCGTGCGTCGCTGCGGTCCGGTCCCAGGTCGACGGGCACGTGCACCTTCCGCCGACCACTGGCGACAACATCGATGTACTGTGGAGACCTCACGCCCCACGTGTTGAGCGATTCGGCGGTACGTCCACCCGGCCTCCCGCATGCCCACTATACGCCCTCGCTCAAAGTCCGTCAACTGCACATACGGTTCACGTCCACGCTGTCGCGGCATGCTACCAGTGTTAAAGACTGCAATGGAGCTCCGTATGCCACGGCAAACTGGCTGACACTGACGGCGGCGGTGCACAAATGCTGCGCAGCTAGCGCCATTCGACGGCCAACACCGCGGTTCCTGGTGTGTCCGCTGTGCCGTGCGTGTGATCATTGCTTGTACAGCCCTCTCGCAATGTCCGGAGCAAGTATGGTGGGTCTGACACACCGGTGTCAATGTGTTCTTTTTTCCATTTCCAGGAGTGTATTTCCCTAACTTCTTCGACGGTGAAGAATCAAACTTTTGTTTCTATTGTCTTTATGATCTCAGAGAGGAACCTATGAAAAGCTCTTGGAAAAAATTACGATAAATTCGTTTCGCAGTACTGAGAGTTCTTGTTACTAACACGAAAAACGTCCAGTGGAATATGTTTAAGAACTAATGAAGGCCTCACTGGAACAGACAACCCAAAATTAATAGAGCAAATTATGTCGACAATGGAGCCTCTACACATTTATGTACACTATTTTGCAAAACATAAGGACGAAAGTAGGTACTGTCAAGTAACGTAGCACGATGAATCTTAAACCATACGCAGAAAGAACTATTACAGTATTGTAGAGAAGGTAACTGGAAAATACGCTGTGAGATGGAAAGGAATGACACTTTCATTCAAAGACGATAATTACACGGAAGACACCGCGACTTATGATGGCCCCCAGAAAATTACAAAAGGTGGTACATATTTCTTAGTATAGTGTGTGTTAACTGCAGATGGCACTGCACGTTCTGCAATGTGCTCCCATGCTGGGCACATGGCTGATGAGGAAATTTTGTGGCAGGGCATTCCATTCCTTCATCAGTGCGGTCGGGATCTGCTGGATGGTCGTTGTTTTATATGGACGTTGCGCAGTACGTCTCCTCAACGCATCCCACAAATGCTTGATGGCACTTAAGTCAGGGGAATGGGTACGCCAATTCATTCGCCGAATATCTTCTCGTTCCATGTGCTACACCGTCTGCGCTGTTCGATACGGTCGTGTATTTTCATCCACAAAAATGAAGCCAGCGATGAATGTACCCCCGAAAAGGCCCTCATAGGAAAGGAATACTGTGACACAATAACGTTGACAGGTGTGTGTACAGCGTTCAAAGATATGGAGGTCAATACGCCCATACAGCATTAAGCCTCACCACACCATAACACCTGGATTCCCAAAATAACGATGTTCAACTATGTTCCTAGGTGCACTACGTGTTCCCACTTCTTGCCATATGATGGTATGTCTAATATCACTACTCATACAGAAACTGCTGTCGTCCGAAAAGATACGAGACTGCATTCCTCGTGATTCCCGTTGATTCTGACTCAGTGAAATCATCCAGATGTTGTCTCCAGGGCATTTTGTAGTAAAGGACACCGCCCCAGTGCACTGTAACTGCTGGATGATTGGCACACGGTGTTTTTTCCCTGTCCTTCAACTGCCTTGTGTTTCAGGGCCACGCCCGTTTGGTGCCTTGTGATGTTCCACTTTCTGTGCACAACTGGGAGTCCTCTGCCTGCATGCTACCGCACTTTCATTCATATCCGCCGAGCATTTCTTACGTAATTTTATTTTATCTAGCTCGTCGTTATGTTTGGCATAGCAGTGTTATTATTTTCTTTCGGAAGATTATTAATGGTGACGTACATGTAAGTTTGACGCAACTGTTGCCTGTATTTTTCAGATAATGCACACATAAAGCACCAGCACACTTTTCTGGGTACTTTGTACTTTGACGTTACCACAAAGAGAGTATACCCACATTCTCATAGACAATAATACTATTATGAAATTTGGAAAAGTATTCAGCTTATGGTGAGCAGGCTGCACTGAACTTATCCACAATGTGGGTTTGAATTATTAGCGGTTGTTATTTGGGTAAGTGTTCGTTATTGGGTATGTTTATCTGATGATGTTTTTATGGTGACTGAAAGTTGGTTTCTAGATGTTTTATTAGTTAAACAACATTCGAAACAAGGCACAGCATGCATATGTCATTCATTTTCTAACTTTTGTGTGGTGTTATTACTCCGATAGACTAGTTTTATTCTTTGTCACGACTTTTGTGTGAGTGAGGGGAATTTACTTTTATTTGTTATACAGTTTTGTAACCAAAGATTACATCAGCTGGCCACACACAAGTGGATTTCCGTGACAAATCAGAACTGCAGTCCAATTCCCCTAGAATCTCTGAAGGATCCAGCCCTTCGAACTGAGGCCCATCTTTTCACACATACATGCAGGTCCCACTCTTTATATCAAGCCTTTTCATCTGTCCTCAGGCCAGATCCTTTTGTGTATGTCATATATCGGCGGATTTTCATGATTTATCTGCTGACCCAGGACTGCTGTGCACCCTCAAAAGGCTTTAGACCACGGAGACGGATTACAGGAATTTCGAGTTTGTCTCACTGCAAGTAGTTCGTACAGTGCATCGTTCTATAGGTATTTTATTTACTGTAGCACATTGTCACAACTAAGAAAGTAGTTTATGAAGTGTGGACAATGCTAGGAAGAAAATTGTGACACACGTTGGTGGTTCGTACGCTGTGTACTCACGTATTTCTCTAAAGGAAAATGATGAAAAATGGCTTAAAATATGGAATGCCGAAAGGCAGCATTCGAGATATACAGATCTGATTCAGAATCGCGGCCATTCCTCTGAGAATCATGAAGAGTCAGTACACTAGGAAGGGACCGTTCATGAGCCTTCGTAAAGTATAGTAATTCGTAAAACCTGTAAAATAATGGACATAACACAGTTACAGATAATAGCCTACAATAATGAACGTAGTACAAGCAACATCTTTTTGGCATCACTGTATTGTTGATTTCCATAATCCATCCTCTCCATCCACCCGCCCCTCTCCCTTTTACGCTTCTTTCAAGAGGCCTACGCCCTTCCGAGCTTATTTCTGAAATTATTGAAGGTATTTTAAATCTGTCTCTCTGCAGCTTCAAGAAAATGCGTACTTCTTGTTTTCATTTAAATAAAACATAATGGGTGGTCTGTAACGAAATAAAACATAATCAGTGGTCTTTATTGAAACATGTTTACATAGTTAGACACAGAAGGTGTAGGTGTTACTCACAGTATATTATGTCTGATTTTCGCTCACATAAGGAAACGTTGTCTGCTTAGACTTTCTTGAGAGATTATTTCGTTTAGCACTGTTGTCTCTTGTACTGTAGTTCCAAAGGCGTACTTTAAATACCTTTAATTATTATAAAGCAACTGCGGACAGTTTGGTCACACAAATGAAAATTTTTTCCTTAAATTTTATTCCAAATTTGTAGCTTAGTTTTTATAGCACTCTGTTCCACAGTTGGAATACTGTCTGGAAATGCTGCATCAATCTCTATGTGTGGCCTACCCTTTATTTCTTCATTCTCGTGTATGTAATGTTCACGTGTCAGTTTTAACAAACAAGATATTTTACGGTACAACTGAATAGTTTTTCGGTGTGGTCATTAGTCTGTTGCTAATTACGTTAATTAAGGACTCAGTTTAACTAGATATTCCAATTTATTTTATTTTATAATCGCGCAAACGAATAAACTTTAATTACAATCACCATGGAATAACAAACTTCTTTTTCTTTTCTTTTATTCCAAATAATATTAACGTTATCATATTCCAAAGAATAATAACATTATTACGACAACATTATCACAACAAACAATTTTCAAACACATTAAACATACAAACAGTAATTTGTCATATTGCCACATCATCCGCTTCTCAGTAGCATAGTCAGTTTACGACTTCAATTAGTCTTGTTGGAATTTGGATTTTACAACTAGGTCTTGTTGTTCTTCTTGGTTTTTCACCTTCTGTAGACTCTGGTTGGTGCTTATGGTTCATCTGGAGTCTCAGTATTTATTATTCTCATTCATCAGACAGGCGAGTTTTAATCGAGCAGCGGAAAAATTCTTTATCTGGTCTTCCACTTAAAGTACAAAAAATTTTGGGTTCCTTTCAGTCACTTCATATGGGCCTTCATATGCAGGCTCTAATGCCTTCTTTACTCAGTAAACCCTTACAAACACATGTGTTGAGTTGCTGAGGTCCTTATGTGTGAATGGTGTTTCCTTCGCTTTGTGGGGGTATTGTACAGGTTTCAGACAATTCATATACTGCTTCAGTTGTGACATAAATTGGGGTAAATCTTAATCCCATTTTGTGCCATATCCTTGAAAACAATAACTTGGTATCTTGATGGGCGAGCCATAAACCATTTCTACAGTTTTTGATTGAGGATGATATACTGTTACAACCACATATTTTTCACAGTGCTTGGAATAGCTCTCAGTTAAATTATCTTTCACAGTTGTTCACTATTTGGTATGGTGTTCCAAATATAATGGGCCAACAATTGAAAACTGCTATTGCTATTTCTCCTGTTTGTATGTCTTGAAGAGGTATTACTTCTGTCCAATTTGTAACTCTATCCGTGCATGTTAAACAATAAGTATATTCATCCGATGCACCCATTGTTCCTACAAGATCAAGGTGAATTATTATGAAACGTTCATCAGTACAGGGAAATTCTCCTCATGGCGCTTGAACATGTCATGATACTTTATTTTTCTGACAAGCAGTACATGTTTTAGCCCAGTTTCCGACATCCTTTTTTATATTGGTCCAGGAAAACCCTGATGTGATCATCTTTACAGTTGTCTTAATTCCTGAATGAGCCAAATTGAATGCAAAATTTGGCCGGCCGCGGTGGTCTAGCGGTTCTGGCGCTGCAGTCCAGAACCGCGGGACTGCTACGGTCGCAGGTTCGAATCCTGCCTCGGGCATGGGTGTGTGTAATGTCCTTAGGTTAGTTAGGTTTAAGTAGTTCTAAGTTCTAGGGGACTTATGACCTAAGATGTTGAGTCCCATAGTGCTCAGAGCCATTTGAACCATTTTTTTGCAAAATTTGCATGGTCGATATAAATAATGAAGTTTTTTCCTTCTAAAAGACATTTAAAATATTCGACTAAGCAGCTCCCTGACATATGTGGAATACTTCTTTTGTGCCATTGTGAACGTTTTTGAAAAAAACTTGAGTCGGTCTCCACTATTTTACTTGTCTTTGTTGCAGTGAAGCACCTGCTGCAAAATCTGATGTATCCAGAGACAATGGAAGTTGATTGTGTAGCAAAGGGAATGTCAAAACCGTAGCATTTGCAACATACTCTTTGCATTTTTGGAACTGAGCAACTGCTTTCTTTGCCCAGTCAATACGTCTTTGCTAATTTTTGGTTGTACCTTTCAAGTAATAATTCAACAAAGCTTGGATTTCAAAACGATGTTCCAAATGTTGTCAGTAGAAGCTGATGATCCCCAGTAATACTGTAAGTTCACGGACTGTTTCAGGTCGTTTTGCTTCATTATTGTTGCAACCTTTATGGATCTGCCTTTGTTACTGCAGGTTCTAACATGTGTGAGACTGGTTGTTATCTACGTTCCTACCACAGTTGCGCAAGGACGCTCTGTCAGTGTTTTGGGGAATTCGTGTCGGACCTTTAGCCTGCAAGGTAGGAAGACACCATCTCACACATGCAAAGTTCTTAAGAGTGTGGCAGTACGAGCACTGTTGAAATGGCAATGATCTCAGCGTCGGTTGGTTCCTCTACACTCCCTGCAAAAAGAAAAAAAAAGTTTACACTAACAGAAATTCGTGTATCGATTCAAGGCATCACGACATGTTAGTAAAGAGTAATTGAAAACGTTTATTTTTCATTGTTAAGGTTTATTTTTGTCTCAGTGTGATTTCATAGCATAGCAATCATGAGTATAATTCATAAGATATGGTAAAATATTTATATGCTAGATATTGTCAAACAAACAAAAAATGGCTCTGAGCACTATGTGACTTAACTGCTGAGGTCATCAATCGCCTAGAACTTAGGACTAATTAAACCCAACTAACCTAAGGACATCACGCACATCCATGCCCGAGGCAGGATTCGAATCTGCGACCATAGCGGTCGCTCGGCTCCAGACTGTAGCGCCTAGAACCGCACGGCCACTCCCGCCGGCTTATTCCCAAACAGTTAATATCAATTTCTAACTATAGAATTCTTTAATAGGAAGCTGATCATTAACCATATCTCGCAGTCGGTAGAATACAAACAACTTAACCGAGCGAGGTGGCGCAGTGGTTAGCACACTGGACTCGCATTCGGGAGGACGACGGTTCAATCCCGTCTCCAGCCATCCTGATTTAGGTTTTCCGTGATTTCCCTAAATCGTTTCAGGCAAATGCCGGGATGGTTCCTTTCAAAGGGTACGGCCGGTTTCCTTCCCCATCCTTCCCTAACCCGAGCTAGCGCTCCGTCTCTAATGACCTCGTTGTCGACGGGACGTTAAACAACACTAACCCAAGAATACAAACAAATTAAATACAAGCGGAGCCAGAAACATCATCTGAAATAAATGCACATTTAAAATATCGAAATAATGGCTGTGGGTCGGTAAAGAGCAACCAAAAATAAGTACACATTTAAAACACTTCAATAACTTCAGAGGATAAAGCACTCTACAGTTATCAGTTCTTTTTGTTAAATCCGATATTTCGCGTTTCTGCTTCAGTTAAGCCTGACAATCATGAATATGTTTAACTACAGGGCATGGCTGCATGTACGAGAAAAATTGGAGGGATGAGATGACTGCAGTTCTGAGTGGAAATCGAATATCACTTTCTAGCGTGGCAAACGTATTTAACTATGATCAGCAGCTGCAGTAGATGTCATCATGCTGTCAACCTGAGAATCTGCCCTGATTATTTTTCGACTGTTAGATATCAGTCTGATACTGTTACTAAGTCTTCGGTGAAACTGAGACTCATAGTTGTCCCCTAGCTAAGTGAATTGAGGTGGTCCACAATACCTGGCTGAGCTGGAGTCACGCATTCGTTGTTGCCCTCAAATTGCAAGCAAGCGTTAACTGTCAGTGTTCATTGCAATTCTCCATCCTAGGAGACTTCACAGTTTAACTTCTTAAGAGTTAAGACGAGTCTGTGAAAAGGTGTTCACATAATTACTCTCACAATCGTCTCAGCGCTGCGCGAGTTGCTTTCCTCAAATCCTCGACGATTTGCTGCAGGAGAAGAGAGAATCTTTCTGTCTGTATTTTGCTTGTATCAAAGCTGGTGTCCACGCTTTTTGTTTCTGGCCAATCAGAGCGTTCGTACTTGTTATAATTCTCCCCACTAGAGTTCCTGTAACCTATCAATGGCATCGTTTCTTTCGAAGGGCAGAGTTTAACTTCTGCTACGCAATATTGAGACAAACAGCTTATTTCCACACGGTTTTATGGCAGGTGGCCAGTCACCAGTGTTTTGAGTTCGGTTTCTCCGGACGTTTATCTGCCATCTCCAGCCATGTTCCTACAGAAAGGCTTTCCGAAGGATCGTCATTGAAAGCTACATTTATTTGTCGTCTTCCAGGTATGAGAGTGGTTTTTGCAAGTGACTTCAGCAGTGGCTACAACGTCGCACTGTGTCCGCTGGATCTCTTGCTGTGAAGGTTTCGACCAAACATGGGATGGGTGTTGCCGTCCTAAAATTCTCTTTTTGTCAGAACTGTGGCTCGTAGCTCGGGTTTGGGAAATTACTTGCATGCAATTCGTAGAGTGAGTATTAGTGGTTTATATTCACGAAATGTCGGCGTGCTTCTTCGATTTGCATATCAATAAACTCGTACATTGTCATGTAACTGTGCCGTGTGACACATCTATTTAACCGGAACTGTTTCAGGAATGCACTGAATGGTGTGTTATTTGTCTGATACCTTACAAAGTATAATTAAATGTCCTAAGAATGTTAGCTGTTGTATACCAAATACTGATTTTCCAACATTTAATACAAGGCCATACTCAATCTGCTTTTTAAAGAGTGAGTTTAAATGCTCCTCGTATTGCTCTGGAGATTCTCATGCTATTAAAATATCATCCATGTACGGGAAACAGAGCTCTAGTTTTTCTACAACTTATTGTATATGCCTCTGAAATGAGCTAGATGTATTTTGTAGTCCGAAGGGCATGTAATTAAATTCTTAAAGACCAAAAATGTGTAATAATAGCTAACGGAAATTGATAACATGCTTTTAGTAGATCAATCTTTGACAATATGTTTTTGTTTTGAAGGAAAAAATTTACATCACCAACTCGTGGAATCGGATACTGGTGCGATAGTCTCCGCAAACTCACTATTAGCCATTTGGCTTCATAACAAAATGTGATGGACTAACCCACTGTCATTGCGACAGATTTATTATATCATTATTTCGCAGAAACTGAAATTCTTTTTTTAGCAATTTGCAATTGATGTGGATCCAATCTTCGAGCCTTATTGTATACTGGTGGACCTCTAGACGAAGTGATATAATGATGTATTTTGCGCTTCAACACCTTTGGTACTATGGATGATTTTGTTAGTGCACTAAATTTCTCCAAAAGTTTATAAAACTGGAATGTTGCTGAGAGTGAGCCTACTGAATCTTTAGCATTCACTGTGGTTACTTTCGCTAAAATGTTTAATTTTGTGATGTCTATCAGTTTTTATTTTTGAGATCAACGAGTAAACCATAGCGACGAAAGAAATCAGTTCCCAATATGCCTTTTGACACGTCTCCTACAACGAAAGGCCACTCAGAATTGCATGTAAACTCTAAATCAATGGTTAACAGCATGGAAACGTAAGTTATCTCTAAACCACTTGCAGAAGAAAGACGGAATTGAGAGGATTCAAATTTCTTGCCTTTTGAAACTGGTATAACAGACAAATCTGCACCGCTATCTGCCATAAAATACCTTCCACTATACCGATCATTAAGAAACAGGTGATATTGGCAGCTTGATGTGGGTACTGGGGTAGAACACTCAGTCGCTGTTGTGTCTACCTTTTATAGTTTTCCTTGTTTAGCCACTGACAAAGCTAAACAAATTTTTCAGGCTTCCAGCGTATGCAAAATTTAAAATGATAACAGCAGTATTTTCCGTTTTTATTGAATTTTGGTCTGTTCTACTTGTGCTGCGCGATCTTTGCTTACTTGGTTTTCGAAGCATTTTTATGTCATATTCCAATTCCTCAATTCTTAAGAGAAGATCTAGGACTGACATGGACAACGCGGTTGCCGGAATGGACTGAACCGATGCAATCTGAACCTCTTTAACAGAGTGCATTTCGATCACACGATCTGCCATTTGAGCAATCTTAACCACTGTTTCGCCAGATATAACTAAAATACATCGGATGCTATTAGGACGTTTGTAAGCCAAAGTGTTTTCAAGATCTGTTACGACACACTAGTACCAGCATAGCCCTACATTTTTCTTAATAATTGACTAGGCTTCGTATCACCCCGCTTTAAACCGTTCAAGAGTTATTTAATTTGACGCTCTTCGCTTTCTTTAATTATGGTGAAAAGTCGTTCTTTCGCAAGAGAATATTTATTGTTCTCGTCACTTGTGACTAGGTACCAGATATTTTCAACAGATTTTGGCTCCAGCTGAGCGAGCAAATAGTTAAATGTAGTGGCCTCTTTATTTACACCAGCGAACGTAAATTGCACTCGGCTTGACAAAACCAGATGTCTAGCTTTTCCGTTCCAAAACGGCGATAGCTCAACGCTTACCTCACCAATTTCGAGGTTGCATTCAGGATTATTACCTTCAGGTCCATTTTCTGTTGACTTTTTCGTAGTTTTTAAACGCAGTATGCGACGAATTCAAATTAAAAAATTACGTGAAAATTTCGCCGCAGTTACTTTGTAAATGGCGTCGTCTCACCGATCACGTCGGTATCACCAATTTCTTGCTCCTTACGTTCATTTAACTAGATTTTTCAATTTATTTTCTTTCCTTTTCTGACACACCAAGAAACTTTAATTACAATCGCTGTGAACTAACAAACTTCTTTTTTTTTTGTTTTATTCCAAAGAATTATAATATTATTATGCCAAAATTATCGCGGCAAACGCTTTTCAAACACATTAAAAATAAAAATAGTAATTGTCATGTTCCCACATTTCCATCCCCTTCATTATACCGGGTGGTCAAAAAGTCAGTATAAATTTGAAAACTTAATAAACTACGTAATAATGTAGATAGAGAGGTAAAAATTGACACACATGCTTGGAATGACATGCGGTTTTATTAGAACCAAAACAAAGTATTGATAGACGCGTGAAAGATCTCTTGCGCGCGTCGTTTGGTGATGATCGTGTGCTCAGCTGCCACTTTCGTCATGCTTGGCCTCCCAAGTCCCCAGACCTCAGTCCGTGCGATTATTGGCTTTGGGGTTACCTGAAATTGCAAGTGTATCGTGGTCGACCGACATCCCTAGGGAAGCTGGAAGACAACATCCGACGCCAATGCCTCACCGTAACTCCGGACATGCTTTACAGTGCTGTTCACAGCATTATTCCTCGGCTACAGCTATTGTTGAGGAAGGTTGGTGGACATATTGAGCATTTCCTGTAAAGAACATCATCTTTGCTTTGTCTTACTCTGTTATGCTAATTATTGCTATTCTGATCAGATGAAGCGCCATCTGTCGGACATTTTTTGAACGTTTGTATTTTTTTGGTTCTAATAAAACCCCATGTCATTCCAAGCATGTGTGTCAATTTGTACCTCTCTATCTACATTATTCCGTGATTTATTAAGTTTTCAAATTTATACTGACTTTTTGATCACCCGGTACCTCTAGCAACTGAAACTTGCTGTCACCTCAAAACCAGTCATTCATCAGTGGCGACTTCTGTGTAACACATTTCTTACGCTGCCATGTTAAAATTTTCTTTGTTTGACACAATGAAGCGAAGTTTACCCAATGTCACCTTTTAACATCCTAGCGCAGTAGCAATTATGACCGAATCCTGAAACAGCCGTTTATTAAACGGATAAATGGGGACAAAAAGACTCGTAAGCTTATGAAAAAACACATCCGCGGTGTGCAAATAAACGTGTAACTTACTCACTTATCTTTTACCAAAGCCACAGTTGTTCTCACAGCCCCAGCTATCGATGACTTTTAAACGTTTTTGCCGCGTGGGGTAACCGCGCGGTCTAGGGCGCCTTGTCACCGTTCGCGCGGCTCTCCCCGTCGGAGGTTCGAGTCCTTCGTCGGGCTTGGGTGTGTGTGTTGTCCTTAGCGTAGGTTAGTTTAAATTTGATTAAGTAGTGTGTAAGCTTAGGGACCGATGACCTCAGCTGTTTGATGCCATAGCACTTACCACAAATTTCCAATTTTTTCTTAAAGGTTTACATCATTCCATTGCAAAAGTCTCCAGTTACTCGTATATTGCGGTAAATAAGAAATTTTCACATTTTTACAATGTGGTATAATACTTTCCCCTTTGCGTGCTCTCATTTACCAGCATCTCGTTTCGATATCTCGAACTGTTTATGAGAGACGAGAGACGTTGTGAATATATTATTCTCGACTGCGCAAGAGTGGTAGTGAACGCCTTGTATACAAGCAGCTTTCTCTAGTTTGTAACTGATATTAATCTCCTCCCAAACTTAAAGAAAGAAAACCCTTGTATTAACTAAATTTCATATACAGTAATTTGTGATCTAATATGCTCCAAACACAAATTCATAGCGTGCCTTATTTTTCATTGCAACTCATTCAAATTATTGTAGTGTGTTACTTACCTGCGAAATACCACAATAGCTATGGCCATTAAAGAAATGATGGGCACTTCATCATGAAACTGAGGTACAAATCTATAACTAAAGTAAAAACTTTTTTACCGAATATTTCTTTAAAATCGTGTGAGAGAGATTACAGGGTAGCAGATGTGAGCGCGGTGTTCTGCCAGAGCAGTGCGTTAACCACTGGCTCGCCGAAAGCTCATGGACCTCCTGAACAAGGCCCATTTCCGAAAACTGCACACGTGTGCATACCAGCTAAGAGGCCGGATCGCCGATTCTGGGAACTGCGGGTAACGGTCTGAAAGTCGTATCTCCACTAACTCACAGGCGGTGATGATGGTGTTCACGAATATGTCGGAAATATCCATGGCCCATCGATGTAATCCTCTTGTGTGTCCAGTTAATCCGTCCAAGATAGTCTTAGCTCGTTGCTAAATTCTGCTCAAAGAAAAGGTCTCAGCCCTAGAGCAGTTCCTCGTGAAATTTCGTAGAGGGGACTGTAAGTGCCTTAGAAACGGCAAGGCTCTGGCCACAGCAGCTGCTGCTATCTCTACTTACGTGGCGACCCAGCCTGCTGCTGGCGTCAGTGACGCGGGCCCTCGGTCAATTTTAGGCTTCCGGTCCATGCGGACGTCGTACAGTCGCGACAAACGCTGCCTGCTTTCACCGTTCACGACGCTGTATGCTCCAGCGTAGTTGTTTAAATAAATAATAGTAATATGGAACGCTGCTCCAAACTGCTTACGGTCGCAGGTTCGAATCCTGCCTCGGGCATGGATGTGTGTGATGTCCTTAGGTTAGTTAGGTTTAAGTAGTTCTAAGTTCTAGGGGACTGATGACCACAGATGTTAAGTCCCATAGTGCTCAGAGCCATTTGAACCATTTTTGAAACTGCTTACGGTAGAGAATCGGTTGCACTCGTAAACTGTTTTAAAAAAAGTTGGGTATGCACTGACAGAAGAGGGGAATGTTGGGGGACAGATGAAACTGTGAAGGGTATCTGGGCAGAGAAGGGGGGGGGGGGGGTGAACTTCTTGGGGTGACGTCCAGGAAGTGACTTTTATTGGGAGGAGGTACACTTGAAATCCTCATGACAACGCTGCAAATGGATCCAAAACCGTTCTTGATTCAGCTTAGATTCACAACTAACAGGTTCTGTGAGTATTAAGTTGGTGTGTAAGTTCGTAGCGTCTTTATTCTGCAAGTTGGTATTCCGGTTGTTATAGGTTTATTTATCGACCGTCATTTTTTGTTTGTTTGTGGCTCACTGTTGGTATCTGAGTTTACATACTGTCATTATGTCATATGGAGATAATGAGTGAAGCTGTGGACGCTAGAAAATGGAGTGCCAAGTGGAGAAATCGGAACATTCACGACATATTCTTCTATTTGAGTTCAGCAAAGGGTGACAGCAGCGGAGGCAGCCAGAAACATTTGCGCCATGTATGGGCATTAATGCCATTGGACAGAGCACGGCAAGAAAATAGTTGTCTGGTCCCTTCCACATTAGTGAATATCCAACTTCAAGAAGGCCTTTGGTGTTTTATGAAGATAGTTTCAATGCATTAATCGACAATGATCCACGACACAGTACTAGAAAACTGTCGAATGTGATGAACTGTGATCATTCCATCATCGTGCGGCGTTTGTGTGCAATGCGGACAGTTAAAAAATCGGATACGTTGGTTCCGTATGCTCTAAGCCAAAATCACAAAATTTTGTTGGTCTCCATCTACGCATCTGTGCCTGCTCGTCGTCAATTGTCTCGTGTACAATACCAATCATTCCTATCCTATATCGTTATTCGTGACGAGAAATGTTGACTTTATGCTAACATAAGGAAAAGAATGGAATGGTCCAAATAAAGTAGCAACTACCAGTACTATGACCTGAGTGCGTTCACAAAAGATAGTGGTATGGATCTAGTTGAACAGGGACGGTGCGGTGTACTACGAATTGCTTCCCGGAGGTTTAACCGTTACTGTCAAGAAATGAGACGTTTTGCAAACGCAGTGCAAGAACATCGACCAGGTAGACTGCGTGAAGGGATGCTATCCACGATAACGTTCGCCCGCATTCTGCTAGACTGACAAAAATCGCTATGCAGAAGTTGGGTCGGGAAGTCATTCCATAACACGTTACTCACCTTCTCCACTCTCTATCGAATGACCTTCAAGCAACTTCCTTTCCGGATGAAAATGTTCTCCAAATCTGGTTTCACTAGTTCTTCGCCCCAAAACCACGTGATTTCTACAGTCGCGAAATTGAAAAGTTACCCCAGCCTTGACAGACTGTTGTAAATAGTGAAAGAAAATATATTATTGATGACTTAAGCCTCTGTTATGTACATCTGTTATGGTTACTAAACTCATGGAAAAACTCTACGACCTTATGCACCACCACAACAATTTGGATTCAGCATTTTTACTGAATTTTCTTTCATGTGGACTGATGTTCATAAACTTGTTATGTAATCTACGATTTCAGTGGTAGAATCCTGAAAAGAAAGAGGAAGCTTGGGGCTAGATACAAATTATGTACTGTTTGCACATACCGTTTGCGTATGACCCTACACACATATAAGCTCCTTTCATCATCAGCGTTTCGTAATACACTAGACAAAATTAACTCACCAAATAAATAGCACAAAGATGGTTTGGAAAGTGAAATCACGATAACGTCTGAATTTTATCTGTACGAGACCACAGTGGAAACGTCAGTGAAGCGACAGTACGCAGAGGCGCTATTTTGGATTCCGTAACGAAGACCTAATATTCAGGTACTTGTGAATACAGCAGCTGAAATGAAAAAAAGGTCGCTGCAACTTCTGTGCAGGTACTAAGGGGAAGTGACCGGGGGGGGGGGGGATGGTCTACTTGACAAGTCAATGTATTTATATTAAGTATGCGACTATGTGAAATGATCTAAAACTAGGGAACTCTTCTTCATAAGGTAGTAATCATTGAAAACCTTTAGGTTAACTGAACTGTGGGAATAATGCGAAGGATAGTAGTAGTAGATTCCGTAATATACACTGCTGAGTACAAGGTTTCGTATGAAGCACAAACAACACGGAACAGATCCTGCATGACTGAATTTAATTCTGGATTTCATCGTGGACAAATTCTTCGGTGCCGAGGTTATCCAAAAACTTTCTAAAATGTGCTCCATTGTTTTCTGGTTAAGTTTTTTAAAACGAAGTTATTACTAACGGTGATTTGATCAGGCTTTCATAACACATTTAACTGAAACGGGTGATGTGATAATACTGAAGACTACAGAACATGTTTCGGACTGTTTTGTAATATATAATTTAATAATTAGCTCTGTAGGGTGAAAGTTAAATGAGATCCAGTCAAGAACTGCCTTAAGGAATCAGAAAAACGACAAATCTTAAGCAAAGACTTATTTATTTGCGTTGTCATGGTTCCCCAATTTTAAAATACAATGTGGTTTAAGGACTTTACTTGCGCAAGTCCGAGCTTGTAAAAATTGCCGTACGGCTTTAGAGAGAAAGTGAAAGGTTCCTGGAGAAATTCTCTCCGCGCTGTTCGTTTGTGCATGTGTAATGTATAAACTGTGATGTTCGGAGGAGTGTAACGAACAAATTACCGACCAACCACATCCGATACATTAACGACAGGCCCTATAGTACGGGAACGCTCAGGCTAGGGAAGTCTTAATACTCACCAGTCCTCCAAGAAGGCGTGCATATTCCATCAGCACATGAAGCTGTGCAGTGGCGTGCTTAAATATAGCAAGTGGAGTTGCTGAATGAAAGGCAGTTCCTCGTGGATGCTGTTCAGATTGTCTTGAACGTGTAGACGTCGATAATGCATAGCGCCCCAAACTAATTCACTTGTCACTTCTCACGCTGCTAAGCCATGTCGATTTCCGGGTCACTAATATCGTAACAATTCTAGGACGAGTTGAAAGGGGTTTCGTCCAAATACTAACGACGATGTTTATATTTACCCATTGCAGTTTCAAACTTCTGTGGCAACCAACACCATTGACCTCACGCTATAGGCAGACAAGGGCTGCTTTGCCGCATGTTAATTACTTGTTGTTTGTACCCTGTTCAACATACTCTCAGAGTTTATACTTAATTGGCTCTTTCTTCAGGGTCCTTCAACTTTCAGATATTTTCGTGAAACGTTCTGCAAGTGAGTGCAACCTAACTTCTAGCGACGATTTTGATCATGCCGGAGGTGCCCAAATGGAGCAACCAGGTTACGACAGATAATTGCAATCTCGTAGCACAGTCAGTTTCCAACAAGCTTTTGAAGTCTTGAAGTTCCCTATTAGTAAGACTTTCTGCATATGACTTTCCCTGCTATGTTCATCTTAAGATGACCCATTGGGGCCATCGGGGTTTGATACTCCATACCCAACCTACCGATACACTGACGACTCCATTTATTCCAAGGAGAAAAATATTTACGCTACAAGGTAAACTACTCTGTAATGCTTTGACTTTGACGCCGGTATTCATGGCAAACATAATTTACAGCAAAATACTTTAAATGATGCCCTTTACATATACCAGGGGAAAAATAATAAATTGCCTGCTATTAACAGATCTGCAATAGTACAAATATATTGTGTCCGCCTCGGTATCTGAATTGTCAGCGAGTTTGACTACTATGTAGAGGACCCGGGATCAATTAATGGTACTGCCAGAGATGTTTCATTGGTGGTAGAATTGGAAAGCGTTGCATTCAGCCTCGTGACAATAACTGAACAACTAATTGTATGAGAAGTTGCGTCTCGAAGCTCTGGGAAGTTGACAATGACCGAGAATGAGGTGTGTGGATTCTGTGCCTGTTCGTGCCACATCCTAACGACTTCATTGGCACAGAATGACTTGGCAACCGATGCTTAGTTAATGGACCGTCAGGGTCAGAATATGGATAATTCAGTTATCCACCTGGCTCCTTCGTTAACTCCGTTACATTTTGCTCTGACACAGACAGTTATCAACTACACTTTGATTTTGTTCTGCTACTCAAAATTTGCGAGAAAAACAGTATTATAAAACGAAGCTTCCGAAATACCTACCATTGACTGAATTATACTTTTAAATTGAAGTAATTCACATGAAACCATCAAATTAACCGTTCTGATTCAACTTTGTATTTGAAAATGACATTAAGAGCTAATAAATTAAACTAAAAGGAATTTCTCAGAGCTGCTTCGATTTCGTTAATCTTAAGTATTTTTTTTTCCTTTTATGTTCCTCGTGTATGCTCCCCTGTCGTCATTTTTCATCGACATTTTGCATGAACATGTATGCCCATGCTGATTAATATATTTCTTACTGCTGAGAGAGATAGTGATTTTATCCTGGAACGCTTCCTTTTCGTCCGTGTTTGCATACATAAACAGTAATATGAGAAATTGAGTCCGCCTTGTATGCAAAACAACTTGTTATTCGTTTATTTCTTTATTATCCCAAACTAGTTTTGGCGACAAATATCACCATCATCGGTGGTTTTTTAAATCTTATTTATTGTATGTTACAGCATGTTTTAAGCAATTATTGGCGTTGTTTGCGACATATTTTCTTTGCTCTTTTTTCTGTTGTCGTTTTTCACTTAGCGAACATCATGTCATGTTCGTTGCATGGTATGTGGCTGGTTTTATACACAGAAAAACAAAACTTTTGCACTTTGTTTCTGATCCATATTCTGGGAAAATAATTAGAAGAGGTGAAATATGAAAATAATAGTAGCAATTCGAATCTCTTTTGTTATGTTCCTCATGTTTTCGTTTGGCCAGTGCAGCACATAAACCGCCGAAAATATACAAACAAATTAAACATGAAACATAAACAGAAACCTGTGTCATCTTAACTGGATGATAGTCGATCGCATGTCTCCGTTATAACCAATAAACTTCCACTCAAAGATCAAATTCTGAATACAGAAATTTATTGCTATTGAAAACTCTCCATATATTTAAATTTATTTCTTCTTAGTACACGATATACTTTGGAAGCAAAAACTACATTGATTGAAGAGAAATTCTGCATTATATTTTCTTTTATCTCCGTTTGTGTCCCTCTCGTTACTAACACCTTAATTTTTATTAGATACATGGCCTTAATATGCAGTATATATGGTGTCGTAATTAAAATCTCTATCACTTTAGGTTGCATATGTTAGGAAACACTACTTTTAAGGGTTACATCACATAATAATGCAAATTACAAAACCACTAAATTCATAAGTTAAAATTTACAGATGCATAATTAACTACTTCAGTCGAGATGTTGAGAATTCCGAAGTTCGCAGCACCTTTGGGCTTTCCCTGGTAGTAGCAGTAGTAGTAGTAGTAGTAGCTTTGTTCATCCATAGATCTCTTTTTACAAGGGTATAGGTCATGACAAAGTATTTACAAATTTAGATCAATTTAAAATAAGCTAATTTGTATACACATATATTTACAGACTTCTACTTAGAGGCAATCATTAGATTTACTGCTGGTATGCGATACTTTTTTTTACAAATATATAAATAATGTAATGCCACATTGTTCACTCGTATCTCATTATCAGTCACTGCACATACTATACACACATTGTTTCATAACACTTCACTCACTACACACACACACACACACACACACACACACACACACACACACACACACACACACTGGTGATCTCTGGGCCATATTCTGTACCACAACTTCCCATTTGCTATCCTGGAAAACTGCGTCTGCAGCCCTCCATAATGAGTGAGACGTTGAGCTCAGAAAGAGGTAAGCTTGTGGGTAAGTATTTCTAGAAAGGAAAAAAAAAGAAGGAAATAACGTAAAGTGAAGGTCTTATGTGGAATGTTGCATATTTTATAATCATTATTATTATTATTTATTTCTATAACATTTTTATCGAACCCCTCATCTGTTTTAGCTAAGTAATCCTTCAATGTATAAAATGTATTACATAACAGGTACTTTTCAGCTGCCTTTTTAAGTAAGTGTATTTTTGCAATTTCTTTAATCTCTTTCGGAAATTTGTTGTACAGTTTTATTCCTTGGTAGAAAATGCTGTATTGAGTTTTATGTTTATTTTTTATTTATTTATTTATTTTTTTTTTTTTTTTTTGTAAATGTAAGTTGAGTCATGGACAGAGCTGCTTGTGCAGTAATTACCAATATTATTTTTGATGTGTACAACAGACTGGTAAATGTAATCACGTTGAGCAGCTAAAATGCCCAGTGTTCTGAACAGATATTTACAATGAGATCGACTAGTATTTTTGGTTATTATTCAAATGGCTCTTTTCTGGAGTTTGAAAATTGTGTTCATATTTTGCGCATTTGTTCCCCAAAAAAGAATGCCATAGCTAAGATTTGAGTGTACATATGAATAATATGTGACTAAAAGACACTGCATGTTACACACTGATGATAGGATTCAATGCTATACTACCGCAGAGATACACCTTGGTACCACATCCCTGGCTTTACAGAGTATCGCCTCTCTGGCTGTGTGCTATGTTGCTGAATTCGGTACTGGGCTTCTAACCTGACGACACCATCTTCCTTGATATGCTTTTAACACCGGCTTAAGTGCACATGCATCTATGAAATCACTGGGGCAGGCCATACTAACTACACTATGTGGTCAAAAGTGTCCGGATACCCCCAAAACATACATTTTTCATATTAAGTGCATTGTGCTGCCACCTACTGCCAGGTACTTCATATCAGCGACCTCAGTAGTCATTAGGCATCGTGAGACAGCAGAATGCGGCGCTCCGCGGAACTCACGGGCTTCGAACGTGGTCAGATGGTTGGGAGTCACCTTGCGTCATACGTCTGTACGCGAGATTTCCACACTCCTAAAGATCCCTGTGTCCACTGTGTCAGATGTGATAGTGAAATGGAAACGTGAAGGGGCACACACAGCACAAAAGTGTGCAGTCAGACCTCGTCTGTTGACTGCCAGAGATCGCCGACCGTTGAAGAAGGTCGTGATGTGTAGTAGGCACACATCTATACAGACCATCACACAGAAATTCCAAACTGCATCAGGATCCACTGAAAGTACTATGACAGTTAGGCGGGAGGTGAGAAAACTTGGGTTTGAATGTCGAGCGACTGCTCATAAGTCACACATCACGCCAGTAAATGCAACACGTCGCCTCGCTTGGAGTAAGGAGCGTAAACATTGGACGACTGAGTAGCGGAAAAATGTTGTGTGGAGTGACGACACGGTACACAATGTGGCAGGGTGTGGGTATGGCGAATGCCCGATGAACGTCATCTGCCAGCGTGTGTAATGCCAACAGTAAAAATTTGAGGCGGTGGTGTTATGGTTTGGTCGTGTTTTTCATGGAGGGGCTTGCACTCCTTGTTGTTTTGTGTGGCACTATCACAGCACAGTCCTATTCTGATGTTTTAAACACCTTCTTGCATCACACAGTTGAAGAGCAATTCGGGGATGACTATTGCATTTTTGATCACGATCGAACACCTGTTCATAATGCACGGCCTGTTACGGAGTGGTTACACGACAATAACATCCCTGTAATGGACTGGCCTGCACAGAGTCTTGATCTGAATCGTATACAACACCTTCGGGATGTTTTGGAACGCCGACTTCCTGCCAGGCCTCACCGACCATCATCGATACCTCTCCTCAGTGCGGCACTCCGTGCAGAAGTAGAATTGAAGTTATTACAATGGCATACAGGGTGGTTGGCTCCGTGCAGAAGTAGAATTGAAGTTATTATAATGGCATACAGGGTGGTTGGCTCCTCTACTGTTGCATACATTGGGATTTCAAGGATGGAAATTTGTGGGCTAAGATTCTCTGCCAAAGAAGGATGAGGTGCTCAGCCAAAGAAGGTCTAGTTAAATTTGCAACAACATCTTGACTGAAGGTTGTTTACAATCATCTGGAACTGGAAGTAACAATGTTGGGTGAAATGAATATCATGGCGTTTCCCAGTACATTGGTTCCCCGCTGCTGACCAAGCGCGGTGCTGCTGCATCGGCAGAGCTTTGGATTCCCTGGTTGAGGAAAGTATGGCCAGCAGTGGTTGCTTCAAGACTGTCTGACTGCATACTGCTCAATTGCCCAGAGTGTGGAGATCTCTTGATACCCCAGCAACAGCATGAATGGCTGAATACTCATATCCTACGCCTGGGAAGGTGGCCGAGTGTGGGGCTGCCCTGCCTCCCAGATGCTTAGGCAGCAGACAGCGGCTATTGTCCGAGCAGTAGCAGATTCGTCTTTGCCATCGGCACCACACAGTGCAGCGCATCCTTGACATCACATGACTGTGTGGTTGTCCAAATGCTGATGGGTTGGTATGGATAGGCTTAAATGCTGCTGCTAACCGCCGAATTTGAGGCAGTGGCGGCGATTGTGTGTCATGCCGAATTATCTCGAATACATCCAATAACCAGCTACTGTAACTGGCAACAGGTTTGGCTGTAGTACTTCCTGATGACTGACCTGGTTTCGTGAAATGGTAGGCTCCGATTTATCAGACACTGACTGGCGTTTGGCTAACTTAAGTATTGCTTAATTACCGTCCTGGTATTACATCTCTGGCTCTGATTCTTGTCATAATAATTTAACTTTACAGTTTACCACCTCCACAGAAAAAAATCTGCCCTCGGAGATTTCTGACGTCTAGATGCATGTATATTTATACACAGTCCATCACACTAATGCGACCACTGCCTATGTTCGATGTGAATATGGAAGAACAATTCACAGACGACAGATGACAGCACTAGCAGAGGAGGATGTCTGGGCATGGGAAACAAAGCAGAAATTTTTGTTCCGTGGAAACGAGGAGATTTATGTGACATCCAAAAGAACATGGTCGTTGGCTTTCATGCCAAGGGTGGAAGGATTTTCGAAATGGCCAAGTACATAAACCGTTAGCATTCCACTGTGATTAAAGTAAACTCTGCATGTAAAAACGGAGCTCTCCTTAGCTGGTGTTGAGGCAACCGTGGTGCACCATGGGCTAGAGAGGAGAGAAGTGAATAGTGGCTCTGAGATGTGTACAGCCGAATCGAAGTGCAACTGTTGATGAACTGACAGACTGGATAAACCAAGGGGCTACCTACAGTGTCTCCTCAACTACCAGTTAACTAGAATTGCACGTATGGGCCTCCAGGGTAGGTGCTTGGTTGATGCACCAATACTGACTGCTGTTCATCAGCTATGAAGGCTTCAATTTGCACTCCAGTACCGCAACCGCACGCGCACTGAGTGGCGACAGGTGGCCTTTTCAAATGAATCACAAGTTATGCTCCATCAGACAGATGGCCGTTGACGCGAACAGCATACTACATCTGGAATCAAACACGCTGTAGCAATCTTCGAAAGGTTCCAGGCTGGAGAATTACGGTCTGGGGACTTTTTTTATGGCTTTCTCTGGGTGATCTTGTCATACGGAAGGCAAAATACATCTACAAAAGTATGAATCTATCATTAGGGACCATTTCAACACCTACATGTAGTTTGTTTTCCTTGGCACAATGGCATCTGCCTGCAGGAAAATGCAACATGTCACACTGCTCATAGTGTATATGCATGATTTGTCGAGCGCCAGAATGAGTTTACCGTACTCTCTCGGCCACCAAACTCTACGAATTTCTACCATATCGAGAATATATGGGACCACCTTCATCGGGTTGTATGCGTCATGCATCCTCAACCGAGAAACGTGGCTCAGCTGGGCATGGCACTGGAGTGGTCATGGCTCCATAGCCCTGCCGGTACCTATATAGAAGCTCCCTGACTCTCTTCCTCCTGGAAAACGTTGTTATTCAGGCTTTTCACGGGTAGTCACATTATTGTGGCTGGACAGTGTTCAAGTGGTTAAAATGGCTGTAAAACCATGGGACTTAGCACCTCACTGTGTCCTCTGCACCACTTAAATGGGCCTTCTTGGCGGCATTTTGACTGGGTCGATCATGGAGTATGAAGGCTAGGGATGGAGTTTGTGATGCTTTTTACTTGAACTGGAAGTGTACGACACCCATCTTTGCTAAAGTCATACATGTTGCGGGAACTGAGGCTCCTATATTTACTAGTTGCTGATGATGTTCGGCACAGTACTTTTTAATTGACCATTTTCTGCAGCTAACATTATTTCTAATGACACATGGAGAGTCAGACCTAATTTTTGATATAGGTATGTTAGGTTTTTATATGGGTGGGCTGGGGTTGAGGCTATGTAAGCTTTTTATGGAAACCGAACAGCTAAGGTTATCAGTCTCCAATTCACCTTCAGGAAAGAAGCAGTGCACTCAGTGTATCTGTGCAAAGAGTAATTTCTGGGTGTAAGTGTGAGAAAGTGTTTTAAATCTTTGTGTAGCATATATCTGAGGCTTCATATGGGAATTAGTCTGGTATATACCTAGCAGCATGTGGGAAATTGACTACAAACCACATGCAGGCTGGCTGGCACACCGACCACGCATCGTTTATGCGCCAAGCAGATTCGATCTGGGGCGGGCCTATCTGCCCGTCCCAGCATGAGGTGCGTTATCATATGTGGCTACCCGTGTGTGTGTGTGTTTGTGTGTGTGTGTGTGTGTGTGTGTGTGTGTATGTGTGTGTCGTTAGAATTTCGAGTGGTAGGTCAGATACAACAGTCAATGTACGTATTATATTCAGGGCGATAGTTCCTGTTATGATGGTGCATAGTCAGAAGGTCTGCCTGGATACACCACATTAATTACCAGTGAAAAGCAAATGCTGAATTTTTAGTGCTATTTGTGGTGCGCTACCGTGTCTTTCTTGCCTGTAACAATTACAAATAAAGACTGTTTTGCTGACTACGGAGTATAACCAGTGCTGACCTACTCTTGCAAAAAAATTCAGCTTTGTCTGCAAATATTTAATTCTGGCATTCTGTCTCTTATTTCCAGGGGTAAAACTAGATAAACTCACATGACCTGGAAATGATATGCACCTGTTATGCAAGATCCAAATGCTTGCACCTAGCGAGCCTCTTTTTTGTCATACTGTGGTAGCCACTGAGTAGTCTGACGCAACTATTTCTGTAGTCTTGCAAATGCTGACTATGGCAGCTGGTACTCTCCTTGCGTGTCCTTGAACCTTGTCTGGTTATTTATAATGCATTATAATATCTCAAATATATCCTCTCACCACAGAATTTCGTTCTGAAGTGCCAGAATATTTCAATCTAATCTTAGGGTCCACTGAAAATCTGACAGTATCACGTCGAGTTGTTGTGTAAACAAGACATAACTTGTTAGAGGAGGTGTGTTGAGGTCTTCTACAATCCTGCAATAGCATAGTTGAATCATTATGATAAAGCATGTCATATCCCTTTTGCTTTTCGTCCAGAGCACAATTCTTGTCACTGTGGCTGCTTATTCTCGTCCTGGGGTAGACCCATATACTCAAAAGAAGAGGAAGTCTAGTTGTTACTTTATTATTCTTGCTTTGGCCTAACTGCACAGCGATGTGTTGGGATAACTGAAGGAGTGTCTTGCTTCCTTCTTACCCCTTTTCCTAGGTATTCCCATAACCTCTTCTGAAGATGCTGTCAACAGTGGAGACAGCACCTCTGTGGTTCCTTTAGAAGCATGAGTACAAGTCATGTGAACTATCATGGGCTGAATTGAAAGTCGCAATTTCATGTCAACAGGAGACCCTGATAATGTGCGGGTTCCCGGGTTCGATTCCCGGCGTGGTCAGGGATTTTCTCTGCCTCGTGATGACTGGGTGTTGTGTGATGTCCTTAGGTTAGTTAGGTTTAAGTACTTCTAAGTTCTAGGGGACTGATGACCATAGATGTTAAGTCCCATAGTGCTCAGAGCCATTTGAACCATTTTGAACCTGATAATGTGTCACATAGCTTTTTGTCTTCCTTTTGATACATACAGGTTGGTCAGCATAACCCAGTTGCCTATGTGATACTAACGTAACACTGCTTTCTTACTATGGGTTCTGCCTTGTACGAAAACTTTTGTATTCCTCTCTTTCACTAGTGGCCAGGTTGTTTTTAAATGTGTACAGAAATTTTTCATTGACAAAATATCACTTATTGGTAGAGGCTCACAAAATGCCAAAGGTACAGGGCTCTTGTGGCCAAAAACCATCTCATAAGGAACTAGCCCAGTGCTTTTGTGGATGTTCGAATTATACACTCCTGTGACATATAGAAGTAGACCATCCCTTATGATTCGAATAATAGCTTAGCATCCCTGCAGTTATATCAATACTGTCCCGTTCGACCATTTTACTGTAGATGTAAAGCACTAGGCTGAAGTTTCTTAATGTGCAACAACCTGCACAATTACTTCATTAAATCAGATTTAAAATTTGTCACTTGTTCAGTAATTACCGTTTCAGGCACTCTGAATTTTAGTATCCACTAACTGAAGATATGTTACTGTTTTTGACTGCTGCTTTCGTATGTTTGTCCTAGAAACGAAACGTTAAAAATTGTCGATTATTGTCATTACATAATGGTTTCCTGCAGTTTCTTGCGTAAATAGGCCTAAGATATCCATTCCAATCACTGGAAATGGCTTACCTGTGTTGGGTAACATTTGCAGTATAATGCATTGGTGACTGAGTTTGCCCTTTGTACAAAGGAATACAATTCTTGTCGAAACTGTCGACATCCTGTGTACATGTTACCTTGTGGTAGTGTTGCAATATTTTGTTTCCCACTGCCCCCGACTAGTGTGTCTGCCTAAAATCGATCATTGGGCCTACCACAGCACATCGCTTCTTAAATTTTCTGGTACTGTTGTGCATAATCCACATTTAGTCTTGCAATACAGCACTCCGTTTTCCCTGCTGAATTTGGTGAACTGCCAACAACCTGGATCGTTGCTCAGTGCTTCATTCCATTAATCCTTGATTATGCCAGTGCATTCCACACTGTGTATTTTGTGGCTAAGACCAACTGTATTTGTGTATGACTGCCATGGACAATTTATTTCTTCGAAATCAAACTCAGTGAGATGAAATGGCCATCTAGTTGATCCAGAAGTTGGATCCTTAGATCTTAATAACCACTTCAGTGCTACATGATCTATTTGTGCTTTAAAACGTCATCTATATAAATAACATTAAAAACAAGTCATTCCATACGTTATTGCAAGCATTTCCTTCGCAGCTGTCGATTAATTATTTTCTGCTGTATTAAGCTATGTTGATGTGTAAGCTATGGAGTGGTCGTATCTATCTCCTCATTTAAAATGTAACATAAGGTAAAACTGCTAGAGTCGCATAACAGTATAAATTGGTAATCAGGATAAGTGAGAAATGGAACAGTTACGATAAATCTATTAGTTTCAGAAATGCTGCTTCACTATTGGATGACCAATGAAATTTTGTTCCTTTATTGATTAATTTGGTGATAGGTCTGTTTCAGCGAATTTTGGAGCAAATTTTCGATGAAAACGGTGAGGTCTAAAAATGATTGTAATTCCTTTACCGTGGCTGGTGCCAGAAACCTTTTTATGGCATCATCCAGATGTGGCACGGTGCATACACCATTTCGGCTGAATATATGACCCAAGTAACGGAAATGGCATTTTTCCAGACTAAGCGTTAAGTGTGCGGCATGTAAACGCACCACATGCTGCTAGATATCATTGGAGAACATAGATCACCTAAATATCACCTAAATAAACCATCCACTGCTTTGATTTTAATCCTCACAGTACACTAACTAATAATGCTATTTAAGTGGTAGTTGCAACAGGACCTATGTGCTTCCTTGCCATATATTTTTTGTCTGTTTTTTTTTCTTTTGACGATTACAATAGATGATGACTGGATGCCATTATATGTTTCCATGATTTCATTCCAAAGTTGCTGACTGACAAATTCTTCCATGACAAGCAGTAGTTTCTGTGGGAGCCTATACGGTTTTCTATAGGCAGGCACTTCATTTTCAGTGGAAATATAATGTTGGGTTAGTAGTGTAGCAGGAAATTTTCCAAGGGGGTCGAACAACCCTGTGTATTCTTCTGAGCATTTCTCAATCTCGTACTTGTCCAGTACCTGTAGATGTGCTACTTTGACCTTTACTGCACTGACAGACTATCTAGTGTTTCGTAATTTGACATGAAAAGGCTGTCCAAATCGTCTCCACCTAATGTTGCACAGTTAGTTTAAAGGTACCATGTTATAGCTGTACTTCTGTGTTAAAGTTGTCAATGCTGAAAAACACTAATTTACTTACAACAGTCTGCCATAAGTATTATTAACCGATCCATACAAAACATTTCACTTTATCCATTTGTCCATTTTCAGACAGAGGTTCTGCGATTTGCAAAGAATTCACTGACAGATCAGCTACTACATCAATTCATACTAAGTTTCCATTACGTTCTGGCATGACATCCTGCAAATCTGTATTAAGGGAACTTGTATGCAGTTTAGGAGGCTCATCCACGATTTTGGGTGTTCCTAGCGACAGTGACGGTTTTCCAGCTATAGCACCAAGTCGAAATGGTGCTCCATCTACTTCCACTATACGTTGTTCCAAGTCAATTTTGGCTTGATGTGCACAAGGAAACCTAACTTGAGAATGATGTCCTAACCGTTGCCAGCTGTGGGTAGTACTTCTATTGTCATAACCAGCAGTGGGAGTAGGCTGTAGTACTTTGTAGTACTTCTTGTCGACTTGCCTCGTTTTTTCGTATGATAGACTGTGATGAGGAATTGATGTTTGTCCAGTCAGCATCTCAGATCCTGCCAAACAATTCACTGACTCCAGAGTGCCTGATTATCATCCTGGCATTCTATCTGTGGCTCCAAGTCCTGTTATAACTTTACCCCTTTTCATTAAAATTACACGCAAGTAGAAATGTTATTAATTACATCCATTTCAGGTAGTCAGCTAGTAGCTTGTTCAGATCATGTCGTGTTCCAGCTGCACAGATTGATTCTAAAGTACCGTTGAAGCATAGGTTTTGTAACACTAGTCACAGACCAGAAATTCATATAGAGTATCTTGGGACTAAGTTTAAATCATTCCTTCAGAAAACAAAATCCTACACAACAGTAGAGAGTGTTACCTATAAGTGGTTAACCTCTTTCTAAAATTTCAAAGTATGTTGGTTACAATGCTCTGATTCCATGTCCAATTACCATATTCGAAAAAATTTAAGTTTCACTGTGCAATCACCCATTCAAAAACCAAGTTCCGCTGCTTGTCTCACAGTGAAGTTTACAAATTCACAAGGCAAAATTCCTGCAACCACTGACACAATATGTGCTGTTCCAGCCGCGAAAGCATTTAGATAATGATATATGGGGCATCACCATAAATAAACTGTACAAAAGAATTAAATGGTACACGTTTTAGAAACCCTGTAATTTCGCCCCATTGCGATAAAGAAGTTCGAAATTTGCCTCTAATAAGGGGGCCGCACCTAGTCGTCATCACTTTAATGCTACACAGTAACACTCCTTCTTCATCCCGAAAAATCTCGTCCTTAATTGTGAATTTGTTTCTCCTTCCCACAAATTCAATTAACAGAAGACATTTATTCTTCTGCACTTAGAGTTCAATCATGTTAAACACAATACATTGGGAATTATCGGGGAATATTTGCAGTGTAAGTTACCAAACATTAAAAACATAAAAAATATTTCCACCTAGTGACTAGAAACCACGGTCATTGGATTGCCATTCTCTACTCTTTCCTCTGCGCCAGCTGCTGCATGGGAATTACATTAACATAAATGGCCCATGCCTGGTCCGACCCTCATCAAAAATGCATCTTTTACCTATAAGCTCGGCCATCTGGGGCTCCCACTTCTGTCAAATCATTTCCTGACAAGCCGTTTATATAATATCGATTTGGACGACACTGGTGATGACGAGTAGCTCGGGTTTAATGGGAAGTTGTCTGCAATTTTGCCCAAAGCCAAAGAGTACTTTTCACGTAATGGAAAGGTCGTCGAGCCCAACCCGCTTAGCAACATCTCGCTCCTTCAATACCTCTGTGAAGGAGGCCACAATCACGAAATATTTAAATCAATCGATTGTGACTGAGGAAAATATTTCAAACACATCATCACACAGAATCGCAAGAAAAGAACCTCAAGAGGTGACATAAAGTGCGCCAATGAAACCACCCCTTCCCTTTGGCGCCTTCCGTTAGACAAATTTCTCGGTGGGAAACGACAGTTTGCTGAGTTAAGAGCAACAGAACGACGTTCTTAAAAACCTTTGACACTGTTGATACCCCACAGATGATTTACCCCTTTACTAAGACCGTCGTGGAGCTGTAACTCCATACAATGTGAGTGTAGCACGGCTGCAATTTTCATTTGGTATACAGGGTGGAACCACTAGGGATTATTTGAAACCACTCAACGAAATTTGAGCTTGATCTGCAGCAGTCATCGATGATTACGCTGTTTCAGCACTCCTTTTTGCATCCTCCTGTTGTATGATCAGGGCGGTGTTATGACTATAACATGTGCAAGAATAATAAAGGTGCGTGGGTGGCACCAAGCATGTTGCCGATGAAGGGACGTTTACCATTTATTTACACACGTGTCAGTGTAACCCACCCCCCACCTCCCTCCTATTATTAAGTCAGAGGAAGGTGCGAAACAGGAGGGCTGTGAAAATACAAACTCCCTTTGCAGTTTTGGATCAAGCTAAGATTTCTTCGAATGGTTGTGAACGGTCCCTAGAGGTTTCATCTTGAATAGTAACGCAAAAATTGCGGTAAACAACACTCCAAAGTGGTCAGATCACTAGTGGGGTTACAGCACTATGATGTCCTTGGAGAAGGAGTGAATCGTTGGGGTGAGGGGGAGGGGGGGAGTGGCAAAGCTCGTGAAGAAAGTCGGCCTGTTGCACATCGCACTGCAAACAGTGGTTTTTTTACCGCGAGTTATGTGTAAATGAATGCTCCAAACGGGAGGTTGGTTTCATTGACCAAGTTTATGCCTCCCTTCCCCTCCACTGAGGCCTTTTCGTGTCAATTCTGAGCGGCGGTGTGTCTGATATGTTTCTCTTAACCACCCAGAAGAAAACCGCGTGATTTCAACCCTGGGCATCGCGGCTGTGACCTCCATCGCAGGACCGTCAAGAGAGGACTTAAGATAGAGGTAGAGGGAATGTGATGACCTTCCCATCATGCGACATGTCCACGGCGGCGTTGGGCAGGATTGTGGTGACATTTGTTGCGAATGTGACATCAATAGCCCACCGTACACCTCACAACAACTTGTAAGCTCTGACGAGTTTTTCGTACGTGTAGACATCTTGCTGTTTGAAGCGACGCCCGGTCCGAGGTTGACGTCACAGGGGGACCACGCTTTTAAATCGTTGCAGAGGAAGATTTCAGGCAACTTTGAGCCTAATTTCAAACTGTTTATCGCAGTCGGGGAAAATGAGGATGTTTCAAAGAAGTGACCCTTTAATTCTTTTCCATAGTGCAGGCTTGCTTTCTCCCCACTGCTAGCTTAAACGGACGTCCTTCAATCGATAGTGTACGATTTATAAAATGATCTTCTCTTCATATACAGACAATAAACTACATAAAGATTACTGCAAAGAAGTTTTACGTCCTTCCACATCGGTAGCTTTGAGGCTTTGTAATGCTCTCTACATCTTCTGATTCCATTTCATGCATAAAAATCGTAAATCTATCAGTCTGTCAGGAAGCCATTATACAAAGAGAATATATGTAAATACTATTCTACTAATTAGTTTAGCATTTTGTTTCGAGTCGATGTTTCACACGCTTTTGGATGGTGTTATCAAACCCTACGTATTTGACGCCACGTTTCAAGTGACATTTCAATTAAATACCGATTTTACCGAGTAATCAGTTCAACATCTCAGATGATTTTACCTAGGAAGAGAGGCTGTTCTAGAAACTTCGGTAAATAACACCGTCTTCTTCCCTCAGAAAGGCCGATTTAGGTAAGCGAATATACGGCTGTATCCTTTTATAATGTTCAGTCTGTTTAACCTGCAAAAACTACTTATTGCTAAAAGCCCAAATAACCCGTTCTTAGGCGACGATTTCTCTGCCATCTCAGAATACAACATCTTCATCAAAATTCCTAACAAAACATCAGTTACAATCTCTCATCCCAAGCACGTACCCTTTTTAAAGCATAAAAGCTGCACAAAATCCTATTACTGCTACAAGTATCATATCAGAATTTAAATCGAAATTTCAGCAGCTTTTATATCGAGTTCTTAATTCTCAACTGGGCTACTTAGATTCTGAGTTATTTGCATATAACAGGATTAAACAACGAAAATTAACCTCACTCTTAATTACTTACTTTAAATTGAAGCAAATCGAATTTCTAAAGATTCATATTCTACATATTTCCACATGCTACTGTGACAACTACTATTTTTTTATTGTAGGCTGGCTTGAAGTGGGAAACTAGTTATCGGAATAATTTTTACAAATTTAGCTCAGATATGTACTAAAATTTTAAATATATGATTGGTTCGGGGATTTGACAGTGTTTTTAAGCATTTTCAGATTACGGATCGGTTGTCTCGTTGCATAATGACTGTGGCAGCCATTATTTTTGAAGTAAGAGGCAAGTCTACAGCTGTCGGCACTTTTAATAAACTACTTCATTCTCGAGTGGGTTTTTATAAACGTTAGCCGCGTGGGAAAAGCCGAGCGTTCTTGGGCGCTGCAGTCATGGACTGTGCGGCTGGCCCCGGCGGACGTTTGAGTCCTCCCTCGGCCGTGGATGTGTGTGTTTGTCCTTAGGATAATTTAGGTTAAGTAGTGTGTAAGGTTAGGGACTGATGACATTAGCAGTTAAATCCCGTAAGATTTCACATACATTTGAACATTTTTTATACACGTTAATCGCCTTGTTTTCCTCTCTCACGTGGTGGAATTCGATGTTTTGTATCTCTACTCCTTCGGCTTTTAAAACTGCGATAGCTCTGTTGGGAAACAAGTAACTTCGTGTTGGCTATAGTACGTTTCGTGACTCCTATCGACCGGAAATTGTTCTGACAACGGAAAAAAGGGGTTTTACATCTCTTGTCAGCAGGTTTTTAAGCCACTTTCGTTTGCTACGATTTTAATCAACACATATACTCATCGATACAACACATCTCGCCATAGATCTGTACAAGTCTCAAGCAATATTCAGAGCCTATAAAACTTGTCAATGTAGGTTAGCGTGAATTGCTCATAAGACACAAATCTGTGAAAGGTGAAATAAAACATACTACCTCTTCGAACAGAATTCAGGCACGATACTCATGGAGTGTTTCACTGGAAGGCGGTCACGCAGACGCTCCGGCCACAAGTCGCGCATAAAATTCAACAGGTTAACAAGCTAGGGAGATTTTATTATACTTGCTTGTGCGAACCGATGGAGCACTGGCCGTAAAACATTTAGATTTATTTTATACTTGTAACTTTTTCCTGTTTCCTCGTTTCTCATCTCACGAGCGTTACTTTTTATGTTTACACAAATGACCACCGTTCTTTTAACTTTTTCATTAGTTATTATTACAACAATTGTAGCTCAGCACTAGTTAGTTCACAGTGAACGTTTAAAGGAATTGTGATGTGAAGAAAACGAAACGTCACGTAAAGGTTTACATTGGATGTTCTTTACGATTTCTGTAAAGGTCCAACTCAAGACCAAGACCTAGAATCGCTTAGTTCCAACTTTTTGTGACCACCTGCGTTCAAAAGAGACATTTTACATCTGGTTTACAGAGTTTCGTCGTAATCGTGCTCCCTTCCGCAATGAATTTCGTGAAGGTCGACCATAATCGGCTATTTTTATAAAAAAAAAAAAGAAAAAGAATTCGATGCACTGCCTGAGTAAAGTCGATTTTCCATGAATGTTTAGCTGTGGAAAAGATCTGTTCACTATGGATTTCGCTGTTATTGACCCAAGATCGAAGATAGGTTCGTGGTAATTTGTGTAAGGAAACGCTATCATTTGACCAAAGAAATTAAAAATTCGTTTGCAACATTTAACAGGGGACAAATTTTAGTTATATTTGTACGAGCCGCTTTTATCGCCTGTCTGGCAGTTCCGAGATGACGCGAAATCAACAAAAGTGGCTCGTTTGCGAAGCCTTTCAAGAAAATGGTTTGTTTCTTCGGTTATGCAGGATATATCAGGACCATTGCCTCAGAAAACCGAAAAATAGTTAATGCTGAACGCTACACAACAATTTATTTGTTACAAGCAAGAGAAGAAATCAGGAAAAACAGCATACGATGCATAATTCTCCAAAACGACACCATTATTCACACACAACGTCAAACATAAGATTATTCGACGAAAATAAGCATCCACCTATTATATCGTTGCCCATATTAACAGGATTTGTCTGCTTACTTCAAACAATATTGGGGGCACAGCAATTTTCATGAACTCTTAAGTCCGCCGCTCGTGGTCTCGCGGTAGCGTTCTCGCTTCCCGAGCACGGGGTCCCAGGTTCGATTCCCGGCGGGGTCAGGGATTTTCACCTGCCTCGAGATGACTGGGTGTTTGTGTTGTCCTCATCATTTCATCATCATCCAGGAAAGTGGCAAATTGGGACTGAGCATAGATTGGGTAATTGTACGGGCGCTGATAACCGCGCAGTTGAGCGCCCCACAAACCACACATCATCATCATCATCACATGAACTCTTAAGATACCAACACTAAATAAAATGTTTCCAAGATTACTTCCAAAGCATACAGAAACGTTCAAATATTAAATACGGATATACTGGGACATAATAAAGCTATTTGTAGCATACTTGCTTTTACTTGTTTTCGCATAAATGTAAAAGGCGGCCTTCCTGATAATTTAGAATATCGTGATGATTTTAAGCACAAAGAATACTTCTAACTTTGCGGATCTAAAAAAATATCTTTGGTCCGCTCTTGATGCACGTTAGTCTTTAATATTGCTGCCTGTATTATGTCGTAAGTAAGTTTGCAATTTGTGTTAATAAATATTATACCATTCTTGTCTCTCCACCAACTTCCATACTGCATTCCTTTTTCTTCTTTTACTTCACCAAAACAAAATCCGCTCCTTAAACGAGACTTTTATAACCTTTATGAAACGTCCCCTTAGAAAAATTAATGAATTACTGTGCTGATAAACTTCTTACATTATTTGATTTTCAAACAACTGAGCAGAACTGAACGTACTCAGACATTTCTCTCTTTACTTATTCTGATCAACACTAAACTGACACACAATATTTTTAGCGCAACGCAATCTGACTTTCAATAATACCTACAAAAGAATGGCCCTGACTGACAATAACCTATACCTTTCAGGAATCACTTACCTCACAAAAATCTTCGTTACTCGAACTACTGCAATACAGCGAGCGCCACTACTGCCAGCTAAATAAAAGATTCTAACTACTGAAGGGACTAATTACTGATGGACATAGTTAGCAAATGAAAGATTTTGATAAAGAACAAACAATTTATTTACCATAATAGTGTTCAAAAGTCACAATACAGGGTGTCCCAGCTATCTTGTCCACCCAAACTATCTCTGGAACAATAATAGCTATGGGAAAACGACTTTCACCGGTATCAATGTAGGGCTGGGGCCCATGAATGTACATATTTGGAAACATTCTAAAACGAAAGCATATGTGTTTTTAATGTGGTGTCACCGGCAGACACCACACTTGCTAGGTGGTAGCCTTTAAATCGGCCGCGGTCCGTTAGTATACGTCGGACCCGCGTGTCGCCACTATCAGTGATTTCAGACCGAGCGCCGCCACACGGCAGGTCTAGAGAGACTTCCTAGCACTCGCCCCAGTTGTACAGCCGACTTTGCTAGTGATGGTTCACTGACAAAATACGCTCTCATTTGCTGAGACAATAGTTAGCATAGCCTTCCGCTACGTCATTTGCTACGACCTAGCAAGGCGCCATTACCAGATACTATTGATGCTGTAAAACATGTACCGTCAAGAGCGATGTTCACCATTTATGGATTAAAGTTAAGTATTCCAACAGCTACGTCCTTTTTTGCTAAAGTCTAACTTCCTTGTCATGTTCCAGGCCTCACGCCAGCCTGCGTGAGCTAAAACGCCTGCCTTTCGGCTTCCTGTCATAGTGGGTTGGCTCTCTTGCCAATCCACAACATTTAACACAAACTTATGTTTTTTTTAAATGGACCTCCTATATTTTTTCTTCAGCAATCCATAGCATGACAAAGCACATACACAATGACGTTGATTGCATCGCAATATTCCCATTACACCCCGAGATATTAAGACGCGAAGTTGACGCTTGAAACACCCGACATGCGCTGCTGGCGCACGTCCTGGGGCTCAGGCGTGAACCCCATGCTGCCCGTAATCGCAGCAGACCGTATTATTCGTTTCGGACCTCTCAATAAGAATGGAGGTGTGATTACACATGTCAATCACATCGCGATTACGGGCAGCATGGGGTTCACACCTGAGCCTCAGGACGTGCGCTAGCAGCGCATGTCGGGTGTTTCAAGCGTCAACTTCGCGTCTCAATATCTCGGGATGTAATGGGAATATTGCGATGCAATCAACGCCATTGTGTATGTGCTTTGTTATGCTATGGATTGCTGAAGAAAAAATATAGGAGGTCCATTTAAAAAAACATAAGTTTGTGTTAAAAAACACATATGCTTTCGTTTTAGAATGTATCCAAATATGTACATTCATGGGCCCCAGCCCTACATTGATACCGGTGAAAGTCATTTTCCAATAGCTGTTATTGTTCCAGAGATATTTTGGGTGGACAAGATAGCTGGGACACCAGTCTTACAAATTTACTGTCTCTGATGGACACACCTCCAGATCATCCGCTCTCAAAACTCCGCCATCTCTCTCCCCACATCCACCACTGCTGGCGGCTCACCTCCAACTGCGCAACGCTACGCGCTGTTAACAGCCAACTGCCCAACACTACAATAGCACATTCGAACAATGCAAACCAGCCAGAGACTGCACACAGCACAGTCAGTGATTTTCATATAGAGCGCTACGGGGCGTTACCAACATAAGAACCTAAAGTCTACTTACATAACCGGCCACAGACTGCACACAGCACAGCCAGTGACTTTCATATAGAGCGCTACGTGGCGTTACCAACATAAAAACCTAAACAGTCTACTTACACCTTTTTTGTTGTATGCTCTTTTCACAGATTCGTCCATTGTACAGTTATACCGCTACAGTTTTCTAAATACACATTCAGCTTCCTGCATAATTATATAAGGTTCGTTACTATTATGACGTTCTACAATTTCTCTTTATGAGGTAATCCAGAGAACAATACTCGTATTTCCAATCCTCATTGTAATGTTTGTCCTCTCTTTCTTTTATTTAAGTTGCAGTATAATGTATGTGGGGGGAGAACCCCAAAGTTCTCCATCTTAGAAGACTTGACATACATGCTACACATGACAAGTAACAATGCATATAAATGATTTATTGAGGAGCATAATACGATAGCATCTTTACCTAAAAATGTTGATTCGTGGCTGCAATTAGACTTTACTACATAGAGACACTACATTAAAAACAATGATTTCTGTCTAAGGTTTATTTACGATGACAAATGACGATATCTTTAGTTCTTGAACTTAGTGAATTCATCCCTACATTTTAAAGAGTGACAAGTTATGTCATGTGTGTGGTTAGGAATATGCCCGAAATGCTATGCTCTCTTGTAAGGACCTAGATCTCAGTCCATATGGCGCGTCAACATTCACGAAACCATTCAAGAACATCTTAATGGTAACCGAGTATATAACTGAAATAACACTGCCCAACTTTTAAGAGAGGTATGAAATATCGAAGACATAATCTTAAACACGTTCTGGTGTCGGAGGTGCCGGGTGGCCTTTTATTTTATTGCTTGTCTTCAAAAAGTCAGCAACTGTACCGTGCTGGTGGCAGTGCCGGGAGTTTTGCATTATCTGCTGGTAGCATTCTCCCAACTCTGTCCATATGTTTCTCGTCAGCGATGATGTCGGTGTTTGGCGAGAATACTAAAAACATGTGCCCAGCAGCATACAGAAAGCAGTGAATAATTTTTCCATTTGCATCCAATTATGTGGGAATGAAAGTTGAAAACAACAGGTACTTGAATAGGACTGACTTTAATTTTGTTATTTTTGTTATTTATACTGATTTTTTCTTATTTTATTTTACGTACTTTAATATAAAATCACACATCATGTACGCAAGACCAAATATGTTACTGAACTTCTTTGACCTGTACTCCTTGGTTCTCAGTGCATGTGAAAAATATTTTCACTATACAGGCCGTACCTCGCTCACACATGTCCGTAGGTATGGAGGGGACAACTTGTGTTATGTGTTGTGTAAGATCATTAATGTTTGTTAGTCTTGCTGCATAGACGGGTTCCTTCACCACTCCCCATAGCCAGAAATTAAATAGAGTCAAGTCAGTGACTGTGGTGGCCATTCCAAAGGGCCAGCCCTTCCAGTCCAGCGTCTGCCAAATGTTTCGTTCAGGTAATGTCAAACTCTTTATGAGTAATGTGGTAGTGTGGCATCTTGCTGGAAGTAACATGACGTTACGATATGAGGGGGAAGATTATCAGCAACAAAAGTTTGCAACATATCTATCCTATTACAGTATAATGATTAAAAAAAATATGGGCCAAGTACTCCAAAATACGAAAAACCACACCATATCTTGCTTTTCGGAGAGGGTCTACTGTGTTTTCTTAGTTCATGGGGATTGTCTGTAGTCCAACAGATGCAACTATGATAATTATGTGGCTTCCTCCGACCTAAAGAATACATCATTAGGGTCTACATGCACCATTTCCAATAACACATCTGTATCTCGTAAGCGAGCAATTTTATCAGCGTCTGATAGTGCCTGTATCATTTGAATCTGATTCGGCTACATCCCCAGATCGAGATAGAGAATTCTCAAGACGCATGTGGTGCCATACGTGTGGTAACATCTCTTTTGACAACAATCTACAACGCTTCTCCTTCGTCGAATGTCATTATCAGGAACTAAACTACTTTGGTTTTTCCAGTTTCAAAATTCTTTGCCTACCATTTTTCTCTTAAATCATGTAATTTCTTTCCTTTTATGTTTATACTTGTACACTGAAGTACACAGCTGAAGCACTATCAAGAACGAAATCATCTTTCATGAACAGCATGTTTTTGAAGAAATAACATGAGTCTGATTGTGACATCCTAGTATCTGTGCGAATTAAATTATGTCCATTTCATTCGTAATGCTCCTTAACGACAGGACCACATTCACATGACATTTATATCCACACCGTACGAATAATAGTTTTTATCAAGTGGATACGTAATCGTAATTGAATTACTGCATTTTTTAACAGAAACTGAAGTTTATTTTTACAAGTATGCCTGCCTATTACGTACGACGCTGTATTATATAAAGACAAGGATAGCAGTAAAAGTCTTACCTTCGTGACGCCATTCCGTCCAGCCTCATTATAGAGGGAACGACGTTTATCGGAGGATGGTCCTTCAGCTACATCTATTATCACAACAGCGGAGCCGGCTGGAGTGGCTGTGCGGTTCTAGGCGCTACAGTCTGGTTCAAATGGTTCAAATGGCTCTAAGCACTATGCGACTTAACTTCTGAGGTCATCAGACGCCTAGAACTTAGAACTAATTAAATCACACACATCCATGTCCGAGGAAGGATTCGAACCTGCGACCGTAGTGGTTGCGCGGTTCCGGACTGAAGCGCCTAGAACCGCTCGGCCACTCCGGCCGGCTGCCTCAATGAAATCGAAACGGCAGTAACTAGCATTTTTCGGTCAAACTTCGTACATTGTGAATCATATGTCTTTAATGTAGCAGTCGATCAGCTTCTTACAAGAATGAGAAACAATTCCGTCATTCGTACCTATTGTACACATCAAAAACAACAAAATGTAGGGAATCGGTAAAGTACCCTCTCTGAAGCGAGTATATTATTCACTGGTTAAGTTCTGTAGATACAGAATATGGTTGATTGCAGAAATATTGTGTCTGTATATTCACACCAGGTTCTTCACCTGAGATTTATTTCGTCATGTAATACGCCTGGAGAAATAGAGGTATCTCAAGTCGAGTATGTTTTATACAACAGTGCCGTCAAGGACGACTTCGTTCCAATATAATACTCTGCGGCGTTGGCCCCTTCCTTAGCTTACAATTACAGCGGATTTCTCGACCAGCACAAAGTCCCATGCGACTGGAAAAGGCGTAGGTGAGTTCTGTATAAAAGAAAGCTAAGAGAGCCAGATTACAGAACACTATCCTGAATCGTTTTGCTGCAGAATTCTTGACCATATTCTGAGTTCGAATATCATAAATTTCCCTAAGACAAGAAAGAGTATGACCAAGATTATCACGGCTTTAGAAAACATCGCTCGTGCGAAGTTCAGCTTACTCTTTTATCACATGATATACAAATAACTTTGGATAAAGGGTAACAGACGAAGTACATATTTCCGAAAACCATTTGACTCGGTGCCCCACTGCACACCGTTAACGAACATACGAGAACAGGAAATAGGATTACAGATATGTGAGTGGCTCCAATACTTCTTAAGTAATAGGAACCCGTACGTTGTCGTCGACGAAGAGCCTAGGTTATCGTCAGGAGTGCCTCAAGGAAGAGTGATGGCACCGCTATTATTTTATATATACGGAAATGATCTAGTGGTTAGGATGGGCAGCAGTCTGCTGTTGTTTCTGATGATATGGTGTAAGGGAAGGTTTCGAAGTGGGAGAGTACAGAATGACTTAGCCAAAATTCCTAGTTGGCGTGATGAATTGAATCTATCTGTAAATGTAGAAAAATGTATGTTAATGTCGATCACTAGGAAAAAGAAACCCGGAACGTTAGGATATAATATTATTAGTGTCCTGCTTGACCCAGCCACTTCTCTTAAATGTCTGGGAGTAACGATGTAAGGCGGTATGAAATGGAATGTGTATGTGTGGATTGCGGTAGGGGAGGCGAATGGTCGGATTCTGTTTATTGGGAGAAATTTGGGAAAGTGTGGTTCATCTGTAAAGGAGACAACATATAGAATGCTAGTGAGACCTGTTCTTAAATAGTGCTCGAGTGTTTGGGATCCGCAGCAAACCGCATTAAAGGAAGACATCGAAGCAATTCAGAGGAGGGCTGCTGGACTTATTACTGGTAGGTTCGAACAACATGCCAGTATTGTGGAGATGCTTCGGGAACTCAAATGGGAATCGCTAGAGGGAAGACGATGTTGTTTTCAAGCAAAACTAATGAGAAAATTTAGAGGACCGGAATTTGAGACTGACTACAGAACTATTCTAAAACCACCAACATACATTATGTGCAAGGACCACGAAGATAAGATACGAGAAACTAGGGCTCCTACGGAGGCGTATAGACAGTCGTTCTTCCCTCGCTCTATTTGCAGGTGGAACAAGAAATGAAATGACTAATAGTAGTAGAGGGTAGGCTTCACCTCCTACCGTACAATGGGTTGCGAAGTATGTATGCAGACGCAGGACACCATCTATCCCTGGGGATCGTACCTGTCGAAAAGCAAAACAGATTCAGTAGACCTTGCTCCCCGACAACACGACTTTGCGTTTAAAATGAAATTGTGTTAAAAATAGGTTTGTTTTGACCGGCGCAAATCATTATTAAAGCCTTAGTGCACTTTTGCTAGGAACGGCAATGACAGCCTTCTCAGCACTCGTTGCAGCCTTGTGATAGATAAGGTGCGGTGTTATCTCTCGCAGACCGGTTCCTGTGCTTGCTCACCGTCTTGAACTGTACATATAAAATCGGATCTATTATATGACAAATATTTTAAATTCTTCTGTGGAAACACTTAGTACAGCGAATTCTGTTCGACTCAAATCAATAAATACGAGGACTGTTTCTGAATTACCTTTATCCTCGGACGTTTCCCAGACAATGGAATGTCTCCATATGTAACATCCCAGTCTTTCATTTTAGTATTTAATGAGGTATAGACATCATTGCCCATGACTTTCAATTGTTTCTTGCTACAACATACTGTCCTGGTAAAAAACTACAATATTGTAAAAGTTAATGTGAAATGTGCCCACCCTCTGACGTTATGATGCCTTGAATTCTGCTGGGTACACTTTTAATGAGGCATTTGAATATCTGAGGAGAAATAGCAATCCAATCTTTCACAACAGTCGAAACCAGTGATGTGAGGTGCTCGGGTCTGGAGTAAAGTCGACGTTCTAACTCATCCCAGATGTGTTGCAGCAAGTTCACGCCGCCAATCGAGGCATTCCAGTAAATTTCAGGAATATTATTATCCACGAACCATTGTTTCACAGATACTGCTTTAAGATAGAGTGTATTATTAGTTTGATAAAAACATTCATTGCCCCCTAACTGCTCCTCTACTATAAGTAGCTCGAAATATGGTAAAACGTCTTTATATCCTTTTGCATTCAGCGTCTTCTCAAGTGTAATAACGAGACAAAGCAATAACAACGAAAAACAGTCCCATACTGCAACATCTTCACCTCCATACCTCACTGACGACAGGTAGCATATTCCTCTCCAAACCACTCATTTCCAATGACGCATTGTCCAATGGCGTTTCTCTTTACAGCAACTCTAGTGTTGCTTAGAACTGACTGCAGAAATGTGTCGACCATTACACACCATTCATTTTAAAGTCGTTTGCAGTGCGCTTTTTTAAAAGCTTGATGTGCATTTTTAATCGAGAAACCTGCAGAAGTAGCTTGTTTTGCTTTTCCCAAATCACCTGTAGGATATTTTATACCATCTGAAACAAAAAATGGATAGAAAACTTCCTGGCAGATTAAAACTGTGTGCCGGACCGAGACTCGAACTCGGGACCTTTGCCTTTCGCGGGCAAGTGCTCTACCGGAGCACTTGGTAGAGCACTTGCCCGCGAAAGGCAAAGGTCCCGAGTTCGAGTCTCGGTCCGGCACAAAGCTTTAATCTGCCAGGAAGTTTCATATCAGCGCACACTCCACTGCACAGTGAAAATCTCTTTCTAGAAAAAATGAATAGTATTGTGTGAATCACTTGCAGTGGGAAATGAAGATCAGTGTTCAATGATGGTCAGTGATCAGTGAAGGTTAGTGATCATTGATGGTCAGTGAACAAGGATATTCAGTGATCAATAATGGTTTGTGAACGACGGTGATCAGAGATCAATGATGGTCAATTTGACTGCTATCACCCTATATGTTTGAACCCTTAATAAATAGCTATATGACGCAAAGTACAACTTATCTTCATGTCAATTCAAGCGCCCTAACAGAATGTTTAGGAAACTCTAACAACGTGCATAGATTAAGACTTAATTGGCACATGGTCGGTTCGCACAACAATGTTTCCTCAGGCACTGCATCCCATCATCATTTATAACAATGTGTGATGCCACATGGCGAACCCCGTGTAAGAGATCCTGCGTATCTGGGGATGGGAGATAGTATACATCCGCTGTATTCACCCGATGTGAGTCCGTGCGATTATGACCTGTTCTCCAAAATGAAGGAAACTCTTCATGGCACACACGCGCACTGAAACACAAGAGAAGACATCATTTGTGCCATAGGGCGGTCCTTACGAGACATCATCGGAGATGGACGAATTCAATGTGTACTTCTGTGAGCGGAAGGTGATCGAGAAGTGGGGCATGTAATACGGTGAACTCCTGTTAATAAAGTCTGGTATGAATTATAGCCGCGTTGCCACTACTTTTTACCCAGCCTTGTAGTGTGCGGCAATTACTTGCGATTTGTACTAACAGTTTCTTGCTCGATCTCCAAACAACAACTGACAAAGCTACCTCACACTAGGCCTCTTAAATACTGTTGCGTTCACAATCAAGAGTAACATTAATTTACAAATACACTCTTTTTCATGATGGAGTCATTGTATCGCTCAGATTTCATGTGGTTTCTAAATAAATATGGACGGTTCGCCACGATTTTCCTCTTTTTAAGAATGTGCATGTTGTGTCTCTGATTCACAATAAATTTCAGGGTCTTCCCTCCAGAAGTATTTTGCCCTTTTGGAAACCAGGCTCCGATTCACAAGAAATTTGTGGTGGGGAATCCCTTCAAGACCCTTTTTTTTCTTTCTTTATGAGTAAGTCTCACCACTCTGGGACTTTGAAAGAATATACTTTTTTTAACTTAACACAGAACACCAACTCAGCTCGTAGACAGAGAGAGTGGCTTGAGTGTTTTGCAGTCAGGATGGGACCCAATAGCAAAAGCCCCGAAAGAACAGTCTTAAAAGTCAGGTGTTGAAAACTCCGTGAAACATTCGCAGTAAACTGGACTTGCTACAAAAACGACATGCAGAAGCTGTTTCTCAAGGGCTAGACAGATTGAAAGAGCTATTCCGAATGGAGAATAAGACATACATAGACGAATCAGACGATATTAAAGAAAGTAAAATACTTATGAAACCAGAGTAAGAAGCAAATGATAGTGATGGAGATGAAGTAGGACTAGAAGAGGAAGTTATGCGAGGGGTACAAGGTAAGCTGGCAAAATTATTTCGTAGTAAACCAATAGACAGAACGTTTAATACTGTACATGGCATTAGATTTGAACCAACAGCAAGAGTGTGTATTATTGGTAATTCACTAGTAACTGTCAAAGGAGATTATTTAATAATTCACAATGTACAATACTATGAAACAGGAGAATTACAAATCTATCATCCAAAATTGTTGTTGTTGTAGTCTTCAGACCAAAGACTGGTTTGATGCAGCTCTCCATGCTACTCTATCCTGTGCAAGCCTTTTCATCTCGAAGTAACTACTGCAGCCTACATCTTTCCGCCTCTGCATACTGCATTCATCTATTGGTGGCCCTCTACGATTTAACCCCTCCCCCCCACACCCAACACTTCGTTCTAGTACTAAACTGGCTGTCCTTCGACGTCTCAGAATGCTTCCAACCAACCAATCCCTTTTTCTAGTCAAGTGGTGCCACAATTTTTTTTCTCCCCAATACAGTTCAGTACCTCCTCATTAGTCACGTGTTCTAGCTACCTAATCTTCAGCATTCTTCTGTAAAATTACATTCCAAAAGCTTTTATTCTCTTCTTGTCCAAACTGTTTATCGTCCATGTTTCACTTCCATACATGGCTCCGCGCGGGGTAGCTGTGCGGCTTACGGCGCTTTGTCACGGTTCGTGCGGCTGCCCCCGTCGGATGTTCGAGTCCTCCCTCGGGCATGGGTGTGTGTGTGTGTTGTCTTAGCGTAAGTTAGTCTAATTAGTGTGTAAGCCTAGGGACCGATGACCTCAGCAGTTTGGTCCCGTAGCACCTTACCACAAATTTACAATTTACCATACATGGCTACACTCCATACAAATATTTTCAGAGAAGACCTTTTGACACTTAAATCTATACTCGATGTTAACAAATTTCTCTTCATCAGAAATGCTTTTCTTGCCATTGCCAGTCTACATTTTACAACCTCTCTTCTTCGAACATCGTCAGTTATTTTACTGCCCAAATAGCAAAACTCATCCAGCTGGAGTGTCTCATTTCCTAATCTCACTCCCTCAGAATCACCTGACTTCATTGGACTACATTCCATTATCCGCGTTTCGCCTTTGTTGATGTTCATCTTATAGTCTCCTTTCAAGACCCTGTCCGTTTCGCTCAGCTGCTCTTCCAAGTCATTTGCCGTCTCTGACAGAATTACAGTGTCATCGGCAAACCTCAAAGTTTTTATTTCTTCTCCCTGGACTTAAATTCCTACTCCATATTTTTCTCTTGTTTCCCTTGTTGCTTGTTCAGTGCACAGATTGAATAACATCAGGGATTGGTTAGAACCGTTTCATGCTCCCTTCTGAACCACGGCTTCCATTTCATGCACTCGACTCTTAAAACTACAATCTCGTATGGGTTCAAATTGTAAATAGTCTTTCGTTCCCTGTATTTTACCCCTGCCACCTTTAGAATTTGAAAGAGAGTTTTCCAATCTAAGTCAACAAATGCTATGAACATTGGTTGGTCTTTCCTTAACCTATCTACAATGAGAAGTCGTAGTGTCAGTACCACCTCACACGTTCCTACACTTCTCCGGAATCCAAACTGAAATTCTCCGGGGTCGGCTTCTGCCAGTTGTTCCATTCTCCTCTAAAGAAATCGTGTTAGTATTTGACAAACGTGACTAATTAAACCTATAGTTCGGTATTTTTCACCTGCTTTCTTTGGAATTGGAATTATTATATTCTTCTTGAAGTCTGAGGGTATTTCATCTGTCTCATAAGTCCTGCTCACCTGATAGAAGAGTTTTGTCATAGCCGTCTCTCCCAAGGCTATCAGTAGTGCTAACGGAAAGTTGTCTACTCCCAAGGCCTTCTTTCGTCTTAGGTCTTTCAGTGCTCTCCCAAATTTTTCACGCAGTAGTTTATCTGCCATCTCATCTTCATCTACGTCCTCTTACATTTCCATAATACTGACCTCAAGTGCATCTCTTTTGTATGGACCCTACATATACTACTTCCACCTTTCCGCTTTCCCTTCTTTGCTTAGGATTGGTTTTTCAACTAAGCTCTTGATATTCATACAGGTGGTTCTCTTTTCTCCAAAGGTGTCTTTAATTTTCCTGTAGGTGGCATCTGGTTCTACCCTAATGATAGATGCTTCTACGTCCTTGCTTTTGTATTCTAGCCATTCCTGCTTAGCCATTTTGCAATTCCGGTCAGTCTCCTTTTTTAAACGTTTGTATTCCCTTTCGCCTGCTTCATTTACTGCGTTTATATATTCTCTCCTTTCATCAGTGAAATTCAATACCTCATGTATTACCCAAGGATTTATACTAGCCCTCGTCATTTTGCCTTCTTAATCCCACACTGCCTTCACTATTTCACTCTCAAAGCTACAAATTCTTTTTCTTCTACTGTATTCCTCTCCCCTGCTCCTGTCAATCGTTCCGTAGTGCTCCCTCTGAAACTCTATGCAACTAATGGTTCTTTCAGTTTATCCAGGTCCCATATCCTTAAAATCCTACCTTTCTGCAGTTTCTTCAGTTTTAATGTACAGTTCATAACCAGTAAATTGTGGGCAGACTCCACATCTACCCCTGGAAATGTGTTACAGTTTAAAATGTGGTCCCGAAATCTCTGCCTTACCACTATATAATCATTCTGAAAGCTTTCGGTGCCTCCAGGTCTCTTCCACATATACAACCTTCTTTCATGATTCTTAAATCAAGTGTTGGCTATAATTAAATTATGCTCTGCACAAAATTCTACCAGGCGGCTCCCTCTTTCATTCCTTTCTCCCAGTCCATATTCACTTACTATTTTTCCTTCTCTTCCTTTTCCTACTATCGAATTCCGCTCCCCCATGACTATTAAATTTTCATCTCTCTCAGGTTTCTGAACAGTATCTTTTATCTCGTCATACATATCTTCAATCTCTTCATCATCTGCGGAGCTAGCTAGCGTGTAAAATTATACTAATGTGGTGGGTGGGAGCTTCATGTCTCTCTAGGCTACAATAATGCATTCACTATGCTGTTCATAGTAGCTTATCGGCGTTCCTATTTTTTTACTCATTAATAAACCTACTCCTGCACTACCGCTACTTGGTTTTGTGTTAATACCTGTATTTACCTGACCAGAACTCCTGTTACCCCTGCTACCGAAATACACTAACTCCCACTATATATAACTTTAACGTATCCATCCCCCTTTTAAAATTTTGTAACCTACTTGTCCGATTAAGATATATGACATTCCGCACCCCGATCCGTAGAGCGCTTGTTTTGTTTCTTCTGGTAACGACATCCTCCTGAGTAGTCCTCGCCCGGATATTCGAATGGTATTTAACCCAAGAATATGCCATCACCATTTAAACTTACAGTAGAGCAGCATGTCCTCGGGAAAAATTACGGCTGTAGTATTCCCTTGCTTACAACCGTTCGCAGTACTAGCACAGAAGGCCGTTATGGTTGATGTTATAAGGTCAGAGTCAATCACGCAGACTCTTGTCCCTGCAACTACAGAAAAGGCTTCTGCCCCTCTTCACGAACCACACGTTTGTCTGGCCTCTCAACTGATATCCTTCCTTTGTGGTTGCAACTAAGGTATGGCTATCTGTAACGCTGAGGGACGCAAACCTCGCCACCAACGGCAGGGTCCATGGTTCATGGAAAGTAGATCTCCTGAAACGAGACCTTCAAAATTATGATAACATTCTCAAGGATGCCAACATTCATAAGCAAAGCTATCTTTTCTATAGACGAGTAAATTCCGAGAGAGGTTATAAATACATCCATATCGCTAAGGTTGTGTTGGATAAAACTGGTGGATCATTATTTAGAGGTGATGTCATACATATCAGCATGGGTGAGAACGCAATTTGAGACACGAAACCAGCCGTGCCTAATGCTGGCTACAAAAAATTTCGCCAGGTTTTCTCAGAGGGTAAGAAGAAGGAGAAGAAGAAGACACAATTCGAAATTCATGTACTTCAAATATTCATCTGACTTCTTTATCGAAGACTGGGTCAGCTATTCCAAAAGGAGTCAGAGACGACAAGTGAATGTATACATGAAAGCAGAAGGTGGAGAAGGAGAAGGAGGAGGAGGAGGAGCAAGAGGATGATTATGATTACGATGGAGTGGAAGAAGAGAATGATGACATTCACAAATGCAAGATGGCCTCTAACAAATCGCCAACCCATTTAGATCTGAATAAATTGGTGGAATAATAAGTATTCTTACTAGCTTTAAAACCAATAAGCAATAATTCCCAATAGAATGAAGTAATTGAATGAAATCTTCGAAAAGCATTGATTATTGCCTAAAAGCTTATGAAAATACCAAGGTGAAAGATTAGATTTGGAAACAGTCCATGTGGTTATGGATTTGGATCCAGCAGCATGCGGTGGATAATGAGCGAGAGCTGTATTCACTTCCGCAAACTATTAAAAAATATCTGAGCAAGAACTGCTTCAAGCACGTGGAGTGAGGCAAACAAAGCTAGTTCCAGATGACATCCTGCAAGGCAGATGTGCATAATATTATCTCTCTCAAAGACACCAGCATGTCTGCCGTCGCTGCTAAGACACAGGGCGCAAAAGACGTCACAACCAAATTTGGAGCAACGGTGCAGGTTCATCTGTACAAGTGCAATATATATCACTATTCAGATCATCCAACATCAGTCCCGCCGAACTGATCTTTCTCAACGGCTCTAATTTGTGCATAGTACATGGTGGCAGAGAGAGTAACACGGACACAGTCGATTTTTAAAAAACCTGTTACATAACTGCTTATGAAAAAGTAAATTTTTCTGTGAAAACTATTATTTTTATGTGTTGTTTGTTTTTCCTTTCATTCCCTGAGTACTAGAGTGATTGTTTCTCCTATCATTCCTTCAGCAAAATATTATTATGATAAGTTCTGAGAATGTATTTCTGTGAGAAAGGCACAAAATGACTAGTACCTATCACATGTTTGTAAGTTGGATATAAAATTTGAGGTATTAAATGCGTTTATGAGTATACAGTCCTTATCTTTGACCTTGGAATCATTGTAATTATTATGCCAGAAATATTTGTGTGAGGTAAATAATGCATAACTTCGACACTGACATAAGTTTAATATTAAATCCCAGTTATTTTGGTGTGTGCGTTGTACATTCACGTCTACATCAGTACTCTGCGACCCACCTGAAGGTGTGCGGCGGAGTTCACTTCTGTTACCACTAGGACCTCTCCCTGTTCCACTAACTAGCAAATGGCATGTGGGAAGAATGTTTGTCGGTAAGCCTCTGCATTAGGTCAAATTTATCGAATTTTTTCGCCATAGTCATTTCGCGAGATGTATGCACGACGATGCAATGTGTTGTCCGACTCTTCACGGAAAATACTCGTTCAAAATTTCAGTGCTAAATCCCTCCGTGATGCACAAGACCTGCCACTGGGATCAGTTGAACATCTCTGTAACGCTCTCACACCGAGCAAACGATCCCATGACGATACGAACCATTCTCCAAACGATCTTCTCTATCTCTTATACCAATCCTCCCTGGTAACGGTCGCGGACTCATGAACAACACTCAAGAACCGGTCGAACAAGTGCCTTTTAAGCCACTTCCTTCGCGGATGAGTTACAGTTCCTTAAGATTCTTTCTATGAATCTAAGTCTGCCATGTGCTTTTCCAACTACATTTCTCATGTGATCATTCCACTTAACGTCGCTCTGGATAGCTTCTCCTAGTTATTTTAGGGCACACACTGGTTACAGCAATGTGCCATAAAATTGTAGTAGGGCGGCAGTGGTTTTTTTCTTATGTATGCGTAACATTTTACGCTTATTTACCTTCGTGGTCAACTGCCAGTCACTGCACCATTCATAAATTCTCTGTAGGCCATATTGCAAATCGATAGTCTCTTCTGGTGTTGCTAATTTCTTGTAGACAACCGCATCGCCTACAAACTGTCTGAAAGAGCATCCGATACTTTCTACTAGATCATTTATATGCATTGTAAATAGTTACGGTCCTATTACATGCCCTTGTAGTACTCCGGAAATCACCTCTACATCTGTCAAATGTTCAAATGTATGTGAATTCCTAAGGGAACAAACTGCTAAGGTCATCGGTCCCTATACCTACACACTACTTAAAATAACTTACACTAACTTATGCTTAGAGCAACACACACGCCCATGCCCAAGGGAGGACTCGAAGCTCCGGCAGGAGGGGCCGCGCAGTCCGTGACATGGCGCCTCAAACCACGCGGCCTCTCTGCGAGGCCATCTGTCGATTTTGCTTCTTTAAGAACGGCGTGTTTAGCTATATCGGCAAGGAAGTCCTGAATCCAGTCGCGAATCGGGTCCGATGTTGGGTATGCTCGTACTTTTTTTCACTAAGCGGCAATGCGGGTCTGTGCCAAACGACTTCCTGGAGTCAATGAAAATGATATCACCCTAAACCTACTGATGACAAACAGCTGGAGTTGGCGTCTGCCGTAAAATATCTAGGCGTAACTATCCAGAACGACCTTAAGTGGTTGACCATATATAACAGATAGAAGGAAAAGCAGACACCAGTCTCAGATTCATCGGAAGAATCTTAAGGAAATGCTACTTATCCACGAAAGAAGTGGATTATAAGGCGCTTGTCCGCACGATTCTTGAGTATTGTTCATCTATCTGGGATACTTATCAAGTATGACTGATATAGGAGATAGAGAAGATCCAACGAAGAGGGGCGCGTTTCGCACGGGATCGTTGAGCTGGTGAGAGAGCGTTACGGAAATGCTAAACAAACTCCTCTGGCAGACGTTACAAGAGAGGTGTTGTGCATTACGGAGAGATCTACTACTGAAATTTCGTGACAGCAGATTTCAGTTGGACAAAATATTCCTCTCCCCCCCTCCCCACATACATCTCGCGTATTGACTACGAGGATAAAATTCGAGAAATTAGAGCAAATACACAGGCTTACCAACAATTATTCTTTCCACGCTCTGTTCGAGGGTGGAACAGGGTAGGAGGGATCAGATAGTAGTACGAAAAGTACCCTCCACCACACACCATTAGGTGGCTTGTGGAGTATGATGTAGATGAGAAAACCGTTGTCTACAGTGCTAGGACTCTTACGGAGGAAACGAGTGAGCTGAGTTTCACAGGATCTCTGTTCGTGGAAACCATGTTGATTTTTTACATGTATAGAAGAGATTTTTGTTCTCCAAAAACTTCATAATTCTGGAGCATAAAACATAGTCTGTAATTCTGCAACAAATTGACGTCAACGATATAGGCCTATAATTTTATACACCTATCATACGACCCTTCCTGAAAACGGGGATGACCTCTTCTTTTTCGCCGTTTGTATGTGCCTTTCGTTGCTCCGACGATCCACGGTTAAGTTGCTGCTTGAAGGTATGATGATTGAGAGGAGCGACCGAACTACTGTTTCGCAAGGCAGAATTCAGTATTTAGTCCTTCTCTCTTTCTTTCTGTGCTTGTATGATCATTGAGTGAGTGCATAGGTGATTTCGAATCGCTACCGGTTTTACGAAACACCAAAACCTCTTAGTGTTTTTTGTCACATCGGTTGACTAAATTTTACATTCAAAGTCATTGAAAACCTCTGCATTGATCTCCTTAAGCTCATTTTCTCTTCGTTCAGTTTATGCTTGTCTGGTAAGTTTTGATTTCTCTTGAATCTGTGATGAGGCTCTCTTTGTTTACATAGCCGTTTTCTACATAAACAAAGGGTACTTCACCACAAATTCTAGAGAATTCAAAACCTAGCTGTTGTGACTCTGGACCATATCTTGTGACTGTTGGTGGAGTACTTCGATTGACCTCTTTAACTGAATATCTCAAACTGGTCCCGTATATCTGACATAAGTAAATCATCACCCATCGAAGCAATGGTGAAAGAGTGGACTTGGCTAAGAAATCGGACACGAATTTCGATAAACGCAGTTTATTAGACATGTATAATTAAATTCATAATAAACATTGGGCTTAATAATCATTGAAAGCAGCGATTGGAACGACCTGATAAATCACTGTTAAAAGGGTACCGTAAGGAGGTGGCTGACAGACGGTACGCCGTGTATGTTTTATATAGATGATATCCGATGATGGTTTGGTGGAATGATATGCTGATGCTAATGGTTGAAATCTCCGATACAGCACAATTGAAGTTTGGAGTTGGAGACGCATTGGAAACGGTAAGTTTGAGGTTGCTAGTAAATAACATTTCTGTTTATCATACCTTGGCTGGCCGTGTTAGACAATTTGTCTAGCCTAACCAATGAGGAGCCACCGCATGTAATATGTGCTGGGTGCCAGGTTGTCATTAATAAAGTGCGTCATTGTTTGTCGAAAGTGCTTTCCGATAGCAGGTTTAATCTCTGCACTTACGCCGGCCGCTGTGGCCTAGCGGTTCTAGGCGCTTCAGTCCGGAACCGCGCTGCTGCTACGGTCGCAGGTTCGAATCCTGCCTCGGGCATGGATGTGTGAGATGTCCTTAGGTTAATTAGGTTTAAGTAGTTCTAAGTCTAGCGAACTGATGACATCAGATGTTAAATCGCATAGTGCTTAGAGCGATTTGAACCATTTTTTCTGCACTTCCTTGTGTTACACTAGTTACTTGGGGCTACCGCGTATTATTGCTGTTGCACTTGAGGCCGCGTTGCCGGCGTAGTATGTATGTGCACACGAGCACTTGGTTGTAGATAGGCTCGCACCAAGGGTTTATCATCATTTGCAGTTAAGCTGAGGGAGCTCACCTGATCTTTTATTGGTTCTTTTGTCAAACTGTTTGATACTGTGTTGCAAGTGGTCATTCTGAGCTGTGCCCAGAAGCTGAAATCTAGTGTTGTGCCTGCACTATAAACAACAGGAGTTGTTATTAAATATATCTGTGGTCAGGTTTCAATACAGTTTCCCTTTCAGCTGAGCCTGTTGTGATATTATCTTTGTTACTTGTGCCGGCCTGGTTCGGCGGCGTCCGTGGACGGATAGACACACCGAGAGTAACCATTAGTTTTCCCACTCACCCCCCTGCGTTGACAGTGTATGTTATGGTCCAGATGTCGTGCTGCATAAACGCCGCTCCCTCTGCTGCCCACTGAAGACGACGCCACCAATTTATAGCCTACCCCGGGGTTTGGCGGGATGTCTACATTGCTAGTATATAGAATGGCTAAGGGTTGAGTCTGCGTAGTAGGCTGATGAAGGCCCAGACAGAAGTAACTATCGAAATCAGTAATTTATTTTCTACTTGTAGATCACCACTGCGTCGATTTGTGGAGGCGACCACGCACCTCCCCCATGTAAAAACGGCTGGTAGTGAGCAAGGTGGTTACTAGCGACTAGCCAGCTGGCTACAAGAAAATTTTGTGCCCTGCTTTGCTAATTCTTGCACAGCTCTACAAAGAATGAATGCACATGGGCGGCCGAACAGTGCATCGAATGGGTGTTGCATAACGCATTGTCGTAAGGCTGCTGTGCTTGGGGATGCGAACTGGTGCCTCTGCGCAGGAGTTTGGCTGCTGCTGAAATCTGTTTGGAAGCCCCGCTGTGCTGTAGCATCAAGTCTGGACGGTGTACTTAGTGCAGGAAGCTGGTACTGCGACGAAGACTCTTAACACAGGGCTGCTGCTGGTTGCTCCATGTTGCATCCTCGGTTAGTGTACCCTATTCATCCTGATAGACTGCTGGACTGCGAATGAGTCCGCGACAAATTTGATAGCTATTTATTCTAGATAGCAGTGCAGCTGTTACGATACTGGTCTAGTACTGCCGGCCGGGGTGGCCAAGTGGTTCTAGGCGCTACAGTCTGGAACCGCGTGAACGCTACGGTCTCAGGTTGGAATCCTACCTCGGGCATTGATGTGTGTGATGTCCTTAGGTTAGTTAGGTTTAAGTAGTTCTAAGTTCTAGGGGACTGATGACCTCAGATGTTAAGTCCCATAGTGCTCAGAGCCATTTGAACCATCTTGGTCTAGTACTGAGCGACACCATCGAAACCCCAAAGATGAAGTAATCCCCTCACCTGTGCAGTGCATTATTGCTGTGCTGGCAGGTTACACCGAGAGCGTTAGCCAGTCTCATAATAAATCAACAACGTTGTTTCCTTAGCCTAAATGATGACACTAATGCAATATTTTACAGCACCTTTTCACAGATTTTGTCCTTAAAATGGCAGCGGCGCTACACTGTGATTATCAGTCCACTATGCTGTTTATAATAATTGACTCGTATTAGCCGGCCGCGGTGGTCTAGCGGTTCTGGCGCTGCAGTCCGGAACCGCGGGACTGCTACGGTCGCAGGTTCGAATCCTGCCTCGGGCATGGGTGTGTGTGATGTCCTTAGGTTAGTTAGGTTTAAGTAGTTCTAAGTTCTAGGGGACTTATGACCTAAGATGTTGAGTCCCATAGTGCTCAGAGCCATTTGACTCGTATTCCTATCTTACTGTTAAGTACTACACCTTCCGTTGAGTAACCTCTATTTCATTTGCTGTTGATGTTCCTGTATTTATCTAATCACATGTCTTGTTCTTACCACTATCGTATTCCACTAATACCCACTATATCTACCTTCAAACAGTCAATTTGTCTAATGTACAAATATGATTAAGGGATCTAACATTCCACGCTCCAAACTATAAACAGACATATCTCTCTTTTTATTATTATTATTATTATTATTATTATTATTCCCCACCTGCAGAACCGAAATGATCGCTTTTATGCCTCCGAAAGACTTTATTCATGTGGATGTCATCGTCTTAAATACCACAAGTAGAGTTCATGTCTTGGGCAAATTTGCAACTACAGTTTCCTCTTACTTTCAGCTGTCTTCATTACCAACATAGTGAGGCCATATTGGCTAATGATACATGTCTAGATAAGTCAATCATCCAAACAGTACCCCCGCTACTAGCAAAAAGACAGCAGCTGCTCTTGATGAATCACAAATTTTTCTGGCATTTCCACAGGTACCTCTCTTATGTATGTGTTGTTGAGGTAGACTAGGCATCAGTGAGAAACAAACAAATAGAAATAAGGGAGAGGTGGGGCGGAAAAGGTGGGCAAGAGGAACAGAATGGGAATAAGAATGAGAGTGAGGGAGAAAAGAATAACAAAGAGACAACAGAAAACAGATGTAAATACAAGAAAAATCATGACTGGAAAGAAAATGAGAAAACGAATTTTTTCTTGCATTCGTGGTGTGATGTTGACTGCACAGTTATTATTTACTTTTCTGTAACGCATCACATAATCTGCGCACGGTACTACACATTTCCCCTCTTTAATTTTCCTTCCATTCCTTGAGATTCCGGAAGTTGGGGAACAAAAATGCAACAACACGAAGTTCGTAACGAATCTCATTTGTCTTTCTTTTTTGAACGATATGCTCTTCGCTTACGGGACACGAGATCTGTCGAAACATAAAATAAGGCTTTCATAAAAAAATTCTTTGGTAGCGACAAATGCTTGTTAACAAGGTATCAGGGGGAAAAAGTTCCGAGAACTCTAGTTCAGACGACGTTGCTCGTGTAGTTCCTGGAAACTAGAAGCGAGGAGTTGAGTACTAACCCTTTAAAAAAGGACAATGAGATGTTGGATGCTTCCTCTCATGAAGCTGATGAGCCATGTCTCGAAACTTAGAGAGGAAGTAAATCAAGGTGGGAGAAAGCTCCTGGGTCTGCCCTTGTAATCGATGCATTTGATACGTTCTGTTAAAAACGTATGAAACTGTTCTCGTCAGTGGTATTCGCCTCCGACCCCATCATATCGACAACGTTATTCCAGCAACGTCTTTCATGTGCTCCAGCGATACGCTGACAAAATGAATAAAAACGATTTTCAAAGTATGTAACAGTAACCATTAAAGCCCTTTAAGTTTCTGTGATGCGCAATTTGTCTGACATGTGTGGTAACACAATTGCAAATCAATGAGCTATACGGGGGAGTGGCTTAAGCATCGAAAGCGTGCACTTTACACTGGCCCGCTAGTCTCTTATAATCGCTGCGTTTTCTGAATAAGATATCATAATTATCTAATTAAGACAAAATTTCTCTCCAATTACACAGACCAGATACAGAAGATTAAGGAAGAAGCTGTGCCGTGTAAAACGTGACACTTCGTCTGCATTTCCGAAGTCGTATACAGAGTGAGAGAGCTGAGAGAGGCCTCAAAAAATACACCCAGAACGAGTAAGAATGTAGAGGTGAGTATAATGAACTGAGTGGCGAATTTTCTGACTTACCCAAGTATTTTTTAACGTTTATAGTGGCTGAAATATGGCACCGACTTGTTTCTTAAATGTAACGAAATGCTTTTATATACGGAGTTGGAGAGACCCTTCGAAGAGGACTCAACGATGTAACATATGTGCCACCTGATCAGTGACAACGTAACGGCACCGCCAACCAATATCCCATCGTCAGTAAAAGGGGTGCCACATATTCCTGTAGCATAGCACCAAATCTAAGCAGACAAGTGGCTCAGGCACGATTCACATATGTACTTGTGCACTTGAAGTTCCGCAGTCTATGTGCTGATTTTGTAGCGATCTGACAACATGGTCGTGAAGCTATTCAGATTTTTGCAGCTAATATTTAATAGCGGTAACACACAATCCTACGAGACAATATGAGATAGATTAATTGTGCGATAGCGATCATCCAAAGACCTCTTATGCGAATACTACAGTGCAATGTATTTCATCCTTTGCGCATGTGGCTTCAGCAGCAACTTCATGGCACTGATTTTCAAAAGTCCGTGGCATTACTCCGCATGGTCTTACACGTATTACAAATAATGTAAGGGAGCATGGTGTAAATAAATAAACAAATAAATATCTCCGAATTGTGTCTACGACATCTTCAATTTGATTCGGAGTTTCAGTTCAACACTTTCTTTACAGATGAAGCAATATTTACAAATCTTTTCCAAGTCCTTCTTCGCAATGTTCACAACCCGTCAGCCGAAAATCCGCCGTGGATGAGAGAATCTGGTAGACAATGACAGTGAAGTGTCAATGTGTGATGCAGTCTCTTCAAGAATCTCATCAATAGTCCTTGTTTTATTTATGTGACTAAGTAACTAAAAGTATATACACTTCCTAACAGACGTGCTGCCGCAATTACTGGAAGACGTCCCACTAGACAGTCATGTGGTACAATCATCACGTATGTCCTGCCCATCCCGCACAGATCATAACGGACATTTATAGAGCATTTGGAGATCGTCGAATTGTTTGTTCGGGAAATAAAGAAAATGCTTGCAAGCTCACCACACTTACCATCTAAGTACTGGAATTTGTGGGGAAAAACAAAAGTTCTACAAGGAAATACCGCCGACTTCTGAAGCCATGAAATGCCATTTAACACGAGCCTATGCTGCAATATGTCTAGATGAAATTCAACGTCCAGTGTTGTCTATTGGAATCGCTTTATATATGTATCAATGCCCAAGGTTAACATTTTGAGGACTTTATATGACAGTAATTATAATGAAAGAACGACCGACCCTGCGTTACGTGTTTGCTTGCATTTGGTGCAGTAGGGCAGACTTTTTATGATGTCTTCTCCTGAGGAACGGACAGTAGTTTGTGACGCAGTTACCTCGATCCTATTTGCTTAAGATCCACATATGTTACGTTGCTGAAGTCCTCTAGTCAATGCCACAGAAATGTCTACAGTTTCGAAAAGAAAAACTTAGTCAGTGTCATACTTCGGAAGCTATAAACGTTACTAATTACTGGCTTACGTCAGGAAATCCGTCACATTACCCGCTATAACTGAACGAAAACCTCTCTTCGAAACATTTGCTCCTTTTGGATATCTACAGCTGTGCAAAACATATGGACGGAAGTACTTTTCCGCATGTGACACTGCTGAGTAACATAGTTCGATGAAAATTGGGCCCTACGTAGAAAGAACTGCTACAGCATAGTAGAAAAGGTAACTAAAAGAAATACGCAATGAGATGAACAGAAATTACGATAACAACACTGAAGTCACCGCGATTTGTAATGGTCTCTTAGACATTAGTAAAGGCGGGACACGGTTCTTAATAGGGTGTATAATCCAGACGGACGTCAACGCATGCCTTGCAACGTGCTGCCATGCTGGTCACAAGGTTGTAAGGAGTTCCTGTGGTAGGGCATTCCATTCCTGCATCAGAGTGGTTCACATCTGCTGGGTGGTCGCAAGTGATGGACGTACCCCCAAAATGCGAGAGGTAATGAACCAAGGAATATGATCGTTTTGGTGGTCCAGGTGTTAAGGTGTGGGGCAGTATCATGTTGAATGCAGATCTTTGAACACGCTACACTCACACATCAGCGCTAATGAAAGACTGCACTGCTCCGTCTGGTGCTTCTTTACAGGCCCTGACTTCCTTTTTAAGGGTATAATAATTTGTTATGAACATTACACACGGCTTCATGAATATCAGGTAGATAACACGTAGACGAACAGGAATTCTACGAACATCGTAAAATAAAGAGAAGAAGAGAAACTTAAAGTGTACAAAAATAATAGAAATAAATCACAAACACTGGTTACAGTTTCTCAGGAGCGTAGACGAAAAGAAATTGTACAAAGATTGTATAATATTGATAAGAAAGGAATTTTAATAAATTTAAAAACAGATGCAGTTACATTACAAACATTGGTCAGTTTCTCAGCAAGTCCAGTGCTGTAGGCGTAAGGTCGTGGATTTCTTGCAGCGACCTTTCAAAGTAGGTATCTGGCATTGGAAGGCTATGTGGAAGATTATGCGCGAATGTACAGAGAGGCCATTGAGATTGTCTAACACTGCAATAATTTTAATAGAAATGATGAAGGCACTAAGGTGGATAAGATATGGATGTCAACATTGCAGCAACAGCGTGACACTCGATTAATTTCAGTTGAGGAAGTTGGCAATATCAGAGATCATAGCACAGCCGACGTCACGTGGATGGCTTATATACGCGGCGCTCACTCGCGCTCTCGTTGCAGTTCGTCGATTGTCCTCGGAGGGTGCCTTCCGCAGTCGAAGGCGAAACGTCAAGGAAGAGTCTAATGTATGGGCCACGGCATCTCAGCCCGGAAGTGTTAAGTGATGACAACACCTGCCGTGAAAGCCTTCATTCTATGATGGAAGATTGTTCTTTTGCTTCACACTTTCCTCATGATAGATTTTCTGTCGTTCCCCTTTGGAACAACGATTTACTGAATGTTTCTGCCCAATGTGGATTCTATTGAGGTTGCACCATACTCTTCTACTCTGGTCAAAAACGGAGTCTCCTATGAGGTTACATTTTTTGACTTTATATCTCCACTGTGATCGCCGATGTTCATCTGTAGAAAAGTTCTGAAGTTGTGCTGCTGTTCTGACTAGGGGATTTCTCGACTTCAGTCTTAATTCTATACGTTCACTGCTAAGTTGGGTATAATCACAGTGAATACATATTGGTATTTTAGAACATTTTAGAAGTTGAGATTGTAGAGGAGCAAAACGTCTGGTTTATGACGGTGCTACGTTGCGCCGAACGGGTAGCCACTGAATGGGAGCTGTCCTGATTGTTCCCATAACTAATCTCATTGCTTGGTTGAGTCACCACACAATATTTGTGTCGTGACTAGTGATCCAAACGAGGGCACAATACTCGGCAGAGTAAACCAGAGCGATGCTGCTGGTTCTCATGTTGTTGACATCATATTTATGGCTGACAATACCCGACAGCTTCGAACAGCGCAGGTTGTGAAGCTCTACGAAAAATAGGATATTCGGTGAATGGACTGGCCTGGTCGTTCCCCGACTCAAATACCATCGACCACGTGTGGAATGCGTCGGGAAGGCGTATTGCAGCACGTCCACATACACCAATAACCATCCAGCAGTGGTTAACCGCGCTGGTGGAGATAGAGGCGCCCTACAGCAAGAGCTCCTTACCAGCCTTGGGGCCAGCATAGGAACACGTTGCAGAGCATGAGATGCTGTCCTTAGTGATCATACATGCTATTGAGAACCGTATACCGCCTTTTTAATGTCCAGGGAACCATCACAAATAGCTCACACTTCACCGTAATTAATGTCATTGAATGAAAGTATGACTTCTGTTCATCTCATTACGTTTTTCTTTCAATTACATTCTGTACATTACTGTCGCAGTTCTTTCTATATATTGTCCAAGCTTCATCCAATTATCTTAGTTGGCAGTGTCACATCATGGGAATGTTAGTTTCGCCCTTAAGTTCTACGCTCAAGCGTATACACTCATCATTATTGGTAACATACAATGTTTTGTATATTTAATGAGCTATAAATCCAACTCAAAAGCACGTGAACTGCTCGCTTTTCGTACTTTGACTTTTCACTGGACATCAGCAAATGGTCTCTTAGCCGCCTCACAGTCATTCCGTGAAACGTTGACGAATGGGTAAGGATGTCATGAAGAGTGTTTTGCTTAACAGAATGCCTAAAACTCTTTTAGTACCATCATGTGGACAGCGAGTACTACATTAAAATAGCATACCCGTATGATTATTTCGTTACAATATTTTAAATTACATGGAATATAACCGACTGTGAATCCGAAAGGACACTTGACCTAAATCATTACCGGCTAAGTATTTTTCACATGGGAAGAAAGGATAATGACCTGAAGTGCGATATGCCATGTGCAAGCTGCTTTCATATTTAAATGTTAATTCACCATAGTAATATACTACGGAAACTTAATTTTGACGTATATCGAAATTGTAACTAGTTAGGGAACATAAATTAATCTTCGGAAGTTTTAGTTGGATTGACTTTGATCATATTGTATCATAATGATATATACTTCGTTGCGTGCTTCACTAGCCATTTTTGAGAATGTGTCAAGCAGTTACAGTTAAATTCGTCTATCACGTCCTTAGTAGCAATAGTTCTCAGGTAAGAGCAGACACATCAAGGCCGATTCAAGGACACATCAAAATAAAGAAAAGAAGTTACGCACGTATTAATGAATACATAGTATTCATCATACAAAAAAATACTGACACGTGAAATTAAATAGATTATTGAATGGTAGTGAACTGAAATAACCCGTCATAAATATTCAACTGTAACTGAGAGTATTAGCTTAATTTTATGATTCCAATATCTCTAGGCTATAAGACCAGGTGCAATATCGCAACAAACGTATAGGTAGTGATTCCAGAAACGTGAAACAATAGAAAGTTCGGTTTTAATAATTCAGCTCCTCCATTTGCTAATATAGTTGTATTGAAATCACATGCTTTGCCTTGATATGATGAAGATGAGCTGCATGTAGTCGTGAGTTGCGGATGATACTATAGTCCACTTGTTACACCACACAATTCGCTCGCACATAATTGTAATTGCCTTATGATTGCTCGCGGACGAGTATTATAACTGACCCACTGATTCAATTTCACTGCAGTTATGGAGAGATGCTACTCGTCCAAAGACCTTTGATTCAAGTCTGTTTAATCTCGCTGTATATGCCGTTCGTCCACTGTGTCAGCAAGGTGTGACATCTCGTAATAGATCCCTGCCTCTTTCGAGCGCTTAAGTCAGTCACTACTGTCTGCCAGTTCTCTTAAACAATGTTTTACGCCTAACTGAAGCTATTTTAATGTTAGATGATTTTACTCACCGTCATTTTGCATAGTTATTATTTTATCTAATCCCCGAGCTAGAGGCAGTGTGTAGTCAATGCATGTATTATTCTTCAAATAACATTCTTTACAAGTGTGATACATTATATTTACAACGTACATAAAAATAAAATAGCAGTTTACATTTTCAATTACAAAAAACACTTTCACAGAAAAGAGAAAGGAGCATAAAAAATGTGTTGGAGTAAAAATGTTTAGCATGTATCGACTGTCGTTATTGGATCCTCCTTGAAATCCTAATTTATGCTTAGCATCTTGTTCTGCTCGTATTATTATAGATAGTTACAGGATTATCTACGTCAGTAAGAAGTAGCTGCAGTAATTATTCACCTGAGTAGTGTTTCCTTTCTTATGTAGATGATAAATCATGATTTCTAGTAAACGTCTATGTTTCCTTTTCCCTTTTATTTATTGGAGTTTTATGTAAAGGATATTTTCTTCAGGTACAAACTTCGAAAATTCTGCTATTATGGACTTAACTGCAGCACCTCTTTTGTTTGGAAGCCTGTGTCTGATCTAACCGCAATGGGGAGGAGACATCCATTTTGATCTCTTTGTTTATTATTTGTCATTTGATTAACTGGATTTCATAATTTAGAAATTTCTTAAACAATTCTGTAAGGACTTCACCATTTCTTCGTTTGATGTTATTATTGCTACTACTGTGGATTTTTTCGGATAATGTCAACAAAAATCTTTTAAAATATACTCCTAGCAACAATACGATTTTCTGCTTTGGAAGTGAATAAACACAATATTTAAGCCAACCAAAACCACTCAACTACTAAGAATACTACATCTAATATGCATCCTGATTAGACGACTGAAAACGTGTAACAGAGAAAAATAGATAACAAGTTCCTGTTTACTCTCTTCCGAATCCACTACAGTATCATAGCCTTCAACATTATTTGCACAACAGAAAATATAGGTTTTATTTATTAATATTTTTTCCGCTGTTCTCCTGTTACACACCAAGTCCCATGAAGGACATTCCTCTCGCATTTAGTACGTTGATGTATTACAACATTATTAAATTTATAGAAAGTATTATGATATTTCACTGTTTTAGCCACTACAAAAGAATATTCGTTTTTGTAAATCCGTAAACGTTCTCGGTGGTGTTTAATCACATGGACTTGACTTGTAAATAATACCTTAGCAACCAAAATCATTTGCAAGGCAGTCTATGAGCAAGTGAAATGGACAGAGTGCAGTGAACGGTTAGTTTATGCAGCACCTTACTGATTCAGCAGTAGATCGAGCAACGTGACTCATTGAACATGTCTCTGGAACTGAATATGCGATGTGCATTCGAAGAAGGGATTGGCACTATGCAGCCATTCATATGCAAAACCTTAAGCAGGAGAAAAGTATTTGTCATGCTGAGCAGAAAAAAATCAGAATTCGAAGGCTGTGTAAAAACTGTATGTAGAGCGAACCTCGGCAGTGAAACAGACGTTACTCTCACGTATTTTACAGTACAGTAAAATACATGGTCCACGAAAAATGTCAGTCACCTTATACTTACGTCACTTTTCCTGGTCCACCATCGAGATTACGACTCCTCCAGTTCATTTCGTCGCTGTCACACCACTCACAGAATACATTTGATGTGAAGCTTCCTCGAGATGCAGCCAGAGGTTCTAAATCTTGTAGGATGGAATGGGGTGTAAAACTTCCTAGGGAACTAGCAAATGGTTTCTGACGAAGATTGTGACATAATAATCGATCAAGTAAGATGAAGCCGTGGTTAAGCCACTATAACTAATTTCGGGAGGGCGACGGTTAAGACAGCCGTCTGGCCATACAAAGTTACGTTTGCAGTGGTCTCTCTAAATAAACAAAGTTCCTTCTACTTTCTTCCTCATTTCAAGCTTGAGCCTCGTCTCTAATGACCTCGTCAGAGCGGAGATCATGAGGCACAAGATCTCGAAATGTGCGAATTATTTAATTTTGTTACACATTGTGTCTCTGGAAGACATGATCAAATTGTCAAATTATATAAACATGGAAAACATGTCTCATTGTTTCACGAACTAACACACATACATCGTGTCACAGGAGGAATGGTTAATATTCAGGGATATGAAAGGAACGATCATTCAAATCAAAGAAGTCTTGCAAACATGGGCTCTAAAATAAATATCTTAAGAGCTATGAGCACTTGCTGGGTAGAAGAGATGTGTTTCATGGTAGCGAAAATGAGCAGGTGTTCATAGTTTACAAGACATGCACTTTAGAGTCCATGTTCGTTGTACATTTTTCTTGTTTGGTCCATACTACGACCTCTCAAAATATGTAAAGCAAGGAGCTTGCAGTAGAAGTGACGTGTTTCATCGTATAGAAGATGAAGAAGTGTTCAAAGCTCTTAACGTATGCATTATATAGTCCATGTTTGCTAGACTTCTTTACTTCGAATGGTCGTTCCTGTCATACCCCTGAACACTGACCATCGTTCCTGGGACACCCTGTATACTGGATATCTGTCTAGTTGTCTATGTAGAATCACACACATTAAAAGTATTGTGCCACTAGTAACAAACAAATACATGCAAGCTTCATAAACGTATAATGTACTGTCAAACATACGCAAAACTCCGCATTTCCCATGTAACATCATACAGCGATCGTGACTGCTGATATCACTTATCAACCCCACGGAACTCTGTTCAACGACTGCCGAAAGTTTAACTCCATTCAGCTACCAAAAGATGTAATACACTGTTGCGCGTAAATCGATGCTAACCAAGGATACATTTGTCGACTTAAAGAACCTTCAGCATCTGCATATGCATGACGAGAAGTCATGAATCTCTTTCTACATAGTTATTGAACTTCATAATGGAATCATGACTTCCAGAAACATGTTGTGTTTTTCATATTACATAATTCACACGTACTGAGCTTTAGTGCGTCACAATCTCTGTACTGGCATCTTGATACTGTTACACTATGAATTCTCAACAGATAATTAGCGCGCCGCTGGAAGGACGTTAACGTACCACACTACCTCTTTCCTTATCCAATTCGAACTTCTCCGCAGTTTCGAACTACCACGTGGTCAGTGGAACTTTAAACGTAACCTTCATATTTTCCAAAAAAGAAATTTCCGACTAACCATACGCTGGACATGTTTGATCGGCGAGATACCAGGTGAACTTGCAGTACAGAAAACAATAATAATGGAATTTCTTTGAAGTATGTTACGATACACTCGCCGCATATAGCCAGCCACTTTTCTACTAAAATATAGCATGTGAGATTTTTAAAGGAGGATCTGTACCGACGGCACCGAAACATCCCGGAAGGAGTGCTTAGTGTTGTGATAGTCAGTACTGCACGTTGTATTCAGTGACACCCTAAATAATTACATTTACCGTTCTTCGGCTATGGTACTCAACACTGGAGGCTATCAGATTGCGGTGAACACAGTAGCGTCTAAGACATGCATGGCCATCACTGCATGACTGGTTAAAATGGGAGTAATCCGGAACCACTATATTTCACCACTCAGAATACCCACGGCGGTGTTACTGTGTACTTCGTGTTTGTTGGATTAGGACAGTGGAATATGCAGCAAACAGCATCGAGTCGTTGGCATACACAGGCTGCTGCGCTGGAGTGTGATTCAAATCTGTGTACGAAGTTGCATGGTCTGTTGTATCTGTTTGTTCTAACAGATAACTTAATTAACATTTGGTAATTAGCTACACAAAATATTACACTACTGGCCATTAAATTTGCTACACCAAGAAGAAATGCAGATGATAAACGGGTATTCATTGGACAAATATATTATACTAGAACTGACATGTGATTACATTTTCACGCAATTTGGGTGCATAGATGCTGAGAAATCAGTACCCACAACAACCACCTCTGGCCGTAACAATGGCCTTGATACGCCTGGGCATTGAGTCAAACAGAGCTTGGATGGGGTGTACAGGCACAGCTGCCCATGCTGCTTCAACACTTTTCCACAGTTCATCAAGAGTAGTGACCGGCGTATTGTGACGAGCCAGTTGCTCGGCCACCATTGACCAGACGTTTTCAATTGGTGAGAGATCTGGAGAATGTGCTGGCCAGGGCAGCAGTCGAACATTTTCTGTATCCAGAAAGGCCCGTACAGGACCTGCAACATGCGGTAGTGCATTATCCTGCTGATATGTAGGGTTTCGCAGGGATCGAATGAAGGGTAGAGCCACGCGTCGTAACACATCTGAAATGTAACGTCCACTGTTCAAATTGCCGTCAATGCGAACAAGAGGTGACCGAGATGTGTAACCAATGGCACCCCAAACCATCACGCCGGGTGATACGCCAGTATGACGCTTCCAATGTGAGTTCACCGCGATGTCGCCAAACACGGATGCAACCACCATGATGCTGTAAACAGAACCTGGATTCATCCGAAAAAATGACGTTTTGCCACTCGTGCACCCAGGTTCGTAGTTGAGTACACCATCGCAGGCGCTCCTGTCTGTGATGAAGCGTCAAGGGTAACCGCAGCCATGGTCTCCGAGCTGATAGTCGATGCTGCTGCAAAAGTCGTCGAACTGTTGTTGCAGATGGTTGTTGTCTTGCAAACGTCCCCATCTGTTGACTCAGGGGTCGAGACGTGGCTGCTCGATTCGTTACAGCCATGCGGATAAGATGCCTGTCATCTCGATTGCTAGGGATACGAGGCCGTTGGGATCCAGCACGGCGTTTCGTATTACCCTCCTGAACCCACCGATTCCATATTCTGCTAACATTAATTGAATCTCGACCAATGCGAGCAGCATTGTCGCGATACGATAAACCGCAATCGCGGTAGGCTACAATCCGACCTTTATCAAAGTCGGAAACGTGATGGTACACATTTCTCCTCCTTACAATAGGCATCACAACAACGTTTTACCAGGCAACGCCGGTCAACTACTGTTTGTGTATGAGAAATCGGTTGGAAACTTTCGTCATGTTGTAGGTGTCGCCACTGGCGCCAACATTGTGTGAATGCTCTGAAAAGCTGATCATTTGCATATCACAGCATCTTCTTCCTGTCGGTTAAATTTCGCGTCTGTAGCACATTATCTACGTGGTGTAGCAATTTTAATGACCGGTAGTGTACAATAAATTTCATGTATTAAAAATATGAAAAAAGAAAATACAACAATAAAGAAAATGTTCTTCAGCAGTAAAAAAAAACTGTTCTCAAGCTTAAATGTCTTCTTGTAAGGAATATTGTTCCTTTCGCCATCTTGATTCCGTTCGCCAATGGATTATCCCATTCCAAGTCTGTCAAACGTTACTTCCGGAATGTCGGCAAATACTTTTTGGTTTTCCAGTAGACTATTTCCATGCAGCTAATAAAGTTGGTAATGTTATCATCCCATGTGATTTAATTATATAACTGACATGACTGTAACCACATTAGTCGTATTTTTGTGATACCCTGTGTAGTTGGTTTAGGAGCTCCTAGTCAGCAAGGAATGTCTGTTCCTGATCCATGTCCAGTTGGTTACCTGACCATAGCAGGTGAAATAATGGAAGAAATCAAGTTATCCGCATGAGGGGAAGCGTCACAAACCATATTCTGTGGCGCTTTCCCACTGTTGCAGTGGTATTGTAAACATCCCTGTACCACGTAATGTAACGTCAGATGTATGTGTTATGAGATTGTTTGTCCACACCGTGTCCTAGTCGGTAGCCGTGTTCATATATTCTACAATCTACACGGTCCCGTCACTTAAATGTGAGCACCACCTACGCTCGACCTTAACGTGCAGTAACAACTTACAGATGGCAGCTGGCAGCACTAGCAGTGGGGTGTATACAAAGCGTGTCGAGGGACGCGGAAAACAGTGCAATCGCTGTCGTAATCCATAAAACACGGCCATTTATCTGACGTTTAAAAGGACAAGTACATTGGCTTTCGGGCCAAGGGTGGAATCTTTTCGAAACGGCTAAGTTTTTAAACTATTAGCCAGCCGCCCAGGTTAAACTATACCGTGGATCGAAAAATGACGTCACCCAAAACCGGTGCCGCGGCTATTGTCGTGTACTACGGGCTACATTGGGGAACAACGGCTGCGGAGATGTGTATCGGCAAAGAGACGTGCGACTGTTGAGCAACCGACCACCCAGACGAACCAAGGGGCTGCCAACAGTGTCTCCTCGACGACCATTCGTAGCATGTTGCTGCTTATGGCCTCTGCAGCAGCCGTCTGATTCATGCACCCACGTGGACCGCTGCTCATAGGCGACGAAGGCTTAAATTTTTTGGCTTGTATCGCAACCAGACGTCCAACAAATGGATACAGATAGCCTTTTCAGATGAATCATAATTTACACTCCATCGGGCAGATTTATTTATTTATCGTATGATGTGTACATTGATTTACATTTATATACAATATTTTCAGGACTAAAATGTACAATCACAAGTTCGTACAATTTTACAGCTCTATGTCTAGTTCTTCAATCCACTTGACTGCTTCATCCGATGTACGGTGAATGTCCATTAAAGTTCCTCTGAAAGTACGATGAGGGCAGTCAGCAACAATGTGATGAATCGTCTGTGAGGGGGCACCACAGTCACAATTTGCAGAGCCAACCCATCCCCATTTGTGCAGTAGATAGCCACATCTGCCTTGTCCAGTTCGAATGCGGTTAATGATCCTCCACTGACGCCTTGGAAGATCAAATCCTTGCGTCTGCTTGGAAGGGTCCTCGACTAGATGTTTATTGGCTACTGAAGACTGTTCCCACTGGAGTTTCCATGAACTGTTAATGTTGAAAGCAGATCCTTCAAGGTCGAGTGCTGTGCGCCATGGTGGTTTCCTCGATTTCAAGCGTTGGTGTGTTCCTTGTACAATATCTTGATGGATGGGGAGCTGGGGGTTCTGCTGAATGTTTTTCCACGTCTTTAGGAGAGCTTCTGATCTTCTTAGGGCTGGAGGTGGGATATTGCTTAGAACAGGCAGCCACAGCGTGTTTGTGCTCCGAATACATCCTGTGATTAATCGCATTGCCTGATTGAGTTGCACGTCTATCTTCTTAGTGTGAACACTGTTGATCCAGGTTGGGCAGCAATATTCAGCAACAGAATATGACAGAGCTAATGCTGTAGATCTCAGGACGTTAGTATTGGCTCCCCATGATGTACCAACAAGCTTCTGAAGAATATTATTTCTAGTTTTAACTTTAGCAGCCACATTTGATAAATGCTGCTTGAAAGACAGAGTTCTATCTAGTGTTAATCCCAGGTACTTTGGTGTACTACAGTATGGCAACACTTGGTCTCTGAATACAACTTCTGGTTTGTAATTTGACTGTCTGTTACGTAGGTGGAATGCAGATATAACTGTTTTCTGAGGATTTAGGTGGAGGCACCATTTCTTGAAATATTTGTCTAAGGCTTCCAGATCAGTGGATAAGATAGTTTCAGCATCAGCAAAATTGGAGCACTGAGTCACCAGACAAATATCATCAGCATATATGAATTTCCTTGAAGATGTTTCTGGTAAGTCGTGTATATACAAATTGAAAAGGAGGGGAGCCAGAACAGACCCTTGAGGTAAGCCGTCATTTAGTTTAAACATTCTGCTCCTATCATTATCTGAGTAGATCTGAAAGTACCTATTGCTTAGCATATTGTTGAGTAAGGCCGTGAGTTTACGACATGGGATAACACTCACAAATTTTAAAAGGAGTCCTTCTCGCCAAACAGTGTCATAGGCAGCAGATAGATCCAAAAAGGCAGCCACACTTACTGATTTCTTCTCATACCCATTTTCAATGTGCGTAGTGAGAGATAGTACCTGATCGTTACAACTTCTCCCAGGTCTAAATCCTGCTTGCTCGATAGGAATATGATGGTTGATTGTTTCACAGATTCTGTTGTAGATCAGACGCTCAAGGAGTTTATAAGTGATACTTAAGAGTGCTATTGGACGATAGTTTTCCACTTTTGTGGGATCTTTATTTGGTTTCAGTATGGCTAATATTTTTGATTTCTTCATCAGATGTGGGATGTTTCCAGTTTGCAGGATGTTTGAAAGGAAGTTGGTCAACCATTTTACTGTAGCTGGTCCACAGTGAGCCAGGAATTCTGGGTATATTCCATCATATCCAGCTGCTTTTCCAAGTTTCATACTTTTGATTGCAGCTTTAGTTTCCTCTTCTTGAAATGGAGTAGAGAATTCGGAAGACTGTAGGGCTGCTCTTTTCTTGGTGTTCAGCTGTAGTTTGATATCCCTTTTGACTTGCTTGTCCTTTATATTCTTTGTAACTGACACAAGGTGTTTAGCGTAGTCATTCAAATTGATGGCATTTTTTGATCTTTTTGTTGTAGGGTTTGATGAGTCTAATTTCCTGATGATAGACCAGGCTTTTCTGCTAGAATGGGTGTAATCTAGGGACCCCACTGTTTCATGCCAGATCTTTCTTCGATTATCATCCAGGGACTGGAGGAGGCTTGTTGCATTGTCAGAGTTAGGATGGTCTTCATATTCTTTTAGTAACTCCTCACTCTCGGAACTCCAACCAGGGATATACTCTTTACGGTACCCTCTAGGAATGCATCGTCTGGCTGCACCTTTGATAACCCCAACAAATCTGCTGTAGTTGTTGTACGTTGGTTTGATCCATCTGATATTGGAATCTGTTTGCTTTGCAAATTCAGTCCAGTTGGCTTTCTTGAAGTTCCACCTCGGTTTAGGATGTGATCGTACAACAGGTATAGACATCCCCACCTCCAATATAACAGGTCTGTGTTGTCTATGTGGGAATTCCTTGAGCACAGTTCGTCGTACTTGATTTAGGGAATTATGAGACTGAGTTGTGAAGCACAGATCTGGGGTATAGCCTTGGGACCAGCGAGCTGAGTGGAAGGTAGGCAGATCTTTAGCATCGTAAATTAAATTCAGGTTTTCAGTTTCCATCCAGTCCTCAAGCGCTTCACCGTTGAGGTCATTCTCCATATATCCCCACAGGTGATGATGACTGTTGAAATCACCGAGGTATATAGTTGGATGTTGCAGAGACGGTAGAACGGGATTAGGCCAATTAGTCCCTGGGGGTTTGTACACGTTAACTATCGTTAGGTTTTCAATTTTAACAGCAGTTGTAAAAATGTCATTTTCAGAATTTTCTGACAGCAGCTGGTAGTTTGTTATGTGATTCTTGACGTAAGTTGCAAGGCCATAATTTTGATGGTAATTAGAGGCTATCAGTTTAAAGCCCGGTATTTTCCCCCTACTCTGTAGCTGTGGTTCATCAGCTGTGTGCGTTTCTTGAAGTGCGATGATATCAACTGCATATTTCTGTGTGAGCCTGGAAAGATACTCACATTTTGCTCGACTTATCCCTTCGATATTCAGTTGACAGATGCGCAGAGATGGTCCAATTCTACGAGCTTGTGGGTCCTGAATAGGACCGCACATGTCCTTCTTCATTCTTTGACCGAGAGGTCTTTTCAGACAGTTCGGTCTCATCTTATCGTTGTTGCTTTCTTAGCACCACCCAGGGGTCACGTGTAGGGTATTTAAAGGTTATACCTACGGACGTGAAGCAACGCAGACCCCCATCGGGCAGATGACCGTTGGCGATACGGCGTAAAGCCTTTGAAATAAGGCCCTGGCAACAAACGTCGTAAGGGTCCAGGCCGGTGACTATTTTCGTGGCGTTCCCTGTGCGACTTCATCATTCAGGAGAGCACAATGGATCAGAACAAGAATGCGTCTGTGTGACTAAGTCCGCCCTTCCGGTGCACGAAGGCATGAACCAGCAGAACAATACAACGGATCACACAAATGGTTCAAATGGCTCTAAGCACTATGGGACTTAACATCTGAGGTCATCAGCACCCTAGACTTAGAACTACTTAAACCTAACTAACCTAAGGACATCACACACATCCATGCCCGAGGCAGGATTCGAACCTGCGATTGTAGCAGCAGCGCGGTTCCGGACTGAAGCGCCTAGAACCGCTCGGTCACAGCAACCGACCTGTACCTGTGTGGTCGCAAGACAACCACGATAAGTCTATTGCTTTCCCCTGACTACAAAATTCCCCGGACGTAAAGGCAATCGATAACCTGTAGGACCACCTAAATCGGGCTGTATGTGCCATCGATCTTCAACCAAAAAACCATGTTTAGCTGGCCATGGCACTAAACTTGGTATGGCTCCATATCCCTGTCGGTACCTACCAGAACCTCATCTCTCAGTAGGGATACAGTTGGCATTCTGCCCAAACAATGGTGATGTCAGCGCATTCGACTGATAAGGTAAGATAAAATAAGGACATCCAGTGTCGGGTTACACACTTGGGCTCCTTGCTTCCTCTGCTCCCTCTCCCCAAGGGAACCACCGGGAATTGATCAAGGTCACCACCCAGGTAATTTTGTCATGTGACATAAAAATATGGCAGGAACTTCCTCTCTTTCCTTCTGCACCAATGGGGCTCATGCATCCCTTCCACGCATTCATCTTTTATAGCTGGGTCATCTGTATAGGAGGGGCTGCTCTGGAGGTGGACAGGAGAATGTATCTATTTGTTAATAGCAACTATACGTTAAGTCACGTAATTTGAGGTCTATTTGTTAATACCAGTATTACGTAACACCACAGGGTCGACATTTTTTATGTATTTTTACATATTTTTTGTAGTTTCCTCAGTTCCCCACACTTTTCCTATCTTATAACAGGAGACACTCTGGAGCATAGGGAGAGGTTGTATCTAGCTGCATATATCAAATTATGTCACTCTAGGCCCATTTTTTAGTAACAACATAAGTTTCCACCGGCAGAGCCCTCTCCAAGGCACATACGTAAGCAGTCTGTTTTACGTATTTTTCGTATTTTCCTCAGTTTTACGCACGTTTACCGGGTTTTCCACAGTTTGATTTATTTTGTCCAATCAGCAAGACTGTTCCCGGCGTCGCATCGACGTCATCATTCTATGTCAGGCAATCGCAATGCCGAATTAGATATTCCTGATAATAAGCCCACCTCCAGGCAATCGCAATGCAGAATTAGATATCCCTGATACTGAGCACACCTCCCAAAGTGGAACTATTTGTTCTGGGTGCCATGGAAAGTGGTTGTGTCTATCTGTTTATAACAAATTAAATCAGTCAAGCTCTATTTCTTTAATATTTCGAGGCACCAGCAGAGGCGTCACCCAGACAGATATATTAGTATTCGCAGTTTTACATATTTTCCGCATTATACCCAATTAAGCGAGTAATGTGTCAACATCGCATCGAACCACGTTACGACATCGCGTTATAGTGTCACATCGAGCAACGTCACTTCGTGTTGCGTCGCGTCAACGTCATGATATTGACAGGTTTGGCCCCGAATTATGTATCACTGCCGAGCCACCACTCCATTACTAGTGTGTGACGTCATAGCGACAAAATTAACACATTGGTAGAAATAGTGACATCACAGAGAATTCTATAAGCCAAAGATATTGTGGAAGAAATACCACACCACATTACCAGATTGTGTGACGCCATAATAAAGTTATGATGCCTCCAACCAAAGATAGTGTATCTGTGGCACACCTCTAGAGAGCGTCGTTGAGTATCTGCGCTAACCCCAGCGAAAATCATGTTGGTTGGTGGGCGGTAGATCACCCCTCAGATTCCGACGTGTGGGGTGTTGTCGCGAAGGCCGTTGACCACGGTCACAGTGCCCAGCAATCGCCGAGAAAGTAGCGGCTGGTGCCTAAAATTGCTGGCCGCGAGATCTACCGCCAGTGGTGACAACGCCAAACAGATCCCAAGACGTAGTTGGCAATATCAAAGACTGCTGCAAATACACACCACTCTCCTCACCTTATTTTCTGGATAATGCCGGTACCATATGGAAATCCTCGAACGATGATGACGTGCAGGCCGCGAACGGGGTTGCTCTAAATGTTTGCATCACACTACACAAGACCATCTCCCCACTCCTGGTAGAGAAATTTGTACAATATATTTGTAATCACCTCCGATCTAGTGGCTGACAAAAATGACTCTGTCGTCCAGCTATATCGCATCCTGCCGCAGCAAAATCTGTAGTAGCTTGTCGATGCCTTTGCAGATAACCACTGTTAACAGTTTAAAAGCCAAGCACTTCCCCTCCACGCTCCTCTATAATTTCTGCATGCAACACCTACACAAACGAGTCATAACTCATAGACACGTTCCCACTCACCAGAGGAAATTAGTGAGCTCCTTTGCGGATAACCGCTGATAATTAAAAAAAATGTCTTATACTGATATAGATTGGCCGGCCCGAGTGGCCGAGCGGTTCTAGGCGCTACAGTTCGGAACCGCGCGACCGCAACGGTCCAAGGTTCGAATCCAGCCTCGGGCATGGATGTGTGTGATGTCCTTAGGTTAGTTAGGTTTAAGTAGTTCTAAGTTCTAGGGGACTGATGTCCTCAGAAGTTAAGCCCCATAGTGCTCAGAGCCATTTGAACCATTTGAACTGATATAGATTGTTTGCATATGACGCTGTAATTTACCGTCTAGTAAAATCATTAGACGATCAATTTCAATTACAAAATTATCTAGAGAGAATTTCTGTATGGTGTGAAAAGTGGTAACTGGCACTAAACAAAGAAAAGTACGAGGTCATCCACATGGGTACTAAAAGAAATCCGATAAATTTTGGGTATACGATAAATCTCACAAATATAAGGGCTGTCAATTCGACTAAATACCTAGGAATTAAAATTACGAACAACTTTAATTGGAATGTCAACATAGATAATATTGTGGGGAAGGTAAAACAAAGACGGCGCTTTGTTAGCAGAACAATTAGAAGATGCGACATACCCACAAAGAGACAGCCTAAATTACATTTGTCCGTCCTCTGCTGGAATAGTGCTGTGCGGTGTGGGATCCTTACCTGGTAGGATTGACGGAGGACCCGGAAAAAGTGCAAAGAAGGGCAGCTCGTTTCGTGTTATCGCGCAATAGGGATAAGAGTTTCACTGATATGATAAGCGAGTTGGGGTGACAATCGCTGATACAAAGGCGGTCTTCCCTCAGCGAGGTCTATTTCCGAAATTTCAATCACCCACTTTATCTTCCGAATGCGAAAATATTTTGTTGACACCCACCTACGTAGAGAGAAGTGATCATCATAATAAAATAAGAGAAATCAGAGCTCTAAATGAAAGATTTAGGTGTTCCTTTTTCCCGCGCGCCATTCGAGAGTGGAATGGTATAGAAGTAGTACGAAAATGGTTCGATGTACCCTCTGCTAGGCACTTAAGTGTGAAATGCAGAGTAACCATGTAGATGCAGGTGTAGATGCCACGCTGTAATACAGCAGATCTAGCCCACCGTCGATGTGGTCCTAGGATTGCATTTGATCGCTAAATTTGTTTTCCCCGATGTATCAGGTGTTGATCAAGTGTGGTGGGCGCTTAGGTCTGTTGCTCAAGTCCCGTTCGCATTTGAGCAATATTCATTATTATTGCACAGATAAGTTTTCGTAGCAAATACAGCAGTGTTCAGACTGTATAGCTTTTTTGTTTGGAACTCTATGTACACTCCTGGAAATGGAAAAAAGAACACATTGACACCGGTGTGTCAGACCCACCATACTTGCTCCGGACACTGCGAGAGGGCTGTACAAGCAATGATCACACGCACGGCACAGCGGACACACCAGGAACCGCGGTGTTGGCCGTCGAATGGCGCTAGCTGCGCAGCATTTGTGCACCGCCGCCGTCAGTGTCAGCCAGTTTGCCGTGGCATACGGAGCTCCATCGCAGTCTTTAACACTGGTAGCATGCCGAGACAGCGTGGACGTGAACCGTATGTGCAGTTGACGGACTTTGAGCGAGGGCGTATAGTGGGCATGCGGGAGGCCGGGTGGACGTACCGCCGAATTGCTCAACACGTGGGGCGTGAGGTCTCCACAGTACATCGATGTTGTCGCCAGTGGTCGGCGGAAGGTGCGCGTGCCCGTCGACCTGGGACCGGACCGCAGCGACGCACGGATGCACGCCAAGACTGTAGGATCCTACGCAGTGCCGTAGGGGACCACACCGCCACTTCCCAGCAAATTGGGGACACTGTTGCTCCTGGGGTATCGGCGAGGACCATTCGCAACCGTCTCCATGAAGCTGGACTACGGTCCCGCACACCGTTAGGCCGTCTTCCGCTCACGCCCCAACATCGTGCAGCCCGCCTCCAGTGGTGTCGCGACAGGCGTGAATGGAGGGACGAATGGAGACGTGTCGTCTTCAGCGATGAGAGTCGCTTCTGCCTTGGTGCCAATGATGGTCGTATGCGTGTTTGGCGCCGTGCAGGTGAGCGCCACATTCAGGACTGCATACGACCCAGGCACACAGGGCCAACACCCGGCATCATGGTATGGGGAGCGATCTCCTACACTGGCCGTACACCACTGGTGATCGTCGAGGGGACACTGAATAGTGCACGGTACATCCAAACCGTCATCGAACCCATCGTTCTACCATTCCTAGACCGGCAAGGGAACTTGCTATTCCAACAGGACAATGCACGTCCGCATGTATCCCGTGCCACCCAACGTGCTCTAGAAGGTGTAAGTCAACTACCCTGGCCAGCAAGATCTCCGGATCTGTCCCCCATTGAGCATGTTTGGGACTGGATGAAGCGTCGTCTCACGCGGTCTGCACGTCCAGCACGAACGCTGGTCCAACTGAGGCGCCAGGTGGAAATGGCATGGCAAGCCGTTCCACAGGACTACATCCAGCATCTCTACGATCGTCTCCATGGGAGAATAGCAGCCTGCATTGCTGCGAAAGGTGGATATACACTGTACTAGTGCCGACATTGTGCATGCTCTGTTGCCTGTGTCCATGTGCCTGTGGTTCTGTCAGTGTGATCATGTGATGTATATGACCCCAGGAATGTGTCAATAAAGTTTCCCCTTCCTGGGACAATGAATTCACGGTGTTCTTATTTCAATTTCCAGGAGTGTATATGTCGAAATTGCATATCTCATTCGGATTTTCCCATGGTTAGTACATGGGGCTTGTACAGGGAGGGGAAAAAAGTGGCCCACACGAGTGGATACAACTGGACGTCAATGTATACATATAACGGAGGAGTAAAAGACCTACAGTTATCTTCAACAGGATTGAGCAACTGCCCCTATAACCGGCCGAACCTTGGAGCACTTTTATAGTCTTCACGGCTGACGAAGCACTTAGCAGAGATCGGCCTGGTCACGGCCATAGCTAACCAGGTCGCCTGATCAATTAGTGTGCAATTACTTTGTGTGGGGAGCCCTTAAGTTTAAGGTATATCGCAGCAACCCTCACAGTCTGCAAGAGCTGCTGCAGAAGATTTCTGATGAGACTGCAGAAATTTCAGAAGTCCAGCTTCGATCCACCTTCAGCAAGTTGCTGAATAGTGCCCATAAGGACCAAGAGATGAATGCTGGTCACTGTCAGTATCTGCTATAGTCAGGTTAGTACTGTATTTCCTTTCCTCTGCTGTGTTTGCTTGTACTCTGGAACTCTGTTCTTTCGGACATTTCTATTTGCTCCTACGTTGTATGTGAAGCAACGTGGGCAGATGAGACGATTTCAGTCATTCGGTAGAGTAACTTTCAATGCCACCATTAATTCGAATGGCAGTACAGATGTTTTCTGTAATCGATTTTCCCGTACCGAATAATACATTAAAACTGCAATCTTTCACAACATGTACACATCCAGCTAAAAATATGTGTATTCGAATCTCAGGAGTCATAATCAGAAAAGACATACTGGCATTACATCTACATCTACATCTACATCTACAAGCATCCGCAAGCCACCTGACGGTGGCGGAGGGTACTTTGAGTACCTCTATCGGTTCTCCCTTCTATTACAGTCTCGTTTTGTCCGTGGAAAGAAAGATTGTCGGTATGCCTCTGTGTGGGCTCTAATCTCTCTCATTTTATCCTCATGGTCTCTTCGCGAGATATACGTAGGAAGGAGCAATATACTGGTTGACTCCTCGGTGAAGGTATGTTCTTGAAAGTTCAACAAAAGCCCGTACCGAGCTACTGAGAGTCTTCTTGCCGAGTCTTCCACTGGAATTTATCTATCATCTCCGTAACGCTTTCGCGATTACTAAATGATCCTGTAACGATCACTGTTCGCCATCGAGCTCCATCGTGTCAACGAGACGGAGCCACAGACTTAGCGTCTAGCACAGAGACAGGCAGCACATAGCAGCCTTATAGTTAACATAGTGGACTTCTACTTCAACAGCATTTAGGTTACGTAAAGTATGCAGAAGAGAGCTTGTACCTCAGCATATGGAACTTTAAGGTAAGTAGTTTTTTGTTTATGAATAAAGAACCCAGTTATTAACTGCGTGCAATTTGTGTTATAGAACGAGGATACCGACCACCAACCAACATCCTCTCCTAGCTTCCCAAGGTACAGCTCTACAGACAACGCGATGACATAGAAAGGGCTAACGAGAATTCAACATAATACGCTGACATCAGCGCTGTTTGGGCAGAAATGCCCGCTTTATTCATGCAACTCTCTTCTTACTCGTCTCGCAGCTGTCCACGCTGTAAAGGTAGTTATTCAGGATATTTACTGGTAGTCACCTTAATGGGACAAAACATTGTATAGTTTTACGTTTTATCTCCTGTTTCCATTCACGATGGGAATCTTCTGTCGACAGGTGGTTCCTCTTTAGGTGACTAGCGCCTATATATACAGGCTTGGAGAGAATTCCCTAATATGTTTTAACTTGTTGTTAATTTTGTTTATGTCATTAGCAGGATGGAAATTTTCAACGTGGGCAGTTTGGAAAAACTTTGTAGTTAAGCTGCCTGGATTTTCGTTTTTCAGCGCTATTATCCTCTTGAGGAACATCGTCGTTGCTTTTCTAATGATATGAACATGTTCTAGCCCACCAGACTCCTTCGATTCGGTTAGTGAATCATATGACAACGCGAATATGCTTCCTTTACATCTGAATGTGCTAGTTAGTCTCTTTATCCTGTTGCCTTGCATTTTTAGAATCGGAAAGAAATGCGCGACATAGTGTGCTTTGGGAATACGTAAGTGCTTATGATTCTAATTTTTTAAATTAGGTTCACGGTGCCAGTTACTTCCCACAACAGCTCTTGCTTTCCGTCTGTGACAGATCCTTAATTTTTGGATGCCTTATTGGGAGGGCACCCGTCTAAGATGACTTTTAATGTTTTGTGATTGCCCACAACTCGTTCTAAAACGTATATATATGTTATCGAATCCCCTGATATTTATGATTTTAGATTTTCTGCTGCTGAATTGTGTCCCGACGCAAAGCTATATTTTGTCAGTCTCTCGTTTCACAGGCACTATCTTGCCTTCAGTCCTTATTAGGACAGTGACGACATTAATATGCTCTTAAGACCAGTCTTTGATCAGACATTGAAATGCCTGATAACTTTTAGTCAAAAAGACGTAGCAAGAGCTCCAGCGACATCAGGAAAGAAGAACAGAACAGACTCCCCTTTGGCACACCTTGCTTGACGTTAAAACATTTTTTTAACTGTCCGTTATCTTGTACCCTAGCTGATAAGCCAGTGACCATATTCTGAATGACTTTCTCCATTATTGTCATTATCTACTGATAATAGGCGTTAAGGAAATCGTTGAAAAAAGGCGCATTTAATGATGGTCACAGTAGTTACTGATATGATGTCTCTAGCGTCACAGGCAACTGACACTACATTTCTCCCAGAGAAGTAAACCTGATGTTCTTTGACTACTTATTTTAAGCAACGGAGTTTTCCTACATTTAACTTCTCTAGCGATAATTTTGTAGTCAGTGGTCATCAGTTTAATAATAGGCTGCATATTTTCGAATCTTTTCAGTCAGCTCTTCTTTGTTACGAAAAAAATTTGCACTCCTTCATTTCGATATACACAATCCCACTACGATTTATGTCATTTAAAACTGCAGTGGAAATTTGAGATAAAGCTCTTTGAGAGCCACGTAGGGCCCTGGAGTACTGTGACCTGACGATTTAACACAGAACTCAACCCTACATCAACTACGGATGCTCAGTTGTCGTCCTTAATGATTTCTCTATCTGGCGATTGTGTGACTTCAGCTATCAATTCTTCATCGGTGTGACTCAGAGAGCGGAGCTTCTGGTAATGCCGTTTAATTTCATTCTTCAACTCGGTTTAATGAGTGAGTATAGTCTCGTCTAGTGTACCTCTTCTAACAACGTGTGGCTGCTTTTGACTTGATGTTTGACTGGGTGATGCATGGAAGCTGTCTGGGCTCCTGCTGTGGATCTTGCTTTCGATTTGATGTTCAGGTCATATAACTGTTTTCTTTTGATATCCATGAGTTTCGCTTTAATTTACCTTCTCCGTTGCATACGCACGTTTGTTAGGTTTGGTTTTTCGTAAGTTTCTCTAAGGGTACTGAAGTGAAATTCTATGGTTTTCTTTGCTTCATTGCTTTTATGTATTCCGTGATTTGTTAGACATGTTCCTAAACGTCCTTTGGCAATTATCGTTCACCAGTCAGCTTTCAACTTATAATTTTCGAGTAAACGTAGGCAGTTGGTCCATGTTGTTCCGACAGCATCACGTATTTATTCGTCATCTATATGGTGGACTTTTAACATGCAATAGCCTAGATGCCCTTTTGCGGGATTGTGTAGGTTTAACGATACATATAACGCAGATTGATATGGAGGAGGACATTAGTGTTTAACGTCCCGTCGACAACGAGGCCATTAGAGACGGAGCACAAGCTCGGATTAGGGAAGGATGGGGAAGGAAGTCGGCCGTGGCCTTTCAAAGGAACCATCCCGGCATTTGCCTGGAGTGATCTAGGGAAATCACGGAAAACCTAAATCAGGATGGCCGGACGCGGGATTGAACCGTCGTCCTCCCGAATGCGAGACGACGGTGACGGAGGGCCATACTGAATGTCTTTTTATGTTCCACGTCTGTGACTTCACGTGCATGCAAACCGGGTGGCTTTTCCTTCAGCTGGTCTGTATTTCCATTATGACTATCACTTTCCTCCTGTTTGGGTGCACCAGCTGTCGTTCTTGGAATATTTCCGATGGTTGGTAGGCACGAGGTTGTTTGTTTACTAGGTTCCGTGATGTGTTTGTTTTTCTGACTCTCGTGGCCTGGTTCGATTCACTACGGCACCTGGTGGCGGGCAATACGAGCAGAAGGCGAGGCCACGACGTCATGTTGCCGTTCTGGTAACTGATTTCCTTTGTAATGGATTGTGTGGAAACTGTATTATCCAATCACTGCGTCGCACTCAGGTGCACTTTTAAACGATTGTCCCGTTTTCGTAATGCTGTCGTCGCAACTATTCCTTTCGTATGTTCGTCGTCTCTTAGTAGCTGTCACTGAAGCAATGTTTTTAGATGCAGATTGTTTTACATCACGTTTCCTTGTCAGCGGCGGAAAATCTTTGTCATATAATATGTCAGATTTTTGCTTGATTTCCGATGGAACTGGCGAAAAGTCATCAGGTGACTGATTTTCGCCGGCCGTGGTGGTCTAGCGGTTCTAGGCGCTGAGTCCGGAACTGCGCGACTGCTACGGTCGCAGGTTCGAATCCTGCCTCGAGGATGGATGTGTGTGATGTCTTTAGGTTAGTTATATTTAAGTAGTTCTAAGTTCTCGGGGACTGATGACCATAGATGTTAAGTCCCATAGTGCTCAGAGCCACTTTTGACTGATTTTCAGTTACGATCATCTACTAGAGTTAGTTTATCCGGTTGTCGTATAAAGATTTTCAAAACTGAAATATGTTTAGGACAGATTTAACGAAAGCGACCGCTTTCATTACATAAAAACACTTAGAAACTTGGTCTGAATATAAAAGCTGCACCTTGTATCCTGTAACGATGATATGTGAAGGAGTATTGACGTTTATCTGCATTCCACAGCCAAAATGCTACTGAAAACTTAAAACCTCTACTGATCTGAAAAGCTTTAATTCGTAATGTTTTTAACTTCATCATACTTAAATCATACTTCTTTCTGATAGCAGTCTTACACGTTAAATACATGAACCACTTCATACTAAAAATCTGCGATGGTAGCAGAAACAGTACTTACAGTTCCGTCATGTTGATGAAATTCAGTGTCTCCTCCGTCCTTCATCAGTCAGTGGAGTGTGCCATGTTGCATCAAGCAGACCGCGGCCAACTGTCTTGGCCGCACGGACTCAGTCGATCGCCGACCGTCGGGGCTTGCCATGTCCGGAGGATCCGCAAGGGTGACAACAGTGGCCACGGACACGGCTTTCGAGAAGACAACTCAACACCTTACGACAGCTGACGGCGTTTGTATTGCTACTATTCATCAAAAACCTAGTAACAGAAGTGACACTCCAAGCTACCGGGTGAGGCTGCATCCGCTCAAGTGGGCCAAATCACAGACCACAGCGCGGAGGAGAACCTATCACCTGACGCTTCTTCATCTTCCCCGAGCGACGGGGAGGCGGATTACGCTCCAGAACCTCAAAGCACACGAGACACTGATTTCGAAACCATCCAGTACAAACGTCGAAATCTGCGGTGACCGTCTAAGGAAGAAAACTCGAGAAAACGGCAAATCATTTCCAGCCGATAGCCTCTCAAACGTCCGAGCTGGAGGAGGGACTGGTAGCGTCTGCTACCGCCCATGTCAACCAGTCGTAACCCGTGGCTAAAACTATAACGCCGCGTAAAATACCGCACGTCACCATTTACTACATGCAAAACTTCGTGAAACTCAATGATGCCTTGAAGCAACACTTACATTACTACCTCAAGACGATGTTCCAAGGAGACAGAATCAAATATCATTTCGATTCTTACGAAGACCACTCGTGAGTAATTCAGTTCTTCGAGCGAGGCAACATTCCAGATTTTAGTCACCAGCTTCCAGAGGTAAAAGAGAAGAAACTGGCCATAGAACGACTATCCGCCAAAGTATCAGTGGCGGACGTTATGCGGGCTCTGCATGAGAAAGGGATCACCTCAGACAGACTACACCAATACAAAAAGCGAGATAAAGAGACTAACTTGCCTATGCCAGTTTTTGTAGTACCTACGTCGAAGGACAACGGCTAGGTATACGGTGCACACCACTGTTGTACATTTCAGTTCACGCCGAAACATTCAGGAGAAAAGACAAGACAACTCAGTGTAAACGGTGCCAATCGTTTTAGCGGACAGTGAACTATTGCTCACTTCCCGCACGCTGTGTACGCTGAGCTGACTATGAAGCTTCCAAAGACTGTAAATTGCCGCGCACGTCCAAGGCGAAATGTGCCATTTGCAAAGGAGACCACCCTGTCTCGTGGAGTGGCTGCAAGGAGCACCAGGAGCTCTTACGTAAATTCTATACCAGGAAGATCAAGAGACTGAAACAGACTCAGCCGAAACTTATGATTGCACAACACCCACCGGAAGCGCCTACACCAGTGTCAGTCATACCACCCGACATGGTGCAACCGTCACTTGTGACCCTAGATCTTCAGGACCGTTTGGCGACAACCCATAAAGATCTTCTCGGACGCATTCCACAACAGACCAAGTGCGGCAGCACCTACCAATGAAAACGCAAGCAACCTTACATCTCCAAACATCGTTCTTTTCACAAGCGCTTACTGACATCGTGGTTCCAGTTACATCGCTCCCAAAGCAGATGACCTCTTACTTCGGGCTCAGTCGAAGGAATTATTAAGGCGTTCTCGCTGCATTAAATTGACCACAGGTCTCACACGAGACACCTCAAATTTCTGAACTCGAACGCAAATGGTTTCCCTGCTAAGAAGAAAGAACTTTACGACCTTTTTTCACGAGACCGCATCGACGTACCGATGGTTACAGAGACGTACTTGAAAGACACAGCCACCTTCCGACTTCGCGACATGCAAGCGTTCAACACCAACAGGCCTGAACGCCGAGGCAGAGGAACGATGATCTCCCTTCGAAACTCGATCCGACTTCAGGTAGAAAAGCTGTCAGCCCGTCTATCCATGGAAGCAACGGTTTTGACGATTCACATCATGGTGTGAACTGAGATGTTGGTGTCGGAATGTATCCGCCCTGCAGCCTGGCTAATCAAGGAGGATCTTCTGTCTATTTTTGACCGATACCAGGAGATACCTCTCGCCGGTGGTCTCAACGTGTCTTCTGACACTCATGTATCACAAACACCAGAGGCCAAACCCTCTATTATACGCAGGAGGACTTGAGTTGCTTCGTCCATGGTCCTCCCCAGCCTACCAAGATCAGCTATTTTGAACACCATATTGATGACGTCTTGCATATAATGCTTACAAAGGCCAAACGTTCAACCCAAGGCAATAAACGAAATGTCCTCCGGCAACCTACCCGTAATGAGAATCATCAAACACAATAGTCCTTTACTTCCTCCCACCAGAGGTTGCCTGGGACCAGTTTCGGATGTATAAGGACAACGTCAGGGCGACCATGCCCATCCTCACGACAGCAGACATCGACGTCGATGTGAACGTGTTGATAACGAAAATCGAACGAGCCATCTACGAGCCATGGTAGTTACGACATTTCCTGATACCCTCAATTTTAAGCTTTCTCCAACACCTGCAAGACCTCAAGATACCGCAGAACCTTGTATGTAAATAAGTCAGGTATTCTGGGACACAGAAGATAGACGGGAAGTGAAACGCTTTTCACTTACACAGCTGTGTCGCTGAATGGTGCCAGTAAGCCTGGGTATCTACAATTGAATCTCGTGAAGAATATCAGACAACAGAAGCGAGCTAAGCCAGCAATAGCCAGCAATAGCCAGCAATAGCTGGTCCCTGACGGACCAATCTTCGACACCTTCATTCAAGCAGATCCTCTTGCCGACGCCTACACTCAACAGATGACGATCTCGAGCAGTGACCAACAGGACACTGGTGGAGGCATCAATGAGGATGATGAATGGATTCGAGCCTGTACTTCACAATTCTGGATACAGCCCATACAGGGTCAACCTCTGCTTGCAACAGCTTGAGAAGTTGCCTAGATTATCCACAAGATGAACAGCTTGGCTACAGGGATGGACATCAGCAATGCAGACTTGCAGAACATCCAGCAGAAGGCCGTGGTCCTCTTGACAAAAGTCGTAAATGACTGTCTGGTCTATGCATACTTCCCACCTGCTTCGAAGCCTTGAAAGTTCATGCTCACCCCGAAGCCTGGGCGCGACATGGCACAGCCAACAATTCACCACCTCACTTGCCTGCTACCAACGCTCTGGAAGACACTTAGGATGGTGTTATTTGCAGGACTGACTCAGTGCCTTGGAGATAATGGAATTATGTTGTCGTGTAATTGTGAGAAAAGTATGCTGTATTGGTGTAGGCTGCGTTCTCTGTCTAGGATGAGGCATGTGGACAGAAGTAGAAGCGGGTCCTGGTGAAGATACAAAAACTCTTTATTACTTCATCGCTAATTAATACAGTTGAGACATTCTTCTGAATTCGCTCCATTCTCTGGCACGATCCGGAGCTCTGTCGTAATATTCTGGCGTCGTAAATACAGACATTGACGAAAGGTGGGCGGCGTGCACGCACTGCTACAGAGGCAGAGCACTATGCTGGCATCTCCGGTGTGCGAGGCGAGCTGAGACTGCAGGATGCGGCCACACAGCGATCATAGGTGGCCACCTGGTCATCTCTAATGTCATCCTAGTGGCGATAGCGTCGCCTGGAGTCGATGTCTGGACTGATGGTGAGGAGCAGGGTCGGCCGGATGGTGCCATGTTGCCTGCCCAGACTGGGCAGACAAAGGGAGGTCCTTCTTTCACGGACCAGAGGTACCGAACATGACGTATTTGGCTGGACCAGCGTTTAAATACTGGTTCTTGGTGCTGAATTCGCGGAAGGTTTGCATTTGTGGGCCAGTGAGAACCATCTGGAACAGGGCAATGAACAGGGTCTGGAATAATCGTCGACGACGCGGAAGTCAGTCAAGCCAGAGTGACTTCTCGAAGGCTGGCCCCAGGGCAGTGCGTCACGGAAGTGTTTCTGCAGCTGAGAGGTGCTGAACAAGTAGGGGTGACGGGCAGCTCCGGCCGATGCCCGTGGCTTGTGGTCCGATTTCGGCCCTTGTGGTCCAATGACACTGCAGCTGATCACGCAGATCTGTGACCAGCACCAGCTGTCTGGCTGTGGCCTCGTTGCAGTTCTGGGCTCTGACTTCTGCTCCAAGTTCTTCGATAGTTCTGCCCAATTACAGACAAAACAATTCGGCTTTAAACAGAAAATGTCCGCCGAGTTGCAGCTCATTCCCCTCACGGAATATTTTCTCCACAACTTTAACATGCAGCAGTACACTTTTAGTGTCCTTCTTGACCTCGAAACGGCGTATGACAAGGTCTGGCAGGACATTCTGACCGCCAGTCTTTATCATCAAACTCCGCTCTCACGCTGCTACATAAAGTTGGTGGACAGCTTTCTTTAAGGAAGAACTTTCTACGTCAGTGCTGTTGGCAAGACATCTGCATTGAAGGCTCCAGCTGAAGGCATCCCACAGAGTTTGCGAGGTGCCGGGGCAAGCAGTGTATTTAACACTAAATTCTTCTAGAATCTACATATGTAAATGATGCTCTAAGCCCTCCCTATTCTAACTCCGACTTTTGCTGTTGCACAAGGATTTAAAAAAAAATACGCGAACTGACTCTAATCAACCCTGCCAGTGGAGTAGAAGAGAGTTTGGCACCTGCAATAATTTAATTTGATAAATAAGTTAAATAAACGAAGGTTTCATTTACATAGTGAGGAATGATAGGGTTGCTCTACCGATTAACAGAATGAAAGTTCTGTCCAAAATAACAATATGATTTATTAAGACTAAACACAAAATAATAAACAAAAACACACGAAACATTTACAATACATCAAATTGGGTCAAATTGGATACTCAGACAAACGCTGTGAATGTGAAGTTGTCCCTAAACTAGATTGTGAGGATTATGACGAAGTGGTATGTGCAGCCAATTCCTTGCAACTCAAATCTTAGAGAAAACACATAGCCAACCCAACATTAATTGCTGCTACCCAAAACAGAACAATGTCAGAAAAAGACAAACAGGTGCGCTCTGCTGAGCTCTGATTACCACCTAGGAAAATCCCTGTCTGCCGGTGCTGCGGACATACCTTACCAAACTGTCTTCTTAACTGCCAGAACACGATCTGGCGTACCGGAGGCGATGGCTGATTGCTTCGACGTCCTCGACCGAAAGGCGAGAGCCGACTACCCCCAAGAGCACCCGTACAAAACCGAACAGAACATTCCCGCCCCCACGACAGTGTCCGTGGTTAACCATTCCAATCAGCAACTCGAAAACCGGCGGAAAATTCCACTCCATTGCCGGAACACTACCATTCCACCAATGGAGATTCTTGGCGCCAATTTCTGCGCCGATTTTGCTACGTCACGGAGCTATGCCCTGAGTAAGCAAATCACAGTTACGATTTTGCACAAAGCGCGGGAATTTGCCCGCCACAACTGCCTGGGTACACAAGTCATTCCCACGCCTCGCTGGTAGCCTGCCAGAAAGTGTTTTCGCTAAGTTTCTGCGAAGTAACGGAACCTCTGGCCCAGCTGCTACATCAGGCCACTGCGGGCGTGCCTCTTGACAATGTTGGCGTCTGGAAAGCATTCACTCGACTCTCTCACACCCGTCGGCTTACCCTTTCAAAGTCAGCAGAGCTTGCCTGTCACCGGACCAACCGGGTGACGAGAGACGCCGCGTGGGAAGTCCGCGTGTGAAGGAATAGCAACTTTCCACCGCATGCAATTAGAGAGGAGAATCGTAAGATAGAAATATGAGAGGGGGCTCATGCCACCTCTCATAGCCCCTACGCCATTTTAGATTGTAATTGGTGACCGGTTGGCTCACTTAGGAGCAAGGTAGTGAGTCAATCACCCAAGAACAATCTCGCAAACTGGCTGCACATGTCGCACTCTATAAAGAAAATCACTGCAACTGAAAAATGCAGCTCATAGAGGGAGGATTATTTATGATGTAGCCAACTTCACCTTTTTAATATGGAACACTAACACTCACGTCACACATCCGTACCCAGGGAGCCCCTTCCAAACACCAATTCACACAGACATTCACTCTCTAAATGTGGCCCGGGCATGTGAGCCAAATATGGAGCAATTTATTATTTACAATCAGAGTTGGAGTGCTCCGCAATTAAATGCCCAAGATGTTACAACAATTTTAATCATTAAACTAACCTGAACTCACTCACACATGATACTATTTAAGTTAACAATCTCTTTGTGAGCTTTCAGAATCTAATTACAACCTCCGAATCTTTCTGTCTCCCTGCAGCTAGAATAACCTTTACAAAATGTTCCCTGAACTGATGGTCCATACACAATGACAGTGGTGGTATCTGCTTCGGTTTATGGGGACTTCAGGCACACTGTTTGCATACACACAACAATAAATACAAAATACAAAAAAAACATGGTGTGGAGAACAATACAGTAATTTGTAATAAGAATTACAGTGTAAAACACAAACACATACAAGGTATAACATACATTACAAAAACAGCACTAGAGAAAGAAATTTAAGAAAAAAAACGAGGTTCATGGGGCATCAAGTTGTGCATGCACATTGCACAAAGTTCACGACTGTGCTGAGAATGAGGCACTAAATCACATTGTTAGAAATATTCGAAGCACTTCACAAATTCCACAGTACTGACATCACATAGGGCTAAACGTCGGGTGTTGTTGCTACGTTGTTGCAACGGCAATAGGGTGTGCTGGAGCATCTGCAATACTCTGTTGAGATTGCACCAAGACCTACGCATATGATCATGGTAGTTCGGTAGGAAGACACAGTGATAGGCTCTCATCACGTCGATTAATTGTCCCTGAGACCTACTTGTTGGGATACATCATTAGTCTAGGTCTCTTCTCTCGCTGGACAGTACTTTACGTTTACCAATATTGCAGTTCGACGAGGGATGATGGCACGTGGAGTGACTCCACAAGTGTGTGAGGTCATCCATACAGGATCAAACTAGGAGCGACGATTGTTAAAACTGCTCTCTAATGGAGAGGAGAAGTTAGAAATGAGACCACATATTTGTTAGTGTGGCCCGATACTGCTTTGTGTATGCAGATCGGGCAATGCTAGTGAGTTGTAAAAACCCAAACAGGTGAGTATATAACGTCTCTTTCTGTCCTGAGGCACATGAGGCGCAGGTTCTGACACGATATGTGATCTTCTTCGTGTACTCACGACAACGTGGTCTGCCGCAGGGAATCCCTCCAAACGGCTGCCGCGTCCGGAGAGCTAGCAGGCTGTCGCATGTGGGTCGCGTGTCAGTGTCAACGGCCAGCCTCACTTTCGCTTGTGGCCCGGCGAGGATCCCGCCTAATCCCTCAGGTATACGGACCGGTGACTGTCAGCTTGCAGGACCGGACGCTCGCCTTCCAGCAGGTAGCCGAAGACCTCTTGTTTTTGCGCTGGCTGGCCTCTGCATTGCCACGATACCCGTCATCTGCACAGTTCTGACAAAAATCTTATGCTTAACTTTTTCCCATGACCTTCTACGTTATAATAAATTTACATAATGACACATTGATGGTCTGTCATTTCAGACACTCTTATTTTACTTTTATAGTTATTAATCTATGGCTATCATTATAACAAAATAGAGACCGGTCTCACTACTGTACGTGGTGTGTGACGCTACACTGGATGAACAGCTAAATGTGTGGGCCCGCACTAATATTACTATTAATTATATAGATCGACAGTAGACATGCTCAAGAATTAACTACCATTTGCCAACGATCTACATTCTATGTCTTTTAATTAAATTATGTTGTTATGCAGGTCTAAGTTTTACTGTGCTATAAAGAACATGCAACTATGCTACTTTCGCTCGCCCGTCGTCCCTCCATCTCGGGTCTGTGGTTTGGTGACCTGAAAAATAGCATCTCAACAGGCGCGCTCTGCTGAACACTTGTGGTAGAAAACCGCCACAATATTAATCTAGTTATTGTTAAATCCTACAGTTTAACTTATCCTAGTATATCGTACATTTCTTTTTTTTGTTTGTTTACCTTATACAATACTCTTACATAATTCCTGTTACGTTGAGATGTCTCGCTGCTCGCCACTATTGCCGACAGTGATGTGCGCGCCGTACGACATGACCTCCGAGTTTTCATTACGCCTCACTGAAACTCCATAGACTGGGTTAGCCATGGCTATACACGACAATAAATTTATAGTTGCAACTTCCTTCTCTATGTGATACGGTTTTCGTGATCAAAGCACACCTTTCCAGAAGCAATGTAATATGACCAAGCCAGGACTGGTTCCTGTTGAGGATTCAGTCGCCCAACACACGCCAGCTACACAGTATGTCACGAATATCCAAGTATAAATCCCTGGTTATTCATCTGTGACAGTCATGAGCAGCACGCTAAATCCCCAACCAGCACATTGGCATGGTAGGCTTTATGCCCGCATTTCTCTCGTCTAGGGCACAATTGGAGTCAAACGCTCACAGGTTCACCCCTACTTGCAAGACAACGATGCTGGCGCAGCTCTGCAAAAAAAATATACTGTCCATATTCATCCTCGAAATCACGCAATATACCACAATCTTGCAGTGCACTGACGCGTGCTTGCAAGCATTGGTATGAACGTCTCACGAACTGGTTGTGGCCGCTATGGTGCGTATCACGACTTCTCAGAACGCTTCTAAGAGCACGTTCTTGTATGCGCCCGTTTGGGCGACATCTCGTCCCTCATCTTTATCCCTTAACATGGACACCAGATAGGAAAGGACAAAAACATTGCTCATGGAAAGGTAGTGCCTCTTATCGCAACGACAGAGGCGATCCCGAACATAGACAAAAAAGTTAACAGCAGAAAGTCTTATGCGAGAAAACGCAGCGTGTTAATACTTTAACAATCTTAATCTATTAATGCAACGATTATTGTTCCCCGAAGAAAGGTTCATATCTTTGCCTATTCTACTATGTACACCACTTACACTACTACTATAGCAAGGTTCATGTATTTGCCCATTCTACTATGTACACCACTTACACTACTACTATTCCAAGAACTCCTTTATGTGAGAGATGTGGTGGAGTCCTATGGACTTCTTTCCTTTCAGCGTCTCCAATTCGTAAGCATTGTGGTGAGCTGCTCTCCTTATACGGTACGGGCCGTTGTAAACAGAATAGAATTTTTGGCATTTCATTTTTTGTTTGTTCGAAAGTCGGAAAGACTTAACGAGCACCTTTTGTCCAATTTGGAAGTGTCGTAGACGAGCTCCCCTGTCGGCACGTCTCTTCCTGACCTCTGCTGCAGCCCGTATCCTCTTGAGAGCCAAATCCACTATGGCTTGGTGCTGCGTTCGCGCCCTTGGTGGGAAGTTTACGACCTTGGTTATTAAGTCCTTAGGAATCCGGTTTTTCAGTACTGTAATGGGTGCCAATTTTGTTATCCCATGGGGTGCCTCATTGATCACCTCCTGGAAGTCTTTAAGGAAAACGTCCCATGTCGTGTGCTGTTTGTTACAGTACAACCGGCACAAGTTTCCGAGTTCTTTAATAACCCGTTCTGCAGCATTCGAGCTCGGATGGTGTGAAGATATAAAAATGGGATCAATTTTACATCGACGCAACGTCTCCTTCCATGTTTTTGACTTAAACTGTGGCCCGTTATCAGAAATAATTCTACTCACATGACCAACCTGTGGTAGGAAATCCCGGATTAGGGCTCGTGATACAGTTCGTCCTGTCGCCCTCTTCAGTGGCGTAAAGGTAACGTATTTGGACGTTAGTTCAACAAACACTAATACGTAAGTATATCCTCTTCTTGTTCTCGGCAAAGGTCCCAACAAATCTGTTGCTGCTAATTGTCTTAATTTGGTCGGTACGATTGGGTATAATGGTGCCTACATGCTCACAGTGGTGTGCTTAGCCTTTTGGCAGTCTTTACACACCGACAGTACCCTCCGAATTCGACGCTCCATGTTTCGAAAGTAACACATGGTCCTTAGCTTGAGATTGCACTTGCGTGGTCCGAAGTGTCCGTAGCTGAGGTGAGTATGCCATATAACCTTGTTTATTAGGTGTTCAGGGATGCATACCCCCCATTCAGTGTCATTGGCATAATTTCGGTGGAAAATTATGCCTTTCCGCAAGAGGTAGAACTGCCTAATGGTGGCGTGTCTTCTGTCTATCCATTTCTATTTCAATAACACTAGGGCAGGGTCCTTGTCTTGCTCCTTCTTGATGTCCTGCATACTACAGGTAATAAAATTTTCAAAGGCTAATTTTGCATATAGAAGAGGCAGTAGTGATTTTCCTCCAGATCTTCTTCCATGTTGTGCTCAAATCCGATCGGTGACCGTGATAAGCCGTCTGCAATAATGTTCTGACTGCCGGGGATATATTCTATCGAAAAGTTGTACTGCTGCAGATATGATGCCCACCTAATGAGCCGCCTTTGATTAAGCTTTGCAGTCATCAAGAACTCGAGTGCCTTGTGGTCTGTGTAGACCCTCGTCTTGCGACCAAACAGAAGGTATCTGAATTTTTCAAACGCCCATACAATAGCCAGCGCCTCTAACTCGGTTACTGAGTAATTCCTCTCACTCTTGGCTAGTACTCTGCTAGCAAACGCAATTGTCTTCCACACCCTGTTTCCTTCATGTACATAGTCTTGTAACACCATGACACCCAGACCTGAGTATGAACTGTCCGTTACTATGCAAAGCTCTTCTGCTAAATTAGGGTGTGATAGGATGGGTGCTTGTAATAATGCGAATTTTAATGCTTTCCATTCGGATTCGGCCGCCTCATCCCATTCCCAAGGAATCTTCTTTCCTGTAAGTTGATGCAACCGAGGACTGCTCTGAGTTTTGACATGTGTAAAGCGGTTGCAAAAATTTATGATCCCCAAGAACCCACTTAACTGCTTTTTCAATCGCTTCGATCTTTTCGGGATTTGGCGCAATGCCCTCACCCGTGATGATATGTCCTAGAAATTTGACAGAGGACGTCCCAAAATTCGATTTTTCGATATTGATAGTCACTCCGTATTCCTTGAATGTCGCAAGGAGTTCAACGAGGACCGCATTGTGCTCTCCCCAAGATTTCTCCGCGATCAGCAAATCGTCCACATAGCTGGTGACATGACGTTTCAAATTATCGCTTAGTATGCCGTCCAGCCCCCGAATGAATGCGGCAGATGAAACGTTCAAACCAAATGGTAGACGACGAAACCGGTAAAATCTTCCAAATGCTAAAAAGGCTGTGTACTGTCTGCAATTTGGATGGAGCTCGATCTGCCAGAAACTCGATTTTAGATCAACTGATGAGAAGATTGATATTCCATGGAGTTCCTCTAATCGTTCCGGTCTGTCTGTTTCGGGTTCTATTATGGTATTAATTTGTCGCGAGTCCAAGACTAAACGAATACTACCATCTGCTTTCTCGACTACTCTTAACGGGTTATTATAGGCTGAAGTCGTAGGTTCTATTATTCCTTCACTCAGCATTCGCAAGGTCTGGCAGGACAATCTGACCGCCAGTCTTTATCATCAAACTCCGCTCTCACGCTGCTACATAAAGTTGGTGGACAGCTTTCTTTAAGGAAGAACTTTCTACGTCAGTGCTGTTGGCAAGACATCTGCATTGAAGGCTCCAGCTGAAGGCATCCCACAGAGTTTGCGAGGTGCCGGGGCAAGCAGTGTATTTAACACTAAATTCTTCTAGAATCTACATATGTAAATGATGCTCTAAGCCCCCCCTATTCTAACTCCGACTTTTGCTGTTGCACAAGGATTTAAAAAAAAATACGCGAACTGACTCTAATCAACCCTGCCAGTGGAGTAGAAGAGAGTTTGGCACCTGCAATAATTTAATTTGATAAATAAGTTAAATAAACGAAGGTTTCATTTACATAGTGAGGAATGATAGGGTTGCTCTACCGATTAACAGAATGAAAGTTCTGTCCAAAATAACAATATGATTTATTAAGACTAAACACAAAATAATAAACAAAAACACACGAAACATTTACAATACATCAAATTGGCTCAAATTGGATACTCAGACAAACGCTGTGAATGTGAAGTTGTCCCTAAATTAGATTGTGAGGATTATGACGAAGTGGTATGTGCAGCCAATTCCTTGTAACTCAAATCTTAGAGAAAACACATAGCCAACTCAACATTAATTGCTGCTACCCAAAACAGAACAAAGTTAGAAAAAGACGAACAGGCGCTCTCTGCTGAGCTCTGATTATCACCTAGGAAAATCCCTGTCTGCCGGTGCTGCGGACATACCTTACCAAACTGTCTTCTTAACTGCCAGAACACGATCTGGCGTACCAGAGGCGATGGCTGGTTGCTTCGACGTCCTCGACCGAAAGGCAAGAGCCGACTACCCCCAAGAGCACCCATACAAAACCGAACACAGAACATTCTCGCCCCCACGACAGTGTCCGTGGTTAACCATTCCAATCAGCAACTCGAAAACCGGCGGAAAATTCCACTCCATTGCCGGAACACTACCATTCCACCAATGGAGATTCTTGGCGCCAATTTCTGCGCCGATTTTGCTACGTCACGGAGCTATGCCCTGAGTAAGCCAATAACAGTTACGATTTTGCAGAAAGCGCGGGAATTTGCCCGCCACAACTGCCTGGGTACACAAGTCATTCCCACGCCTCGCTGGTACCCCTCCAGAAAGTATTTCCGCTAAGTTTCTGCGATGTAACGGAACCTCTAGCCCAGCCGCTACTTCAGGCCACTGCGGGCGTGCCTCTTGACAATGTCGACGTCTGGAAAGCATTCACTCGACTCTCTCACACCCATCGGCTTACCCTTTCAAAGTCAGCATAGCCCACCTGTCACCGTACCACCCGGGTGACGAGAGACGCTGCGTGGGAAGTCCGCGTGTGAAGGAATAGCAACTTTCCACCGCATGCAATTAGAGAGGAGAATCATAAGATAGAAATATGAGAGGGGGCTCATGCCAAGTTTAGTTGTTTCACCCCTGACCTTCAACCTACACATTGATGATCTCTCGACAGTTCCTCATATTATCTGCAGTCTTTATGGAGATGATACTGCAATTTGTAAGTAGTAAGGAAACACTTATCAATTGCTCACCAGTGCTGAACGACAAACTGATGTCATGGAGGCATGGGCACGGGCACTTGCCAATAAAATTACCAACAACCACAAGAAGACGGTGGCATTGTTCCTCACAAAGAAGAGACGACCATTCCTATGCTTCCCATTGCAGGTCTTGGGAGAACTCACGGCCTGGTCTTCGTCCACGACATACGTAGGATTTATCTAGGACATGTCGTACATCAGAGCGGAAGACATCTGCAAATAAGTGGTTCATGACGTAATCCCCTTTCGGGCAGTAAGGGCCTTAATGCCAAGAAGAAAGTGCACAGTGCTGCCAAAACATCTTTAAGTATGCGCAACGTGGGTCATCAATTACCATTCCAACATTAAAGCCTTACAGACAATCAAAAACCAGTGGCTGAAGTGGACGCTGGGGATGGCATGTTAAACCAGGACACGAAAAATTCACGAAGTACTTTATGGATTTTACCTAAAGGACAAGATAACGGACTGCGGCACCAAGTTATTCAGCAAGATCAACATGTTCCAAGAGGTAGAACGCCAACTACGTCTGGGCGGAGCGAAACCCTGGCAAAACATATTGTGCCACGGGCGTTGGTGCGCTAGACACACCTCGTCTCCGCTCTCATACTGGAAGAAAGAGGCTGAGAGTGCGGACTACTCATGGATAATCGTACAACACTACCGGTTACTATTAAATTACTAATATATAGGTAATGTTATTTCTTTGAAAGAATACTTCTTTGATTGTGATCATCGTAATGGAAACATATCGGACTAATTTTGTTTCCGTGAGGATTTCTATTGAAAGGAAGCAGTAACAGGACAAACGGGAATCGAACCAAGGGTCTATTAATAACCAGGTAATCAGTATTTACGTCAAACGAAACGGTCGTAAGCCTAATTACCCAAAGTTGCACCCAGTACTAGCACATTTCATAAAGAAAGTTAAGTATCGGGATTGACTTTATTTGATACTGAACTCCTGTATTACTGATACGATATACTACAGTAACACATATTAGTCGGCAATGTACCAATGGTTTGTCTTGAACTACACAGGAGTAGCATTGATACGATACAAGACAGTACTGCAGTTTAACAAATAACGTACCAGTAAATTGACTTGAACTACACAGGACGAGTAGTAATACGTTTAGACAACAACTGGCTCTCAATAACACTTGCTGTCTGTACATTACAGTAGGAAAATAATGATAATTATAGGTAAATGATTACTAATGATTGAGCGCTATTGATTTAGGCAAGAGGTTCTATTGTTAATTTAATTACAAGGAATAACTACTACTGAAATTTTTATGAAATAATTGTATCTTTTGTACTGATTATTATTTTGCATCCCAAGACACATTCGCTTCCTTAGATTATTTAGCTCAAGTGGAACATGTGGTACCTGGAGCTATTATAGTTGAATATCTGTAGCCAGTTGCTTACTTTTGACTGGTGTTTTTGTAGTATGATTTTAAATTTGGCTCAACTATTACCATGGGGACCCAGAAACTACTCTATCGGTAGACGTAGATCGAATCTGAATACTTTAGTTACGACACTATATGGAACCAGTGGTAACAACATAACGAATCAATTTGTAAACATTGTTATTTCAATCAGAAAAATCTTTGAACTCAGTACTTTAGATCTTCTCGTAATACTTGTATCTTGATGAAACCTTACCTGTTCATTTATGAAACTACGTGGAGTATTTCAAAACTTAAGCTCACTAAACAATTTTTTACTTTACAACTCCACAAAGTTTATAAATTTATGTTAAAGAAGAAAATTGATTTGCAGTTCAGTAAAAAAGAATACTCGAATTCATCGTAGCGCTTGGGATAGGACACTATCAAGGCAAATGACCAAGGATAAAATACGGTGGCTTAACACAGAGTTTACAGAACACAAAATTATTATTCACAACAAAACCACATAACTGGTCAATTCAAGTATATAGAACTCAACTGATAACTAGAGATGAAGGTGGAGACAGCGTCGATCTCCAGTGCTATTCATAAAAGGTAGCAAAGGTATCCATGGCTCTTCCTGTGTAACAAGCTCTGAAAATCCTCTTCTTAGCGCCTGATTTTCATGGCACAGTGCTAACCAAAGTATGCCTTGAAGAATAAGCCGAATTACTTCCGCATCCGTGGCTATATTATATAATCTTGCAGTTCCTCTCGCCTCGTTCAGTTCACAAGATTCGCACCCTTTGCCTGCTACCCACCAACTGACTCCCAAAGACAATCATTGTTGTCTCCCCACCACCACGAAGTAGGAAAGGTTTCATCATTTGCCGTTGAAATAGTGCAAGATTTAGTAGTTTTATGAAAAGGCTGTGCTGTTCCAGGTCATAATAAGCCGTGTGAACTTAATCACTTGTGATTCCTACTCTATCCCTCATTCAATCGTTTGCTTCAAGGTAACCTGTTTTCAGCTTCTTTTCGCAGGACGAATCCAAATTACAGGGTATTATTCCTTCTAAACTTGACAGACTTATTGCTAATCAGGGAATTAACGCTCTGCAGCACAGTAGACAGAAAGCGACTGTCACTCACTCACTCACTGACGCACACACACACACACACACACACACACACACACACACACACACACACACACACCGAGACGAAATATAAACGTTGATGAGACAAAAATTGTCAATAACGCTAGAGGCCGATGTACAAAGCATGTCTGCAAGCTACGCCTGAGCTGGAAGTGGCTATGAAAGGGCTCTTATCTCGTACTATAAGTAGTCCAGTATCGTTAGGTGCTTCACCTGACAATCTTCTATCCGCTATTTTCACACGAATCGTTGGGATTGAAGCGTGCTCGGTGTGATTCGGAAAAACGCAGTATGAAACTGGATTTCCATTGGACACGTCTTTTGTCCTTTCAAAGACATTTTGATGCTGGTATTGCCAACACTGACGTCGGCAGATGAATTCGTCATGAGCTGACTTGAGAATAGAACACTACAACAGTGAGCACAGCGACCTCAGCACCTTCGTCTCTTCGTGTTACACGACGATTTCGACGTCCCGTTTCACGTAGACGAGAAATGAGACAACCAAAGACCCAGCGAGAAAGCGATGGCTTGGTAGGATATCGTCTGCTGTACTGTAGTAGTACCTGAACAGAATTTCGCCCGCCTACTGCGAATTAAAGTTCAGGTGTATAGAGTAGAGTGCAATATATACATAATAACATAATAAACATAATGTACTCTAACAGTACTGAACATAAAAATGCTAGTTACTAAATTATTTCCTGTTAACGTAGTTTCGCCGTAGATCAGCAGTTTTATGAAAATTTATCAGCTTATCTTATCGTCATGCGAGTACATCGTGCACCTTTACAGAACAAAAATTGGAACCGCGCGACTGCTGCGGTCGCAGGTTCGAATCCTGCCTTGGGCATGGATGTGTGTGATGTCCTTAGGTTAGTTAGATTTAAGTTGTTCTAAGTTCTAGATAACTGATGACCTCAGATGTTGAGTCCCATAGTTCTCAGAGCCATTTGAACCAACAAAAATTGTTTTTACAATGTGCACTCCAGCCATGCAGTTATTACGTTACTCTGATGCACGACCGCAGTGGTATGCAGTGTACTGTACGCTCAAGCAACACCAAATGAGGAGTGCGGGGGAGAGAGGAGTACCTGTGTTTCCATGAGACAGATATCATAAACAAAACCCACACCTCTACTACAGCACTTCATAGGGTGTGTAATGCGTACATTCAAAGCAGTAAACCACTCGGTTTCTTCACAATCTGTGTGCTCTTTATCGTTTGCACATCTACATTTTGTTGAAAAAATAGTGCAGTATGATATATTTTTGAATAGCTCTTGGAGAGGATAGATGTATTCTTAAACATAATGTACGTGGTTCCATTTCAAAAATTTAACCTCTAACCTGTACCTCATACATCTGTGGGGATACATAAAACATATACTCTCAGCAAGAACTACCCCATGATGTTAAAAAAAAACTTTGGTTGAGACAATTTTTCATTACAAAAAAGGTACTTTGGGTGAGCAAGTTAAATGGGACATCCTGTGTAGATAGTATATCATTTCGGCCGGATATAAACCACGTAGAACAGTATTTGAGCATAGTGCAAGTTTCGTTGCTGCCTCTGATATTAAATAGATAAAACGAATTACCCTGTCCACACACTAACATCAGCGAATAGGTGGAAGGCATTACATCAACACACAGTGGATATTCGGCTTTGTCATGTTGTATGAGTAACAAATAAAAATTAAACTCTTCCTGAATGTTACTGTCAAAATAATTAATCCAGCTGCAGATACATTATTCAATTCGTTCAACTACGAAACTGAAGAAACCACCAAAACCACTTACACTCGCACTCGAGGTCGTTAATGCACGCCTGTGCGGTGGCGTTCGCTTCGCAGATAGACTGTTCGAATCTTGATGATGGGAGATAACTTCACCACTAGTATTCGGCCGGCAGGAGGATGGGAGTTGGTTTACAGCAGATCATTACCCGATTTGCGCCAATATCTTGGATTAAATGTCTGAGATCTCCGCAGTGTCTCATAAAGTGAGAGCGTGTTGCTTTATTAATGGTGTTGCGACTGCCAGATGGGGCTGTTATGTCTGGCGGTCCTCTTCGTGATATGCGCTGGCTTGTGTATTGACACAAGGTTTCAGCCTATCAGTTGGAACAGTACTTCCGTTCCCATCATTTGAACAAACAAAAATCTGTCTACAAGTTCGTTAGAGAGTTGCAGTTCGACGCACAAGACAAACTTCTGGTTGTGATTGATCAAACGCAGTGCCATTCTGCAAGTCAATGAATGAAATCCAAGTCCGTCGTAATGTTATGCGTAATACAACCTGAATCAAAAACCAAACAATGTCCAGGCTCGGAGCACATGCCATCAACAAGAGGTTAACCAGCAAGTATGTTGTAAGCATGCAGGCTGGATTGTTGTCGCTGTGCGGGCAGTTTCGTCCCTTTCCGGAGACCTCAGGATCACGTCACATAATGTGATGTGGCAGAGATTGTCGTGTCTTCAGCCGGTTATGGCGTGCTCACTGCCTGTTGCGCGTACGTGGCGCCGTAATGTTATGACAGCGAACAAATAATTCCGCTACCAGTGTCACTGGGTACAGCACTCGCCCTTCTTTGATACGAAATGGAGAGTGCGGGAAGAATGGAAAGGGATGGATGGGAATTCTTCAGTTCCAGCTACACAGGGCAGTATGGTAACACAATAGCGGAAGTTGGAAATCTGTGAAAGATCGAGACCCTTACTAGAATTTACCTTACCACTTGACCGAGCGAGGTGGCGCAGTGGTAGCACACTGGACTCGCATTCGGGAGGACGACGGTTCAATACCACGTCCGGCCATCCTGATTTAGGTTATCCGTGATTTCCCTAAATCACTCCAGGCAAATGCTGGGATAGTTCCTTTGAAAGGGCACGCCCGACTTCCTTCCCCATCCTTCCCTAATCCGATGAGACCGATGACCTCGCTGTTTTGTCTCTTCCCCCAAACAGCCAACCAACCTTACCACTCGGATTTGCCTTACCCACTTCTTCTTTTTATTATTTCCCCTGGATAGGAAAGGCAACTGCAGAAAGAGATCTACTTGCCACCCTCACTTGTGTCCTAAGAGAAAAAAGAACCGCACCTCTTCGGGCGCTGGCGCCTATCTGTGCCTATTCCAAAACAACTAACGTCTTACTAAGAGGGGAATAGGAAAGGAAGAGAGTAGGGGAAGAGAGCACACAAGGGAGCGACGAAAATGAAAGGAGTTGTGTAGGGGCTTTTCTTGTTCTTGTTATTTCTATTTTATATTTTTCCTCTTTTTTAAATTTGGTATGCCAGAATTCCGGGAGTCGCTCGAGCTTTCGGATGGTGGAAAATCCATCCAAATATGTCTTTTCAAAATTTTTATCGGGATTCCGTTCGTAGGCCGATCGTAGGATCATGTCGGCAAAATAAGAATCAACATCTCACGGCTTAAACTTTCCATCTGGAAGGCGGGTTATGAAAGGCACTCCACAGGAAACTGCGAAAGACTGCTTGTATCTGGGATGCACAGTGTCGATCATTAAGGTACGTCCTATAACCCAGTTACGATTTCTCATAGGGGCCAAAAAGGTAGCGGACCGTATGGCCGCGTATCCGATTCACGGCGTCAGTTCCCGTTAAGGGTAATGAATTATGTGCAGGAATAAAAGCGTTTTGAAAGTGATCTAAGCAGGTGTCTGTCGAGGAAGGAAAGCCAAGATGCGCTGTATGAGTCTCCAGACAACAGATGACAGACCACATGAGAACCGGTGGACGTCTGTGTCGTCCACACTACAATGAGCACATAGCTGTGTGTCAGCGAGGCAGATGCCGTTAAAACTAGACAGGTTGAACTGTTTGCCATCGACGGAGATATTCCAAGCAGATCGAACCCTTGTGTCGAAGAAGCGTGCATGCATCAGTTTCCATAATGGACGCCATATGATCTGGGGGAACTTGTGTTCCGTGTGGTTGGAGTGTCGATACATTTCTAATGCGTCGTGTGTAGTCTTTGTGTGGAGGATTTTCGGAAGTGGTTAGGAGTGGAGGATGTAAGTTAATTCCAGAAAGAAGAGATTCCAAAAGTAATGAAATGAGGTAGGAATGTCGGATAACATGAGTGGGGCTGATTTGGAGACCAGTGCATATTCATGTAGAAGCTCTCTCGTGAAGCTCGTTGGTCAATGGCGTCAGACTTTCAGCTAGGAGCTAAGAATGAGTGCCGTAATTCTGTCTGCCACATGGAATAAGCCAACTCCAGCCTGCTCCCATGGGAGAATTAGGGAGACATACTGAACTTTGAATAACATCTTCGTACAGACAAAGGATCGCATCACCATCTATATAAACGGGCGAGAGTAATCAGGACCAGAAAACTTTTTCCACATGAGGGATATGAGACACGTGGTAGACATTCACATATCACACACGGCGTACAATGTCGAGGGACCTAAGCCAGTGAGCAACGATGCCAGCCTTATCGTTTAGAGGAGACGCCTGCTGTTTGTTGCCACCGAAAGACGAAGATCACTCATAAAATCAACGCCCAAGCACCAGACTGTGGTGGACACATAGAGAGGAGCGACACATCTCTGAGGACCACGGACCAGAAACTGCGATTTGAAAACGTTAAGAGTACTACATGATGCCTCATCATGTGTCGATGCCTATGTCACTGGTGCACGGAATCATCTTTGCTGCATAGGTGTAGGACGAGATCGTCAGCATAAGCCATGCAACAGAAGTGAATACCGTGTAATGACAGGCCCACCAGGCGTTGGCAAAGTCCCTGGAGTAGAGGTTCTAACTCCAAAGCATACGGTATCATGAAAGGTGAGCGACCCTGCCTGACGGAGTGCTCGATCGAAAGAGGTTTTGGTAGGTGTTCAGCTAAAGACGAGCATCACCACTGTTATTGTATGAACTAGAAAACTACTATGCTGTAGGACCATCTTCGAAAAGGTGTGACAACGCGGTCGAAAACGTGATTGACGACAAGCGACGCCAGTGCACCAGGCAGATGTCACGACCTGGCAAATGCTATCACGTCACTGCAACGGCACATGGACGTTTGAATATTGTTGTCACCACCCAGGGAAGCCTCATAAAGGGATGTAACATATCATGCTGCCTGCTTCGATCGTGATGCCAGCAAATCGGTGGAAATTTTCATATCGCTGTAGAGTAGGGTGATGGTCTGGTAATCATAGATTCGCGATCGACCTTGCGGTTTCGACTGGGATAACGACCTCTTGAAGGAGGTGGCTGGTATCGTCGTTTTCGGACACATCAGTTCACGACAGATGGGCGTTCAAGTTGGTAGCAACAGATAGCTAACACACATAAAATTAGAGGGGGAGGCAGTCGGGTCAGTGGGACTTATTGGCAGCTCCCGCCTTGATAGCATCTAGGACTTCATCCATTGTCCCGTCGACACTAAGTTCTCGAAACATGTCCTTCGGTACCAAGTTCATGGTGAGTGCCACTTCCTCCTTAGTTAGGGTAGGGTGATGTGGGGCGGTGGATTACAGCTGGCTGAAATGGGAATGCAGAGAGTGACCAGTGGCGCATTGCGTATTGCATCTTCGTCCCTCACCATCAGTGAAGTTGTGTATGAGAGCTTGATAATGAAACCAACGTTCTGTGAGGTGTGAGGAGATGGTACATCGAAGGCGTTTCGTGTGGCATACAGTAATGGGTGCCGGACCTGAAAAGGTCTCTTCCAAGTGTCGTCATATGATTGAAATGAACCACGCTTTAGCACAGTGCACCGTCACTTGATGGAAATAAGAGAATGCCATCGAAGTGCAGTTATTAGGACTGCTTAATAAAAGTCCATGGCACTCGCATACCAAGCCCTGACGTCTTTGCCATATCCCATCAGTGCCCTTCTTCAGTCCAGTTTCAAGCAGGATAGCCACCAGTAAAGGGTGGATGTGCAGGCGGGGCGACGTCGACGACGGATGGCCCATGCATCCTCATCGATCCATCAGCTGTCAGGGGCAGTCAGGTCCACAACATTTAATTTCCACAGACAGCGACTGTGCCACATGAGTTGGTTGGCAAGGGTGACGTTGCAGATGTAGGCATCATGGCAAAAGAAATCCAGAGGCCAAACTTCAGCTTGTTGAGTGTTGCCAGTACGGGAATGTGTGAGGTAGATGTGATCGGTGCGACTGGATGATGTGAAACCAGCGTGGGTGTTATGTACCTGAGTTGGTTGATGATGACAGACAGGGCTGCACACAGAAAAGTCGTAGGAGCTGATCAGTAGGCCCTTGTGGGGAGTTGAAGTCCCTCGGAGGATCATATCACCCAGGGGAACTTAAGAAAGCGGTGTTACTTTAACAGTGAAGGAGGGGTGTTGTTTGTGACATCAACTGCAGCCAGATGGCGTGTATCTATTTAGGATGTTGACACCGAAAAGTATGAGGGACATATCTCTTGCATTAGGAAGGTACACTATATATTTAGCAGGAAACTCTGCATGGAGGAGGATGGCCACTTGGCTACTGTTGTAAGAGGTATGGGAGATGTGGGCTGTGTGTCCGGTGGGAGCATAGAAATCAGTGATAATTACTTCTTGGAGGAGGTAAATATCGACATCAGTAGCGTAAATGATATCTCTGAACACTGATGGTTCTGTGGAGACGTGAGGCGGTCATGAAACATCGGTTGCAGCCGCTGTGGCCGCAATCGCTGGATGGAAGCTGCGTTGGGCATCACTATGGGGCACTCCTCGATGAATGAGCAAGCATCCTGATCTGCTATCTCGTCGACATCATTGGCCCAAGATATCGAAACTGGTGACAGTGGTCTGTAATACACATAAAGGGCTAGGGGTGGTGATACAGCCACAGTGGGATCTCGGGAACCTCCCTCCACAGGATGCGTGATTGTTGGGTGGCATCACACTGGCCACAGATGAGACATTGGGAGTGGCACTCACATCGTTGGGGCGCTCGAAGGGAGATGACTGTCTTTTATCTTGTCTACTACCTGTGCCATATGAAGGAATGTACCATCAGAGGGCGCTCGACTTCACTTCTTCGATTTCAGGGCGACCACTGCTTCCAGAGGTGTTGTTTGGTGTTAGAAAGATGCCATTCATCATCCATTGTCTTGCCCATCTGAAAGAAAGCTGTGGTATCCACCACACTCGGTCCGATGTCCATTATGGTGGGTGGGCGAGTCATCGAGCTCTGGAGACTTGTTGGTCTTGTCACCACCAGAGGAGATGGAGCTGGTGAGGTTTCCTCCACATCATTGTTCCCAACAGGGAGTGCTGGCAGGAGAACAGGGACATCCTGAAGTGATGCATCTGAGTTACACATGGCTGAGGCATAGGAACTTACTAAAGAAGTACTGTTACGTTGGGAGCAGCATCACTGGTTGGGATCTGAAGCAAACAGCAATGGAGACAATCTGTCTTAACATGATCCTCTTGTCCACATCCTGCACATGTCCACAGTTAGCCATCATACATGACAATGGCTCGCACGCCACCTATCAGCAGATAGTATGGTACATGTTTGGATGGTTCAATCTTGAACTGCTGGACACCATTTAAAATGTGATATGTTGTGAACATCTGTCATTTATCTGTGATGTGTCCCACAACATTGCCATAGGGTCAGAAGACTTCTCTGACCATGTCTTGGGGCACCTCGAAAGAGAGATAAGACACACGAATTATATGAAGACTGAAACCAGTGTGGTCTACCGTCACCTCCCAAATATGCCCATTACAGTGTTTGAAAGTTTGTTCGTATACATGCTGTCCTGCTACATCAGCAAATGCTTCCTCCATCTTTGTTTTAATGTAGACAATGGTGCATTCTTGTGGGTCCAGGTGTAGCTCTTCAAGAAAGAATTGTTCGACTTAATAAGCACATGATTGTGCATGTTCAGATTGGAATGTAATTTTAATTTTCGCTTGGGGCTAAGTAGTATAGTCGCTTGGGTATAGTAGTGATGGACGCTACACAAGACAAATACTGCGACGCTGAGTAAACAACACTGTTATTGGACTGCTGCCCAGCATGTGGAGCAGGTCAAAATGACACCACAACCAAAACGCAACCGATCTCTTCAGCCATCCCTACACCGTCCCTGACCAACTCAAATCTTATCGCATACTGCAATGCAGCGTCCTCATCCATTAACTCCCTACTCACAAAATATGTATCCAATAGGAGTTCAGACAATATCAGTGCAGCCACACTGAAACTAACATCAAGGAGCCGTCGCGTTCTTAAGGAAATCTTCTGTTGGACATGTCCTGCAGAGCAAACATCACTGAAATATATACCCTCCCTTCTCCCATCGCCATAAAACACGAATGTGACCGCACTCTATACACACATTCATTGATATCAACTACATAACTTTCAAACACCACATGGCAAGGGTCATTGTGCACCTGAGGAACCGTCCGCTGGAGCCTTCCCACCAACAATGCGCTATGGCTCTTCCTTTTCATTCTTGCGTTGTCATCAGCATGGTTAGGTTAAACGTTGGATATTACTAGTTAAACATTTCAATTAACAAGGAAATTTGTGGTAAGTTCCAATGGGACCCAACTGCTGAGGTCATCAGTCCATAGGCTTGCACACTACTTAATCAAACTTACACCAGTGACAACAAACACACACACACACACACACACACACACACACACACACACACACACACACACACATGCCCGAGGGAGGACCCGAGCCTCCGACGAGGGGAGCCGCGAGATGCGTGGCAAGGCACCCTAGACCACGTGGCTACCCCGCGCAGCTTCAATTGACAACACAATTAGAAGTGTACATGGATACAACAGATATAATGTGCAAAGTTAGCATCACGACGTCTCCCTATCTTAACTTCTACTCACACTTGCACACCCGTTGCTCACTGCTCGTAATAGTCTGTCTGCAATACTTTCCTAAAAATTCTGCAGGGTGTATAACATTGAGCAATGTGTAAACTCTTCTAGGACAAATTCAACTCCGCAATCATGCACGAAAACTATAACGTAGATGCAGAAGTCACTGTGTAAAAGGAAAAAAAAATTTTTAGTTACTGAGGTTTGTCGACAGCAAATGAAATCAAGAAAGTCATCAGGGTATCACGTTCCACATGAAGTCAATAGGAGAACAAATCTGGTGTTAGGGTAAGTTAGAGAAATAAGTAAGTACAAGTATGCACATGCAATGGGGAACACGTTAATCAATACCGGCATTTTAATGACAGAAAAATTAATACATTTTCCATTGTTATAACGGCAGTAGAGCCGGTAGAATAACGTATAGGACGGACGCTTTACTGTTCCATGCACCCCATATAAATTAGAGATCAGTTGCTGTGGGCTTCTCTTATGTTCTGCTGCCTTTTGCAGTTAAGCAGGCAACTCTCATCTGGTGAAAACCTCATCCCCATTTCACCTTTAACGAGTCAGTACCTGCCCTCATCAAACTAGGTAGGTATTTACGCTTTTATCGCATTATATGGAAAACTATTATCCTTTACTAACTACCTTGCTGTTACAACTTACTAGTTTAGTTATCCAAAGAGTGATTGATAAAAACAATACATTTTAGTTATGCCAACTCTTCATATGGATGTCTCGTTCTTACAGCTGTGTTCTACCAAAACTACAGTTCACTAGTTTTGGGACAGTACATAAATGACATGGCAAATTTTATGATTACCGGTAGCATTATTAGGAAAAGAAACACAAATTAATGTGTGAGAGAGAAACTGGGAGCCTACGACTTCTGTTTGTTTTTTGTTTCATTTGCAAACAATGAGAAGCGCATATCTTTCAGTGTTAATCCACTGTGTATTTTACATCTTTGCAAAATATAAATGGCATTTTGTAAAAAAAAAAAAAACTGCTGCTCGTATAACTTTACTGTTTTATGTAACCAAAACAATTACTTTTGATGCAAGTACATAGTTTACATGTACAAACACAAAAAATGTATATAATTATTGTTATTTTGCGCTCATCACAACGTTGTTTGTCATGACCAAAGACAAGAGTTTCCTGTTAAAATTCCTCAGTGCAAAAATATGTAGCAGTAACAGAGACATGTTTTATGTAAGCTCAATGTTCGCAGTTCGTGGTCTCGCGGTAGCGTTCTCGCTTCCCGAGCACGGGGTCCCGGGTTCGATTTCCGGTGGGGTCAGGGATTTTCACCTGCCACTTGATGACTGGGTATTGTTGGGTCGTCTTCATCATAATCATTACGGTCCGATGAAGGGAACGGCAAACTACCTCCACTAGAACCCTGCCTAGTACAGTTGTGCGCGTATCCCGCATCGTTCTCCTAGAGTCAGTCAAGAACCATGGGACGTCATTTCATTTCCATATAAGTTCAATGAAGTCCTCAACCGAAGTTTGATGTGTTTTTCTTTTATTTTTACCGTTTTCTTGAGGTAACTGCCTGGTTTGGTTCAAATGGCTCTGAGCACTATGGGACTTAACTTCTGAGGTCATCAGTCCCCTAGCACTTAGAACTACTTAAACCTAACTAACCTAAGGACATCACACACATCCATGTCCAAGGCAGGATTCTAACCTGCGACGTTGCGATCGCGCGGTTCCAGACTGAAGCGCCTAGAACCGCTCGGCCACACTGGCCGGCAACTGCCTGGTTTATTTTTAATTAATAGACAGTAGGTTAACTATATTGGAACAATGGTCTGTATGTTACGTGGCCCTTCGTGTAGTGACACTCAGCTTCTAGATGGTTTACCACTTCCGGTTTTTAGGGGATTTTGGTAAGACACTGTTCGCATACGAAAACAAAGCGATCGAAATAATGTAACGCCCAATAGGCATGTAACACACCTAATGAACAGGTAATGTGGTTACGATCTTACCTGACCAAAGCTACTAGGAAAATTACCATAATTTACACTTACGTACGATAGTCTACAGCAGCTTACTGTAGTTTTAGAACTACGTCTTCTTCACTCACCGATGATAATATCTCTCAACGAATACCTCTGTAGCATTTATTCCGTCATGCGTTCTCTCTGATCAGTGAATAGATGTTAATCTCTCTCACGTTGCTCTTCTACTTTAAGCTCTCTCACGTCAATAAATGCGACATTATTTATTCCGAGTTTCTCTGAATATCGACGCAATGAAACTTTTAAAGCATCACCAAGTTGACGCGTAATATTTGTGTGTGTTTTTGTGTCACGTTTTCTTTCACCACGTATATCGACGGTGGTATCCGGCGGAAGCAGCCGGACACGGTGACACCAGAGCGAAGCGTGTTGCCGGTAATGCCCGCCAGTGGCGCATCCTGCTTCCGCTGCCACCTGTGGGCACGCCCCTTGCTATGTGTATTCGGCGAATAGTGATTCTACACAACGGACGGTCTCGTTGTTGTGTCGTACAGATCCTTTCCTCTTCTGCAATCGATACACTCTCCTCTTTATGCTTTGTGTGCGTGATGATCTGTGAATCGTTACTAGTTATTCCTAGTTAACGTGCGACACTCTATAGAAATATATATTTTAGGGTGTTTTGGGCACCGTGCCTCTTTGCATCCAACTGCATATTCATGTATACCAGCAGAATCCACAGCCATTTTGACATGCAGAAAAGCACAATAGAAAAAGTAAAACCGAAATTCTTAATAGGGAATTATAAACGGCACCACCATTCAACCACCGTACCAAATTAAAGATTTATAAATCAGTACTTGTAGTGTTTAAGAGCAGCTGAAATCACTAACCACGGTCGCAGGATCGGACCGAATCCCTGAAAGTATGTACCAGAAGACTACAAGGGGAATAAGCTTCTTCCTTAACCACAAATTTACGCAATTCTTTGACCAGAAAACAGTTTCCAGAAATGTAAAACAGGAAAGGTTGCATCTACAACAAGGCAACACGACAGGCTCTCGAAACAAAATGACCTATCTAGAACAACACTGCTGTGTTGTGATAAACTGCAAGAGTTGTGAAGACTTCGACTATGTGAACCCAGCTCTCTGTCTTCATACATAGAAATTAGATTTTTTTAAACTTTCGATTAAATACTACACTGAGTGAAGAAAATAACACCATTCGTGTTGTATAAACATGTTTTTCTTACTGAGATTATCTCCTTGACTACTACAACTCAGAACGTAAACACGCAGTAATTAGTTTTGACAGAATTCGTGTCGATTCATGGGAAGAATGATACGTACAGACAGTCACATAGGCTATGTTGTGGGTAAAACGAATGACAGATTATAGTTTGTTGGTAAACTACAATTTCCCTGTGAAGGAGACAGCTTATAGGATACTTACATGTAATGTAGTGGAATACTGAACAAGATGCATGTGGTTTCTGTAACAGGAGGCATCGACTATTTAAAAATAAGGTTAGTATTGTTGGTAAAAATCTCACAAAGTGGCTTATAAGCGGTCTTTCTGCTTGCATTCTACCCATGATACTCTGCATCACACAATGTATCTCCCATGATACTCTGCATCACAGAATGTATCTGCAGAGTATAAGAGTTGGTGCAGAATGAAGTCAATGACAACTGTGTTTTATACTACTTTATTCCGCACTACTACACGGCCCAGTCGCATTAATATGTGACCACCGTCTGTGTTCGACGTCAACCACTCTTAGACTGCAGGTAGCAGCACTGACAGTGGAGGGTATAAAGAAGTGTGTCGAGGGGGGGGGGGGCGTACGGTCGTTGTCGTTAGGCGGCATGGTAGCGATTTGTCTGACGTCCAAAAGGACATAATCATTGAATTTCATGCCGAGGATAAGTTTGTAGGCTAGGCGCGTGCCTCTGTGATTAAGGTATATTGTGCATGGTGAAACAGCCCTTTCCAAAACCGGCGTTGAGGCAACCGTGGTACACCTCGAGACATAGACGGCAGGAATGAGCTACAGCTGCAGAGATGTGTACTGGCGAACAGACGTGCCACTGTTGAGCAGCTGGCCGCCCAGATGAATCAACGGTCCACCAACACTCACTGCTCAACGAATGTTCAGCGAACTTTGCAGCTTATGGGCCTACACAGTAGGCACCTTACTCATGCGTCCATGCTGACAGCTGAAGACGGGCGACGAATGTGGAATGTGCACGCCAGTATCGCAACTGGACGCCCACTCAGTGGCGACAGATGATATTTTCGGATTAACCACGTTTTATGCTCCACATAACACATGGCCATTGGCGTGTAGGGTGTCAAAACTCTGAAACGAAACTTCCTGCAACAATTGTCAGAGGGGCCCAGGCCGGAGGGTTGTTTCCGTGGCATTCACTTGGTGACCTAGTCATTCAGGAAACCACAATCGATCAACACAAATATGCATCTATCCTTGGAGACCATATCCACCATTACGTGCAATTTGCTTTCCCTCTGTGCGATTGCATCACACAACAGGACAATGCAACGTGTCACACAGCGTGGGTCGAAGAACACCACGATAAGTTTATTGTAATGCCCTTGCCAGCAAACTCACGCTATTTAAACTCAGTCGAGAATCTGTGAGACCACCTCAGTCTGGCTGTTCGCGCCATGGATTCTCAACCGAGAAACCTAGTATGACTCCACATACCTACTGGTACAGAACCTCATTGATTCCTCCTCGCACATCTTGCAGTTGTCGGCACTGAAAAATGTTGTTATTCAGGTTTTTTACAGGTGGTCATTAATGTGAATGAAGAGTGTAGCGCTGGGCATGGACAGTTTTCAAGATCGTCTGTAACAACAGATGCGGAAAATCGTCCTCGTCTAGTCAAAAAATCGGGTGCCTTGTGTATTTGTGCATAGAGCAGTTCACAGCATTTGTCAAATTTTTAGCTACAAATCACACTTATACACTGTTGGTTATGGAACTGTAACATGTGTAGTTATTGTAATAATGGGTTTAGTTACCATAAAAACTACTTCCTTATGTAACTACATATTTGTCTCCTTCCTCCCACACATGTGAAAATTGTAAATGTTCACGAATTTTGCTGCAGCTATAGTTAAGTCTTTCGATACATATTTTGGCATAAATACGTTTTTATATGCTTTAACTTCTCGCCATATAAAATTGCACATTATTGGTTTTTACGCTTCTTCATATTTCCCCATACACTTAGTAGACCGCTCCCTTAGAAAAATATCTGAATCCATCCTTCCATAAATGTTGAAGACATTTCGTAAATGACTCTAAGATCACTTTCTAGTGCAGTAATACTTGGTTAGTTTCACTTTGATTTGGATTAATAAGAAAGTGCACATGCTTAATTTTCTAAGATTATGAATTTTAGTTTTCAGAAGCAAAGAACATACAGTATCAACACTGTGTGTAGCATTGGGCTAAATCTTATTGTGAGGTAGTAAAGGGCTCTGTGAGCTGCCGAGATTGGCAGTGAGACAGTCTTATTCAAGATGGCGGATCCAAGATGGGGGCAATAGATGTGGCCACGTCGTATTGTTGTCATGGCGGGAAGTTCAAGTTTTGGCGGGAAAATAGGTCAATTGGGCTACTTCCACCAACTTGCCCCCTCACCTCCCCCCTCACTACCACTCCCAAGAAAAAAACGAGAAAATTTTGGCACAAAAAAAGGTCACTAGGGCTCCGCCCACTAAACGTAAGTCATCCAACTACCACCTCTTCGTCGGAATTAGCGGGAAAGAATTTCAATCTGCGCTGGGCTCCTGGACATGATGGATGTAAGTCTTTATTTTGCATTCATTGCTTATTTAAACCGTTTGAGCTGTCATAGACAGAAGTTCAATCCAGTGTGTTCACCATGAGGTCGAAAGTCCAACTGAACTAGTACACAGTACTGCCACCAAATGGTTCTGTCGTCCCATGATGTAATCCAAGATGGCGGTCCAGAGAAAAAGGTGGGAAAAGAACTCAGTCATTGGTCCAACTGCTGGAGAGAAAGGAGTGAACTTTATTTATTTTCAGTGGGAAGCTGGAACAATTTATTTAGAGATGGATTTCACTTAGTTTACTTATTTATTACACTGATACAAAACACTCGCCCTGATGTGCTAGGAGTCAAAATATATAGCCTATAGACCTACAAACTCCTCCTGAATTAATGAAGTAATAAAGCACTCAGATATATAGACACACTAACAACTCGTAAATTGTCAAAATAATTCATGTAAAAGGCTCTGCAAACACGCTCGCAATGCTTAAACAGGCGAAATAATGCTGTGCACAAAGACTCATTACATGTAAAAATGCTTTCGAACTATCGTTAAGAAATTGGACCACCGCGTATCAGCGAACTGTTCCTTACAGAGTTCCAAGGTGGGATGATGACTGGATGTATTGGGCGCTCACGCCGGTCCAGCCCATCCAACGCGTGAGACGCCTCTGGCTGGTCACACATGTTTGCTCACGAACTGTTTCTGGCGCAGTGACGCATAGCCCTCATACCGGCACGTCCAGCAAGATGTCTGCCTAACGACTCACCCTCTCAAGCGCAGGCAAAAGGTTGTCAGTATTACACTGGCGTCTCATATCTATGTAAATAACAGCCAAGTCTCCCTCCGGACGCGCTATAGAAACCTGATGCAGTGCTTTCAGAAACTATTTACGAAAATATTCCAGAATAACACAGAATGCATTCTTCCTGATGTTCCTAACGAGGCACACCGTCCATCGCATGTTACCCTTCTTCTAAATCGTATCGTCCTGCTTTCAGCATACATCTCGGAAATCGTAAACGTTTGTTCTTGTTCTCACCGCTAAAAGCTTTCATCATGTCTATGCATGCTCACATTAATCATAAATCATTCTTGTGGTTTGGAAAGAGAGCACTGTCTAAGCACAGATGGGAAAATCAGAACACTTACGCAAACAGAATTTCATGCACTATCCTACGGAAGAGAAAAAATGGCAGGCAATTTCGGTGTCCTACAACTTCTAGTCTGGGGATGTCCTAATGCCACGCCGGCCGAAGTGGCCGTGCGGTTAAAGGCGCTGCAGTCTGGAACCGCAAGACCGCTACGGTCGCAGGTTCGAATCCTGCCTCGGGCATGGATGTTTGTGATGTCCTTAGGTTAGTTAGGTTTAACTAGTTCTAAGTTCTAGGGGACTAATGACCTCAGCAGTTGAGTCCCATAGTGCTCAGAGCCAGCCTAATGCCACAATGGGGGATGAGGGACATTATCCCGCCGGAGATGGATGGTCTGCTTCAACATGTCTTTGAACATCTGAACAAACAAGTCATCATATTACTCTCAAAACTTTCCATGGGTACCTTTCCCCATATTGTTCGAACCAGTCCGCATGGGCCCCTATGCCCCACACAAAAGATGTCTTGTGACGTCGTATGGTGTAAATTACGTTGTAGCCTCTGCTACCACAACACACACACACACACACACACACACACACACACACACACACACACACTGCATGGTCTTAAATAAAAGATAGTCATAAAATAAGAAATTTTAGGAGTTTTGGGGCATTGTGGAACGTTTCCAAACTGATGTCTAAGGTGATTGATGGCCTCTACATTTAAACTCATGTGTCACTGTGCCGGGATAGCTGATGTTTCTGTGTTCCATTCGGATTGATTCCTCATATTGCATTCATGTACATGATCATGTTTCAGTGCTAGCCATCCCCAGAAGGCATTGCACCTCCACCAAGACTCTTTCTCCATCTCAAACAAGCGATCTCCCAATTCTTCTCCCCCTGGGAAACCACCGGGATTTGCTGAAGGCCATCCAGGGGAACACTCTGCCTCCGTCAAGCACCTTAGGCAAATGAATTACTTATGGTCAAGGTAATGACATAACTGTATACTGGTCATGTGATATAACACTGGTGGGAATTTCCTATTTTCTGTTTACACATATACATATAGTGGATTTATTTACAGAGTAATTTTTTTGAAGACTTATGACTGTCAGATACACTAAAGCTGGAAATACTTAAATAGTACACCTCTAAATAATTATCTATATACAGTATTTACACTTTAATCATTTTCTTTCAGATTGATTTCATCATTTCATGCACTGTATTTACATCTCAGTCATTCAATTGTATGCACAGTATGTACATAGCAATCATATCTTTCTATATGCATTTATACTTGGGAAACGAGGACTAGAAGCATTGGGTAAAGAGAAACTAAACACACACACACATACGAGACTATGACAAGCGGTTCATCCAACTACTCTACACACTCTCGCACACAAACACCAAATATTTACTAATAAATAAATTCACAGCTATATACTCAGTAATCCAACGAATGGTTTGAGTACCGGATGGTGGCGATCCTGTCCCCACAGATCACCCGTTTGTCGTCATGATGCGACTGGTCTACTTGCAGATGCAATGTAGTATTTAGTACCTTATGGCCTCGCAACCGAAAGATTACGTGGCGCATCATATGTGGCGCAAACTCACTCGATGGAACACCTCTTGCAGTTACCGATCGTGAGAGCACTTGAGACCGCACAATGCACACCCTCACCCCGCCTCTAAGCGACGCCTGCATCTATGTGGTATGCATACATCTTTGACCTGTGCCCCACAAACTTCACAATCGCTGACCCATTTGTCTCGGCTTTCATCAGGCCGATAACTTTATTGTAATTAGATGCTATTCCAAACGAATTATCGGCCATATATCCAGACGTGTCGAATTTTTTGGTATTGAACCTACTTAATTACTTCATATTAATCAAAGCCTTTCAGCCAGCTGAAGAAACTCCAACTTGGGACCGGCGAGGTTCGCTTCACTAACTAATAGGGAAAGTGGAACATGTGGAGTTTGAAGAGTTCCAGCACACGCATACCTATATAGGCAGGCTTCGTGAACTGTACTGAAACCTTGGCCATCCCCACAGCGGCTAGCCCTTCACTGAAGATGCTGGACAATTTGAAATTTGGCCTAGCGATGTAATACCATAATACCCATACTACCGGAAAAATAAATGAGTTTTGCGATATTCTCTTACATTTTCCACGGTTTTCGAAAAACTGGATTGTTCATTAACTAGTAACTTTTTTTCAAAGTCACATGTCGTGAGAGTACGCTGTTCTATGTAAATATCAACCCACTCCTTCAACTAGCAGTACTGCTTGAAGAAGATGCCACAGGTGATAGTAAGAAGTACCATCCGCAACCTGAGATTTTGCTGGAACTAGTGCAGAATATATTGCTGTTTGTTCCCTAGCGTTGCCAGCAGCTTCGGGATGGAACCATTTCGCTGTTCTAGATGCTCCGGACATTGCAGAAAGTCGCTGTGCTCGGCATGTAAATGGGTGGTATATGACAGGTCTACCTGCAGACTACACCCTTAGCCAGCAACCCGAGCCGCTTTATGGACATATTCCTTCAATCTGGTGATTTCCTTCTCAGGCAGCCATCACAACCCTCCAATGGAAGACTTTGTAGCTGCAGTGATATTTCCTTTCAACATCACTCTCTCCATCTCCTTCTCCATCCTTCTTTCAATCCTATTTCGTATTCCGTCTCTGGAAATATTGTCGTTGACAGTACGTGAAACTCTCATCTTCCTTCCTCGCTGTGTGAATGTAGACACACTGGCGTATGCTACAGGTGAAACGCTCGCAGGTTTTCAGACGGGTGGCCGTGTTAAAATACCGCTTTGTTTTGAAGAGTGTCGACTAGTGTTTGCTAGAAGAAGATGAGTGGAACAATCTTCGAAACGTTGCGGTATTTTAACACTGCGACCTGTCTGGAAACATGGAAACTTTTCTTCCTTCCATACTGTCTTCATAGAATACTTCTAGGAATTCGTAAGCATTGTATAATCCATACTCATTTTAGACGTACTTTAATACTCGTATGTAAGACTTTTACAGACAATTTCAAAAATGTCTAAAGCATCTAGCAACAAGTAAACATCTTCACTTTCGATTATTTCTTGTAGAGCAATTCATACACAAAGCGCTCAAGAGCTAAGGATTTCAAGAGAAAAGGTGTCGCAGCCTGAGCTTCAGCAAAGACCATCACATCCAGCCAAGTGAAATTCGACTGCCCACAGACGTGATTTTGCAGCTGGAAGCTGAAATACTGCTGGCACCCTGCAACTGGCGTTCTGTCCGTCAGTGGCTGACTGTGTTGCTCCATGGTGTAGCACAAAGCGGCGTTTTCACAGCACAGTATGTGACGGGAACATGTGATAACACATCCGGGCTGAGGGAATACCATTACTCCTAGCTCAGCTGTTAGCGTCATTCCTTTGATGTTATGAACGTGACTGGCACAGTCTGTGCATCAGTCAGCGTCTGAGTATACTCGTACAGGTAAGCTATTGTAGAACAGTATCATCAACTAGGCGAAGCCGCTGATTTACAAACCGTCAAATAGCCTTGAACCGGATCTGCTGATGTGAGGTCAACCAGTTGGTTCAATTAACAGGCATTTAAGCCAGTCTTCGAGGGTCCCGTGTTCGACGTGAGCCAGCACTCTTCCCGCCAGCGGTATTTGGCCGACACCTGGCTTAGTCTTACTTCACGAAGTTGATAAAGCGACTTACATCAGCAATATCGCTGCTTGCCGCCATTCGCTGCTCTTTTACCGTACAGTTGAGGACATCACTCACTAGTCACGACTGGTATCTTGGTCACTACTGTCGAAGTAATGTACGAAATACGTCAAGCAATAAAGACTGTTCTTCTGAATCAGCATTCTTTCGCCACGCTACTGGGGAACAAATACCGCACCATCATCCTGTACGTGCAACGCTGCGTGAAGGACTGGTCAGCCATTAAAAGAGAAAATTTCTATTGAACAAATAAGAACAGCCATTGTAAATAATCGAAAATATTTCTTCGAAACCGAAATTGTGCCATCTGTCTACGAAATTACTACGCCCAGATTTTAATAGCTGCTCGACTCAAAGGTAACGAAATCCTCTGTATTAACCCATAACTTAGTTGTGTTTGCATTCCGTTGCAAGCAGAGTGTAGTCTCCTGCAGTTGTTTACAGCCAATGTTAAAGAGACGTGACTCATATCCTGAAACAGAGGGATAATGCTCTTGCTGGAGAGCAAACAAGGCGAATGTGTATATGTTTAATAAAGGACTGACTGAAAAGTGAGGTACTAGTTGCCTTATTCTAGCATCCCAGCACGTTTGAAGTATTCTCCAAAGATTTTGGCCTGTGAACATATTCGCTCTCTCCTCAACATGAAACTCACCTCTCACTCCCACAAGGTTCCCTAACTGTAACTCGCTCACACCCACTATCCTATCGCTGTAAGTCGCTTATAACTTTCCATTCCTACTAGCCCATTCTCACTCACTCATTCAGATTAGCTCATCCTCATTATCTTCTTAAGTCCTTCTGTCAGTGTCTCCTGCCTCACAGCAGCAGACTCCATCGTTTTGTACTACTACTACTGTCTCCTCTCGTGGTCCTGTCTCCCTCTTGCTCTTACTCCTACTATGTGATTCCGTCCCACTACGGCTGTATCTTCCCACTATTCTATCTCACTCTTCCTCATTGTCATTGCTTTAGACTTTGTTTCTAATTATCAATGGCTCTCACCTACTCTCACTTCCTCCTCCTCTTTATTCCTCTCCCACTGGCGCTGTCTCCTACACTCTTTTCCTAGCACCGTTCTGTCACTGTCAACTATGTTCCACTGCCATGTGTCCCTCTGTTTCTCTCACAATACGGTTGTCTCCTTCGCACTTTCTATAACAGAGCCACTGTATCTTATCTTCCAGACTATATTTATTATTTTCCCGTCTCTTTTCCACTGCCACTGTCTCCTTCTTTCTCAAGATAGGAGAGCGCGATTATACTCGCATGCCAAAATCGTCGGAAATTTTTTTAAAGGTGCTGAGGAAGGAGAAACAGGAGTACAGTTTCTTTTTTTTATGCTCCAATAGGAGCACTGTTTCATTGGTTCCAGTATTTTCCCTGTTACAGCAGGACCTATCACTCAACAAAAAAGAACTTTGTTGGCCAGTAACATTTTGATACTTTACTCATCAGACCGGATTTTACGTCCACAAAAATGTTGCCTCTGTTTCGGTACTAGAACATGGAGTTCCCAAAACCCATCTGATAATAACGGAGACTTTTGAAGCTTACTTCTCCGAGCCACGTCACTTTATAAACTACGTTTTCGCCTCACGCCGGATTTTACGTGTACAAAATTAAGTAACTTTGAACCTCTGTATCTCGGAAACGGATACAGATATCAAGGAAATTTTCAAGAGTTTTCGAGATTGGCACTTCTAAAATATACTGCTAAAATTACGACCATTTGCTGTGCGTAGCCGTCTTTAAATTCATGGCTCAGTTTTAGTACCCAAAGAACCAAGTTCTTAGGGTGTTTCTCGATAACGGATAAAGATATTTGTAAACGGAAAGCACACCTCTAGATAAATACCTAGCGAATATACCATTAAAATTTCAGCAATCTGATGCTGTTATGCAGTATTTAGGTTTTGCCTCACACCGGATTTTATGGACATACCTTACATGTATAAGTGGGGTAACTTTGAACCACTGTATCTCAGAAACGGATAAATATATCAAAAACAATTTCAAGGCTCTTCGTGATTGGGATCTTAAAAACACACCACAAAAATTTCAGCCATTTATTGTGCATAGCCATCTTGTAACCCACACCTCGGTACCCAAAAACTGTGTTTCTTTTTGTGTTCTCGATAAAGAGAAAAGATTTTTGAAAACAATAGAATCGCGCCTCTAGACAGACGCCCAGACAATATTTCGTTAAGATTTGAGTAACTTTTTGCCGTTAGTTATTTAGATATTTGCTGCTAACCGCGAAGAAATAATGAGAAACACTTCTCCTGGGTTTTCTCAACAACCGCCCATAAACTAAATCGTGCTTGCATAAGCCCCTTCATGCGCACAAAAAGAACCAACTGATTCGTAGCATTTCCTTAAACTGGAGAAACTCTCTCCCTTTCTGAGCCTTGTCCCCCAGTGATGCAGGGTGGGCCATGGTTAAATGGATGTGGCATGTTAAGTTTAAGGGGTGGCCGGATGCCCTTCCTGTCGCCATCCCATAGCCCCCGGGAAGGAATTAGTGTACCCCAGATGTCTGCATCTAGTGTGAGCCATGGAATAGTGCAAACGTGTTGCACATGTCTGCGAGTCGTGTAACTGAGGCGGAACGTGGAGACCAACCCGGCATTCACCTAGGGGAATGTGGAAAACCGCCTAAAAACCACATCCAGGCTGGCTGGCACACCGGCCCGTCGGCGTTAATCCGCCGGGCGGATTCAATCCACCTACCCGAGTCGAGGAAGCAGCGCGTTAGCGGTCTCGGCTACACTGGCAGGTTTAAACTGGAGAAACTGTGAAGTATTAAAGTAATTACCCTGTACTGTAGGATAGTTACAGTAAGACGATACTTCTGTTGGGTATGCAAATGGTCTCTAGACCAAGGGCTGTCCAAAACACGTGACCCTAGCATTCTATCACCGACAGAACCCGAGATATGATTTCCCGGAACATAGATTTTTTTGTGGGGGCATTTTGGAAAATAATGGTAGCGCATGGTGTCGTATGAGTAACGATTTCAGGAAAGAACACGTGGCTATCTTGATACTGTGAATGTTCCACACACTGTCATTCCAAGGCACTGTCGAGGATAACGGGATTAGAAAATGTTCGTTGTAGGGCAGTGAAAAACCGAGCAAGAGTAACCACTGAGCTCAGCAAGTCCGATATGATAACTAACCGCCTGGCTAACCCTTAGTGTCAACGTTACCGTTTGTGGGACGGGGAGGTACGAGGACAGCGGGTCTATTTCGCCCGTCGGATTAACAACGAGATGTCGATGAGTTGGCTATTATGATATGGTTTTAGACGGTTAGCTACATCCCATTCGGAGAGTACAAAATTGGTTCGCACGTTCCGTTTCAGATAGATGCTACGCAATTATTTAGATCACTTTCTCATACGTGCACATGGAATTGACTCTATACGCAGACCGTTCGGGTACACTATTTCTGTCATGGAGGGCGAATTGGAGACTGATGACCTTAGCTCTTTGGCCTCCTCATCATCACCATCAGCATAATATGTAACTGCATGAAGAACTCGATCCAATTCACCAAAACAATTTTCTGCAGGCAGAGCAAATTACCAACAAAAAAATATCCGATCCAACGTTTGGCTGCTGTTCCACTATCGGAATGTGTGTTTCTGATCACAGCACTAAATATGTTATTATTTGTTTTGTTGTTAGGGAAAAGCTTTTGTTACTTTGCTTTAAAATCATCTGTATTCCTGGATTCCGAGGCTGTCTTGGAGATGATGTTGAAAATGAAACAATTCGTGATTAAGCTCTTCCGTGCTGATTTTGACTTAGTGGTCGGGAAATATACGGGGTGGTTCGTGACGATGTTACAAACTTTCAAGGTTAACGGAAAAGGTATGAGGCAGAGAATTCTCTTTGAATACTTCCCATTGCCCTCAGATTGCTCCCCTGTCGATGGACTGGTAAAGGCCTACTTAACTTGGTGTCAGAAAGACTAAGAATCCCAATCCTAGGGTACACTAACAATGAATTCTGTTTACCTACCGAAGTCACACAAGATGATACATTTACAACAGTTCTTCTAAACGGAGTCCGCTCGCCGGCCGAGATGGCCGAGCGGTTCTGGGCGCCACAGTCTGGAATCCCTCGACCGCTACGGTCGCAGGTTCGAATCCTGCCTCGGGCGTGGATGTGTGTGATGTCCTTAGGTTAGTTAGGTTTAAGTAGTTCTAAGTTCTAGGGGACTGATGACCTCAGAAGTTAAGTCCCATAGTGCCCAGAGCCATTTGAACCATTTTTGGAGTCCGCTTCTGGGTTAGTGCAGGCAGGGCATCGTCGCACAAAAATGTGTAATATTCGTTCTAGTCTTCCCTGTGTCGTTGGAAGACAGTCGCAGACAGCCAGAATTTTTGCCAGGAAGTGTTCAGCCTCGTCAAGCGTATCCTAAACTAAACTTTTCACTTCACCGCACAAGAAGAAATCAAGTGGCGTGAGCTCAGGTGAACGTGTTGGCCACGACACAAGACCTCACTTGCCTATCCTCTTTTTAGCGAATGTCTGATCTAGATGTTCACGAACCCACGGTGTAAGGTGAGGTGAGGTGCCATCATGTTCGAACTACATCCGCTGACGAATAACAAGTAGCATATGTTCCAGAAACATGGGCAGTACATCTCTGATAAACACATGTATTCCAGTTTCAAAGGCATAAGAACGACTTTCGCTTATAACCTTCGACTCGGTCGCTCACCTCAGGCTACTACATACCCTTCTCCATTATCCCTAAAGGTTTCTAACATAATTATGGAAGCATCCTATATGTTCTCTTTTCTTCACTTTAATTAATTTCTGGGGGTCTAATACCTAGTTGTCGTCCGAATATTGTTTTAAGGCAACACTCCAATTTAATCAATTTAGAGACTGTCTGTTCACCTCTACATAACTACGGCGACCTAATTGCATTTTATCCTGCCCACTGTATTCAAGCTTAGGTATGTCTATGTAAAGAGTGGCTGGAAAAAGCTACGTGTTGAAAAAGGCGAATAAGTTTTACATTTACAATCATAATTTATCTAAATTGATATCGTTAGTTACTTAACTTTTTATTATTATTTATTATTTAAAATGAGGATGCAAACCTTAAATTTCAGTATAGACTCATGTGACATCGACCAATCGTCTCAAACGGCCGCGTATGGAATCCACAGTCCTCTAGTCGATGTCGTTTGGGACAGTGCTGTTAATTCCCAGTATCCGTGCTTCCAGTTCTTTCAGTGTGTGAGGTTTCGTCCGGTACACTTCACGTTTTACGCAGCGCCCTAAAAAGAAGTCACATGGTTTCAGTACTGGACTTTTTGCAGGCCACTCACGAGGTCGGCGTCTTGCCAGCCAACGTCTTGGAAAATTCTCATCCAGCCACGCAAGCACGACCTTTTAAAACTGAGGTGTTGCGCCATCTTGCATAAAAATAATGTCTTTGATGCTATCCCATGCAGATACCGTGAACCAAAGATAATTTTCAAGCATCATCACGTAGCGTTCTGCTTTCATGGCGTAGCACAGGATAAGTGGCCCGATAACATTTGTGGCAGTCATTCTACACCGTACAGTCACTTTTGAGCGAGACCGTGTCTTCTCCACCGTAATACCAGGATTGTGCTCAACCAAATAGCGGCAACTGGTCGATTGATGAAACCTCCCACATGGAGCAATGGAAAAAGGAGGAAGGAAAGGCAGCGAGGGGGATGGAACAAATGCCGAGTGACGAGCACATGTCTGGCCTGCAGCGATATTCCTGCTTATTCATTTTGCACATTCTGTCAGTTTCATTCTGTAGATGTCTGTATTCTCTCTCACCTTCTTCATTTGCAGTCTTTCTATACATTGATCAACTAAAGTTTAGAATACTAACGTAAAATGTAGTCTACGATATTAGAGGTCTCGTTGACCTACGGACTTGAAGCATTATGCAGCTTGAGCCCATGCGCTAGACGGTGTTAACTGGTTGCATGCTTCGCGGTCGTTTCCCAGTCGTGTAAACATACCGCTGCCGCAGCAGCACATCGTGAGGAGTCCAGTATCGCCGGCCGTGGTGGCCAAGCGGTTAAAGGCGCTCCAGTCTGGAACCGCGCGACCGCTACGGTCGCAGGTTCGAATCCTGCCTCGGGCATGGATGTGTGTGATGTCCTTAGGTTAGGTAGGTTTAAGTAGTTCTAAGTTCTAGGGGACTGATGCCCTTAGAAGTTAAGTCCCATAGTGCTCAGAGCCATTTGAACCATTTTTTTTTAGTCCAGTATCAACAACAGCTTCATTCAATTTGTGTTCGGTTCTGCAGTAACATGTCATGTAGAGGCACACAACACTTTGATAGAGTCAGGATAGCGGCTTCACTCTCAGTAGCTCATATACAGGAAGATGTTACCGATCTGTTACATGACACACAAAGTGGTATGTCCAAGGTGCGGATAAAGTACATAGAGACGGTAAATGTGAACGATAGACCTCACAGTGGTCTTCCTCCTATGACAATACTAATGAAGGACCGTTTCCTCCAACTGTCGGCTCTTAGGCGCCAAATATCAACTGCCAGAAATATTAGAAATAATTTCTGCTGGGCAACAGTGATTCTTATCTCAGACTAAACAGTGCATAGAAGATAGCCTGATGGTGTTGTTCATTCGAGAAGACAAATGAGAAATTTTGCACTGAACAAACGGAACCGACGCAGTCGAAGGACCTGAGCTCTTTCATATCAACATTGGACCATTTCGGAATGGATTAATGTCATGTTTGTGACGAGACCAGGACTGTTTTGCGACCGGCACTAAACGTGTTGAGGTTTCGAAAAGAGCTAGACGGCACCGGGAACGCCGATACGCTCAGGAAGTCCATCCATTTGCAGGAAGAAGTGTAATGGTCTGGGCGTCAATCATGATTGGACGGCGGACCCCTCCAATTTCCATGCACGGCAATTGCACTGGTGCCCGATACATCCAAGAGGTCTTATAAACGATTGTAAGCCCCTAAAGACGTGAAGTCGATGACAACTTCATCCTAGTCGATGACAATGCAAGGCCGCACCGTAGTCTAGCAGTGCCTCGGTATCTCCAAAGATGCAAAATCATCCGAATGCAATGGCCAGCACAGTCTCAAGACGTGAATGCAATTGAGCATAAATGGGACCAGTAGATGTTGGCCATTTACAGCGTCTAAATCCACCTGAAAATCTTCAGGACCTCACTGAAGCTGCCACTGAGGAGTGGGACCTCATACCCTAATATAAACTTGGTCTCATATAGAGCATGCCTCGCGTAGTGGAAGAGCTCATCCGTATGTGGGGAGGACATACTAACTCCTAAAAGACTGATAATCATCATCATGAGATAAGGTTTTTCATTGTTTAGGTTTTCAAGATGTACACTTACGAGAGAGCTTCCTTCGTTTAGAACTGATTTTTGTAACTAACCAAAATCGTTGTTGTGTTGGAAGGAATTACATACATTTTGTCAATAATGTATTGTACTAACCTCAGTTGGTCTACTATAAGGAGTCACTGGTTGATATTCTAAACTTTTGTTGAGGTGAGTATTTCCTCCTTTCGCATCTAAATTCAATGTCTCCGGAGTCATCCAGAAAATTCTACAAGGCCTCGTCTTTTTACCTATTCTACCCTACAACCCCTTCCATAATTCCTCTCTTAAAGCTTCCGATTCGTTTCCGTCAGAGACTCTCATGAACGTCGGGGTTTCTTCAATTTACAGAGGTCCCATATTCTTAATTTCCTACTTTTCTACAATTTATTAAGTTTTAAACTGCGTTTCAGAACCGATAAATTACATTAAGGGTCAAAAACTGTCCCTGGAAAAATGAAAATTTGCCTAATTGAGCTCTGTTTGTTATCTTTGTAGGAGGTCGCTAATACGAAAGGGTTCAATTACTTTTCTTCCGCTTTCGCTCACAGCAGCTTCCTTGCGTGTTTCCTTAGTAATTACGATGAATCAACTAAACCATACACCAGTAAAGAATAATCTAATGTCACGCAACGGAATAACATATTAGCGAACAGATATGGAAAGCGGTTTGAGGGGGGAAGGGGAGGGAGGGAACGCTTAAAGCATACTGATACGCAGCACATAATTTAATTCAGGTATGATTCAACACTGAAAGAATCATGCAACCCATTCTCATTATTCAAGCTGTGCTCTTGCGAAAGCCTCGGGAACCTTGTGGATCTCTTTGCATAAATGGTGAGGTACTTCCACGATTCACAATCACAATCTTCTATTTCTCAAGACAAAGTTAAATGGCTGTACAGGCCTCTCTACAATTACAGTCAGACCTTAAATCAACAAGAAGTGCCTCGCTAACACACACCAATTTAAGATTCAAAGATGCAATCATTTGTGTAGGAAATTTTGTAATTGTTTGTGATGAAGGAAAAATATTACTGTCTCGCGTTCCTCACAAATACATACGGAAAAATTGTTCTGTATTAAGTACTGCACACTACTGCAAAACGTTGGTGACAGAGTAGAGAGGAAGCACTGCGTAACGCGAAACTGAGAGCCTACGAAAGTCTTATAAAGGCCAAAAAAACACTGTGAAACATGATCACAAAACTTATACCTGTGATAACTCAGTTAAGACAAACGTCATCAAAAACGATAAATCTAAAAAATAACGCGTTATTATACCTTTCTCAGAAGACCAGACAGATATGCTCTGATGAGCACGTCCGCTAATTTAGCAACCTCAGGAAGAAGCAATTCGAAAACATCACTGCCATCGAAAACACTCCCCTGTCCTTAAGAGTGGGGGGAGAGAATGGTTGAGTTTAAAAATGACGAACTAAAATCTTTCACGCCAGTTATAACGTTTCATTCCCTGTACGAGCCTGTCTCCTTCTCTGTCCTATCTACCCCCACGCTATTCAGAGAATGGTATCTCCTTTTAAGAAACTAGGGTGGAGAGATTCTTAGGTTTGCTACAGTCTTCTGGCTTTATGTTCCCTATATTTCTCATGTACTTGGATAAAAAATGATATGCTGACAATAGATGACACCAAATCACACCATAAGGAACCAGTAAAAAAACATCGTTGTGCTAAGTATAAAAATAGTGTACAAGATAACAAAAAAATGGAAACGAGGTCAATAATGAAAACGTGCTGGGTACCAACAGAACAGACTGCTATAAATCGAGATAAAAAGGGTTTGGAAACAACCAAGATCTACGAGATAATACAATACTCATGGTGAGGTGACTAATTGTATGCCACAGCCAAACACACTGCTCTGTTTCATTGTGACATACAATAAGTAACCCTAGTGTGAATATTGGATTAGCTCGTCAACCTGACGTTAATTATAAATATTTGAGTTTACGGGCTACCATTGTGTGACATAATTGGCATTGAGACTCTATGTGTATTCAGACTTGCACTAACGCTACCTTTCGTTGCCTTGTTCTGCTCCGTTACTGGCCATGCTTCGAGTAGTATTGTTCATTCCGCAGGTACTTTATCATGTGATTCCAGTTAATAAACTCTTTGTCACACATAGTTGGTGCCCCTTTGGTGTTCAAGTACGTTACCTATTTAGTGGGCTTAAACTTTAATGTTATGTTGGTTTTCGCACACTCACCTATTTTTTAGTTTTTTTCATAACCGAATTACCTATCGAGGCACAACTTACTATGTGTCTGTTAGTATTTAGAATGGTTCGTCTTTATATAGATAGATAATTAGGGTTATGTCTAATACTCCCAGGGAAATAATATGATACTGTCGGCTTAGAACATGGAGGACTACCCTTAGTTAAATAGGATTTGAGATCCTTGTTGGTTTCTTCCACCGCGGTTCTGCCGACGTGTTAATCTATAAAAATGACACCAAATCATATCTTTTTATTTTGATTTGTTGCGTAACATAAGTTCACAATATATTTTTGAATATTATTAGCGTGCTCTTCGCAGTCCGATTTTCCCTTAATATGTTGTCTGCCGTAGGGTTTTGCATTAAGTTCCATTTCTGATGGCGTGACAACGAATTACATGGCCAGTTGCGATAGTACACAGAGATATGTTTTAACGCCACTACTTTCACTTAGAGCTTTAAGTGGTCTTATGATTACCCATCACTTTCTGCAGAGCTTGCTTAGTACACTCTGAGATACAGTACAAGTATACCCTTTTATTATGCAGTGGCCTGAAGATGGCATAGAGGAATGCCGAAACTGGTAGTAAAAGTAAAATAAAATAACATCTAAATTACACAGCTGTTGGCGAATTTCACTGCTAATTACTTGACGAGCTGATGTCCCCTGTCCATGATGGATCAACAGAGATTGGTAGGATAGGCTGTAAAATTGGCAAATTGGTAGGACAGAGCAGTGAAATTGGGAAACAGGCAAGACAGTCCGTAAACATTGATAGGATATTGGTAGGATATGCTGTAAATTTGTATATTGACTGTATACGTTTTAACAATGGTACACTGTTAGAACAGGCCCAAACGCAGATGTGCTAGACTATTGTAAAAAAAATTAAACACTTCATGTGGAAGTGTATATATCTATTGAATAAAAATGTGTAAATTCATCCATTATAGAAGAAAAAGGTCCATGCAAGGCAGACGAAACAGCACATTGTAAATAATTACCTGCTTGTTCTTAAAGGTAGGTCTTCATATGTCAACAGTTACTGTTTGTTATAACAAATTAATTCTACCTCCCATTCTGAAGAGTTGCGTGAGTGGCAGCATGTGTACTCTGTACTGAAGGCATCGGGGTGTGGGTATTTGTTGTAACAAATTAATTCCAACACCTCCTTTGAGCAGTTGCTTTAATCTAGTTATTGGTACTCTGCGACGAAAGGATGTAATTCGTTGAAAATAGTGACATAGGTATGATAAAATAACTAATGGCGAACCGCCAATAAATTTTCTTATAAAAAATTATTTTCAACTATCATTATTGTGCTTTAAAAGGTGAGTTGTATACATATATACGTACAACAGTGAAATAAAACCTTTTATTGTAGTAACAATTTTCAGAGATTTTTGGAATATTTTTTTACACTTTAAGGAGGTTACATACGTTATTTTTAAACTAATATGGTATCTACACTACATTTCCCATTGAATCATTCATGTCTAACTGCTTTTAAACTATTTACTTTCTCTTTTTATATACAGTTATCAAGCTTTCATACAATATTTACGATGCATGGTAAACAGGGCACTAGCTGCAGCAGATGAGGGAAACCGCACACACTATATATTATATCCACTAGTGAATCCATCAATCTCAACATACTGATGTTATTAGGTGTACGGTATGAGTCATACTTTGTCATCATCATCTTCTTCTACATTTACCTCTTCAAGCTACACAGATAGTCCCATTTGTACCACAAATGCTGCTCTCTAGCTCCAACATGTTGAACTTTTCCTCTTCAGGTGCTACATAAAAGTCACTTTCCAGGGATAGGCCAACATTCACATGTTTAAATTTACTATCAGTCAAATATATTGGCGACTAGCAGTATTCTGATGGCACTTCAGTGAGGCTCAGCGAATTGAAGAAGTTCTGGCACTGACTGCTGTGGCGGTGCTGAAGCCCTTTTGGTGGTACAGACAACTGTACGTCGAACTCCGTTTCCTGGTCTTGCAGTGCCGTTAGTAACGTATCAGGGGCGCATTCCACTGCTGGAAGAAAATAAATAGTAAAATGTATGGTAAAATTAATAAATGAATAATAACAATATTAATAGTACTATTTATAATAATTGATGGGCAGATTTGAAAGTGTCTACTTACTTTCTAATCTGACAAGTTTTCTTCTTATTTTTATTCTTGCTAGAGACAGTGACTGGGTCCTGCTGATAGCTCCACATCATGTTCCTTTAAACCGTGATGTACAGACCTCATATTAGGTGACTTAGGCAATTGGATTATTATAATAAAATATGGTAGGAGTATGAGACTTGATTCCTATTGGCTGAGAGAAATACAGAGAGAGGTGGGGCCTTGTGGCTATTGGCTGAGAGTGTGGCGGGGAACGTTGATGTGTGATTGGCCAAGAGAAAAGTGGATGAGTGCGAGGGTTGAGAGGGGACATGGAGGTGAGGAGAAGGAAGGGTGTCACCTTTAAGATAGCAAAGGAATCGTCTCAGCTGTAACCTGACTCAGGAAATGCTGACTTCGCTGTTCCTGGACTGTACTGTTACACTGCTGACGTGCAAGTGACAAATTTAGTCAAATTATATGAAACGGATTTCCGGGAATATTTCAATGTCTTACAATAAAAATCTGGTTCCAGAGTCTCCGTCTTACCATTAAATTATCACTCTACAATGGCCCACTAACCCCTGATCTTCTGCAGGTATAGAGTCTTCTTTCTCGGTTCTTAAACCAAGTGTTAGTCATAAATAAATTATGGTGTGTGAAAAGTTTGATCAGCAGGCTTCCTCTTTAATTCTTTCTCCCAGTACATGTTCTACTATTATTCCTTTTCCTCCTTTTTCTACTACCTAATTCCCGTCACCAATGAGAATTAAATTTTTATTTCCTTTAACCGATTTTATCCCATGCATTCGAGCAATCACTTCCTCATCAGTGGAAACAGTTGGCATATAAACTTTTACCACTGCAGTGTGTGTTGCCGTTGTGTCTATCTCGGTTGCGATAAGGCGCTCGCTATGTTGTTAATAGTATGTTACCTGCAATCCCATTTTCTTACTCATCATAGGACCTACTCCTGAATTACCCGTATCTGATTTTGTGTGGATAACCCATTACTGACTTGATCAGAAATCTTATTATTCCTACCACCACACTTTAATAATTCCCACTGTAACTGACCCTCATCGCTCAGTTTTCCTTTTTAAATTCTCTAAACAACCTACCTGACTGAGGGATTTAACATTCCACTCTACAACCCGTACAGTAACAGGCTATTTTTTCACAGTGACGACATCCACCTGGCAATTTCCATTGTTCATCGCGAAAGGGAGAACTTGAATAGTAAATTTATTTGTTAGTGTGTACGACAGATGTAGGCACAGATAATAGTTAAACCGTTCCTTTCTGTGCTACAGAGATGCTAAATAAAAAAATAATCAGAAACGTTTTGATCGCCGCATCATCTTAACTGTAATATCAATTCATTTCACTGTAGTTTATTTTCACTACAGGACGACTTACTCAACATTTCAGCATACACTAGTTAAGAAGTATTTTTGTCATGACGTACGAGTCTAAAAAGATTACTTCTGAAATTTTTATCTTCTGATAGTTGATTAGCGATTTATCACTCAGAATATCCAAGTACGTCCGGTCTCGTAATTTGACATACGGCCGGAAGAGCGGTGTGCTGACGACATACCCCTCCAAATCCGCATCCAGTGACGCCTGTGGGCTGAGGACGACACGGCGGCCGGCCGGTACCGACGGTACCGTTTGGTCTTCATGGCCTGTTCGGGAGGAGTTTAGTTTAGTTTTAATGTCCAAGTACTGATAAATAAGTTATTGATTCAGCTAAGTGATCTTTGTGAAGATACTGTCATTGAAGAAGATAATTTAGTAGATCATTACGTGCGAGAAAAACTGAATTTCAGTTCGTAGCTCATAATTAAATCTAATATTTTCCGAAAACTGTTCAGTTTCACATTATATTTTCATAAAGACCTCATTTAGAATCAATGTTACGTATAAAAACTTATGGAATGAACATGAACTAACCTCACCGTTGTGTTCTCCATTCGACAGACTATAGGTCCCACGGTATATATAGAATCGGCGTTGTAATAATTTACTTGTGTGCATGGTTTATTGATACCAATAACGTATAAACTCGAGAGGAAATAACTAGCAAACAAGAGACTCGTTTAACACTGTTACGCACGAGTTACAGTTCCCTTTCTTTGGGCGCGGTCCGAGTAATTGGTTTCTGTTTGAAAGGTTCGGTCTCTGGGAAGCCCTTTCTGCGGGAAGCAGTTTGCCAACTAGTCCGAACGGCTGCGCGTTAATGAGTTCCGGCGCTCCGGCGAAAGCGCACTTCCGCCCGATCCAGGCGCTGTTTACTGGCGTCAATAAAGCGCTCTGTCTTAATTGCGTGTCCAGCTTATTTACCTCGGTCTCGTTAAAAGTCTTTCTACTCAACTGCCTCTCGCTCATGACGAGTTTTTCACTGCAGAGTTCTCTGTCTCTGTCTCTCCGTCTCTCTCTTTCTCTCCGTTAAGTATGGAGCTAAATGCATCTCACTATCATAGGCGTTCAGGCGTATAACGTTACCGATGATTCTGCGCTCGTCTTCGTGTATGCGAGTGTACCGCAGTGGCTGTTTTATCCACTGCAAAAGTTGAGTAAATTCACGAACTACTTTCACCAAACTGTTTTGTGACTTTTTGTGAAAGCATTACTGACGAGTCTCCAAATAAGTCCTGAGCGCATACATTAGTCGTTCTATTTCTGTGATACTCCAGTGTCACCATCACCCCATAACAGTCTACTGCCTATTTTTAATATGATTCTAAAAAACTGTTAGGTCGCAAAAGGTAGTCGCGAGATGTTAACAGAATTCTTCTATTTTCATAACGCGCTTAGGACGTAGCACATTATCAGATGACCAGCTAAATTAATAACACGTTTTTCGTATTACAAATGTGAATGGATGGTTTGGTTTGAAAACCGGAATTCATAAATTCATGTGTATATATTTAAACAGAAATACGTACCGCAGTATAATATAATTACAAATCTGTGACAAAGAGGCCTTTCGAATTTTAAGACTGTGCGGTTACCATATTCACAAAAAGAAAGAAATACTAATATGACATATAGACAGCTAGGTGACGAATGAATGCAGTGCCGCCCAATACCGCATAGGTAACTGCGCTTACGCCATATGGAGTGTAAGTGGTGACGCTGTAGCCCTTCGTTACAGGATGGTGAACTATCACTTTTTAACATGATTCGTTTTACAAGGAGAACATAGATTTACACAAATTTAAAACAGTGTATATTTCATGCCAACATACAGGCAAAGGAAAACATATTGAAGACAAGTAGAAAAGGTACAAAAGAAAACTAAAATAAAACGAGTTACTTTATTGCTACGATTTTATATTTGGGTTTAATCTTTTTATTTTACATTTTTAACTGTTACTACTTGCGTTAACTAAGTTTTTTTTTGCCTGTACGTTGGAATGAAAATTTGTATAAATTTAGGTTCTCAATGTAAAGTAAGTCTTGCTGAAAAGTAATAGTTCCCTATCTGCATGGTCTGCTACATGGTAACCACACGGTCTTAATAGTCGAAAAACTTCTTTGTCGCAGCAATTACATTGTATTGCAATACGTATTCCTGTAAGAGAAGTTATGAATTTTGGTTTTCTAACCTTTGTGCTTGTATTAATACTTTTCTGTACTCATTCACATTTGTTATATAAAAACAAGTTGTTGATGCAGCTGGTCATTTGAAAATGAGCTACGCCCAAATAGCGTTATGAAAACAAAGTATTTTCGTTAACTTCTAGTGACTACTTTTTGCGATCTTTTAGCTTTTTTAGAATCACATTAAAAAATCACTAAGAATGGTCACACGCCTCACTCACGACCTTTAGTCGTACTTACACAGAATAATTCTAAATACATACAGTTCACTGCATTAATTCCAAAAGCTTAGACGTACAAGGACTGCGGAAGAAAATCGGTGTGATATAGTATACAGAATGCTTCTCCTAAGAGTCATCAGGCGCATTTTCTCTGGTATTTCAGCAGATAATTGCTATTTTTTTTACATTTTGTTCCTGGAGTCAGCCAGAACAAATAGTCATTACGACTTTCAGGTGACGCCCATTGTCGATGGAAACAAAATTATTTTTGAAGCAGAATTTAATGTGCTCGTTCGATAGAGCGGTCCCAGATTGGTTTAGTGCGATATTTGTTATACCGACATGTATTACCAGGGACAGTAAAACTCTAAGAATAATCAGTACTCCAGCAATGACAGCACTGCCCGGCCCACACGGCCTGCTGCCGCCAAGCATGCAGCGCTACTAAGTCGCTGCTAGGTTGCTTTTTATTCTTCGCCTTTTACTGTCCTTCTTAATACATGTCGATGAAACGAATATAGGACTAGACTAATTTAGGAGCGCTCTATCGAATGGATACTTAAAATTCTGATATTAAAATCTTTTGTTTGTGAAGGGAAACAAACCGATGCTTTCTGTTGACCCTGGGAATCGCATCAAAGTAGTGACGATATGCAATGGTTGGGATTGATTCGTGCTGCACAGTGCAAAAATTAAATGGCATATACCGCCGAAACACAAGAGAAAATTTACCTGAAGGTTCTTAGCGAAGATACCCAGTGTGTAAGTGAAAAACTACGGAATCCAGCTTGAGTGAAACAGGAAAATCGTAGAAATTAACCCTTCCTAAATTTGTGGATCAACACTGAGTGTAACATTGCTGCTTTCAGTACAGAAAGAGAAGATGTTAATAACATGTAAGTAAACTGCAAGAGCTCTCATGTTAAGTTCCCAAAGTTAGTCTCACTTATTAACGTTGAAAATGTTCACTAAAGCTAGCTGAAATCAAGCATGAATATTAGAGAAATCTTAAATTCCGTCTGTGATATACATCGCGAAAATAAGCAGGACGGAAATGGCGGCAGCACATATATCGCCGTACATTATTCGAGAATATCTAGTCAGTTTATTACATATTGAGAAAACGAAATAATTATGATGAAGATAAGCATAAAATACGACTAGACTGGAAATTATAAGCTTTTATAGACCACCTACCTCATGAGCTCTTCTGACAAAACGCTTCAGTTTTGAAAATGTCGGCCGGCCGGTGTGGCCGTGCGGTTCTAGGCGCTTCAGTCTGGAACCGCGTGACCGCTACGGTCGCAAATTCGAATCCTGCCTTGGGCATGGATGTGTGTGATGTCCTTAGGTTAGTTAGGTGTAAGTAGTTCTAAGTTCTAGGGGACTGATGACCACAGATAGTGCTCAGAGGCGTTTGAACCATTTTGAAAATGTCGTGCAGAAATTCTGTGATGCTGCCTTGGTAGTAGGGAAAGCCTTCAGCTTACTATCAACCGATTGGCAGATTCATTTAACTGGATCAGGTGCCACGGACATTTATTTTAATTTGTTACTCGAAAATTAATTTGAACGGAGAATTAGTGAAAGGACTCTTGCGAGTTAGGCAGGGGACATCAGCTGACATACTGACAAGAAATTTTCGATTCAGTTGTACAGAAATGAATTGGTAACCATATGGCTGCTATTGTGTTAATAACTACCCAAGTTCAAAGGAATCTTAGGAGAGACAGGAAAATATTCATGGTTAGCAAACGCGGTAATAAAGATTGTATTGATTATTTGAATTATCAGTGTCACATACGAATACTTGGGGATTAAAATGTGGAGTGTAAACGATAAAGATCAAGATTTTGTAAAATACGCTATACACATGTTCGAGCAAAGAAAAAATCTGGGGACAGGATAGATGCGCAATGGTCCAACAGCCATTTTGGAAAATTACTGCCAAGACAAAGAAAGCATATTCCCAGGTTTAAAAGATGCTTATCTGGTAAACAATTACTTCGAATGTCCAGACGTCAGGTACGCCTTGAATATTGATCAGTTTACCGACGTACTCAGTGTAACAAGCTTCCCGCAGGCGCATCACATAAGTCCACTTCACACCGATCGCTGATGGGTTGCGTAGCTAATTAGAATACCTAACACAGTCCACAGACGCTTTGACGTCACGGTTATCAATCTCACAGCGTCGGAATTATTTTACTGAGGACAGGGTTTCCCATCTTGAAAGTGACCGGTTTGTCCTCCCGATTAATACACTCCTGGAAATTGAAATAAGAACACCGTGAATTCATTGTCCCAGGAAGGGGAAACTTTATTGACACATTCCTGGGGTCAGATACATCACATGATCACACTGACAGAACCACAGGCACATAGACACAGGCAACAGAGCATGCACAATGTCGGCACTAGTACAGTGTATATCCACCTTTCGCAGCAATGCAGGCTGCTATTCTCCCATGGAGACGATCGTAGAGATGCTGGATGTAGTCCTGTGGAACGGCTTGCCATGCCATTTCCACCTGGCGCCTCAGTTGGACCAGCGTTCGTGCTGGACGTGCAGACCGCGTGAGACGACGCTTCATCCAGTCCCAAACATGCTCATTGGGGGACAGATCCGGAGATCTTGCTGGCCAGGGTAGTTGACTTACACCTTCTAGAGCACGTTGGGTGGCACGGGATACATGCGGACGTGCATTGTCCTGTTGGAACAGCAAGTTCCCTTGCCGGTCTAGGAATGGTAGGACGATGGGTTCGATGACGGTTTGGATGTACCGTGCACTATTCAGTGTCCCCTCGACGATCACCAGTGGTGTACGGCCAGTGTAGGAGATCGCTTCCCACACCATGATGCCGGGTGTTGGCCCTGTGTGCCTCGGTCGTATGCAGTCCTGATTGCGGCGCTCACCTGCACGGCGCCAAACACGCATACGACCATCATTGACACCAAGGCAGAAGCGAATCTCATCGCTGAAGACGACACGTCTCCATTCGTCCCTCCATTCACGCCTGTCGTGACACCACTGGAGGCGGGCTGCACGATGTTGGGGCGTGAGCGGAAGACGGCCTAACGGTGTGCGGGACCGTAGCCCAGCTTCATGGAGACGGTTGCGAATGGTCCTCGCCGATACCCCAGGAGCAACAGTGTCCCTAATTTGCTGGGAAGTGGCGGTGCGGTCCCCTACGGCACTGCGTAGGATCCTACAGTCTTGGCGTGCATCCGTGCGTCGCTGCGGTCCGGTCCCACGTCGACGGGCACGTGCACCTTCCGCCGACCACTGGCGACAACATCGATGTACTGTGGAGACCTCACGCCCCACGTGTTGAGCAATTCGGCGGTACGTCCACCCGGCCTCCCGCATGCCCACTATACGCCCTCGCTCAAAGTCCGTCAACTGCACATACGGTTCACGTCCACGCTGTCGCGGCATGCTACCAGTGTTAAAGACTGCGATGGAGCTTCGTATGCCACGGCAAACTGGCTGACACTGACGGCGGCGGTGCATAAATGCTGCGCAGCTAGGGCCATTCGACGGCCAACACCGCGGTTCCTGGTGTGTCCGCTGTGCCGTGCGTGTGATCATTGCTTGTACAGCCCTCTCGCAGTGTCCGGAGCAAGTATGGTGGGTCTGTTCTTTTTTCCATTTCCAGGAGTGTATATTAAATGGTTCAAATGGCTCTGAGTACTATGGGACTCAACTGCTGAGGTCATTAGTCCCCTAGAACTTAGAACTAGTTAAACCTAACTAACCTAAGGACATCACAAACATCTATGCCCGATGCAGGATTCGAACCTGCGACCGTAGCGGTCTTGCGGTTCCAGACTGCAGCGCCTTTAACCGCACGGCCACTTCGGCCGGCGATTAATATATTAAGTTGGTGCTAAGTTAGTAGTGTAAGTTTAATAAACACAACACGTGCACAGAATGTACAGATCAGTCATCTATAATACATTGTCCTTCACTATTAACAACAGTCTGTCAACGCTGGGCTAACTTTTGGATTATGCAACCGTGGGAGTCACGTGGTTTTGAGACGAAGAGCTCGCCGAGCCATGTCGGGAGCGCAGTTTCATTTGGAAATGAAGTTTCATGAAGGTTGTTCGATAGAGAGCAGAAAAGTTGAAGATGTGAGAGCACAAGATTAGGTGAATAGCGTGGGTGTAGTTTTTATTGTCAGTCTAGCAGACTGCGGGCGGGCGTTGTCGTGGAGTAACATCACTTCTCTCTGTCTTTCTGGTCGTTGTTTTTCAGTTGCGTCAGCAAGACGACTTAGTTGTTACCATCAAATGTCAGCGGTGATGGCTACACCTCGGGGAAGCAATTCGTAGTACTCTACACCGTCGCTGTTCCACCATATACATAACATCTTTTGTGAATGTGCGCTGGTCTTTGTACGGGGAGTTGCTGCTTTGTTTGGGCTCAGACATTCCGTTCTTGTCCTTATGTTGGCATAAAGAAATCATTTCTCGTCACCAGTGATGATAAAGTATATGAATAGTCGGTGTCGTTCACGAGCCAATTGACAACAAGCAAGCACAGATGGACATATGGCCACTCGCTGTTTTTTTGTGATTTTCGTTTAGAGCATGCGATACCCATACATCCGAATTTTGAACGTCCCCAACTGCATGCAAATGTCGCTCGATGGTTGAATGATTACATTTCACCATATATGCCCGTTATCGAGTACAGTGACGTGGATCATTGTGGATTAATGTGTTTAAACGCTCTTCATCAAACCATGAATTTCTTCCTGAACGCGGAAAGTCATTCATATCAAAACGATCGTCCTTCACACAAGAAAACCATATTCTTGCCGTGCTCTGTCCAATGGCATTATCCTCGTACAGGGTGTAAATATTTCTGGCTGTCAAAACCGCTTTTAACCCTCTATTGAACTCAAACAGAAGATCATGTCCCAAGTGTTCCGATTTCTCCAGTAGCCACTCCATTTTCTAGCGTACACAGATACAAATGCAGAATGACAATATCCAAACTCAAATAGCAACAGTAAACTACAAAAATTAAGATGACAGTCGATAAATAAACCCATAGCAACCACAATACCAAATGCAAAACAGAAACGCTACGAACTTTGTGGTGTCACCGCCAGACACCACACTTGCTAGGTGGTAGCCTTTAAATCGGCCGCGGTCCGTTAGTATACGTCGGACCCGCGTGTCGCCACTATCAGTGATTGCAGACCGAGCGCCGCCACACGGCAGGTCTAGAGAGTCTTCCTAGCACTCGCCCCAGTTGTACAGCCGACTTTGCTAGCGATGGTTCACTGACAAAATACGCTCTCATTCGCCGAGACGGTAGTTAGCATAGCCTTCAGCTACGTCATTTGCTACGACCTAGCAAGGCGCCATTACTAGTTACTATTGATGTTGTAAAACATGTACCGTCAAGAGCGATGTTCACCATTTACGGATTAAAGTTAAGTATTCCACAGCTACGTCCTTTTTTGCTAGTCTAATTTCCTTGTCCTGTTCCAGACCTCACGCCAGCCTGCGTGAGCTAAAACGCGTGCCTTTCGGCTGCCTCTCATAGTGGGTTGGCTCTCTTGCCAATCCACAACAAACTTTTGTACCAATCTCATACTAATGGTTGTCTGTGTTTCCTGATTTATCATGTAAAATATTTCGGTATTTCACGTACTTCGAGTGTTAATATACCATACACTGGCTCTTCGTGAAAAATTCTAGAGCATATGGAAAATACACCTGGTAACTGTGCGTTAGACATGGCCAAATTTTCACATGAGGTACTCCACATCTGAGACCGTGCAGGACATGGTATTTTGACAAGCCATTACGTACAGTATGTACTATGAAAATATTTGTTCTGAGAAAAGCTCTGCCGCCATTGTTAACTACCTTGGACCACGATGTACTGGTGGCATGAATAGTCGTTAATTCTGCTGATTTCGACAGAGTATTGACGGATCATAGTGCAGTAAACCAGTGGGCTACAATTGTTAAATTAATTTCGAAATCGATTTGAAACACATTCAGTTCTGAAGAAGGCACAAATAATACAGAAGTTTGTCACCCAGCACTTGGGTTAAAATACAAGAAAGAAGTAAGACAAGTCGCCTATACGTATCGCCACGATAGCCACATCGACAGTAACTACAACATTTCAAGGTTATAGTAAAGGGATAATCCGTTTTCTAAGCTCTGGCATTGCCAGGACTGGCAAAATATTTTTCTATGGAATCAATTCTGTAAGATGCAAGTGGGAGTGTCTTGATGTTATCAATCGTTCTATGACTTTAGAGCCCAAGGCTACGAGCGGTGGCCGTAATAGCACTGAACAGGTACCAACATCCAGCAACATGGCTTTAGTTCCACCATAGTTCTCTTACCACTGATGATCTTACGTGTACAATCACAAGGACACCGATCATTATTTGAGAGTGCAGAGATTTTTCGATCTCTCTCCTCTGAGAGAAATAGACTCAATGACTGAAGGTACTATTCCTGCTGCGGTGATCTGCTACAGCGAATTTAACGACGCTGGGCAGTTACCGTTAACCTACTTACTGTTCTCATGCAGAGTTATTAATGAATACCTCTGAAATACCACAATACGAGTGAATGAAAACTATAGGACATACAGAAAACAGACATAGCTTTTAACTCACATTTCTTTCTTTCTTGGGGCCTTGGTCCCGCTCAACGCGGGGTCGGCAGTGTAGCTATTGATTTGGCAGCGTTAATTACAGAGGGTGGCCGGATGCCCTTCCTGCCATCACCCCGAACCCCCTAGGACGTAATCAGTGCACCCCAGCTGTCTGCGCCTAGTATAAGCCATGGAATAGTGCAAACGTTTTCAAATGTCTGCGAGTCGTATAACGGAGGCGGAACGTGAGGAACAGCCCGGTATTCACTTAGGGGGGTGTGGAAAACCGCCTGAAAAACACTTCCAGGCTTGCTGGCATACTGGCCCACGTCGTTAATCCGCCGGGCGGATCAGATCCAGGGCCGGCGCGCCTGCCGGAGTCCAGAGAGCAGCGCATTAGTGCTCTCGGCTACCCAGGCGGGTAAGCTTTTAACTCACATTACAGGTGCTTACTATGAATACCGGATTTTATACAGCGAATGTCGATACAGTTCATTCAAGTCCTAACGATAGCAGCCCACTCTGGAAATCTGTCCATTGGTTTGTCTTCCTGCAGGTAATCAACTAATCCTGTGTGTCAATAAGGAGCAGACGATTTGCCTATGTGACATGTTTGCACCCCCCCCCCCCCACCCCCCTCGTAACGTGCGTTGTACGACTCGAAACTCGGAGACATGCTCAATCAGCCGTTATTTGTCATTTTTCTGTGTGTGTTACAGTTCTTATGACATTGCCTTGTGAAATCCTAGAGTTACTAAAGATTGACCCTGTACAGTATAAGGCTGTAAACAAATGCATTGTTATTGGACGCTGTTATGAATGGTACCAAGCGTCGTCGCTCGGGTCGACAACTAATCGAAACTCACGTGCAAGTCGCCGGCAGGGGTGGCCGAGCGGTTCTAGGCGCTACAATTTGGAACCGCGCGACCGCTACGGTCTCATGTCCGAATCCTGCCTCGGGCATGGGTGTGTGTGATGTCCTTACGTTAGTTAGGTTTAAGTAGTTCTTAGTTCTAGGGGACTGATGACCTCAGAAGTTAAGTCCTATAGTGCTATGAGCCATCTGAACCATCTCAATCACGTGCAAATCATCCTACGTTTCCCTGGTTTTCTTAACTTCAGTAACAAAAAGATGTATTCATTCGTCTCAAACTAAACATCTTATCCAGTCTTGTAGGTGCAAGCATCACTGCTGGCATGTCAACGTATAAATTATTCCTTAGCCATATGCTGACAGGCGTTAAACATTCACAATAAATGCGATTCTTTTGTACTGAAACATGTTGTTAACTAACAGTTGTAATAGCGACATACTGAAAATTGGCAATTTCCATAATAATTAATCCCGAGTATAATTACAACTAAAGCTAAGTTTGAAAGATATAGCTGATGGCTATACTTGCCTGTAGAGAATAGTTAATAAATGTAGATTACGGAAATACAAGTACGATACCCGGTTAAAAATGGTTCAAATGGCTCTGAGCACTATGGCACTCAACTTCTGAGGTCATCAGTCCCCTAGAATATAGAACGACTTAAACCTAACTAACCTAAGGACATCACACACATCCGTGCCCGAGGCATGATTCGAACCTGCGACCGTAGTGGTCACGGGGTTCCAGAATGTAGTACCTATAACCGCTCGGCCACCCCGGCCGGCGATACCTGGTGAAACCAGTTGCTTATACTACGTGATATATCACAAAATTTCGTAGAACATTATCACTGGTTCTTTCGTATACTAAAATACAAACGAAGGACCTCTTCTCGAGCGTTAACTAGCAGCGAACGAACACGATTCTGACAGGATTGGTGTAAAGTGGTGAGTTTTAACTTTCGTTCACTGCTTTCATGGATATATATCGAAAATAGTCTGGAAGATTGGCCTAACTTACACATGTGTCTGCTAGAGCGGATTCATATTCCATTTTGTGCGAGTCTGTAGCTACGCCTCTGACTGACAGAAAAGCTCGTGGCATGCGTCTCACGTCTCAGACGTGGCGCAGCGCTGTAATCTTTTTGGCGCCGGCACAAAGAATTTCTAGCTCGCTCGGTCACTGGAACGCGGAGGACAGCACGGACAAACGGGCCAAGGACACTCATCTCCGCCTGTGCGCCGATATCAGAAATTTTCGACACGTGAGATTTGCAGCGTGTCCTCATAGCGGCGCTTCCCGGCTTACGTGCTCTGCCTGGCGATGGCGAGCCTGTGTGTGCTGCATCCTTACACAACAGCTGCCGACGTCTGCATACAATGTGCGGTGCCCGTCACCCACTTATTGTCTCAGGAGGCGCACTGCGCGAGAGCATACATTTTTGTTCGCAAACAGAAATTCTCAGCCTCTATGAAATATCTTTCACTGGTACTTAATTTCAGCTCTATGTTTAACTGTAGATTATATTAATGAATAAGTAAGAAAAGTGATTTACTCTCTTAGGTTTCCACTTTCAAAGACTAATGAAATAACCCATGAAACTATTGTACACTTAAATTCAAAGAATTCATTACGTAAGAAAGTAAATCAATCGAATTATATATGGCTTATATCATTAACAACCTGTACATAAATATTTAAGGAACATAGCGTACTACTCACAGCTGAAAAATGCATTTACTCCCAAGTACATCGTCGACAAATTATCACAATTTGAAAACGGAAATAGTGTCTGGAAATATAGTTCCAAGACCAAAAATGACAGCGGCTGATCACTATTTAACCAGTTGCAGGCACAAAAAACGTCAAAGTAGGCAGTCGCAAAAATATGCAACGATTTTCACGGCGAATGGACAGTATTCACAAAGAATAAAATCAGTTTTAAAATGCATGGAACTAGTTTTCTCCTGACAGCTAAGTAGCTATCCTTGAAATTGATAACATTTGTGTGTATCCATCTTAAGTAAATCCACTGAAAAACGCATTATTCATTACGAAAAACGAGTATAAATTCTCGTGTAAATGAATATCAGATATGGTTATATTCTGATGAAAAATTATTTTAGTAGATCAGTTGATACAATATACAGTATAACGTGCGCATTATAGCTTGCCTCTCAGAGCATTAAAATGACTAAGGGCAGAAAGGAATGACTAATTCGAGTTTAATGTTTCGTAGACTTCGGAGTAATTACATACAGAGCAAAAGCTGAATGGGACTGGTTTGGGGTACAGATCAGCAGTCGCCTAGTTGAATAAATTATTCCCATTTTCGCTTAAACAGATTTAAGAAAACAGTGGAATATTGGCAATCGATCTCAGGTACACGCCTTTCGTGTGTAGTGCCTTACGTTTGTAAAAATGTGTCTATGCAGCCTCATAATTTCGACTTTTTTATGATGTCCAAACAGTATACCAATTGCAAGCAACCGTGTTCGAGGGCCACTACAGCATAAAATATGCAGTTCTCACAAGTAATTCACGCAGTATGTATTTCACAAATAATTAGAAAGAGTTTTATATCGCAACTAACCAATAAATAAATAAATAACACATACGACTGCGTTGTGGACATAGTTCCACGTAATCAGCGCGTACACAACTTTTCCACTAGAGCGTGCCCCACTAAGCACAACAGCGCAGGGGCAACGCTCGTCCATCTCCGCACCACGAGATGGCGCTGCCTTAGAGACAGACAAAATTCTGCTTCCGCCGTCCGCGTATTAATATGTAATGCAGCCAATGAGATTGCTGCTAACGTAGAACCTTTTCTCCTCGCGGATCATACTCATGCAGTGATACCTGAACGTGCGAGGTACTATAACGAGTGTACAGACCTCTGATCAGTCAGTCTGCATTAGTCTGTACGAGACTGCATTTATCTGCACCTGTCTGTACCAGTCTGCATTAGTCTGTACCAGCCTATAGACAAGTTTCAGTCTGCACCTAATAAGATTATCATATTCCTGTACATAACCATGAATAGAAATGTATAGACACTTTGTCAAGTATCAGAGATATGTGAGAATAAGATTAACATACCAAGACCAAAGGAGCTTCAGATTGTCAATTGTAAATAGCATCCAGAATCAAGTTATGTAAGGTTTATGCTTGTTACTATTTTAATAAATGTGTGTGAGAATTAATCAAGTTCTGTTTAAAGTTGGTCACCGTCAATCTGCTACTCTAAGTGTGCAAGTGGCATTTCTATCGTCTGACCTAACGGCAGAAGATAAACACGCCCCGATAAGACCATGAGACATATTGCTGACACTCGCCTACTTCGTTAGGGCGACAAGTCAAATAATCTGATGGTGTGCGTACCGAAGGTCTTACAGTACGCACACCACAGACTGGTTACTGATATCAGAGCAATCGGAAACTATCCTGAACAATGTGTCCAAGTTTACCGACAGTGATTACGGTTGTTCTATATAGGACCACAACCATCAATTTCTTGTAGAACTCCTTCACTACACATACAGAAAAGCATGTATGAAGTATGATGTGTGGAATGGATCGCGTCATCACACAGGATGTAACTTACTAAAATGGATATTTTCTCAGCCGTGGAGGACTATCAAGCAGTTGCTTAAAAGTGTTTTGAAGCAGTCAATAGTCTGCCTCTTCATCTGTTCATTTAATCGTCTTCTGTTCTTCCTTAGGTGAAGCCCTTTCAGCAGTGTGTACGTTTTTCCGCTTGTATCCTTGATGCTGTAGAAGAGCAGTCTCATTTTCATTTGTTTGCTGAAACCGTAAGTCATTGTTACCTCGAAGACTTTTAAGTGTTTTCCTCGTCTTCTTGGAGAAGTATGATTTCCGTGAAATAAACCTTGCAACCATCTTTACTCCGCTTTGTCACGCAGTAGACCAATGCTCACCTGTTCCATAGTACTTCTAAAATTCTCATATTATTTACTGAGTTCTGCATTTCCTCCCCACAGACATATGGCTCATATGGCTCTGGGAACTATGTGACTTAACTTCTGAGGTCATCAGTCCCCTAGAACTACTTAAACCTAACTTACCTAAGGACATCACACATATCCATGCCCGAGGCAGGATTCGAACCTGCGAGCGCAGCGGTCGTGCGGTTCCAGACTGTAGCGCCTGGAACCGCTCGGCCACCCAGGCCAGCCCCCAGAACAGTCCACTGGAGATGAAGATTGACAACTGCTCCCCTTTCCTTGACGGGCTGCTTGAATCAAGACCAGTAGGCACGCTAGGGCACAACGTCTACGGAAAGCCGACATATACGGATTAGTACTTGTATGCCTCTGGCTGTCTAGTTGTTGGTGCAAAATTTAGTCTCTTCCCAAGGACACGTAAAGCTGCACAGCCATTCTTTGTTTTTCTGTGCAGCTGACTACAGTTCTTCGTAGTACTTCTAGTGATGGCTTAGTCAACGAAGATCTCGTTTCGCGGCTTGTCTGCATGTTGACGACTGTGGTGCTTTTGATTGCCTGAGGGCATCTGACAGTGTCAACCCACTTGCATGAGTCATGGGCGAATGTCCATGCGATTTACAGTGAAGCACGCAGAGCTATTATGAGGTCTCATTCAAGCTGCATCGTGTTTAGCGCATCATTTCTCTGATCCGGTTAACACTGGGTTGTTTCGTGATCCAGCTACAGGCAGAAGAATTGATGTCAGGGTAAGGGATCGTTTCGGAATCTGAGAAGTAACATGACCATCCATTTCATGAAGGTTTTCCAGATTCCTTACTCATTTCTGCATTTCCTCCCCTTAGACGAAGTTCCTGTGTGATCTTAAGCTTATGATGGTCTAGAACTGCTCTTGTAAGTTTAGTCAGGTGATGTCGTCCAGAAGGTGCAATATTTCGGCAAATTGATTCATCGTCATCCACAGGCGGTGTTGATCAGCACTTCGCCCGCGAGCTGCTACAGCGGCAGACATTATAGGGTATCTGACGTCCATAACGAACGCCTGCAGCTCCGTTCCGTCGTAGGCTACATTTGTGCATTAAATTACGAGATAAAAACACGTCTAACAGCTATGCATTGCCTCGCATTTCTAGAAAATGTCAGCACCACTTACGGAATCCTGCGCAACTCATCTAGCAGCTTCCAAACCCATAAAGATAAAACTACCTCTTGGAGACACGTTAAACGTATTCGTTGGATCACTTTCTGACAAAACTCTTTGAATTCGAGCTCAAGTCGATCTGTTTCGCATTTGGAGAAAGTTACTTTGAACTTATTGAGCGGTGATGGGTAGTCCACTATAACAAGTGGTCGCTAACATTTTCAGGCCTCAACGTCCGACGTCGATACCTCCCCACAGTGCAGCACTCCGTGAAGTATGAGCTGCATTCCCCCAAAAACCCTCCAGCACCTGACTGAACGTATGTCAGCGAGAGTGGAAGCAGTCACCAAGGCTAAGGGTGGGGCAACACCATACTGAATTCCAACAGTAGCGATGGAGAGCACCACGAACTTGTAAGTCATTTTCAGCCAGGTGAACGGATACTTTTGATCACATAGTGTACGATAGCCCCAAGTTCTCCGTCGGCATTTAGTACATAACATCTATAGCAGCTGCTGGATTAGTTCCTTGGGGAGATAAACGTGTAGAACTGTCATTAGATCTCAGTTCCCTCATTAACGCACGACACCATTTTTCACATATTGTACATCTCACTATTGGGCGTTCAGTGGGACCCGTAGAAAACGACGAACTGAATTACCCTCTAGAGGATTTGAAGATGCAATAGAGCACCAGAAGGCCCAGGAGAGTGTTCCTCTCTGTAATATTTGTAATTTTGTTCTAAACGTCTTCTGTATATGTCATATATGAACACAGAGAGTCTAATTTCCCGTTGCTTCTGATAAGAATTTCCTGTATGATATCATCTGAATAAAAATAAGTGCCATATGTCAATGAGAAATGGATTTCGTCCTAATGCAAGAGCTAGCCCAGTAGGGTTTGATAGCTGACTTTCTGTTGCGTAATTGGCTGATACAAAATTAGAAGCACTCTAAGGTACAGCACGTCAAGTAAAACAGATTTTCCAACCGCGAAAGTAATGAAAAGCGTTACTTTTATAATCCTGAGATGAATAACAGAGGAATATGGAACATGCGGTGAATTTGGAGCGACATAACCCCTGTTTATTGCATCTGGCACATAATCATCGGAATTGAGATTGCCCACTGTTTCAGTTGCGCGGTGATGATAGATGTTAAAAGTACTTCATACAAAATATTCTGATCCAGTTCGATTTCGGATATTTGTGAACCTGTGTCCTGACAGATCGTCTTCATCAGGAACATATGAATCATTGGAGTCAACTTCAGAGGAATACTTTCCTGAAAACATCTCCTCCGTTATCCGTCAGCTTCTGTAGGACACATTTGCAGATATTTTTCCATTCTGAATTAGGAACCAGTAAATGCTAGCACTCCTATGTTGAACTTAATTAATGAAATGAATGGTAAATCCAGCAACTACCTACCTTCAGCGTACGACCAAGAAAAAGTGCTAATTTGAGTGAGTCATAATAACTTAAATCAAAATTGGTACTGTATAAAATACATAACTATGTACAGTAAAATTTTGCATAATAAAGAAAGAGAACAAAGACTAATACGAACTGAAACCGAACATAAATACTCGGATTTAGGTTATGACATGTTCGATATGCCTGGCATCATTGGCGACGATGTGGCGCAGAGAGATAGCGAAATTCTGCATGACCCGCTGAAGTGTCGAAATATCGACGCTGTCGATGGTCTCCTGAATGGTTGTTTTCAGTTCTACAGTGGTTTTGTGGTTATTGCTGTACACCTTGTCTTTAATATAGCCTCACAAAAAGGAGTCGGAGCTGTTCATCTCCAGAGAATATGGCGGCCTACTGAGGCCCATGCTAGTGGCCTCTGGGTACCCCAGAGCCAGAATGCGGTTCCCAAAGTGCTCCTCCAGGACATCAAACGCTCTCCTGCTTCGATGGGGTCGATCTCCGTCTTGCTTGAACCACACCTTGTCGAAATCAGGATCACTTTGGATAATGGGGATGAAATCATCTTCCCAAACCTTCACGTACCGTTCGGTTGTCACCCCGCCATCAAGGAATTTCGCATCGATTATTCCGTGACTGGACATTGCACCCACACAGTCACTCATTGAGAGTGAAGAGCCTTCCCGACAGTGAAATGAGGATTTTTAGTCCCCCAAATGCTCCAGTGTGAAATAATTTGGGTGTAGGTCACGGTTAAAGCAGGCTCAGACATGGTAATTGGATGTCTCTATAGGCCCCCTGGCTCAGCAGCTGTTGTGGCTGAGCACCTGAAGGATAATTTGGAAAATATTTCGAGTAGATTTCCCTACCATATTATAGTTCTGGGTGGAGATTTTAATTTGCCAAATATAGACTGGAAGACTCAAACGTTCATAACGGGTGTCAGGGACAAAGAATCCAGTGAAATTTTTTTAAGTGCTTTATCGGAAAACTACCTTGAGCAGTTAAACAGAGAACCGACTCGTGGGGATAACATATTAGACCTTCTGGTGACAAACAGACCCGAACTATTTGAAACAGTTAACGCAGAACAGGGAATCAGCGATCATAAAGCGGTTACTGCATCGTTGATTTCAGCCGTAAATAGAAATATTAAAAAAGGTAGGAAGATTTTTCTGTTTAGCAAAAGTGACAAAAAGCAGATTTCAGAGTAGTTGATGCGTCAACACAAAAGTTTTGTCTCAAGTACAGATAGTGTTGAGGATAAGTGGACAAAGTTCAAAACCATCGTACAATATGCGTTAGATCAGTATGTGCCAAGCAAGATCGTAAGAGATGGAAAAGAGCCACTGTGGTACAACAACCGAGTTAGAAAACTGCTGCGGAAGCAAAGGGAACTTCACAGCAAACATAAACATAGCCAAAGCGTTGCAGTTAAACAAAAATTACGCGAAGCGAAATGTAGTGTGAGGAGGGCTATGCGAGAGGCGTCCAATGAATTCGAAAGTAAAGTTCTATGTACTGACTTGACAGAAAATCCTAAGAAATTTTGGTCTTATGTTAAAACGGTAGGTGGATCAAAACAAAATGTCCAGACACTCTGTGACCAAAATGGTACTGAAACAAAGGATGACAGACTAATGGCCGAAATACTAAATGTCTTTTTCCAAAGCTGTTTCACAGAGGAAGACTGCACTGTAGTTCCTTCTCTAGATTATCGCACAGATGACAAAATGGTAGGTATCGAAATAGACGACAGAGGGATAGAGAAACAATTAAAATCGCTCAAAAGAGGTAAGGCCGCTGGACCTGATGGGATACAAGTTCGATTTTACACAGAGTACGCGAAGGAACTTGCCCCCCTTCTTGGAACGGTGTACCGTAGGTCTCTAGAAGAGCGTAGCGTTAGAAAGGACTGGAAAGGGCACAGGTGATCCCCGTTTTCAAGAAGGGACGTCGGACAGACGTGCAGAACTATACACCTATATCTCTAACGTCTATCAGTTGTAGAATTTTGGAACACGTATTATGTTCGAGTATAACGACTTTCCTGGAGACTATAAATCTACTCTGTAGGAATCAGCATGGGTTTCGAAAAAGACGATCGTGTGAAACCCAGCTCGCGCTATTCGTCCACGAGACTCAGAGGGCCATAGACACGAGTTCCCAGGTAGATGCCGTGTTTCTTGACTTCCGCAAGACGTTCGATACAGTTCCCCACAGTCGTTTAATGAACAAAGTAAGAGCATATGGACCATCAGACCAATTGTGTGATTGGATAGAAGAGTTTCTAGATAACAGAACGCAGCATGTCATTCTCAATGGAGAGAATTCTTCCGAAGTAAGAGTGATTTCAGGTGTGCCGCAGGGGAGTGTCGTAGGACCGTTGCTATTCACAATATACATAAATGACCTTGTGGATGACATCGGAAGTTCACTGAGGCTTTTTGCAGATGATGCTGTGGTTTATCGAGAGGTCGTAACAATGGAAAATTGTACTGAAATGCAGGAAGATCTGTAGCGAATTGACGCATGGTGCAGGGAATGGCAATAAAATCTCAATGTAGACAAGTGTAATGTGCTGCGAATACATAGAAAGAAAGAGCCCTTATCATTTAGCTACAATATAGCAGGTCAGCAACTGGAAGCAGTTAATTCCATAAATTATCTGGGAGCACACATTAGGAGTGATTTAAAATGGAATGATCATATAAAGTTGATCATCGGTAAAGCAGATGCCAGAGTGAGATTCATTGGAAGAATCCTAAGGAAATGCAATCTGAAAATAAAGGAAGTAGGTTACAGTACGCTTGTTCGCCCACTGCTGCTTGAATACTGCTCAGCAGTGTGGGACCCGTACTAGATAAGAGTTGATAGCAGAGTTAGAGAAGATCCAACGGAGAGGAGCGTGCTTCGTTACAGGATCATTTAGTAATCGCGAAAGCGTTACGGGGATGATTGATAAACTCCATTGGGAGACTCTGCAGGAGAGACGCTCAGTAGATCGGTACGGGCTTTTGTTGAAGTTTCGAGAGCATACCTTCACCAAGGAGTCAAGCAGTATATTGCTCCCTCCTACGTATATCTCGCGAAGAGACCATGAGGATAACATCAGAGAGATTAGGGCCCACACAGAGGTATACCGACAATCCATCTTTCCACGAACAATACGAGACTGGAATAGAAGGGAGAACCGATAGAGGTACTCAAGGTACCCTCCGCCACACATCGTCAGGTGGCTTGCGGAGTATGGATGTAGATGTAGATTTTGCTTATTGACGAATCCATCCAAATGAAAGTGGAGTTCGTCGCTAAATCAAACCATACAGAGCATACTAATTCTCATCATGCCCCGCGGCCAACTGTTCAGTTTGAACGTACTGACGCAAACCGTTCAGAAGTTATGACGACTTTATTTCATATAGTTCAATAACTGTAACCCTGTAAGTATTTCAGGTGGGTGAATATTTGCTCATATCTGATACATCTGTACAGGAGGTGGTGTGGATCTGGAATGGAATGAAGATTTGTTGGGTAAATTGGCTCGACAAGGCATGTGACCTTCACTGCACTACGAGTAAATGCCAGCTGAGCCTCTCGTAATCATTTAGAACCGTAAGACGATTTTCTGCGACTCTAGTGGAACATGTGTTAACAATAGCCGCGTGTCAGACAGACGTTTCGTTATGAGTGTTAATAAGACGACAGTTCAGACCTCATCGAATGTTTTCCGGAAGATAAGCAATACGGTGTCAACGGAACAAATATAGTAGTTTTCAATTTAGCATAGAGAGGGACTAAAAGCATGCAGTAGGAAACAAGTAAGAGTTTCCTAACGGGAAATGGGGAAGAGCTGGGGTGAATATCAATGTCACATGAGCTTGCTAGATGGCATGCTTGACTGTTAACTAGCAGGGAGGGGTTCGGTCATCATGCATGTTGAACCTCACACGTGGTATAGGTCTGGTGAGGAAGGTAAGAGTCTCACTTGGCTGTGAGAATGACAAGGTGGTATAGCTGCCCGATGTGTAATGTTTCTCAAAAGATTATAAGGAAACCATTTTAAAAAAATTATTTCACGTATCTCATAACTTAATTCGTCAGCTTAATGATGAAGTTCCTATCATTCCGTTAATGGTAATAGTTACAGCGATATTTTGAGACTAAGTAAACTACTGCAAAAATCTCGGAAATTTTGCATCGAAAAGTAGGGGTGGCTAAGAATTGGCAGTTGGTGTGTGTTATTTCATATGTTGCTGCATACGAAATGTTGCTAACGTACTGAATTATTGTTTAAACTCCGGAAGGCATCACTGTCTATCACTAAACGTAAGATAATTAACTTTATGTACAGCGCTTTGTCGCACACTCATGCACTAGTTGAAAAGCCAGAAGGATATATTCATAACACTACTCATGTCTCATAAAAGTCTGAGATACAGAAACAACATTTTAGCAAATGATAGTACACAAAGAGAAGAATATGTTGCCATGTCTTTAATGTACATGAAACTTCCATATCTAGCGCAATATTCAAACGACTACAGATTTATTCAGTGAAATAATGTAATTTTTAAAGGCCATCGGTAGCAGATGAACCGAGAATTGCAGTGGGTTTGCAACAATATAGGTGAAGTCATTATAGTTTATTAAGTGTATTATTATTTTCTTTTCTATAAGGAATGGGTAGTTTCATAAACTACTGACTTGTCTTTCCCTATAATTAATGACATCATAAGGACGGCTGTAGGTGTTTAATTTTCCTACGAAACTAAACTGTGAGATGTGTGAGATATAATTTTTTTACCAAATAGTTTTTTAGAATCCTTTGAGAAATATTGCAGATCGGGAAGTTTGGGCATGACATTCAGGTTTGACTTGAGGGTTAACTGACGTTTTCTGAGAGTTCCCACCGTTTGGGCAGTGGTGTCAGGCGCCAAACAGGAATTCAAATTTGCCAGCACAGGTACCATTCACGTAACCTTACAAGGTCTTAAAATGAAAATGGTACGAGGGATATGACGGAAGATCTCCAAACCTCACTGCAGGGCAGGTGGCAAGCTGGGGACAGAGCCTGGAAGGGAATCACTGCACGAGTCAGCAAGTAAGCTCACAACATATCTTACTCTGCAGGATAATAAGTCTGCCTCTGGTCTGGTAAGCAATTTGAAAAACTATTCAGAACTCAGTCTACCATTCCCTGACTGGAGCCATACGGGCAGACTTTCCATCTTCCGAACAACGAATAACACTCGCTCAAACACTAAACACTTCTGTACAGCAGACATACAGCAGTGTGACATTTCTCTGGCTGCATTCGGTTTCAGTAAGCTCCTTACGTTTTCTAACAAAGCTACTTTCTCCTGACTTATAGACCAGGTATTACTTGTTGTGAGCTGTATGCTATATGATCGACAGCATCTGGACACTTATCAGTGGACATTAATAATAAGTTTGACCACCCTTCGCCTATATCATGGCTGGAACTCTGCTGGGGGCAGTTTCAATGAGGTGGATGGATTTCTGTGGAAGAATGGCAGACCATTCTTCTTCAAGACCTGGAATGAGAGCGGATAAGGATGTTGGACATGTGGAACCGGAGTGAAATCGACATTCTGACTCACACCAGAGTTGTTCCATTAGGTAAAGTTGGGGCTCTGGCCAGGCGAGTACAGCTCATTGTGGTAGCTGATTTTCATTTTAGCTGGTGTGGCCCAGATAAAATTTCAGTAAAGGTTGTAGGGGAACTGTTACAGATTATTTGTTACATGAATATCACTTATAACAATCATACTGGTTAAATAACGCTTGAAACATAGTAAATATGGTAATTACACTGTTGTATTTAGGTTATTTAAGAGACTGTAGGCTAAATGTCTGACGTAAAGTAAGGATAAAAATTATTTAGCTTTCGCGGAAGTACGTTATTTAGGACAGGTGAAACGAAAAAATGGGGTGAGAACGGAAGTAAGACTGGCAAACCCGCCAGGGTAGCCGAGAGCGCTATTGACCTGCTTCCTAGACTTGGGTAGGAGCGCTGGCATCGTACTGAATCCGCCCGGCGGGTTAACGACGAGGGCCGGTATGCTGGCCAGCCTGGATGTGGTTTTAGGCGGTTTTCCACATCCCACAAGGTGAATAATGGGCTGGTCCCCAATTTCCGCCTCCGTTACACGACTCACAGATATTTCAAAACGTTCGCACACGTACATGGCTTACACTAGACGCAGACAACTGGGGTACACTAGTTCTGTCCCAGTGGGTTCGTTGTGGCAGCAGGAAGGGCATCCAGCCACCCTCTGCAACTAACACTGCCACATCAATAGTAACACAGCCGACCACGCACTGACGCAGGGCAAAGGCCCCAAAAACGAAAGAAAAACGGAACTAAGACTGGCTCAGGCAATATAAGATTTTTGAGTCCAGAGGACAAATGTTGTTGTTGGTATTGCGGTCTTTAGTCTGGAGGCTGTTTTGACGCAGCTCTCCATGCTACTCTATCCTGTGCAAGCTTCTTCAGCTCCAAATAACTACAGCAACCTACATACTTCTGAATCTGCTTAGTGTATTCATCTCTTGGTCTTCCACTACGATTTTTACCCTCTACGCTGCCCTCCAATACTAAACTGGTGATCCGTTGATGCCTCGGAACACGTTCTACAAACCAATCCCTTCTTTTAGTCAAGTTGTGCTACAAATTAATCTTCTCCCCAATTCTATTCAGTTCCTCCTCATTAGTTACATGATCTACCCATCTAATCCTCAGCATTCTTCTGTAGCATCACTTTTCAGAAACTTCTGTTCTCTTCTTGTCTAAACTATTTATCGTCCATGTTTCACTTCCATGCATGGCTACACTCAGTACAAATACTTTCAGAAAAGGCTTCCTGACACTTCAGTCTATACTCGATGTAACAAATTTCTCTTTTTCAGAAACGCTTTCCTTGCCACTGCTAGTCTACAATTTATATCCTCTATCCTTCGACCATCATCAGATATTTTGCTCCCCAAATAGCAAAACTCATTTACTATTTTACGTGTCTCATTTTGTAATGTAATTCTCTCATGATATAATTCGACTACATTCCATTATCTTCGTTTTGTTTTGTTGATGTTCATCTTGTATCATCCTTTCAAGGCCCTGTCCGTTCTGTTCAGCTGCTCTTCCAAGTCCTTCACTGTCTCTGACAGAATTACAATGTCATTGGAAAACCTCAAAGTTTTTATTTCTTCTCCATAGATTTTGATTCCTATTCAATTTTTCTTTTGTTTCCTTTACTGCATGCTGAAAATACAGACTGTATAACATTGAGGATAAAAATAAAGTACCACTACTATTCTTGGGACTCTTTAACTGCTATAGGAAACTCTTGAGGGGTTTGCTGATACAGCATGTAATGATTGTGTAAAAATAAATACAGAGTAACTAAAGGAGGAAGCATGTGGCTTCTTCCACATTGGGAAAGCAGCAGAAGGTAAATATTGTGAACCCTCCTGACTTTTGCCCTACAGCCAATTGAAAACTGTGGGGAAAACCTCGGCTAAGAATGATTTGATGCGTACTCTAGCTAACTAAAGCGTTAACTGGTAGGTTGCATATGTAGCAATTGTGCACGCCTATTCTTCTGACTGGCAAACAAAACGTTATTTTGTTGTTGAAGTTTGGAATTTCATTGGTTTCTTCCTTACGACTGGAACAAAAAGTCAGTGAGTCCACTCTTTATTGAACTATACTGTTCCTGAGGAAGGTTTTAATTCTTTTTAAAGAGCTGAAATTTCACTCTGCTTCTGCTTTCGACGCAGGTGCGGTTAGTCAATTTGCAAAGTTCTGTGCACCTCAATGAACCGTTTTTCAAAATAAAATGTTCCGCAAGGAAAGTGAACAACTTACGAAAATATGTATTGCCTTTAAACATATCATTTCAATAAATCAGTGACAGTTCATTTTTCTATGTATCATGCAAATAACTGTACTGTAAAACTAAACTACACTCCATCCGGAGAGGTTCTGAAGGCCCGGTGAGACCGACGGACCGCCATGTCATCCTCAGACCATTGGCGTTGTTGGAAGCAGATAAGCAAAGGCCTGTGGTCAGCACACCGCTCTCCCGGTCGTTGTGAACTCTCGTAACCGGAGCCCGTTCTTCTAAATAAAGTAGCTCCTGAATTTGCCTCACAAGGCCTGAGTGCACTTCTCTTACCAAGGGCGTTCGATAGACCGAACAGTGACCCATCCATGTGTTAGCCGAGCACGAAAGCGCTCAGCTTCGGTGATCTGACGGGAACCGGTGTTACCATTGCGTCAAGTCCGTAGGCAAAGTAAGTGGAATGTAACTTAATGAATACGTGTTGACTAAAGCGGCTGGAAAATGTTCTCTGAATGAAGCAAACCTTTTTGGGGCAATAATTTCGTACTAAATAAGTGACTGATGGTTTCGAGATCTTCCTTTCAGGTGGTTGATCATGATGTCACGCTGTTCTTTGACACCTGCTGTCAAATTAAGTTCAGTGCTCTATTTGTGTTACTTCTTTCGTAGCAATACCAACAACCATTGTACAGTTTTACATGTCTACATCCAAAGTTAATGAGGACGAAATAGAGAAAATATAAGAACAAATAGAGGACTAAAAAAAATTGAAATGGAGGATAAATTGTACTGCTGACTGCAGTTTCGAGAAACGCTTATACTTCATAATGAGTTTTCAGTTTACAGCGGAGTGCCCGCTGATATGAAATATTCTGGTACATTATAACCGTGTGGCGGATCGGGACTCGACCACGAGAAATTTGTCTTTAACGGGCAAGTGCTCTACCACTTCAGCTATCCGAGTACAACCCACAACCCTTCCTCACCATCCTGCAAGTTACACAGGGAAAGAAACTGAAGATAGGTATACTGAAGAGTACTGACTCGATGAAATAACTGAGAGAGGAGAGGAGCCCCAAGAGTTCTGCCAAAGTATGAACTGATGGTAGCGAACACAATCCGACAAACTCAAAAGAGAAAGATGCGTTTGGAAAAGACCAGGAGGTACAGTTAACACTGGTGTATATCATGACTGGAGAAAGATTTTGAAATGAAATTATGAACTTCAAACCACACTCAGTTGTGAATAAACTCTGCTTGACAGAAAAAGTGAAATAACCAGAAAGGGAACAGGAAACGAAAATAAACTTCACAGCGTGAGAGGAAATGTGTTGTTACTTCACTTATGTTCGCACTGATAGCTGAGAGGTCATAGTGACGGATTGCCGTCCTACTGGCCCAGGTTCGATTCCTGGCTGGGTCGGAGATTTTCTCCGCTCAGGGACTGGGTGTTGTGTTGTCTTCTTTATCAGTTCATCCCCATCCGGCGTGCAGGTCACCCAAAGAGGCGTCGAATGTAATAAGACCTGCACCAAGGCGGCTGTACTTGCCCCGCATGAGGCCTCGCGGTCAATGATGCCAAACGCTCATTTCATTTCACTTCACGTATTACAAAATCTAGCCAAATTTGCAAAATCTTGGCAGTATCAGTCCAGTTATCAGTATGACATCGCACCCTCGTTGGCATAGATGTACGCTCTGGTTCGGTTGGGAGGTGTGTCATAAAGCCATTGTAGCCTTTCCTAAGGCAAGTAGGTCCCCACCTATTTTAACTGGCAATTGATATCCTGGATCTGGTACGGGCACGCAGTTGACGTCCTAGCTGGTACCATACGTTCTATCGAGAAATGTTCTTGGTTCTCGCTGACCACGGAAGAAGCTCAACATTATACTCGCTGTTCATACAGGCATGGGCCATGTGCAGGCGAACAATGTCCTGTTGACAAATGGCACCACGATAATGTCACATGAGAGGCAGCATATTAGGACGCCAGATGTCGTTGACGTGCCAATGTGCTGTCAGATTTCCATCGCTGTGCCTCTCCAAAACAATTGAAGAATGGGACCTTTCCCCACGTCGCTGCCGTACTCATTGCGATAGTCAGCTGGGGTAGTGAAAAAAAGCAATTCATTCTGAACACAGTGTGATGCCATTCATTAGCAGTCTATGCCTGCTGGTCACTGCATCACTCCCAACACAGCCGTTTGTTTTGTGGTGTTAGCGGCAGATACACGTGGGACGGCAGTTCCTTAGACCCGCTTCTGCTAGTCTCCGACCAGTGGCGTGAAATGACTCAATATGTTGCAGGGAGTCATTACTTGCTCTCTGCTGGCAGATGCAGTCGTGAAGTGGTTAAAATGAGCTTGGTGCACAGTACTGGGATCCACCTTTCTGGTTTTCAGACATGGTCGACCTGAACAATGACGACGAGTATGCCTCCACTCACCTTCCCACGCAGTCCTATAGTAGCACACTGTCAAATCCGAATATCCTACAAATCTGGATGCTGCATAATTAAACCAGCTGGACAAATGGAAATGCGTAATAAGAACCCTTTAAATTTCTGTCAGGTACTGGTAATGCTGTCTAACCGAGAATGGGATATCCCCGTGTCCTTCATAGTGTTGTCTCATCATCTGACGCTGTTGGCGCCCCATATACAGGGTGTCTGGAAATTCCCGTTACAAACTTCTGGGACTTGTAGAAGGGAGAGAGTACATATTTTGAATAGGAAACCATTTCTGGAAACGTACTGTTTCCGTGCTGAATCCGTTTGAAAACAAGTTTGCTAGGTTCGTATGCAACAGTCTAGTGATGGTCGTGGGTGCTTATATCGGATCGGCTGATGTCATTTGACGACTGTCCTACCTCTCTGACCTGGTTCGAGCCTCGTTCATGTGTCTGTGAGCGTTAGAGCGACATGGCTGAGTACACGTTTGCAGAGTACGCCGACATGATCCTGATTTATGGCGAAGCTCACGGTAATGGAAATATTGCTGGTCGCCTTTATCAAGATCGTTATCCACAACGTCTGACTCCATCGTATACCCTTTTCGCCACAATTACGCAACGGCTTCGGGAAAGGGATAACTTCACCATCAGGAGACGTGACTGAAGTGCTCCAAAGAGACGCCGCACGTACGAATTGGAAGAGAGTTTGTGAAAGCTGATTAAGTTTACTTTTTGTTTCTTCAGTTATTAGTGACTGAACTTTTAAAACAAGGAAAACAAATAAATTACCGAGTCGCCCCTAATAAATTACTGGCAAAAGTGGTCGCATAATCAATGTTATCTAATGGCTGTAGCACTGAAATGGTAGTAACCAGACATGGATTCCTGTTAAAGATATTGTGTACTCACTCCCCTCTACAAATACTAGAAATCTGTAACTGGGATTTCAGAGCACCCTGTATACGATACCAAATTTGGTAACATCACTAAACACCAACAGAGAACATCAACTGTAGTTATTTACATTCCCACCAACGGTGTACAAGTGTACGCAATCTCACTGACATCCGACCTCGTCTTCTGGGTGTTTCAATTTTTTTGTCAGGCAGTACAGTTTTAAACTTTAACCTAGCGGTGGTGAACAGCAGTCTGAAATTCAAGACTACAAAGTCTGAATATTCGATGTAACGGAATACTGAAAATTTGAAAGATAAAAAGTACAAATGAAAACTCTCTGAGGCAGTGGGCTGAGTAGAACTGTCGAGAGCAGTTCCATTGATTAGGCATGAAATATAATAAGAAAGAAAGTAATTAAGGTAGGGTATTACGCTGCAGATATAGCGAGAAAAAAGCGATGTTTACTAAAGCTAATATATTCTTAAAGATGGACGTAGAGAAGTTATGGGCAACGTTTAAACTGATTGTAAATCGCGCCGTGGATAAGTATGTGCCGAGTAAATGGATTATGAACGGAAAAGACTCACAGTGGATTAATAATAAAATTCAGAAAATGTTGTGGGAGAAGAGGTTGTTGCACTGTCCTTTGAAAAAAGAAAGCGCAAATGCCGACAAGCGAAAGGTAGCAGAAATATGTGCGTCCGTAATAAGATCGATGCACGAATCATAAAACAACTTCCACTATCATAGCTTAGCAAAATACCTTGCCAAGAACCAGAGAAAATTGTGGTCCTACGTAAACACGTCAAAGCTTTTAGCCAGCAAATCGTCGGCCAGTCTGGTGTGGCAATAGGAGGCAGCTAAAGGAAAGCTGAATATTTACATTTCACGTCTAATAAATCACTCACACAGGAGGATCACAGAAACATACCGTCGTTTGATCGTCGCACAGACCCCTTTACGGACGACATATTAATAGGCATCCCTAGTGTAGAGAAGCAACTGGCAGAGTTGGAAACAAATAAGGCGCCAGGTTTGGAGGGAACACCAGTTAAGTTTTACAGAAAGTATGCTAGGGTTTTACGTCGTGAGTCAATACGCAATAGCATTTATTGCACTGCTTTGCAGTACGGCTCGTGGCTCTGGAGCCGTTGGCAGTGATAGAAACAGCCCCTTGTATCTCAGCGTGACTCAGCGCTAGCCTAGCCGTGGGAAGCGGTACCTGTGTCAATTTGAGCGACAGAATATTCAAGCCCCTAAGAATCTAAATAAACTGTTGTGACTTGGCAAGACAGCCAAGCCACTATGATGAGGAAGCCGAAAGACACGCGTTTAAGCTCACGCAGGCTGGAACAGATAAAGGGATTGAGACTGGGAAATAAAGTACGTAGCTGATGGAATGCTTAACTTTAATCCATAATTGGTGAACATCGGTCTGACGGTACATGCATCACAAGATAAATAGCAAATGATAATGGCGCCTTGCTAGGTCGTAGCAAATGACGTAGCTGAAGGCTATGTTAACTACCGTCTCGGCAAATGAGAGCGTAATTTGCCAGTGAACCATCGCTAGCAAAGTCGGCTGTACAACTGGGGCGACTGCTAGGAAGTCTCTCTAGACCTGCCGTGTGGCGGCGCTCGGTCTGCAATCACTGATAGTGGCGACACGCGGGTCCGACGTATACTAATGGACCGCGGCCTATTTAAAGGCTACCACCTAGCAAGTGTGGTGTCTGGCGGTGACACCACATAAACTATATTAAATATTATTCAATTTAGTTAAAAGTCAATACACTGCCTTTTTTTTTAAAAAGAAGATTGTGTAAAAATTTCAGCTTTCTATCTGGTATACTTTTAGAGTTAGAGAAAATTACCTAAAACACCCCAGACCGACACTTGTAAGATCAAGGTCAGTCAGGATCCATAACAGTTTGTCTTTCAGTATCATTTGGAATCATTACTGAAGTTCACAAAATGTTAGGTCAATTTGTTTGAATTTTCATAATTAAATCGTTAACTATTTTTCATTTTCGTAATATAAAATTCAGAAAAGATCAGTATTTATTTAATGTGTTGTTGTGTGAGTAAATGAGAATTAGTGAGTGTATGTGGGACATACTGAAAGGTAAGTGTTAAGCAGGCAAGTTGCAATGAAAAATGTAATTTCACGACCTTGCTAATGGCGTATGTTTAAGAGTACTTGCTTTTGTAAGAAGGTAGCCAGAATAGCCGTTTACAGAGTAATAATTTTCTACAGTTATTTCAAGATTAGTTTTCTTTTCGTTTGGTTTTGTTAAACATTTTATTAATATTTGCATGATGAAGTGAAGTAAATGCATCTGTGAATGTTGATTGGCGTAAGACAGTTTTAGCGCGAGAAAGAACTCTGAGGATTGTTTTGATGGGCTGTTCATTTTGAACAACCAATCAGCGTTAAGTGATTCCCGCGCATTGCAAGTAGTTATAGGCCCTGGGAGGAATGGCAGTGAGTCAGTCGCTAGCTAGCTATCGGACGCGCAGGTCATGTTGGACGTCTCCGTCTATAATATGAACAAAATGAAGAAGTTCTTGGTATCTCACGTCCGCACAGTTTTTAACAGTTTCCCTCCGGCATCTAATCAGCCACGTTTTCTAGGTATTAAAGTTTGTGGTACAGTTTGTGTTATCTGCTGCAACTGAATCCTCAGTTTCTCGTACGAGAGTTTTAACTCCTGATACTTGATCTGCACATCTTCCAATAATCCTCCTTTCTCTACTTACTTCTGTAAGGCTGCAAACCTATCTTGCAATCTTCGTATATCATTCCTTACTTCCCAAATGTTAAATGTGAACGTTACTGTACATATGAGACTCGTTAGTAAAACATCTGATTGTCTAGAAAACAAAATTCCATTGTATAGCGCTAGATTCCGTATCACATCTGTTCTACAACAGTATAGCGCCTCCATGCACAGTAGTTTTTCTGGTCAGCGTCTTGGCACACCACCTGAGAGAAAAGAAAGCACTATCAATCTCCTCCCTGCTTTATACAAGCAAATAGACACAAAACATGACAAGTAAATGAAAATAAAACTAATCTAAGTAAGAAACAAATGTGATATGTGCATTGTATCCCAGAACTTAAGTTACTTACTTCTAGATCTTATAACATATGTGCTGCAAGTTCGCGCTAAGTATAACGCCCTCACAACTAACGTTACCCTCTGAAAGGAATTTAGAATTGTTTGACCGTATGTTAACCTAATGGACAGAGGGTATCGAACACGGATTTTGTAGTAATAGCAGTTAATAGAAAGCTGGAAGGCTTTAGTTTTGTAAGTAATGAAAGTAGCAAAGTTCACGTAAATGAAATACTAAACGGTCGCCGGCCTAATTAGGCATAATATTTTGTAACATTAAGTTTAAAGAAAAATGAACGTGGATTGCTGAAGAAACTTCCATTAACGCTCCTTTTAAACAGCGCAGTGGATACACACAACTAACGAACGAAATGCGTAGTGGTTAGCAGTAAGCAGTAGATAGCTATTACACAAAGCAGCAAACATAGAGAACTAAATAATACTTCACTCATAGTAATAAAGGTTACTATTGCAATCATTAATTAATTCAGTACTAATTTAACATCAAGATGTTACTAAAGACACACTGTACTGAAATTGGTCGTGGAAAGAGCTCTGATTTCAGCTAACACATACATGCCACAAAAGAAATTAAATAATAATTAACCTATACTCATTATGCCTTCATTATTAGCAATGTCACAGATTTCTTTTAATAGCAACCAAAAAAAAAATCTTCTTTAGTCTGACTTTCTCATAGTGGGAAAGAATATAGTGGGGGCCCATAAACTGTCATTCACCCTATAGGTAAATTCTGTAACTATTTCAGGGACAGTTGCATTACAGTAATGTGGATTTCTGACCCCACTTGAATTTGTTGGTATTTCAACATTATATAGCAACTTACTCAATTAATATTTTCAAATAAAACTTCAGAAATTGGTTCCTAGTAACTGTCACAACAAAGTTAAGTTTCAGGAAAGTGCAAATTATGTGCCTCTTTCATTACCTGTGAGGCAGGTGGTTTAACTAGCACCATTTAGACACTTAAGCACTGAAAGTTTGGCACATTGAAATTAGAAACAATTCAATGGATATTCAGAAACAGCATACTCGATCTTTTACACGTTTAGGATAGGACCCTAAAACGGTTTTATGATCAGGACAATTTCAAAGTTCACACACATGCTTCTGTCACTCGAATTACTATTGAAAAAGCACACACAGAAACATACTGGTCCATACTAAGATACATATCTGATTTCCTGAAGCTGGCGGAGCAGTGGCGCAGTAGTTGTGCAAGCACGTGGCGGCTATCTGGTCTCACCTCTTGCAGTTTAAGGCAATTTTAAGATTTCTTCTTGGCGACGTATTAATCATTTCAGAGCCATTCCACAATACAAGAGCACCAAATTACAGCCGAAGGCATATCCGAGGCAATTTCAACATAAATCAGCTTCTGAATGCTTCACTTGGCACCTACGGTGTTGACTGTGCAACTGCTGGCCACTGACTGCGTAATGTGCTCTCTCTTGTCGTCCAGATTGACCACCAAATCCACCTTTTCCCGCGCGCCAAGCCCCTTCCGCAGCGGAGGGGGTTCCCTACACCTTTTCCTTTATATAATACAACTTCCCTAAGTATGAACCAGTATTCAAAGTACATATTTTATAAAGTTTCATTATTTTTAAACATTATTAAGTTTTTATACTATATCCTTCACAAATTTCTACTTCCCTCTGACAATTGAAAGATCTTAAGTAGTACAGAACAATTACTTCAAAGTTACATACACATAATTACATAGCATGACCTACTTACTATCGATAATGGTGTTACAATCTAAGTGTATTATGTTCGTTTCTCTGATGTACCTGCTTCTTTGTATCTCTGTTTTTTCCATAACGGTTGAAGGAATCTGTGACACTGTGTCAATCTCACATTTAAACGGTTTGACTCTGCTTACAAGTCATAGAGAAGTTCTAGCTGGCAACTACCTATTAGATGTTGGCTGGCGAAGTCATTTGGACAACGTTGTAAGGCCCATGGTATTTTGTTAAAAATTCTTTCGTTTAGCCCTTTGGGATATGCGGATTAGCTAGTAATACCAACTGTCCTATCCTGTAGTTTGCTCGCCCGTTTCCCTATGAACACAGCTTAGGTTGAACTACATCAAAAGGTGACGGCACTTTCCACCCATACACTACCTCGCACGGTGACAGACCGGTTCCAGTATGAATTTTTGAATTATGTGCACAGACGACAAAACCGAAATGCCTGTTCCAATCTGAATGCTGTGAATTCGCGTAATGGCTTAACATTTTGGATAACGTACGATGGACTCGTTCAGTCCGTTCATTGGTTTGAGGATGGAACGGCTGGCACGTAACTTCTTAATTTTTAATAAATGACGAAACTGTTTCGTTCAGTCTGATACAAAATTACTGCCTTGGTCCGTAATAATGGTTCTTGATACACCAAAGTTAAGTAACCAGTTGTGTACCATTTCCTGTACTACTGTACTCGCTTTCTGATCAGGAATGGCTACCACAACTAAGTATCGTGAAATATGATCTCACATTGTAAGATCGTATTTATTGCCTGATTGTGTTCTATTAAAAGGTCCCAGGTCGCCCAACCGTAACAAAGAGAATGGTTTCTCAGCTTCTGGTAGTCGTTGTAAGTGAATTCTCTGATAACTCATATGTGCTCGTTGTGGACATGGGATGCAATTCCTTACATTTTGTTCTACATCATTACGACACGTTTTCCACTGAAATTTCTTAGCTGCACGTCTGTCAGTTGTCCGTTTACCTCCATGACCCAATAATATGTGGTCGTGCGCTTGGTGTAATATTTCCAGTCTCAGCGCTGCAGGAACTGAATTGCGAGGTCCGCACTTTGTAGATTTGCGTAGCAACCCTTCTTGCATTTCAAACTGAGGTCGCGATGGAAACAACTGACCTTTACTGTCAGCTGCTTGGTCCTTTATACAGTCTCTCTGGCTTCCACCTCCTACTTGCAAAGCTGCTGTGTTTCTGCTTAGAACTCCAGGCTTATTAATTATCTCATAATCGAAATTCACTTAATTTTAATGTCCATCTTGCTAATCGACTTGATGGACCTTTTAATCCTAGTAACCATTTTAAAGATGAGTGGTCTGTAACTACTTTGAATGTACGGCTGTACAAGTAGCAACAAAAATAAGGAATTTCGTATATAGCGGCTAACAATTGTTTTTCAGTTGTTGAATAATTGGTTTCAGTCTTACTCAACAGTCTGGTGACATATGCCATCGAATGTTCTTTTCCATCAACATTCTGACCTGAGACAGAGCCCAAAGCATTGTCGGATTCATCACACGCAAGTATGAACTCCTGCATGAATCAGGGTATATTAACACAGGATCTGATACTATCTCCTTGAGTTTCTTCAACGGTTCTTGGCATTGTGATGCCCAAGGAAAACCAACACCTTTTCGAAGCCACTTAGTTAAATGTCGTACAATTTCAGCGAACCCTTTCAGGAACTCACGATAATACACTCCTGGAAATGGAAAAAAGAACACATTGACACCGGTGTGTCAGACCCACCATACTTGTTCCGGACACTGCGAGAGGGCTGTACAAGCAATGATCACACGCACGTCACAGCGGACACACCAGGAACCGCGGTGTTGGCCGTCGAATGGCGCTAGCTGCGCAGCATTTGCGCACCGCCGCCGTCAGTGTCAGCCAGTTTGCCGTGGCATACGGAGCTCCATCGCAGTCTTTAACACTGGTAGCATGCCGTGACAGCGTGGACGTGAACCGTATGTGCAGTTGACGGACTTTGAGCGAGGGCGTATAGTGGGCATGCGGGAGGCCGGGTGGACACACCGCCGAACTGCTCAACACGTGGGGCGTGAGGTCTCCACAGTACATCGATGTTGTCGCCAGTGGTCGGCGGAAGGTGCACGTGCCCGTCGACCTGGGACCGGACCGCAGCGACGCACGGATGCACGCCAAGACCGTGGGATCCTACGCAGTGCCGTAGGGGACCGCACCGCCACTTCCCAGCAAATTAGGGACACTGTTGCTCCTGGGGTATCAGCGAGGCCCATTCGCAACCGTCTCCATGAAGCTGGGCTACGGTCCCGCACACCATTAGGCCGTCTTCCGCTCACGCCCCAACATCGTGCAGCCCGCCTCCAGTGGTGTCGCGACAGGCGTGAATGGAGGGACGAATGGAGACGTGTCGTCTTCAGCGATGAGAGTCGCTTCTGCCTTGGTGCCAATGATGGTCGTATGCGTGTTTGGCGCCGTGCAGGTGAGCGCCACAATCAGGACTGCATACGACCGAGGCACACAGGGCCAACACCCGGCATCATGGTGTGGGGAGCGATCTCCTACACTGGCCGTACACCACTGGTGATCGTCGAGGGGACACTGAATAGTGCACGGTACATCCAAACCGTCATCGAACCCATCGTTCTACCATTCCTAGACCGGCAAGGGAACTTGCTGTTCCAACAGGACAATGCACGTCCACATGTATCCCGTGCCACCCAACGTGCTCTAGAAGGTGTAAGTCAACTACCCTGGCCAGCAAGATCTCCGGATCTGTCCCCCATTGAGCATGTTTGGGACTGGATGAAGCGTCGTCTCACGCGGTCTGCACGTCCAGCACGAACGCTGGTCCAACTGAGGCGCCAGGTGGAAATGTCATGGCAAGCCGTTCCACAGGACTACATCCAGCATCTCTACGATCGTCTCCATGGGAGAATAGCAGCCTGCATTGCTGCGAAAGGTGGATATACACTGTACTAGTGCCGACATTGTGCATGCTCTGTTGCCTGTGTCTATGTGCCTGTGGTTCTGTCAGTGTGATCATGTGATGTATCTGACCCCAGGAATGTGTCAATATAGTTTCCCCTTCCTGGGACAATGAATTCACGGTGTTCTTATTTCAATTTCCAGGAGTGTAATTACATAAACCAATGACTTATTGTAATTGTTTAGTATTTTGTTGTGCCGGAAAATAACATACTGTGGAAGTAATTCAAAGATCTGTCCTCACTCAATTTTGACTGATAATACGCACAATACAAGTTACTTGTGTTACTTGTGTCTGAAAAAAATGGCATTTCTTCACACTTAGTGTAAGGTGTGCTACCCTCAATCTACTACACACTTCATCCACACGTTTAACATGATCGTCTATACTTTTTGAATAGACGACTGTATCGTCTCGGTTTTAATCCACGAAGTACTCCGTCTAATAGTCGCTGGAAAATAGCTGGAGCATTTTCCAATCCAGACGACATTCATGGATATAGGTAATAAACTGAATTTGCTGTGAAAGCAGTTTTGGGTCTGATTTTCAAGAAACACTTCTGGTTGGTGATAACCACTTGTAAGATCACTTGTTGAGAGATATTTACATTTTCCTATGTTGACTAATGTATCCATTACGTTCGGTATTGGATATGCATCCGTTGCGGTCCGTGCGTTCGAGTAATGATAGCCACAGCAAAATCGATATTTTCTAGTACTGTCAACTTATTTTTTGGGTGCAAGGACAATATTTGACGGCCAAGGGCTATCGCTATGCTCGATAATACCCTCACGCAACTTCTGATCAATAAATTCGTCTACTAGTAACTATGGGTGTTTCGCTATCCTGTATGGTTCCCTATAAACTGGTGAGTTGTCACCTGTTGGTATGCGGTGCTGTGTAACAGGTCTTGTTGGTTGTGGACCATCTGAACTGATTAAGTCTGAAGATTCTAACAGCAAAGCTTCCATGGCTTCTCGTTCACAATCTTTCAAGAGACAAACTTTCTCACATACTACAGACGCACTGCCGGTTGGTTTGAAGTCGTGATCACAGCGTGACCCTTCTGTATCATCATCTTCGATTATCTCTTAACTCGCTGTAAGTTACCCTTTAGGGTGATTCACTTCATGTGTCCCGAAGTTATCCAAGCTCACCGGAATCTTCAGTTCTTCGTATAAAACAATGCATTTAATCTCAATCACACGTAATCTCGACTGTGGAACATCTGCTGACATCCAAACTAACTTCCTGCACCAACAGCTACTTTGTCATGCGTAATCATATTTAATGAACGTATAAGCAGTTCAGCTGGTGACACCTCAGCAATCGGTGTACCCTGCGACATTGAAACATTTACAGCTGTAGGACCAATTGGAAAGAAGTTACCACCAAGGTCACTGTGTGCTATGAAAGGTTAATCTTTGCATGATGCCTATCCAGGGAATGTGTCCAAGATTCGCCGAATACCCTTGTTCCACAGATGACAGTACTTCAATATGCTTACTAAACTCTGTAGTTCCAATCCTAAAATATGGTTTGTTATCTCCAATAATATCAAGCCATTGTTTCCCACTCCATATGATTCATATCTTGGAGTTCCTGATCTTCTACCCACGAGGTATAGACTAACAATAGATATATGTGCACTAGTATTGAGTGGAAATTTATATTATTTACCATTTACAAAGCCCATGAAACAACAATCCGTCTCTTCCTTAGTGTCTGCAATATCCTGACTTACCGGGAATGTTTCCCGACGGGCGAAACACCCCCGTTCATGTTCAACGTTTTCCGTTGCACATTTCCTTCACTGTTTCTTATTTTCGCAATCGTTTTCCTTGTGACCAAAACACTCACATCTGTAAAGCTATGGTCGACTGTACTGCGTCTTCAAATGCTGTTTCTTCCCACAACGATAAAAACTCTTTTCAGAAGCAAAAAGTCCCTTATCAGAGCGTACCCGTGTAGCAATGTCTATCTCCTGCGGACGCGTGGCAGTACGCAGTACTGCCGTCAAATCGTTTGGATTTTCCATTCGGACCCTACATGAAATCTCCACAGGACTTCCTCGCAAAAACATCGCAATCCGCGTAAGGATTTCCCATCACCTCATAAGTGGCGCATTTGTTTTACGGATTCTGTCTGAAAAAGTCTCTACAGTCTCATTTGCCAGTGTCAACCTACTCAACATTTCCCTAAAGAACCTGCCACTATTTTGCTTATGGTATCTCTGACGGAAACCCTCCGTTAACTGCTCAAAAGCGCTTGCCTTTCTCAGTGTCTCATGGTACGTCACCTGTATCTTGGCTTCAACCGTAAGGCGTAAATTGGCGATCCGAAGTGTAATTTCATCTGACCAATTACACTTTCTGCCTGTAGCCAGTACATCATTAATGAATATCGTGTCCTCTGTTGTTTTGCTGGAGACGGGTGTGGTGTGGTTAGCTACTGAAGAATCTACTGAAAATAGGGGCATTGGTAATAACAGTTCACTCGAATGCGGCTGTGAAACTCGCGCGGCCCGCAAAGGTTATAGCTGTGCCACCAATTCCTCATGGCATAACTTCTGTTCAGTATTTTTCTCTAACAATTGTGACACTTCATTCGTTAAAACAGCTATACTATCAGAAGTATAACTGACTTTGCGCCTAGCATGATTGATCAATTTACCGCTATGTGATATGTATACCAAAAATATCTGCACCAACATACACTGGACAGGAGAAATACGACTTATACTGTACAAAACGAGACTCAGTTATTTCTTTTGCCTGATCATCGCCCAGCGACTCTCAGAAAACTCATATGCTGCATGATCATAACGTCTACAAATAGAACAAGTTACCTGTGCAAAATTAGTGCATGTTTCACTATGATCCGTTAAAATACAAATAGCACATCTCACTGGTACCAAATACAGTTCTTTACAATTGCCCCTGAAGTCTGATAAATCAACAGGTTGCGATGGTTTTACAAAAGATACTTTTGACGTAGCATGCCCATCAATAAGCTTACATTCTGCCATATATTTTGTGCTCACCGCGATGCGGTTACTGCTGCAAAGTATGGGCGCTGTAGAGGAAGACCACTGCTTCTGAATTCCAGGTGCTGGACTCGAACACCTCCGATGCCAAATCCTCTGATGACAGCGTCAGAGTGCACACTTCTGACATCAGTTTACAGCGGGGCAGAGCGGAGACTCCCCTGCATGAAGTCAGGACAGCAGTTGGCGTACCTGTGAAGCGTCTCTGACACTAGTAAAAAGTGCCAGAGCTCAATTATTTAGTAACCATGTTTACAGTCGTCTTGTTCCACACCGGTCTTGTAGCTGATGCCTCATTCAGCTACGGTTTGGATTTTTGCGTACGGCTGCCGAGTAGCTCCTCTCTAGGCAAAGAGTGAGTGACATAGGGCCACGGCGCGCTGCCTCCGCGGCTGTGGACCAGCACGAATGTTCTCGCACTGGCTGCTGGGGTGTGCTCTCTCCCACGCCGAAGTCTGTGTTGACCCCTGATGAGCCGGCCGTGGTGGTCTAGCGGTTCTGGCGCTGCAGTCCGGAACCGCGGGACTGCTACGATCGCAGGTTCGAATCCTGCCTCGGGCATGGGTGTGTGTGATGTCCTTAGGTTAGTTAGGTTTAAGTAGTTCTAAGTTCTAGGGGACTTATGACCTCAGATGTTGAGTCCCATAGTGCTCAGAGCCATTTGAACCATTTGACCCCTGATGACCCACTCGCGATGTGGTCTTGTCGGAAGTCATGTGGTCGGTCGATCTCCTCCCTACCGGCAAGGTGGGTTCTAGCGCCTGAAGGGGCGTAAGTGTTGAACAAGAACGTGGACCCAACGAAGCCCTGCTACCGGCATCCGCTCCGAATCTCGGCTCTATCGGAACACCGGGATGTGGTGTTGTCGGAAAACAGTCAAGTTATCCATCAGCAACGATAGGCGGCGACCAATATGAAGTTCATCAGGGGAAGGCAGTCATCTCAAGTACATCTTCGGCTGACTCTTAGTCTGTTCTGGAGTATCTAGTAGATAGATTCGCAACAGAATCGTAATCATGCCGTGCAGTGCTAAGAGCCATTAAGCTGCATTTACAACTGTTTATTAAGTTTATTTGTAGTGTTTAAAAAGATAATTTTTATTCATGTTAATTCAACTGTAGTATTTTTCTTTTTATCTTGTTACATGACGTACATGCATGTATGAGACAATTTAGACAATGTTGTTCTGTTTAACACATTTATGATGTTCTTTACTATCAAGTGTGTATTTATAAAACAAGTAGCTATGTTGTCTAAGATGGGGCCAAGGTATATACATCGTTTCTTGTCCTTTTGGCTCTCCAAAAGGTCTACATCGTTTATTTCAGTCAGTGGGTGTTGTTTAGGTTTTATGTATTTAATACTCGAGGTTCATGTCATTTGTAATACAAATGTTATATCATTTTTAATCCAAAGCCTAAGTGATGCTACAGTTATGCTGTAGTATGAACCTGTAGTGTAGGTAGCTTGAGTTTCATGGTATGTGTAAACGAAGCTCTCTCTAAATGGCTCTGAGCACTATGGGACTCAACTGCCGAGGTCACCAGTCCCCTAGAACTTAGAACTAGTCAAACCTAACTAACCTAAGGACATCACAAACATCCATGCCCGAGGCAGGATTCGAACCTGCGACCGTAGCGGTCTTGCGGTTCCAGACTGCAGCGCCTTTAACCGCACGGCCACTTCGGCCGGCGTAAACGAAGCCCTACAAGGCTTAATTTTAGGTTTCCGGTAGTGACCAGTATGTTTTTATGTTTGTACACAATTTCATTTGTGTTACTCTAAAGGAACGATTTTATCATGCAATTGACACATTGAAGTACAAACGGTATTTCTGTATCGGATATCAGTTAGATGTTTCTGTTTGTTTTATTAATCTAAAGTAAATATTGTAATTTTAATGTATGATCTGTTACTTCAGCCATAGCCCCAAGTCAGTGATAGCCCAAGGTCTTAGTTTCATATAATGTGTAGCCCAGGATGTAGGTTATGCTGTATGCATGTCTTATTGATCTGTAAAGTAGGATCATTATCTACTACAATTACAGGATATAACTTTTTCTAAAAATGTATATTATGTTTTTTCCATTATTCAGGGCGGTCAGAAACACTCTGAAAATCTCGTAAGGTTGTTGCAGGGTATGTTGTGACGAGGAATAATTCTTATGAAAGAAATTTGATACATTTTGCTGTTTTCGATATCATTATCATGAACCATGGACCTTGCCGTTGGTGGGGAGGCTTGCGTGCCTCAACGATAGAGATAGCCGTACCGTGGGTGCAACCATAAGGGAGGGTATCTGTTGAGAGGCCAGAGAAATGTGTGGCAGCAGCCTTGTCAGTAGTTGCAGGGGCTACAGTCTGCATCATTGACTGAGCTGGCCTTGTAACACTAACCAAAATGGCCTTGCTGTTCTGGTACTGCGAACGGCTGAAAGCAAGCCGTAACTTTTCCAGAGGGCATGCAGCTTTACTGTATGATTAAATGATGATGACGTCCTCTTGGGTAAAATATTCCGGAGGTAAAATAGTCCCCCATTCGGATGTCCGGGCGGGGACTACTCAAGAGGACGTTGTTATCAGGAGAAAGAAAACTGGTTAAAATTTGATATAGTGGGAATTAGTGAAGTTCGGTGGCAGGAGGAACAAGACTTTTGCTCAGGTGAATACAGGGGTATAAATGCAAAATCAAACAGGGGTAATGCAGGAGTAGGTTTAATAATGAATAAAAAATAGGAGTACGGATATGCTACTACAAACAGCATAGTGAACGCATTATTGTGGCCAACATAGACACGAAACCTGCGCCTACTACAGTAGTATAAGTTTATATGCCAGCTAGCTCTGCAGATGACGAAAAAATTGATGAAATGTATGACGAGGTAAAAGAAATTATTCAGGTAGTGAAGGGAGACGAAAATTTAATAGTCATGGGTGACTGGAATTCAAGAGTAGGAAAAGGGAGAGAAGGAAACATAGTAGGTGAATATGGATTGGGGCTAAGAAATGAAAGAGGAAGCCGCCTGGTAGAATTTTGCGCAGAGCATAACTTAATCGTAGCTAACACTTGGATTTAGAATCATGAAAGAAGGTTGTATACATGGAAGAATCCTGGAGATACTAGAAGATATCAGATAGATTATATAATGGTAAGACAGAGATTTAGGAACCAGGTTTTAAATTGTAAGACATTTCCAGGGGCAGATGTGGACTCTGATCACATTCTATTGGTTATGAACTGCAGATTAAAACTTAAGAAACTGCAGAAAGGTGGGAATTTAAGGAGATGGGATCTGGATAAACTGAAAGAACCAGAGGTTGTACAGACTTTCAGGGAGAGCATAAGGGAACAATTGACAGGGATGGGGGAGAGAAATACAGTAGAAGAAGAATGAGCAGCTTTGAGGGATGAACTAGTGAAGGCAGCAGAGGATCAAATAGGTAAAAAGACGAGGGCTAGTAAAAACCCTTGGGTAACAGAAGAAATATTCAATTTAATTGTGGAAAGGAGAAAATATAAAAATGCAGTAAATGAAGCAGGCAAAAAGGAAAACAAACGTCTCAAAAATGATATCGACAGGAAATGCAAAATGGCTAAGCGGGGATGGCTAGAGGACAAATGTAAGGATGTTGAGGCTTATCTCACTAGGGGTAAGATAGATACTGCCTACAGGAAAATTAAAGAGACCTTTGGAGAAAGGAGAACCACTTGCGTGAATATCAAGAGCTTTGATGTAAACCCAGTTCTAAGCAAAGAAGGGAAAGCAGAAAGGTGGAAAGAGTATACAGAGGGTCTATACAAGGGAAATGTACTTTAGGACAATGTTATGGAAATGGAAGAGGGTGTAGATAAGATGAAATGGGAGTTATGATACAGCGTGAACAGTTTGACAGAGCACGGAAAGACCTGAGTCGAAACAAGGCTCCCGGAGTAGACAACATGCCATCAGAACTACTGACAACCTTGGGAGAGCCAGTCCTGACAAAACTCTACCGTCGGGTGAGCAAAATGTATGAGACAGGCGAAATACCCTCAGATTTCAAGAAGAATATAATAATTCCAATCCCGAAGAAAGCAGGTGCTGACAGATGTGAAAGTTACCGAACTATCAGTTTAATAAGTCACAGCTGCAAAATACTAACGCGAATTCTTTACAGGCGAATGGAAAAACTGATAGAAGCCGATCTCGGGGGAGCTCAGTTTGGAATCCGTAGAAATGTTGGAACACGTGGGGAAATACTGATCCTACGACTTATCTTAGAAGCTAGATTAAGGAAAGGCAAACCTACGTTTCTAGCATTTGTAGACTTAGAGAAATCTTTTGACAATGTTGATTGGAATACTCTCCTTCAAATTCTGAAGGTGGCAGGGTTAAATACAGGGAGCGAAAGGCTATTTACAATTTGTTCAGAAAGCAGATGGCAGTTATAAGAGTCGAGGGGTATAAAAGGGAAGCAGTGGTTGGGAAGGGAGTGAGACAGGGTTGTAGCCTATCCGCGATTTTAGTCAATCTGTATATTGAGCAAGCAATAAACGAAACAAAAGAAAAGTTCGGAATACGTATTAAAATCCATGGAGAAGAAATAAAAACTTTGAGGTTCACCGATGACATTTTAATTCGGTCAGAGACAGCAAAGGACTTGGAAGAGCAGTTGAACGGAATGGACAGTGTCTTGAAAGAAGGGTATAAGATGAACATCAACAAAAGCAAAACGAGGATAAGGGAATATAGTCGAATTAAGTCGGGTGATGCTGAGGGAATTAGATTAGGAAATGAGACACAGTAGTAAAGGAGTTTTGCTATTTGGGGAGCAAAGTAACTCATGATGGTCAAAGTAGAGACGATATAAACTGTAGACTGGCAATGGCAAGGAAAGCGTTTCTGAAAAAGAGAAATTTGTTAACATCGAGTATAGATTTAAGTGTCAGGAAGTTTTTTCTGAAAGTATTTGTATGGAGTGTAGCCATGTATGGAAGTGAAACATGGACGATAACTAGTTTGGACAAGAAGAGAATAGAAGCTTTCGAAATGTGGTGCTACAGAAGAGTGCTGATGATTAGATGGGTAGATCACATAACTAATGAGGAGGTATTGAATAGAATTGGGGAGAAGCGGAGCTTGTGGCACAAATTGTCTAGAAGAAGGGATCGGTTCGTAGGACATGTTCTGAGGCATCAAGGGATCACCAATTTAGTATTGGAGGGCAGCGTGGAGGGTAAAAATCGTAGAGGGAGACCAAGAGATGAATACACTAAGCAGATTCAGAAGGATTTAGGCTGCAGCAGGTACTGGGAGATGAAGAAGCTTTCACAGGATAGAGTAGCACGGAGAGCTGCATCAAACCAGTCTCAGGACTGAAGACCACAACAACAATAACAATCACTAAAGTTAGCCAATCTGCTCCTTGCACTCGCAAATACAAACGGCCCGCCAGAGAAGGTGTGACAAACGTGTACTTTGTTTGCTTTCATTATACAAAACAATAGAGCGACAGAAAACTCGACATGGGACGGTGGTGAGAATCAAACCCGAGAACGCCTGAGTAATCCCGTTCGCTATCAACTACGCTATGTAAACAAGAGACACTAATTATATCTGACGTGCCGCACAACGACCTGGTTGACTAACTTCAACGCCAATTAACTCTAAGAAGGCGGAACGTAGGGAACGTTTTCCTTCACAAATATTTCTCTGCACAGTCTAGTCTCCAAGGCGATTAAAAGCTTTTTTGATTAATTTTGAACACCCTACATATACAACAGTTTGGCCTCGCTGCTTACGAGCACTCGATGTCTGAGGTCAACAAAAATGTTTTATTTTTATTACTATTACATAAATGTTGATTTATCCATTTAGTATGTGTCTGGCTGAAAAAATTCACAGTCGCTGTCCATTATATATGTTGACTTGTGTTATATTAGTGATAAAGATGACACTTGATGTTTTAGCGTATATATGTAATCTTGGCATTACCTTCACTGTATGATAAGCTCGGAGAGACTGATTTTAAAACAGAACGACCCTCATGATGATGATGTTGCTGCGTAATTTTAGTCTTAGGACAATGTAGTTAAGCTCAGAGATAGAGAGTTTTCTAATGATGAAAGATGTGTGTTAGAGAAAGATTTAAAATGTAGTCTAAATAACAGAAGAGTTGTCAGGAGTTTTTCTGCTGACCGATTGAGTGTGTCAACAGTTCATAAGAGTGACGCGGTGAGGGCATTTGATAATTACTCACGAGAAAATGAAAGAATTATTTATAATACATGTACGAAAGTGATATGTTACTAATACACGGAATTAAAAAGAAACGTGATGATCGTGAAGGTGTTCATAAAAGCTGATCAAGGAAACTTCACCTGTATTATGTCTTCTGAAGATTATGTTGCGAAATAAATGCAATTCTTTAATGATAACAATATTGTCAGAACAGATAAGGACCCAACATCGAAATTTCAAGAAGTTATTAATGTCTTTGTAAAAAAAAAAACATCAATTTCTTGTCTAATAATTGAGAAAAAGAATGTTGTACTGTTATGAAACTGCAGTTCCTACACTCAGGACTCAACATGAGATTCTCATGAAAGGCATTTAATTACAACTAACGGTCAGTTACATAGGTAGTCCACGTTCTCACCTTGGACAGAAGTTAAATCACATAATTAGCGAAAATATATTTTCAATAATAATTACATACTAAAGAGTACATATGAGTGTGCTGAGGTTGTCAAAGGCATGTACTGCCATGATGGAGCCAGATTTATTTCTCTTGATATACGCAAATGTACCAGTAACTGAATCTACTGACTGCTGAGGAGAAATTTAATCACACATGAAAGTATGCATATTCCTACGATTATTGAACTCATAAATGGCCTTAATATTGCACTTTTCCACATTTATTTCACATTCAAAACGTTTTTTTAGAAGCAGATACAGGAGTTGGCCATGGGTTGTTACTTAGCTAGTAGTTTAGCTAAAATTTTCGGGGTTTTATAGAAAGTAAAATAATAAACAGTGTTAAAAGTAATTAAGAATATATGTTACAAAAGATGTGTACATGATACAATAGTTTTGACAAATTGGAATGTATATTTCATAAATTCTATTTTAAAATAGAAAATGAGAAAAGTGGTGAAATTAATTTTCTTTATTGACAGTTTCCAAAAAAAAAAACATTCATTTAATATTTTTAAAAAAGCTGCTACTAATAATATAATTATTAATCAGTTATCTAGTCACGCAGTCTGTTATAAACACACCTGTTTCCTTGTAATGATTTATAGAGTACTTAAGGTTGCAAAAAGTGCTGATAATGTAGCTACAGAATTAGATATTATTAGATGGGTGGCAATTAGCAATGGGTATGATGTTAAACTAGCTGAGAGAATCTCCTGAAGAAAAGTTGGAATGAAACAAATCAACACCGCTCTGGGAGTGGTGCATAAAGTGCGGGCAGTGCTAGTTGGATATAGCGCACTACCGAGTGGACACGCATGACTCGGACATGCTGAACGTTCCAGTGCGGCTTACGCTTCCCACCGCAGAGTCACCTGCCCTCACTGAAACATTTTTTTTAATTCACAGATGTCTAGCCCAGGTTTGTTAGACATACAGGGTATTCAAAAAAGTATCGAATACTTTGAGAGGTGGTTTTAGTCATCGAAACAATAAATATAAGTCTAGTAAGCTTTGGTTTGGAAATGCATACTTTCTCCAATAAACAGTTCTTCACAGCAGGTGTTCAACGTCGCGACGATTCATGATAACGTACCCCTCTGCTCTCTGGCGTAAGGAATGAGGCACCCTTTGAAGTGCACCCAGTTGTTATTGTTCTTGCTGACACATATTGAAGATCCGACCCTGTGTGGCCACACATCGTTGGTTGGCGTCGCGTAGACAAATTTCTTCAAGGATCCCCATAACCAAACTTTTTAGGGATCGAGGTCTGCGGAACGAGCAGGCGCACAAACACGAAGAAAACTAACGTACTGTAGAACACGACTCGAACCAAACAACTGACTGCAGTTTATCTAATAGTAGGTACGCTACTGTGAGTAAGATATCATAATACCCTGCCGCCTATCTGACGGAGCACCAATGCAACGACTATGCTAACATTCGCAATCAAGCGTCGTGCACACCCTCCTATAAACACTTGTTTCGCTCGAAAAGTATGCGTTTCCGGACTTGTTTTTCTTGTTTTGATGAGTACTATCACGTCTTAAAATATTCGGCACTTTTTTTAACACCCTGTATTTTAAACGACCCCAGTTAGTGTTTGATAACCACTTTACGTGCGGCTTTCGTGACATGGTACTGGATTTTCAGTTCTGTTGATAACTCATTGCAGTCGAAACCAGCCAACATATACTGAAGAGTCAAAGGAACTGGTACACCGGCCTAATGTCGTGAAGGGTACCCGCGAACACGCAGAAGTGCCGCTACACACGTGGCATGAACTCGACTAACGTCTGATGTAGGGAATTGACACCGTGAATCCTGCGGGGTTGTCCATAAGTCCGTAAGAGTGCGAGGGGTGCAAATCCATTCTGAACAGCAGGTTGCAAAGCATCCCAGATATACTCAATAATGAGCAATTCTTGGGAGTTTGGTGGCCAGCGGAGGTGTTTAAAATCAGAAGAATGTTCCTGGAGCCACTCTATAGCAATTTTGGACGTGTGGGGTGTTGCATTGCGCTGCTGGAATTGCACAAGTCCGTTGGAATGCACAATGGACATGAAACGATGCAGGTGATCAGACAGGATACTTACGTACGTGTCACCTGTCAGAGTCGTTTCTAGACGAATCAGAAGTTCCATATCACTCCAACTGCTCACGCGCCACACCATTACAGAGCCTCCAAAAGCTTAAACAGTCCCCTGCTGACATGCAGGGTCCATGGATTCATGAGGTTGTCTGCATACCCGTACACACCCATATGCTCGATACAATTAGAAACGAGACTCGTCCGACCAGGTAATATAATTCCATTTACCAACAGTCCAATGTCGGTGTTGACGGGTCCAGGCGAGGCGTAAAGCTTTGTCTCGTCTGGTCATCAAGGATACACGAGTGGGCCTTTGGCTCCGAAGGCCCACCTCGATGATACTTCGTTGAACGGTTCACATGCTGACACTTGTTGATGGCTTAGCATTGAAATCTGCAGCAATTTGCGGAAGGATTGCACTTCCGTCGCGTCGAACGATTCTCTTCAGTCGTCGTTGGGCCCGTTCTTGCAGGATGTTTTTCCGGCTGCAGTGATGTCAGACATTTGATGTTTTTCCGGATTCCTGATATTCACGGCACACTCGTGAAACAGTCATACGGCAAAATCCCCGCTTCATCGCTGCGTCGGAGATGGTGGATCCCATCGCTCGTGCTCCGACTATAACGCCATGTTCAAACTCACTTAAATCTTCATAACCTGCCATTCGAACAGCAGTAACCGATCTAACAACTGCGTCAGACACTTGTCTTATTGTCTTATACAGGCGTTGATGGCCGCAGCGCCGTATTCTGCCTGCTGTTTAAAACGTGAAAGATGATGCTGAAATGAAACTGCCAATATTGGCCTTGCTGCTCCATAATTATACGGAAATAGATTCAGTTTTATTTCATTTCAAAAATTTCAATACTCATTTGAAAAATAATGTACACAAATGAAACACAATCAACAAAATGTGCAACAAACAAAAACTTTTCCACCGCTGAAAGCAATTCAAAACAAAACTTAATATCCGAGAAGAACTTCAACGTACTACTTCACTCATTTGTATCGGATAGCGTTACTATGAATAAAAAGAAGAGCATCAGCATTGTCCAGGTGTATGAGTGATCGTATTGCACAAAAATTTTTTCCAGAAAATTTTGCACACTGGTTTTGCAGTAAGAAACCACAGTTTATTCCATTTTTCTGTTTTAATTTAAATATCTCTTCAATTCGGATGTAACTATCATCGACTCCGCCCAGAAAGCAAACATCTTTACTTTCTCTCGTAGTAAGTGTTTCTCGAATTTGATGCGTGGCTTGTACATGCCTCATTCGCTACAATGTTTTTACTCCTGACTGGATAAATACAAACGCTCTTTAATAAATCATTTTGGAAATCCGTGCCAATGTGAGATTTACATTGTATATGAAAGTTTATTGAAAATAAAATAAAATTTTCTGTTGTTGGAGGTATTTGAAGTCTTCATTCAGTTTCATTGTTCCACCAAGATCTCTCACAAATTCGATCGGACGCTCCGTTAAAGTATTCTCATATACTCCACTATTTTTTACACGAGGGAACATCGATTCTGAACTTATGAGGCCTGTAATCGATTTTGTGACCGACCTTGGTTTCGAGTGAGGGTTGTCAGTTCCCTTTTTTACTGGCCTCTGGGGAGCTATTAACATGGACTGTATGTCTTATCTGTTTCATGACTTAACACCTCTTAGCATCAGATGTCATTTCTAAGTGACGAAATGGTGGCCAGAGAAAAATTACTACCTCATGACACCTCTGGACTTTTGTTTAAGTATAGTTTGAGGCATTGACGTAAAAGTCATTTCAGAGGCTTATCTGTCCTGGGGTGCCTTGATATGTCGTAAAATGACTGTCTTTCAAAGGAGAGACATAGATACTAACAGACATAAGTCGTCTCAACGGTTCTCTTGGAATGTTATCGTCCGCTTTTGCTTCATCTGCAAGTACAGTTGTAAACAAAATACGAGAACTCAGAGTCCAGTCAATAAAACAAGAGAGGGTACATGTCAGTTAATGGTTTCTACGTGCGCTACATGTCCACATGTCTGTAGATACTGAGCATTCATCTTTGGTTATGTTAACAATTATCTCTGGCGTAATTATATCTCTTAGGCTTTTAGCACTTTCCGCCAACTACCGCGAGACGGTCGTGGGATGATGTGTAGTGGCCTTTGCGGATACTTTTCTGTAAGTGGCTCCACTGTCGACTAACATATGAACAAGTTCCAAAAAACGTTCACCTCTTATAGATCCGCAGGCCGCGGTGGACGAGCGGTTCTAGGCCCTTCAGTCCGGAACCGCGCGACTGCTACGGTCGCAGGTTGGAATCCTGCCTCGGGCAAGGATGTGAGTGGTGTCCTTAGGTTAGTTAGGTTTAAGTAGTTATAAGTTCTAGGGGACTGATGATCTCGCATGTTAAGTCCCACAGTGCTCATAGGAATTTGAACCATTTTCTTACAGTTCCGTCCGACTTCAGGTCTCGTGCGCACATAGCTACACATTTATCGACGATTATCTCCTGAGCAGGCTTAGGAGCGAGTTTCTCTTCCTCAGAAGATTGTTGATTATTAGACGCTCATCGATGACGAAAAGTGTGCAATGTGTTAATGACCCTTTAGCACCAACGTACGTTTCACTCCACAGCGAACAGCTTTTCCCATGGCCATTCCGTATATGTTTGAGTATCGTCCACATTGAACCTTCAAGATTCGTTTCAGGCTGTGTGATTCTATACTCACTACTGATTACTTTTTCTTTTACTCTCCTCTTCCTTGACGTGGCCTCCTTCCTGGGAAAACCACGTTAGTTTCCGCCCGCCTTTCCTGTGTTAAGGAAATGAAACTGGAGAAGTCGCACCACTCCACTAAACACTGCTCTACTCGTCGTCGCTCGTAGACCGTTACTCGCAACGTTGGTCAGTGCTAGCTCTAGCCCGCAAGCCGCTTGCGCTCGCCACTGACCGCACCGTTCAGTGACGTCGCGGATTCGCTCAATGCCGGTGCTTACATACAGCTCTACAGTGTGACGTCGCTTCATCCGAGACAGTTGCAGTGCAGTGCAGACGAAGGTCGCGGGCGGGGCTTCTGTGCACGGTTTCATTGAAAACAACTTAGAACAGTAACTAACATGTTAACAGGCGGGAGTTTACAAAATTAATTGTAACAGTCTTAGATGCTCTATATTGGTCACATTGATAGAAAACGTAAGACTACATTTGAAGAACTTATTCATCAGTATAGTACAACAGTCTTACGTGCTCATTTGTAATATTGCAAACATACAGAAGGCCAAACAGAAAATAATATTAAATTATTACATTAGCTCAGTATTATCATCTGTGTGAGTCTGCTGGAAGAAACTGAGATTTTTATGTGTCCTTAAATTATATCCAGCTAACGTTCTAACTCAACAGAAGGACTTGAAAACAGCAACATGTGTAGTAAGTTTGTTTGCAATATTCAAACTCCTAACTCGTATTAGGGTTTTATAAATTGTGATAATTTTCATTTTGTCCTGCTACATCACTGACCTGTGTGCGCGTGACAACATAGATAACACAGTTCTGTCTTACACATTTAGGTACTTCATTATTATCTACACATTGTCTTTTGTACTTTCAATTGCTCAAAGGCCTATATCGTTTATCCAAGTCAGTGATAGTCCCTTACATTTTATACAAGTAACATTCGAAATTCATGTCATTTGTAATGCAAATGATATGTCAATTGTAACCCAAAGCCTAAGTTGTCCTACAATTATGATATAGTATGTACCATTAGTGTAGGTAGCTTGAGTTTTATGGCATATGTAAAGCATGCCCTATAACACTTAATTTTAGGTTTTCGTTGTTGATCAGTATGTATTTCTGTATGTACGCAGCTTCGCTGTTATTACTTTGTAGGTGTGTTCTGTTTATATAATTTACACAATGATGTACAAATGATATTTCTGTATACAATATCACTTAGATGTTTCTATTTTTATCATTAATGTAATGTAAATATTTCAGTTTTCATTTATAATCAGTTTCACCCAATGATTATTTCAATCAAAAGCTAAAGTCTAAATTTTGTTATTGATAGAGTTTCCTGTCACCTTATCCCAAGATCTATGTTACGTTACACACGTGTATCATTGATCTGTAATGTAGATCTATTGGCTAATATAATTTCCTCAGATTACTTGTTTGCACAACAGTACATCAATTCTTTTCATTATATATAGAATTATTTGACCTCATTGTTTTCGAGCTCTCGCTGTCTCAGGTGCAACAAAAAACTTTTATTTCCATGCGTGTTACGTAAACATTGCTTTATCCACCTAAAATATGGTTTGGCGAAACAATTCTTAATACTGCCTCTTATGTTAGCTGACTTGCATTTTATTAGTGATGAAGATTATGCTTGATATTAAAGGATAAATATATTATAGGATAAAGATATCAACTTCACTGAATGAGAAGCTTAAATACCGTAAATACTATGTCACATGTCTTTCATAGAATGTTTCGATACTATACCACTAAATGGCTGTTACAAGACATTATTTTTATAGGTACGTTTTACATGATTGCCGTGTTCTGCTGGACAACGTCGTCTAGGTTTTGTTCTTCTTGTGATACACTCATAGACTGTTGTTTGTTAATAGCAACCACTGTTATATTTCTAGTCAGTGATATTAGACTATCTGGTTAGGTGAAGGTTGTAAGGTGGCTATAATATCGCACATTATGAGCACTAATCTACACACTTGCCATGATTTACAACCGGAATTAGGTATCATTTGATAGGTTGTACATCATATATATGAATAATTAAAGAAGACATTGTCACACACACCTTGTAAATAGTTGTTAATACTTATTGCATGAAAGATGACGGAGAGTCTTTATTATCAAAACAGCGTAATGAATGATTGCCTATACCAGAAGAAGTTGGAACGCTAGTGGAAATGTAATGGCAGGCATAATTAAGCTCTGGGTGGCCTGGGTGGAAAATCCCGCACAGGTGCTGCTTAACACATGAAGTAGCCAAGAAAAAATGGTTAAAATGGATCTGAGCAATATGGGACTTAACAGCACAGGTCAGCAGTCCCCTAGAACTTAGAACTACTTAAACCTAACTAACCTAAGGACATCACACACGTCCATGCCCCAGGCAGGATTCGAACCTGCGACCGTACCGGTCGCGCGGTTCCAGACTGAAGCGCCTAGAACCGCTCGGCCATTTCGGCCGAAGTAGCCAAGGCGGATGGCTGGGGACCTGAGCGCTGAAGCACAACACTGCAACGGCCGGCCGGTATTGTAGCGGGGCAAGAAGGATAACCGGGTAATACTTTGGAATCTCTGAAAATCTTGGACGCATCAGAGAGGAACGAGGAAGTGTTAGCTCGGAAATCAAGCATGCTGGGTTATTTCCGAGGATTTTTGCTCTGAGAAGCGTATCATTGTAAGTAATCCTAATTAACAAGGATACGTATTTCCTCGCAAACTTTCCATGCTGGATGACAAAAGACTAAAATTTGATTGGTCCGCGTTCGGAAGAATCTGTGGTGAGAGAAAATATTCCGTCGTTGTGAGAAATTAATTCGCTTTTGCAGTTATAAGGGAGGGGAGCCGAGTCTTGCTGGGAAGACCGCGGTGGAGAGAAAGAGGTTTTCCGTTTCTAGAATGAAATTTTCACTCTACGGCGGAGTGTGCGCTGATACGAAACTTCCTGCCAGATTAAAACTGTGTGCCGGACCGAGACCTGAACTCGGCACCTTTGCCTTTCGCGGGCAAATGCTCTACCCACTGAGCTACCCAAGCACGACTCACGCCCCGTCCTCACAGCTTTAATTCCGCCATTAGCTGGTCTCCTACCTTCGAAATTTCACAGAAGCTCTCCTGCGAACCTTGCAGAACTAGCACTCTTGGAAGAAAGGATATTGCGGAGACATGGCTTAGCCACAGCCTGGGGATGTTTCTAGAATGAAATTTTCACTCCGCTGTATTTCGAATTTTTTCGTATGAGTGCCTTACTTATATTCTTTCATGTTTGTTCGGTTACGGGTAAACTTAAGTACTCATCGTTGTTGGCAAAATGCCACAATTCTAGAAATACTTGGGGATTACAGTTACGAACAACTCTAACTGGAATCACTACGTAGAAAATGTTGTGGGGAAGTCGTACCAAAAACTGCGTTTTATTGGTAGAACACTTATAACAAGCAAGAAAACTACTCGCATGGCTGCCAACACTGTGCCTGTACGTCCTCTGCTAGAGTATTTTCAGTTATGTCGGATCTTTGCAAATTAGGGGTGACAGAGGGCATCGAAAATGTTCAAAGAGGCATAGCCTTGTCCCGTTTATTGCGAAATACGGCATATTGTTCCACGAGAACGATATGTGAGGCGAGGTGGTAATTATCAAAACAAAGGCATTTTTCGTTGCGGTGGGATGTTTTAATAACACTTCAATCATCAACTTCTTTCTCGGAATGCGAATGTAAATTGATGACTCCTGTTAACATGGGGAGAAATTACCATCGGAATAAAATGAGAGAAATCAGAGTTCGCACCGAAAGATTTAGGTGTTCATGTTTCTCACACACTATTCGAGAGTGAAAAGAACGAAAAATAATCTGAAAGTGGTTCTGTGATCCCTCTGCCAACGAAACCATCAATATCGTATGTACTGTTCTCATGATACGCTTCCCGCCAATCTGAAGAATACGATTTCGAGAAAAACACCTTTAATATTATGAGTTAAATTTTTTGTCATTGTCCGATCTCAATTGCGAGCTCGTTAATAATTTGCATAATGCCTGTTAGGCCTTCGTTGGAAGTACATATCGGCCATTTTGTTTCCACTGTGAATGGTGTTCAGGGACACTTTTTCTCACATCGCCTTGTAACTTCTTACAGATTTTTTGGTGAACTTACGATGAATACTACTACGATAAAGTATTCATCCCAGATAACATTTTCTGAAATTTTATAAGAGAGCCATGAGATTAAGGGTAAACAGAGCAATGATTAAGGTGATTAAGACTAGCAGAAAGCACAATAATTTCTTGAATAACTTCAAAATTGGGAACGACAAATTAGTAGAAGAAATGAAAGAACGCCTTTATATAGGAAGGAATAATTCACAGGATGGCCGATTCACGGATAATATCATGAGTATAGTGGCACAGTCGAAGAAAATTTCCTTCAATAATAGCGTTCTACTGATATCAGATATTGGCATGGAACTGAGGTAGGAGTTCGGAATATAAACTTCCGGAGCATACCATTGTGTGAAAATGAAAAAATGGGCAACCGGAAATTGTTAGAAGAGTAAACTGTAGGCATCTGAAATTTACTATGACCTATAATAATCACAGTGAGAAAATGGTAAAAATTTTGGTGCCAAGATGTATTTAAGTATACAACACCGATACATTCGTAATCTGAAATATTGAATTTTCGGGAACGAAGATGTAGTTCAGCATTTTAGCATGCAGGATGGTAGATGGACGAGATATTTGGATGTGAAAGATATTTTACTTTTTCATTTGAATTACAAAACTTCATTTTGTAATTAATTAGGTTCGATAATAATACGGAGATACTTTATGCCTCCTTGTTTAACGCAATTCATATCTGCGAATTTTTATACAAATGATGTTCTTTGAAAAACGTATATCGTGCTCAACTGAAATGTCATGAGTAATTAGATATTTAGGAAACTAAGTAACTGATAAATCTTGAAGATAAAATATGTAAATGCTTTTTTCTCAGTGCTGTTTAGGTGTCGGCTACAGCACATGATGGAACTCTCTTCCATCTCATAAATCGTTTAAGGCTGAGATGGATGCTGTGTACATATGTCGCCATGCGGCAGACTCATATCGTATACAACCTCATCCACTCAGGCTGCAACGCCAACTGGAACGGCCGGTGATATGGATTATGCATTATTCTACAGAGGCGCTACAGGTCCGCACGCAAACTGCACGAAGGGAGAAACGTGCTCTGCGTGCATATCAGCCAGCGCGGCCCGCAGCACATCCAACTTCCATTATAGAGTAGGAACAAAGAAGAAATGATATGTCCTACAAGTGTTCTCATCTGAAAAACATATGCCATGGAAAAACTGACAGCATAGGCCGACCATTCTTATACGCCTTCAGTTGTTGTCATTTGCTTAGTACACTTCTAGAATAAGTGATTGTGCTAAAACAATTATAAGTTTGGGATCCATCTGCTTTTGTAAAGACGAAATAGATTGATAAACCTTGTCTCATGTAGGTATCGGAATCTCTGAATTATTGTTGGTGGCTCTTCATTTTACACAATGTTTAACAATGAAAATATAAATTTTAACATCTGAATTAATAGTCATGTCGTTGCAGATCATAGGCTGCGCATACAAAGTGGATAAATGTTAACTGTCAATTAATAGAAGTTAACATAAAAGACTAAGCCCAAATGACAGTAGTAGGAATCTTTCGTAGAATTATGGCCTAAACGTTGAAATTATTAGTAATATCATCTTAAATCTAAGACATGAAGATTTTAATGAGCAGTTTACACTAAGGAATATGGAATTTTCAAGAGAACTCGTTAACAATAAGAAAATATTTTAATGTCTTTTAGAAAAATGTACAATTAGTTTAGAGCTTAATACTTAGTTACCGGTACTGTTACTTTATTGAATATCGTGGGTCATGCACATGATGTATTTTCTGGCTTGCGAATGGATCAAGTAGGATGCCTGGTTCTAATTCGATAACCCACTCCTGCCCAGATAGACAAGTTTCTTTGTTAAATCTTTATAGATACCCCTTCCTTTCTGGTAGTGATAAGCTAATGATCTGACAATGAAATGTTTCTTCGCTGCAATAAAACGTCTGCCCTCCACTGACTACAAGCATAATACCACCTCGTTTTCTGCTTCTGCAATGAACGCATTTTTAAATTCGATGTTTGATTTGACAGCTGTGTGGTTGGGATTACTGTTACCTTCACGGAAGTATCTTCCCAATGTCAATTCGGGTACATGCGCTCCACAGATGCTTTATTAAAACGTCCACTTCGGAAGATAAAGTGGCTGAAACGCCCAGTTCCAAAGATTTGATATCCTGTTGCTGTCTATTTCACACCACATGGGAAAGCTAGGGACAAGAAGACATATATAGTTTGAAACTTACTTTCATCAGAAATCTTGGGAAGAATGGAACACTTACCAGTTCTGCCCCATTTCGTTCCGTCCGAAGAGCACATTACAGGTTAACCACTTTTATGGAGAATAGGAACTGACACATTTAAACGTATCATACAATCAAAAATACTTGAGTACGTGGCAGGTTATTCTTAACCGCACAGTACTTGTTTTCAGATTGTAAGTAACCAGTTCGTCCTATTCTTTAAGGAATCAAACTCCCCGTATAAAACCGCTTCAAACTTCAGATTATTTAACAAATGATTTAAAGTGTTAAATATTTTACATTAAGCGCTCAAGTGAGATAAGGCTTATAAAATGACTGAAACTCCGATCGAGGTCACTAAGGGTTCTCATCAAATACAATGACAGTACAGTCTGGGAAATTTGCTCTCCTCTTTTAAGAACATCTAATTTTTCACTCATCTCGGTGTTTATGACGCCATATCTCCTGAACTCTGCGTCGCACAATAAAACAATTTTTCGGGTACATTGTGTGCTATACGTGAATACTGTCTGCAAATTATGTTGAAGACGGAGGTATTAGTAAGAAGTAAGATTCTTAAACGTCGGGCATGATGTGGTAGACTTTCTCGCGTCTCAGCGTTTATGATGTCGTATCTTCTGAATTATGTATAGTGCATTGATATAATTTTACAGACAGATTTAGTAGTATCAGTGGATACCGTCTGCAATACTTTTTGCGAATAGAGTTAGTAGTAAAGAGGTAATATATTAAAACGTCATGCCTAATGCGGCAGTTTTGCTGGATAAGCCGGCCGTGGTGGCCGAACGGTTCTATGCGCTACAGTCTGGAACCGCGCGACCACTACGGTCGCAGGTTCGAATCCTGCCTCGGGCATGGATGTGTGTGATGTCCTTAGGTTAGTTAGGTTTAAGTAGTTCTAAGTTCTAAGGGACTGATGACCTTAGAAGTTAAGTCCCATAGTGCTCAGAGCCATTTGAACCATTTTGCTGGATGAACAGCGAAGATGTAGTAAGCGATAAACTGTGGTTAAGAGGAAAAGGGTCCGGAAAACGTTTCTTAACGGTTTGAAATTACTTGCACATTTTGCTAAGATTCGTTAAGTTCTCTCATTCAGATATACTTGATAATATAACCAGGGCATCTGCTAGCAGGAAGCTGCAGTTTCTTTTACACCCACCTTCAACCTTTAGAGATAGGTGGTTCTCACTCGACAGTGCTCCTTTTCCGATAGCACGTGATATGTTAAAATATGGTTTTGATTAACGTTTTATTTAATCTCGGCCGAAGTCGTCACTTAAAAATATTGGAAGGTATTTACATTGCGTAAAGGCTGACTAATCACTTGAAATAATCAAAAATAGTAGATTAAACTGAACCAGTGGTAGAATCACTTAATAAAATTTTAGTATAACCTGTATTTATCTCCAAATCACCTAACTCCCTTAGTTCAACAACAACGATCAAAAGGGAAACGAAAACGGAGTAGGATATGCCGTAGGAGTCATACACTGGCAATTAATTGTATTAGCAATAAGGCTGAAACTCAATGAAAATTGGACTTACCATTTAATAATTGTGGAATTTCAAGGAGAAATCACGAAAAATTTAGATTAGAATATAATGGGTTGCTGGCCCCTTATTTACTAAGAAAGTGAGTACAAAAATCTACAAAGTATTTGGTCTCATGGACTCGTAAACAATTGATAACTTGTAAAGTAGGGATATTTTAGTGAACATGTATCATACATGCACTTCGACATTCACACTAGTACCACATAGAGGAAAGAAAAGAAACGAGAAGAGTTAAAACATACATTGTAGTCACATACGTAGTCGGCAAAAGATGTGTTGCCACTTCCTCTTCACAATGTTATCAGGTCGTCCAGTTGAGTCTCTGGTAAGACAAGTCGAACGTAACCGACTTCGAGGTAAAATACACCGATGTAGAAGAGTGACGAGGGAACATGGTGTATCGGCACAGGTGGCGAAAGGGAGGGCGGCGCTAGTTCTTCAGACTGTCCAGACGGCGGTGGCATATTTTGACTAACGTGCTCACAAATAGGGCGACCGCTCTGTCGTGAATGTGATAATGGCCAAGCCCTCCCCGATCAGAGGGACGGGTGAGAATCTCGTATGTGATCTTGAAAATCATTCCTGAACTCACGAAGGACCCAAAAGCCGCTATTATACGGCGAACTAACATCCCCGGTGTAGATAATATCTGGGCGATGTGCGGAATGCCTGACGCTAAATGTGTGTTGACATACTGGGTCCGTTGGACGATGTCTAGTGCTCGTATCCGGTTGTTGGCTATTCCAGTCCTTACATTTCGTAAAAGTCGTCGAAAGTTGTAGCAGCGGTTCGTCGCATACCGTATATGAAATCAATGCAGAGGCATTTCAAAGTATCTCTGAGCTGTAAGGTGGTGACGCTGTCCTCAGGCAGTCCGATACCGATGTCCATTGCCACTGATTTTGCGACGTTGGTTCAAATGGTTCAAATGGCTCTAAGCACTATGGGACTTGACATCTGAGGTCATCAGTCCCCTAGACAGAACTATTTATGCCTAGCCAACCTAAGGAGATCACACACATCCATGCCCGAGGCAGAATTCGAACCTGCGACCGCAGCAGCAGCGCGGTCCCGGACTGAAGCGCCTAGAACCGCTCGGTCACTGCGGCCGGCTTGCGACGTTGATACGGCTACTAGTGACCATGTTATATGTAGCTATCAAGTTCAGTGCGCTGGCGGTGTCGTCACCATTGCGGATAACTATCACCAAGTCGTCAGCCTATGCTTTACATCATCCCCGTTAGCCGTTGGTGCACGCCACATAAGAGTGGTTCAAAATGGTTCAAATGGCTCTGAGCACTACGGGACTTAACAGCTGTGGTCATCAGTCCCCTAGAACTTAGAACTACTTAAACCTAACTAACCTAAGGACATCACACACAGCCATGCCCGAGGCAGGATTCGAACCTGCGACCGTAGCAGTCGCACGGTTCCGGACTGCGCGCCAAGAACCGCGAGACCACCGCGGCCGGCCAGAAGAGTGGTTCCATGGCCACAGTGTCAAGTGAAGTGGACATAGGGCAGCCTTGGCGTATCGCCGGCCGATGTGGCCGTGCGGTTAAAGGCGCTTCAGTCTGGAACCGCGTGACCGCTACGGTCGCAGGTTCGAATCCTGCCTCGGGCATGGATGTGTGTGATGTCCTTAGGTTAGGGTGGTTTAATTAGTTCTAAGTTCTAGGCGACTGATGACCTCTGAAGTTAAGTCGCATAGTGCTCAGAGCCATTTGAACCATTTGAACCATGGCGTATCGATAGAGAAATGGTGAGGGGCTGCGGAGGTCGGTCGTAGACGATCACTTTGGATGTCGCGCCACGGAGTATTCGCATGACGACAGTGACAAATGGCTGTGAGTATCGCATATGTTGGAGGACCGCTTCCAAATAGTCGTGGTCCACGCAATCGAAAGCTTGACTGAAATTGCCGCCAGCGTACCCTTCAGACGACATGCCCTCGCCATGGTGATCAAGTTACGATATTCACTGAGTGCTGTTTGAATACTATCGTCGCCTCCTAACGACATTTGATCCTGCGAGATAACGTGTTGTAAAGTCTGGCGCATCCGCGCAGCCAACAGTCGAGAAAAGATCTTGAAGTCGCAATTAAATAGCGTCAGAGGGCGGTAGCCCTGTATCCGTGAGCCACCGGACGGTTTGTGAATAGGAATAATCATTTGTTCTACAAGAGCCGCAGGGAGCGGCACTTCTTGGTATAGTAGTTCGCGAAAGATGTCCGTCCATCGGGTGGCTGATAAATATTGAAAAGTCTGGTAAAATTCCAAGGGGAGGCCATCAGGAGATTTGTTTACAGCTCCTTTTCTAATGGCGTCGATCACTTCTTCTTCTGTAATTTTTTCCATCAAGGCCGCTTCCATTCCTGGGGTGACGGTGTCGTAAATCGTATAAAAGACGTCCTCCAGTGCTGTCGGATCAGGAGTCTGAGCTGAGTAGAGTTGGTAATAATGATTTTAGAACCCTGTGCTTATGTTTTGCCTCGTGGTGAGGCGACGACCGTCCTCCGTGTCGATGAATCGTATCAACGCTCTTTGGCGTCGTTTACGTTCACGAAGTACGTGGAACATAGACGGGTGTTTCCTAGCTATCCAATCCTTCGCCCTCGACCGGATGACCACCCCTTCTAGGTGGCATCGCATATTAGCGATGATCTGAACCTTAGCACGGTGAACCGCTTTTTGTCGTTCCGGAGACGGCGCCATAGCATCGCAGTCTCGCAGTACCCTGAAGTAAAAATCGAGTGTATGTCTACGCCAAATAGCGTGATCGCGACCGCAGGTTATCAACGTTCGCCTCAGTGCCGAGTTGGCGCAGTCTAACCAACAGTGGATCGTTGTGGGATATACACGGAGGTGATTTTCACACGAATGACAGGTCTCCTCAACGGCTTGGCGGCAATCCGGGTACGACAGGTGAGCGACGTTTAATTTCCACGGGCTGCAGCTTCTCCACACTTGTTGTCGCCGTAGGGTGATGGCACAGATGTAAGCTGAGTGGTCCGAGAAAGCTGCAGGCCGCAGTTCCGCATCCTGTGTCCCAGTGGCAAGAGAGCGTAAGACATAAATTCGGTCGATGCGACTGGAAGAGTGACTCGTGAATTGTGTGAATCCCTCTCGGTAGCCGTAAAGATGTTCCCAAGTTTCTACCATTCTGCAGGTCTCGGATTAGCGACGTGAGTTCGGGCACGGATTATGTCGTGGAATTGCTCTCTGGGTGCCGGTACGCAATTGTAGTCACCTCTTAACACCAGATGGTCGTGGCGGCCTTGGAAGAGCGGAACGACGTCTTCTGCAAAGAATCGTGAAAGTTGGCGGCGTTAGTCCGTCCCGGAAGGTGCGTAGATATTAACAAGGCGGACACCTAGTACTATGATTGCCAATCCTCTCGCCCCAGGCAGAAAGAGGATATCGTCCGACACTATCCCTTCCCGAAGAAGTACATCAACAACTCTGCCTGTGGGGTAAGCTGGAGAGACGCATGCATCATAACCGTAAATGCCTGCGAAGTCGTCGACGTACACATCCTGAATAAGGGATATACCAATGGAAGCAGAATTCAACATATCCTGAAGCAAGGATAACTTAGCGCTCGTCCGTATAGTGCTGATGTTTATAGCCGTAACACGATAAGTTTGAGGTCTATCCATAGCATCCGTGTTGGCCATCAACACTCTTGTAAGGGGTGTGTGCACATAACGTCGGGAAGTGTTGTAAATTTGTGGTAAGTTCCCCTGGAATGAAACTGTAGAGGTCATCGGTCCCCAGGCTTACACACTACTTGATATGACTTAAGCTAAATTACGCTAAGGACAACACCCACACCCATGCCCGAGGGAGGACTCGAACCTCATACATGGTGAACCGCGCGAGCCGTGACAAGACGCCCCAGACCACGCGGCCGTGACTTCAGGCTGTCTCGTCACCGTCATTATTGATGGAAAAGGATCAACACTGGTGGGGTGACTTCCTCCGCGTGTCGTCCTACACGATGGGCAAGGATTACTCGTCACCGACGACCGCCCAGTTGCCATGAAATACGATCGGCTGTTGCTGGCTATCGCTGGCTGCTGCGGCACTCGGCGCAGACCCCTTCGGCGCTACTGGCTGGCAATCGGCAGCGGCTGTCTACATGTGATCTTGTTATTCTGTAGGGACGGTGGGAGTGAAGCCGTTACCATGGCAATCTGTTTGATGGTATGTTACTGCGGCCTCTGTACCGCCGGTTCCGTCATCGGATTGTCCACAGTCCATGTCAGACGTTCGCTGCAATCTTTGGTCCGATCGAGCACACCGTCGTCTCTTGTGTTTCCGCGGAGAACGCTGTTTACGAACGTGTGTTTCAATATCCGAATGTGGGACGATCTCTTCAGCTGCTCCGGTGTCTGGAAGGAAAGCTGCTGTTGGCACAACCCGTTGGCAATGTCCATCCTGTCATCCATGCTTTCTTGCAAGGTTGGTCTGTGATTGTCCTCAGGAGAGGCACCGTTGTAGTGGTTGGATCCGGTACTGCAGTATCCATCGTGGCTTCGCTATCGAGGGCGGATATCGCACAAATGTGGTCGTCATGGGAAAGAGTGGCCGCACGTGCAGCCCTGGAATAATTGAGAGGAAGGGTCGTCACCGTAGGAGGAATCATAGATTCACCTCTCACGATTTGAGCAAGCCGTCGTCGGAGACAATTGGAGCTGAGGTGTCCTTCGTGGCCACAACCGGAGCAAGTGCGTGGCTGTCCGTCATACGTAATAATCGCCCTACATTCGCTGATGGCATGATAGGATGGTACATGTTTTGTCAGTGCAGTTTTGACAAGTCGCAACCCATTAAGAACCGGTACGTTGTAAATGTGGTCCATTTTTAGGCCATGTGGCTGACCACTCAGCCGTAAGGCTAGAAAACTGCGGTCACTAAGTCCGGTGGTACTTTGAACGGGACTTCGAAGACTCGTATCGTACGGGGGAAAGGCCAACGTGATCGATAGAGACTGCCGCAATATGGTCATCAGAATGTTTGAATTTAAGATCGTTCGCATGTGCGCACATGATTCTGTTGCACACCTCGTCACTTACTAACTTGACGTAGACAACATTGCTCGTGATAGTGAGAGGGATACTTATTGAGTTCTGTGGATCAATTTTAACGTCGTCACGTCGAAAACGTTCCACTTCTAAAGCTCGCGGCCGTGAATGATCGGGCTGGAAACTGATCTTGATAGTGGTTTGTCTGTATGAATGTGCCATATTACGTCGGTAGTGATGGACTCTAAACTAGCGGCGACGAAGTAATAAGCAACTACGGACACTCGAAACCGCGCGAACGGGACGTAAACAGGATGTCCTCGGCGCTGCTCTGCGGAAAGCAGACTCCTACCTCAATCGTGGACTAGCCACATCCGTTGGTACGATCACACAAAGGAAAAACAGTCACTATATGTAAACTGAAGGTGGAGAGGGGAAGAAAGGAAAGGAGAGGGATCCCTGCTGTTAGCTGCATTAGGACAATACGCGGAATCGGCGGCGACGAGTGGAAATGTGTACCAGACCGAGAGTTGAACTCGGGATTTCCTGCTTACTAGGCAAGTGTGTTAACCACTGTTCCTTTAGGGATACAGTGCTACCGCCAGTGCACGGGATATCTCGGCTCGCCTCACGGCCGATCCACACTCCCACCGTGCGCCACCTACCCGCAGCCCCTGTCCATTTCCTCCATATTCGCTCTTCCCAGACTCCCACAGGAGGTCGGACGTATTTTTACATCCGCTCTGAATAAGGTGGATTCATTGCCCAGCTAGGCCTATCAAATTATATGAATGTGTGGTGTCTGTTCTTCGAACATGTTCTCTCTGCCTTACTATTAACCTGCACAAGAGTTGGCTACACTGTCACAACAGCAGGCGGAAACTACACCCACATCTAAACTCTCTGAAAACGCAACACACAGAAGTATTCACTCACTGTGTCACCCAAAGAGCGGACGAAGGGGAAAGAAACGCAGGAATACAAGATCAAAACATCATAAAAAAAAGGAAGTAGAATGTAGATGAACTATACATACACGATGAATCAATATGTATACGAGTAAACCAGTTCCAAAACACAGTTCCAAAAAAAGTGTGAAACACAGGCTGATAAATACATACCCAGCTGCTCATTCTTTATCACCGTATGATCTACTAAATGCAGCCAAAGTAAGAGGTGATAATGGTTTGTAAAATTAATTTGAGTCAAGTACACTAACCGAAAAAATTTCGCAACACCAGGAAGGACTTCCCGACAGCGAAAATTGGTAGGCGTATTTCTACATCTGAAATATGATGCCTATTGAAATTTCGCACCAGTCACTAAAGAGTGGCGCTAGTAGTGTAACTGTTGTTGTTGTTGTCTTCAGTCCTGAGACGGGATTGATGCAGATCTCCATGCTACTCTATCCTGTGCAAGTTTCTTCATCTCCCAGTACCTACCGCAACCTTCATCCTTCTGAATCTGCTTGGTGTATTCATCTCTTGGTCTCCCTCTACGATTTTTACCCTCCACGCTGCCCTCCAATACTAAATTGGTGATCCCTTGATGCCTCAGAACATGTCTACCAACCGATCCCTTCTTCTACTTAAGTTATGCCACAAACTTCTCTTCTCGCCAATCCTATTCAATACCCACTCATTAGTTATATGATCTACCCATCTAATCTTCAGCATTCTTCTGTAGCACCATATTTCGAAAGCTTCTATTCTCTTCTTGTCCAAACTAGTTAAAGCTTCTATTCTCTTCTTCTCCAAACTAGTTATCGTCCATGTTTCACTTCCATACATGGCTACGCTCCGTACAAATACTTTCAGAAACGACTTCCTGACACCTAAATCAATACTCGATGTTAACAAATTTCTCTTCTTCAGAAACACTTTCCTTGCCCTTGCCAGTCTACATTTGATATCCTCTCTACTTCGACCATCATCAGTTGTTTTGCTCCCCAAATAGCGAAACTCCTTTACTACTTTAAGTGTCTCATTTCCTAATCTAATTCCCTCAGCATCACCCGACTTAATTCGACTACATTCCATTATCCTCGTTTTGCTTTTGTTGATTTTTATGTTATACCCTCCTTTCATGACACTGTCCATTCCTTTCAACTGCTCTTCCAAGTCCTTTGCTGTCTCTGACAGAATTACAATGTCATCGGCGAACCTCAAAGTTTTTATTTCTTCTCCATGGATTTTAATACCTATTCCAAATTTTTCTTTTGTTTCCTTCACTGTTTGCTCAATATACAGATTGAATAACATCGGTAATAGCCTACAACCCTGTCTCACTCCCTTCCCAACCACTGCTTCCCTTTCGTGCCCCTCGACTCTTATAACTGCCATCTGGTTTCTGTACAAATTGTAAATAGCCTTTCGCTCCCTGTATTTTACCCCTGCCACCTTCAGAATTTGAAAGAGAGTATTCCAGTCAACGTTGTCAAAAGATTTCTCTATGTCTACAAATGCTAGAAACGTAGCTTTGCCTTTCCTTAATCTAGGTTCTAAGATAAGTCGTATGGTCAGTATTGCCTCACGTGTTCCAACATTTCTACGGAATCCAAACTGATCTTCCCCGAGGTGAGCTTCTACCAGTTTTTCCATTCGTCTGTAGAGAATACGCGTTAGCATTTTGCATCCGTGACTTATTAGACTGATTGTTCGGTAATTTTCACATCTGTCAGCACCTGCTTTCTTTGGGATTGGAATTATTATATTCTTCTTGAAGTCTGAGGGTATTTCGCCTGTCTCATACATTTTGCTCACCAGATGGTAGAGTTTTGTCAGGACTGGCTCTCCCAAGGCCATCAGTAGTTCTAATGGAATGTTGTCTACTCCCGGGGCCTTTTTCGACTCAGATCTTTCAGTGCTCTGTCAAACTCTTCACGCAGTATCGTATCTCCCATTTCATCTTCATCTATATCCTCTTTCATTTCCATAATGTTGTCCTCAAGTACATTTCCCTTGTATAGGCCCTCTGTATACTTCTTCCACCTTTCTGCTTTCCCTTCTTTGCTTAGAACTGGGTTTCCATCTGAGCTCTTGATATTCATACAAGCGGTTCTCTGTTCTCCAAAGGTCTCTTTAATTTTCCTGTAGGCAGTATCTATCTTACCCCTAGTGATATAAGCCTCTACATCCTTACATTTGTCCTCTAGCCATCCCTGCTTAGCCATTTTGCACTTCCTGTCGATCTCATTTTTGAGACTTTTGTATTCCTTTTTGCCTACTTCTTTTACTACATTTTTATATTTTCTCCTTTCATCAATTGAATTGAGTATTTCTTCTGTTACCCAAGGATTCTTACTAGCCCACGTGTTTTTACCTACTATGTCCTCTGCTGCCTTCACTACTTCATCTCTCAAAGCTACCCATTCTTCTTCTACTGTATTTCTTTCCTCCATTCCTGTCAATTGTTCCCTTATGCTCTCCCTGAAACTCTGTACAGCCTCTGGTTTAGTCAGTTTATCCAGGTCCCATCTCCTTAAATTCCCACCTTTTTGCAGTTTCTTCAGTTTTAATCTACAGTTCATAACCAATAGATTGTGATCAGAGTCCACATCTGCCCCTGGAAATGTCTTACAATTTAAAACCTGTTGTTAACCAGCTTGCTCTGCAGTGTGTCTACATACAACCTTAGCCTGCTCGATCACCAGATATGTCTCCAATCGAGCACATATGTGGCATCACCGGATGACAACTCCAGCGTCATCAACTAACAGCATTACCTGTCCCTATGTTGGTGACCAATTGCAACAGGCCTGAAACTCCATCCCACAAGCTGACATCCAGCACTTTTACAATATAGTACTTACACTTTTGCATACTTGCATTCAACGTTCTGGCGGCTAAATCGGTTTTTAATATACCGGCAACACACATTTGCAACGGCTTATCTCACATTTACATTAGCCTGTGATCGTGTAATGTTCATCACGTAAATATGTTACCTAGATAACTGTAGTCGCGAAGTTTCATTACTCTACATAATTTTTTTTTTGTGTTGCGATTTTGTTTCTTCGGTGTATTATGAAACGGTCTCTATAGAGATCTTTCAGTGTGTGCTAAGTTTGGTTGAAATCTATCATGTATTTTAGGACATGGTTAAAGAAATACACATGCTAAACTAAATTTTTATAAAATAAAGTGATTTTGTGGCGTATTATAGACTTTATGTTAAATATCTGCTTCAAGATAACCTGCTTAAGCTGAAATCAGACGGATATACTTTACGTCCTTTGTTAAGAGCATCTTCCTCATCGTCCTCCTCTTCATCTGTCCTTCTCTTCTTCTCATTCTCCTCCTTCTTCTTCTGCTTCTTCTTGTATTTATTTGTGTTATTACTGTTAGTAATAGTGTCTACATATGTTGCTGAGTTATCAATTTGTTTGCCTGCAATATGGAGAACCCAGTTTAGATTCATTTTACTGCCACGGATTCTTCCTTAGTGGAAGGACTGGAACAAGACCCACTCGCCCTCGTGGCAACAGCTAAGTACCTGTTGGACTGAGATGTAAAGGTTCATAGTTTGGAAAGCCGACAGAGACGGCGAGAACAATTTGCTGACACCATGCTCCTCCGTACTAAATTGGAATGATGCCGTAAGGCAGAGGCAGACATGATGGCCGGGCGGCGACGAATCATCCTCTGGGTGTAATCACGTAGTCTAGTTTTTTTAATTAGCAATAATGAATTAGTAACACTGAGTAAAAATGTTTCGAAAACAAATAGTTGGATTCTACAAAGAATATTATAGTATTCGTCAGGAGAGAGAACAATTCTACTTCTATGTCTTGTTGCCGAGAAGTACCAGAAAACAACAAATTGTGTTATATTCAAGAACGACAAAAATATAACACTCTTTTCAACTGTGAACTTTCCCGATGAGTAAAACAAATACAACGGCAATTTTAGAAACTGTGTGGACGTAATAGCGAGGTGGCTTAGGCTTATGGCGGCAGTTATAGCTGCATGTGTGGCTGAAATCGCTGAAAGGGGCGATGCAAAGTGAGAGAGGGTTCACAGCGCAGAAAAAGCGCTTTCACAGGACCGACATAATCCACTTATCGCGTGGAGCCAGCCTTCTCATTGTCAGCCTTTAGCGCGGACGCGCCCTGCGCCACACAGCCACTGCCCGAGCCACTGGCGCCATATTTATTACGCGTCACAGATTAACCTGTCTTAGGTCACAAAATTAAAATTATTTGGACAGCAAATATGTCGTAATTCGAACTACCCTTTAATGAAGAGACACGCAAGATACTGTGTTACTATGAAAAATTGGTAGCGGTTTCAAATACATTAAAATTTTGGAGGAATTGCACTATACTTTAAAATTTATATCAGGATTTCTTCCTTTTTTTCTTACACACTGCCATTACCTTCAAGCTGTACGTGACATGGTCCAGCAAGAACGTAATCTTTAGTCTAAATTCGCTTGATGACTCTCTCCGCTTACAGTGTGTGAAGAAACGGTATCTAGCAGCTCGGTATGGAATTTGTGGAGCTGCGTTCAGTGAACTACGAAATTTTCATGTGATTGTAGGTGAATTTATTTCATTCCTGAATTGGGCTTTCCCTTAAGGGAAACTGGCATAAAATTTGCAGTTGAGCGTTTAAATTGCCAACTTAAAATGATGTTAAGTTTAAATTACAGCAAAGAAATATTAGCTCGTCTTAATAACAACAGTTTTCACGATGGCGACTGTAAGTAGCTAATATATCATAAGCGTGCCCTTCTTCGTACTGATACAGTATACATGATACACAAATCCTCTATATTTCTCAAATAAAATAATATTTCTTAAGACAGTTTTACACTCTTTATGTATAACACAGGTCTCTACATCTCTCGTTGATTTCACAAATTCGTCATCTTATTGTGATTAGGGAGGATTTGCAAAATTCATTGTCCATTGTCATGTGAAAAGCCCGAATAACCACATTTTGCAAGGCGGACTGCTGTGAGGCGTGCGGGATGAGTGTCAGTGAGGTTCTTGAAGGTATCGACAGGGATCCTGTGTCGCCATTCTGAGTCCAGTGCCGCGACCAGCTGCTCTAGGTTTCTCGGTTTACTATTCGTGGCACGATCAGTCTAATCGAGGTGGTCACATAAACTCTCGACTAGGCTTATATTCTGGGAGTCTGATGGCCGGGCAAGTACGGTACAGACATAGTGATGCTCTTCGAACCGCTCACGTACACTACCAGCTGTCTGACATGCTGTATTGTTCTGCTGGTAGATAAAATCGTGCAGAGGAGAAACAAACTGCTTGTAGGGGTTGGCATGGTCCCGAAGGATAGATGCATACGTGTATTGAGCCACTGTGTCTTCCAGAACGACGAGATCACCCTATTAATGCCATTAAAACATTCCGCAGACCATTACGTTGTTGCAGTGTATTTGCTTTCACACGTTTCACACCTTACACGCCAACGACTATCTGTACGATGGAATATAAATGTCACCTGCCTCTACTCAGTGGGCGGCCAGTTGCCATATTGGCTCGCAAATGCTTGCCTTCGCCGTCGATGATCAATAGTCAGTATGGGTACATTAACCAGGTGCCTACTGCAGAGGCCCATACACTGCAATAGTCACTCGACGTTCGTTAAGGAGACAGTGTTGGTAGTCACATGGTTGATCTGAGTAGTCAGTTGCCGAGCGGTTGCACATCAATTCGCCTGTACACATGTCCGCAGCTGTCGTTCCCCCCTGGCCTGCGGTGCACCTCAGTTGCCTAGACGCCGGTTTTGGATAGCGCCATTTGACCATGCACTGTATACTTTAATCAAAGTGGCACACGAACACGTTACAAATGTAGCTGTTTCTGAAATGCTTCCACCTTTGGCACGAAAGCCAATGATCATGCGCTTATAGACGTCAGATAAATCTCTCCGTTTCCGCATTGCAACAACGACTACACTGTTTTCCGCGTCCCCTCGACACGCTTTATACACCCTCCACTTCTAGTGTTGCCATCTGCTGTCAGAGAGTGGTTATTGCAAGTCAACGTCGTTGCAGTTTTCGTGCAGACCTCACACGCTGACGTTCCTGATCGACTCAAAGTCTCTCTTGTACTTACTGCTATGGTTTCAGATAAGTCGATATCTATCGCGTAGCTTCTTGACCTCATCATCAGACGTCAGTATGGCTGTTCCAAGTAGGATTAGCAGACGGTAATCTGTTGTTGTGGAGGGGCATGCAACTGACTGTGAGTAGGCCTACAGAAGGAGCTGGTCCTCTGTTGTGTAGTCGTGACGCCCAGCACTGGGTCTTAGCGGCGGCTGGCACACACCATCGCAGGTGGGTTTCCTTGTGCTGTAAGGCTCAGGGGGGCTCTTGGCTCCTCGTGCTTGCCCTGTGGCCGTGTATAGAAGCTAACTCGATGTCTTTCAGCAGTTCTCTCCTCGGTCAGCTGTTCCGTCGTCTCATCCTTGCTTCGTCGACCCTGTCGATTGTTACACAGATACGTTAGAATCACAAAAGCAAACTTAACACGATCACCGTGACACTTAACTTACTGTTCCGTTAGAGCTTGTTATTACCCACGAAAGGAAATAAATTTTCAACGTCACAATTACGTTACATTTTGTTGCCGTGGCCCCTTGAAAATGAGCACAAGGAATCAACATAATTCACAATCTTAATATGAATGCCACCGATGAGTGTAGCTGTACGTACTGTATTGCAACATTTTTCTTTAACCTAACTCTGGAAGAGTACGGAGACTGTCTTGTGTATATAAGAATATAAATTAGCAGACATGCTGCTAGTACGTAGAGCATGTAAGTACTGTTTCCCGTTGAGGTTCTCGCCTCTACTTACCAGAATCCTCTCTATGTTTTTATTGTGCAGAATTATGAGACTTACTGGTGCACCGTACGGCTAACTGCTGTTTAGGCAGTATGCGTGTTATACTCCTATTTGGCGACAGATTTGGATCCCATTTATGACTACATTCGTATCCTTTTGGTTTCCTGGTGTTCTGAATACAGGTTGGTCAGTTTAATTCCGTGACAGATACTCTGAAACACAGAAGACGTACAAGCATAACACATGATTGACAATGCAAACGACACACAAAACACTGTGTTATGACATTCAGCACTTCAACAGCATATATCGTAAATTTATTGACGTACATGAGCTCGCACAGTAACCTTCCCCTCTCCCTAATTTACATTATTTTTTACTTCTTTGATCCCTCCGTTGGCTGTAAATATTATTTTCTTTGATATTCCTTATTACAAATAAAGACTTCCTCTAGATGACAGTAGCTTCCCTTGTAACAAAATAAACAAAACAAAAAAAAGTCCTGCACAGTCGGGATCTCACACTTAGACACTTCCTCGTGAATTTTCGCATCTACCATCGTGACATCAGATGTACCTCAATAGCTCGGCACGAGCTCACATATGATTTACTTTCATAATCAGTCATCATACTTAGCTACAGTAATCTCGCTTCTGGTAAGTTCAGTACTGTTGAGAGAGAGAACTTTTGTTTAATTCAGGAACAGTTGACAGGAATCAGACACGGAAGTACAGCAAGAGAATGTCAGAAGTATAGATTTCAGTCAGCAGTTAGGTGAAGAATCGCTAATTGAAACGAATATGTGGAACGAAAAAAGTCAGGTACAGGATAACGAGGAAATTTCCGAAGCTGAATTTAAGAGAGAAGGCAATAGAGAAAATTTGCGAGTATCAGAGACTTCTGAAGTAACAGGCCAAAAAAACACAGCACAAGTGACGCACAGTTAAGGAAGAGGAAAGAAAGATTCAAGAAAAGTCAAGATTTATTCAAGAAAAGTGAAGATTTGTTTAAAAAGGAGAGAAAATATTCAAGGAAAGCGAAGAAAAAATGGAAGCATTTCGAGAATCTTCATAAGATAAACTAACAAGTAGTGACAACAAATTGGAAACTAGACAATCACGTAAAGAAATGAAAGAAGCAAATTAAATTCTCAGACAAAAAGATTTATAAGCAGATTTCCGAAAGTTCCTGGCAGCTACCGAAGCACGACTCACGCTCGGTACTCACAGCTTTACTTCTGCCAGTACCTCGTCTCCTACCTTCCAGACTTTACAGAAGCTCTCCTCGCAGGAGAGCTTCTGTAAAGTTTGGAAGGTAGGAGACGAGGTACTGGCAGAAGTAAAGCTGTGAGTACCGAGCGTGAGTCGTGCTTCGGTAGCTCAGATGGTAGAGCACTTGCCCGCGAAAGGCAAAGGTCCCGAGTTCGAGTCTCGGTCGGGTACACAGTTTTAATCTGCCAGGAAGTTTCATATCAGCGCACACTCCGCTGCAGAGTGAAAATCTCATTCTGGAGATTTCCGAAACCTAGTAACAGATCATGAGATAGGTAGATGAGCAGGCACAAGATTTTGATGCAATGATTGACAAATTGAATAAAAATGGAGCTACAGGTGGACAGACATTCATACTAACACAGAGAAACTGTCTCACAGAAAGATACGTTACAAAATGTTACAGAGAAACTCGAAATGTTAACCAACACTGTCGAGCAGCTGTAGACTAGCAATGAAACAACATCCGAAAATGACATCTGAAAGGACTGCACTAGAAAACCTACGAGAACACGAAGAAATCAGGGATTTTGTACAGTTTAAAGAGATGTAAGCCCATATCAACCGAAAGAACAGAGAAACGTTAGGTGCGCTAACGAGAGTGAAACAGGGCAGTAGAAACTCGGGCAGTAACGGAAGAGAAGGCGTGACGAACCAAAGCGAAGAAGAGAAAAATCTGACGGAAAAGGAATTAAGAGAACTTACAGAGAGCTTATGGCACTTCAGGGAGTACCGACGCGATAACCACCACTGTTATAATTGCAAATTTATCGTATAATGTAGACGAATAAGACATCGGTTAACAGTTTGTGTCAGTGGAAAAATAACCATTGCATTAAACCGTGGACCTATAAAAGAAAGAGAAGCTTCGTCCAGCCTTCGCCCTCAGTGGTTCACAACCCCACCACACTCCACAGCAATCCACCCACTCCACCGACGCCTCACACCGAATCCAGGGTTATTGTGCGCTTCGGCTCCCTGGACCCTCCCGGAACGTCTCATACCAGACGAGTGTAAGCCCAAATGTTTGCGTGATAGAGTAATTAAGGTGTACACGTACGTGGAAACGGTGTTTCCGCAGCTACCGCCGACACAGTGTAACTGAGGCGGAATAAGAGGAACCAGCCCGCATTCACCAAGATAGATGGAAAATCACCTTAGAAACCATCCATAGGCTGCCCGGCACACCGGACCTCGACACTAATCCGCCGAACGAATTCGGGTCGGGAACCGGTACACCTTCCCGTTCGGGAAGCAGCTCGTTAGATCGCGCGGCTAGCCGGGCGGGCCAAAGTAACCATGGTTTCTGGGTGCATAGAACCGCTAACATCCAAAGATTCGAATTCAGCACTTCCGAGAAAATTTGCCTAAATTGTGGCCACGTGTTTGGATGATCAACTTTGTCTGTGAGAACTTCAATGAAGAGGCACCTACGACAATGAGAGTGATTGTAGGTGTGTGTAAAAAGTACGAAGATTTAAAACGCGCTTTCCTTGATGAATACCAGACAAAAGCAAGGTAGTATCAATATAATCTAGGAATAATAGTAACGGAACATTACGCAGATTCGAGGTGGTATGACCCAGCACGGTATTAAAAGGACATGGACGAAAGAGATCACTTCTAAGATGTGCTTTATGAACCAACAAAACTAATCCGAATTTGTTTGACGAAACTACTCTGTCTGATGCAATGAGAAATTATAATATCCGGTAGGAACATGAAGGATGTAAAAGCATTGCTACACTAACTGCAAAAGTTAGGATACAATCGTACTACAGAAGCAAGGGAAACTGTGTAATTCATACAGATATGTTATCCACCTGGAAACCAGCAACGAAGTAGCAAAAACTGGAGAGGAATGGAAATAGATAGGATAGACGGAACGACCACAAACGATAGTGACCACAGTTTCAACCAGGCAATAGGAGAAACAAATAGAGAAGTAATGTCCAGCGAGAAGAGAGAGATGAAGTAGTGGAAATACGTTGACCTAACCCAAGATATAACCAGAGGAAGGAAGATCAAGGGAGCACTCCAAGAAGTTGACTAGCAACGAAGGCTCCGACTTCACAGTTAGTAACAATAAGCCTACTGGGGGCTGTATTTGTAAATTGCGACAAACTGAAAGAAACGTTAGCAGCAGGGAATTAAGAAAATTTGACATTACATATCTAATTATAAAGCTGAAGGTGGGAGGAAATATATTACGATGTATACTCGATTCCCGCGTGGAGTGTCGGCGCGGTTGGAGGCGCCATGAACGGATTGCACGGCCCCTCCCACCGGAGGTTCGAGTCCTTCCTCGGGCATGGTAGTGTGTTGTTCTTAGCATAAGTTAGTTCAAGGAAATTTAACTAGTGTGTAAGTGTAGGGTCCGATGACCTCAGCAGTTTGGTCCCTTAGGAAGTCACACACACACATAAACTCGATTCTGGATGCGAAGTATTAGTGTTGTACAAGGAAGTCTGTGAGCCATATGGTAGAGGTAAGACGTGGCCACTGATTAAAATATAGAGTACTAGAATATGAGGCACAGTAAATGGAAAATATGCAGAAGTTAAGAAGCAAGTGATAGCAGATTATGAGTATTACTCACAAGTATTTGGTGCGAATTTCTTAATTGTGAAGAATTTGACTGGAAAGGGATATTAGGTCCTTATTTTCCAAAATATTAAGATTGCGTGATGCAGTTGAAGGAGAGGTTAGTAGTGGCGAATTTGAAGGACGAAAACATCAAATTAAAATTCGGAGATAATGGGCAAACATCGAGAAAAATCTGTTGTTACTTGGACCTGGTTTTCACTCAAGACGATCAGAGAATGACGTTAGGGATCTAAGAGCAACAAGTGGGAGAAGCAATAGAGGAAGTAAGTAATGAACCAACAAGAGATTGTGAGAATATTCAAAAGCGATTATGTGGATATTTCAGACACTGGAAAACTTTCTAATGTGACACTAATGGGAACAGAGAGGGGAAGGATAATGAAGAAGGGAGCGGATAGCTATTACGAAGACTACCTGTGGGATAACATATCCGATGGCAATAATTAGAGAGTCAAGAAGCATTTGGAATTTTCAGTAAAGTGAAGCAATAACTAAAGGAAAATTTGTGTAACTTAACTGCTTTGGGTTTGAAATAATTCAAAAACTGCACTAGAAAATTTGTGACTGAACTGGGACTCACATTCAGATCCTACATTTCTTGTGAGGGGCTGGCTTCACCGCTTCGTCCATCCGGACATTCTTCCTGTCTTTCCCAATTGCTGCTCACCGCCGAAGATAATTCAGTGTGGGTGCGCACCACCGTTCATTCACTTGCGGCATTATAATGAGGCTGCAAGCAACGTGAAATGAACAATGTCACATCGTCGGTGGTGAGCAGCACTTGGGAATTTCAATCGGACGGGAAGCATGTCCAGATAGCCGAGGCAGTGAAGGTCCCTGTTCACGAGAAATTGAGAATACATGTTCAAGTACCAGTTCGTTCCAATTATCAAGTGCAGTTGCTAAATTATTTCAACACATCAAGCAGCTAAGTCATAAGAATTTCCCTTTAATTATGAGCGTAAAAGCTGCATTAGTCGATCATTGGTGTCAGTTCTTTCGAAAACGTGTTCTTTCAGACACATAAACTGTATAAATACGCCTCAATGTGCAATACGACTATTCAATGCAGATTCATATCACCGTTCTCTCCCTTTCGAGAATACAGTGAGGCCATGAACAATGGGTAAAATGAAAGGGATCACAACATCAGTTGGGAATTTGAGCCACACAAGAAGCATGTTCGGATGCCCAAGGTGGTCAAGGCGGCCGTTCACAAGGAATTGGAAATCTGGGTTCGAGTCTCACTCCAGTCACAAATTTTCTAGTGCAGTTGCGGAATTATTTCAACCTCCGCAGTAACTAAGTTATACAAATATCTCTCTATATATGCATATAAACGCTGCTGAAATCGATCATTGGTGTCTGTTCTTTCGGACGTGAGGAAGAGTAGGTACGGAAGACTAATAAACAAGAAACAGTTGCAGATGATTGGCACTGCTGAGGGTAAGCGAAAAAGGTGAGAAAGGAACAAAAACCAGAGAGGCCCGACAAGGGAGGTAAAGATTACTGTAGACAATAAAATGTTATTACGATCACTGAAACGAACGAAGAAGAGCCGATAGCTGAGCAGCAAGTTCATTTATGTGTTTAGTGGGCCTTACAGTGTGCAGAAAATTGTTCCTCACGACGTAGTAGAAGTAGAAACACTATGAACCCGCAGTCAATCAGAAAATACTAGTTGCCACATCTATATTTAAGGAACGAATAGCTTAACAGAAATGAGCAGAGAAATAACATTCAGTCCCAAGACAGTTGTATGTAGGTGTACCAGTAACATGAAGTAATCTATGGAAAAAGTATATGGATGACAATGTGTATGCTTGGCAAAATTTTATCTTTCACGGAGCAATCAGTGTCACGGATGGACATAGAATCGAAATGCCACGTCATGACATATTTCTTTGATGCACTTAACTTTCCCTATAACAAGTTTGGGCACTCCTGCATCTGCTTCAATTTAATGAAAGAAGTAAGGGATAATGTTACGAAACCACTTTCACCAAACTGTTCTGTAATTTACGGGGAAACCATAAGAAAAAGCCAAATAAAATCAGACTAGATTAATCTCCACTAAATTTTATAATTAAATATTTCCCCGAGACATTTAAGTCTCTTCTTTATCTTCATTTCTTCTGCTTAAATCATTATCGTAATCTCTACTAGATAATGAATTGTGAATTAGTATTTATGATTGTCAATAGATTATGATTTTTTACTTTCAATTGTATGCAGGGCTACACGAGAAGGCACTGTAAAAGCAGGCTGGGCTCTGCAGAGAATAGGGTGAACGCTGTAGGGCCATAAAACTGCAGAGCCAGGCTCCAGCCCTATTTCCAGAACCACCGTTCACTCTCCGTGCAATGCAAACGCCAGTCAGGTATAAAGTCAAGCCGGGCTTTTTTTGTCGTCGAGGAGTTAGAAAGAAATCCTTCCTGACATCTGATGTCTCGAGCAAGACACTGCACATTACATCTCCAGGATGTGCTGGATAGCAGTCTTTTTTCCATGAGCTGTGTATCCGTGGGACGCAAGTCACTTAACGGCAGGGTCATGGAAGAACTGTCATTGTAGGGGTAAACAGTGGGCAGTCAAACGTCACTGAAAAATATGGAATGTTAAGATAACATCTTATAAAGTGGAACGGGAACAGAGAGTTTGGGGCTTCTTTGAAAAATGTGGAATACCGATACCTTCACAGGTCCCACCAGACCGATGTTTAATGAAATGTAAAAACAGCTAGCTTCGGTTCACCTAAATAATTTAGAAGTGGAACTGAGCTTACAGGGGTCCTTGCATATTGGTTATGCCGCAAAAGTAGGCAGAGACAGAGACACATTTAGGACTGCTATACCTACAAAGTTTTTAACTGGCTAATCTCCTGAAAAAAGAGTAGAGGAAGGACACCAGGGACTTAACACAACATCTGGCAAGGCCGTTGCCCATTTGTTAAAATATGTACCATGTTTATGTTCCAGAATACAAACATTGATGAATTTGACGACCATCTGCATCTATGTCAGCCTGCAACTGCAGTGGAAATGCCATTTCACAATTGTTCGCAGCATTTTTCGAACGGTTCGCACACTGCGTCGAGGATTCTCGGCCATGGCCACAGTAACTTCCTTAAAAATTTGAAGCGCAATTGGCCGTCGGTATCTCCCAGGAGCAAATCCAAAATCACCAGTTAATTTGTACTTTATAATCATATTCTTCTTACCCGATGCAGAAGGAGGACCTCTGCATATTCGTTTAGTGCGTCGATACTCGTGAAACCGAGTGAGGTGGCGCAGTAGCCAGCACACTGCACTCGTATTCAGGAGAACGACGGTTCAGTCCCTCGGCCGGCCATCCTGATTTAATTTTTCCGTCATTTCCCTGAATCACTCCAGGCAAATGCCGGGATAGTTCCTTTGAAAGGGCACGGCCGACTTCCTTCCCCGACATTCCCTAATCCGATGCGTCCGATGACCTCGCTGTGTGGTCTCCTCTCACAAACAGCCCCCAACGAAGATACTCGTGAAGAGCAGCATCACTATTGCTGTTGTTTTGATAAAATAACTTTACGAGTCAATCCCTATTGACTGTCTGCAGGTGCAATGCACATTGATATTTGTATTTCAACCATACGCCGCTATACCAGTGCCGGTGCCTGACGGCAAGTCATGGCATTACAACTACTAATAATGCAAATCCAACAGCACACACTATGAACATCATTCCTATACTAACCTACCTAAAAGCTTGCTACTCTTAGTAGCTATAATTATTAGTCTGCAAGTTAAATAAATATTGATGAAATATTGTTCAGTAGACTGTTCTTATTCAGCAATAAAAATATCTGCATTTAGACACATTACACATAGTATAACGAAGTATAGCGAAGTTGTGGAATAAGATGTAACTGAAATAGAGGAAAGTGTATGTGTATCCATACAATAAATAGATTTTCATCTACACATGCCCAACTAGCGAAAGTTTAATTATAACAACCCGGTACATGCACAGTAATTATGAATTCCTCAGCTCCAGTTCAATTTTTAACTGGTTCCTTAAGTGACCGGAATCTTTCTCTAATGTCATTAACAGCTGAAACACCGCTGTGCTTCCTACTAGACTGCACGCTGGTCATGCCGCTTTGTCTCTGTAAAATCATTTCTAAATAATAAAGGAGACTGATGTCTCATGTAGTAAAACAAGAGGACCAGTTGCGTCCAGAGCAGTTCCGTTTCTGGAATGACAACTACTGTATGGTCTCTCACGTGCATGTTTAGTGTTCAATTAATGTATATAAAAGTACATAAGGGCAACTAACTTTGCCAACAAAACCTGAACGCCGGCCACGGTGGCCGTGCGGTTCTGGGCGCTTCAGTCCGGAACCCCGCGACTGCTACGGTCGCAGGTTGGAATCCTGCCTCGGCATGGATGTATGTGATGTCCTTAGGTTAATTAGGTTTAAGTAGTTCTAAGTTCTAGGGGACTGATGACTTCAGATGTTAAGTCCCATAGTGCTCAGAGCCAGTTTTGAAAACCTGAACGATTAAGTCGCACAGGTACAAAGTAGGATATTTATTAAAAATCTGCTATGTCGTTTATAAAACCTACGTCCTCATGACAACTCTGAATTTCACACTTAAGTGCCTGACAGAGGATTTTTCGAACCACCTTGAGATTATTTCTGTACCGTTCCGCCCTCCAACAGCGCGTGAGAAAAGTGAACACTTAAATCTTTCTGTACAAGCTCTGATTTCTCTTATTTTATTATGACGGTCATTGCTCCCTTTGTAGGATGGCGACAATAAAATATTTTCTCATTCAGAGGAAAATTTGATGATAGAAATTTCGTGAAGAGATCTCGCTGCAGCGAAAGACAACTTTTTGCTTTAATTAATGCCACCCCAACTCGCTTGTGTTGTCCATCACACTCGCTGCCCTATTTCCCCATAATACGAAATGAAGTGCCCTTTTTGGTACTTTTTCGATGTCTTCCATCAACGCTATTTCGTACAGATTCTATGCCTCACAGAAATGTTCTAGCAGAGGGTGGACATGCGTAGTGTCAGGAGTTACTTTAGTATACTTGTTGCATCTCATCGGTGTTCTGCCAACAAAATGATTTAGATTTTCATTCCCCAGAGCACACTCTATTTGATCGTTTCAGTTTAAGTTGCTCGGAATTGTAATTCCTAGGTATTTAGTTCAATCGACAGCCTTTAGATTTGTGTGATTTATCGTGTAACCGAAATGTAAAGAATTTCTTTCAGTACTCATGCAGATGACTCACACTTTTTCTAATTCAGAGTCAACTGCCACTTTCAAGACGATGCAGATATTGCGTCTAAGTAATTTTGCAAACTGTTTTTTTTATTTTCTGATGACTTTACTAGACGGTAAATGACATTACTAGACGGTAAATGAGAGCACCATCTGCAAACAATATAAAAAGGCTGCTGAGGTTATCTCCTAAATCGCTTATGTAGACCATAAACAGCAGAGGGCTTATAACACTTCCTAAGTCGATGGCTTTTCTTCCCTTGCTACGTAATGTGGTCTTTCTCAAAGTAAATCACGGACGCAGTCGCGCAACTGAACCGATACTTCATAGGCACGCAATTTGATTAGAAACCACATGTGGGGAACGGTATCATAAGCTTTGTGGAAATCTAGAAATATGGAATCAATTTCTGTTCCCCTGTCCAAAGTACTCGTTAAATCGTCTGATTCGAGGGCAAGTTGTGTTTCACATAAACGTCATTTTCTGAATCCGTGCTTATTATGTATCAATAGACCGTTTCCTTCGAGGTAATTCATAACGTCCGAACACAGTAGGTGTTCCAAAATCATACTCCAAATCGATATAGGTCTGTAACTCGGCGGATTACTCCTCCTCCTTTTCTTGAGTATTGGTGTGACCAGTGCAATCTTCCAGTCTCTGGGTACGAATCTTTCACCAAACAAGTGGTTGTAATGACTGGTAAGTTTGAGGCAGCCATATCACCATTATCTGAAAAGAACGTAATTGGTATATTATCTGGACCGAAAGGCTTACCTTCATGAAATGATTGAAGCTGCTTCACTACGCCGAGGATATCTGATTCCCACTTACTAATATCGGCAGACTATGTCGACGATTGCTGCACAAACACTGTCTCCACGTACACATACTCCATAATTATTACTCTACCACGCAAACATTTGGGGTTACACTCGTCTGGTATGCGATGTTCCCAGGGGAGTCCACTGGGGGCCGAACCGCACTAAAACCCTGGGTTCGGTATGGGGCAGCGGTGGGGTGGGTGGATTGCTGAGGACTGTTGTGGGCCTGTGAACCACTGAGGGCTACGGCAGGACGAAACCTCTCCGTCGTATCCAGGTCCCCGGTTTAAATACACAATACACAGTATCGGCAGATGTTCTTCAATCGAAATCTGGAATACTTACTTCGTCATATTTGGTGAAGGAATTTCGGAAATCTGCGTCTTGTAACTCCGCCTTAGGGGTGTTTTCATCTGCAATATTGCCGTTAGTAATATTACCATGGGCAGTTATTCAGAATCATCTCACAAATGTGATATTATATTTTAGTTGCCTTTTCTCTAAATTACATACGCACACACACACACACACACACACACACACACACACGCACGTACACACAGACACACACGCACACACACGCACACACACACACACACACACACACACACACACACACACACACACACACACAGCCACATGCGCGCACTTACGAGCGCGCGCACGAAGGTGCACTTTCGTAGCTGTTACCCCATTGACTGGAACACGCATTATCAGTACCGTATGACCTTTTCCCCAAAGATGTAAACAGCATGGATAAGAATAGTTTACACTTACGAGCAACATGTCTGTATCCTACGATCAGTGCTGTCGTCTCCTTCCTATTTGTCTTTAATCTCATGCAAATTCTGTAAGAAATCTGAGCAGAACAGATTTGATAGGAAAGTTGTTATGAAACTGTTATTATTCTGCATGCTTCTTGGCTTTCAATGATGTCCATTTCTCAAGTGAGTGTCCCATTCTTAAGTCGCTTTAATATTGTAGTGGTCCATATAAAATACTGTAAACTTCAGAACTGAAAAGGAAATCGGGCTGTGTAGAGTGATTCTGGGGAGCGCTCCTGGAATAATTTAAATATTATTTCTTTTGTTTGTGAAGTCGATTCTGCCCTACATTCCAGAAGAAGAACTGTATTATAAAATAAGCCACAATGAAATAAAATAATCATGCATGGAGCAGAACATGCTATTAAGCAAATAATTGACACATTTAATCATCTTAATTGTTAGAACTGCCAATAAGATGTGTGTATCAATTAAGCTACAGATCAAATCTCCGAGACCATCAGCTTTGATAGCCACCATTACCAAGTCAGAGTGTATACTTTACGCTTTCCTCCTCATTCTGAAACATGTCTTCTTCAGTTAGCCAAGTGCTCGTTTCTACTGTTGGAAACTCCAGCTCACTGTGTCCCACGAAATGCGCCATGAGCTGTGAAAGATGGCAACCCTTTGGGCATGCCCTTTTTAATTATCTGTTCCCTGCAGAGGCGCTGCAGCCATCTCAGCTATGTAGTGAGTCCCCAGGACGAGTAATTGCAGGTGTGTCAGGGAATGACAGAGTTTGTTTGCAGTTAGCAATAATAGTTGTATTTTATTTATGTGTCTGTGAGGACGACATGGAGACGTCGCCAGTATCACAGAAGTCAAAGAAACAGACGCAGTCTCTTCCAGGAAAGCATTCAGGCTTCTACAAAAACATGACCGCTTTGCTTCTGAGGGTAGGCAGTGGCATCTCGCCATAAGTCGGCCAACGAGGACGGCCGGATCTTCAGTAGAGCAATGGCCAGCGGCATGCGTTCTGGAGGCGTATTGTTTAGCTCGGGTGTGCGTCCAACAGACGGGTTTGTGCTTTATGGGTTGCTCTGGGAAGGAGCATATTGTCCGGCACAGATGTGGACTGTATCCACTTTTCTCTGGCGCCAAGTTCAGCAGGAGAGAGCATTAATTTCTGAGGCAAACTATCACGTTGGAAGGATACCATTACGCCGTGTCCAGGCAGTAGTTCTAGCCCGGTGCTGTTAAGTACGCCATTAAGCACAATTTGAGCGGCCAGCTTGGCCATTGGATGGGACAAGCTTTAGCAACTCCCCATGGATTTGGTGTCGAGGAGGGCGGAGAACTGAGGTTACACAATAAGGGTAGGAAAGCTTACAAATGTGCTACGCTTGCCATGATCTTACCGGCAGTCAGATTGGTAGCATTAGCTTTTTAATATCTGATGTGAGAAAGACATTGCGAACGAATTAGACTTGCAGTAATCTTAGGTAGTTGGCTCGATATGTACTATATATATATATATATATATATATATATATATATATATATATATATATATATATTCTCTTTTCTGGTTTCTGTACCGAGTATCCGCCTGCTTAGCTGAGTGGTTACATGCTTGCCTCCCATGCAGCGGACCGGGTTAGAGATTTTCTCCACTTGTGGACTGGGTATTATGTTGTCCTCATCATAGTTTCATCCTCGTAAGTCTGCTTTCGGCAGCGGTGGGGCGAGGACGTACGCTGCATCCCGCCATGCGCGACCGTGAGCGCTTGCTTGTGTTTACCTTCTGGAGGCGCGAGTTGTATTTGTTCCAAGTTCAGTGTGACTATGGCACACACATGGTGCCACGATACGATCAAAATTATCTTCCAACCAGATCACGCGCGTCCTCGAGCTTATGAAATAGAACAGTTCATACGCGACGACTTACGTTTAGATCCGGCGACTGTCGTCGGAATACATTTTTCTGTAACGGAGAGCGTGGTTTATGTTAAAATGATCAGTGCAGAGGTCTGCGCGATAGTGGTGTCTAAATACGCGAACTCTCTCAGATTTAAACATTCTGACGGGCATATCGGTGCAGTGACGGTGGATCATGCAGGCATGGGCCTGAGGACTTTAAGGGTTTTTGAGCTCCCCTTCGAGATCCCAGAGGAAGTTGTCAAGGACGCCATCCGACCATATGGCAATGTCATCATCCACGTTGCAGGAAAGTGGCAAACTTTTTCGACGTATGAGGCCTACTGTGGTGTGCGCCAAATTAAACTTGAGCTCAAGAAACATGTGCCGTCCTATTTGAAAATCAGTGGCTGTCGTGCAATCATAATGTACGACGGTCAACCGCATACCTGTTCCGGATGTGGGCAGGATGGCCATGTTAGATCGGGCCACGAAAAGTGCCCTCCGCCACACACCGTTGGATGGCTTGCGGAGTATAAATGTAGATGTAGATGTAGGTTATTGTCAGTCGCGCGAAAGCGCAGCTCGTCTCCTTAGCACGCCATCATTCACAGGGCGCTGTTATACGGTCGCGTGCTCCAGACAGGTTACAATCAGAAAGGTCATCTATACACCACGTGCTCTTAGAGAGAAGGAGGCGCTGTAGTGCGCTGGTAACCGACATGATTACGGAAACGGTCGACACGTAGTAGAACAAGTAAATATAGCAGAACTCTTCTATTGGCATTACGCTCACCTTTATTCAGCAGTGCTCCCTGATTTGGCGTCGGTAGACCCCGTTTCTGCACATGTCCACGTTACGTTCCACCAGACATGGTACCGACTATACTGATAGAAGTGACAGAAGAGGAACTACTCGACGCCATTGGTAAAGGTGCTCCCAATAAATCTCCAGGTATCGACGGACTACCATTAGAGCTCTATCGAGCCTTTAAACCACTATTGGTACAGTGCTGGGTTGAAATTTGTCAGGAATTGATGTCCCCAGGTATACCGTTGCCTGCACTGTTCTTGGAACGACTGATTGTACCCATCCAAAAGCCGAAGGCACGGAATTATGTCCGCGATTATCGGCTCTTAACGTTATTGAACAGCGATTTCAAGATCATTTCGAGGCAACTATCAGAACGTATTCGCTGCACACTATTGCACGTCCTGTCCAGTGATCAGACAGACGTCCTTGGGAAGATCCAACAACAACAGAACTGCGTTATGTCGCTACAGAGATCTCATCTCCCTTGCACGGGTGAGACGTTTGCCGGCAGTCCTGATGTCTATCGTCTTTACCCAGGCTTTTGACCATGTGAGCCATACTTTCCTCACGGCCTTTCTACGGTGCATGGAATACCCCGACCCCTTTAACACAGTGTTGAAACGCCTTCTGCATGGTGCTACTTCTAGAGTTCTTGTTAATGGAAGAACGACGGCACCCATGCCGATCCGCCGATTAGTACGACAGGGATGGCCATTATCTACATTGTTATTGGCTTTGGCCTTAGAATCTTTGTTGTGTGGTCTCCGAGATAGGCTCACTGGGATACAGTTTGGCTGCTCCATCTATCGCTGCACCGCATATGTGGATGGTTTGATGACCGTCATACGTGGAGCTACCGATATGGCGGCGGCTTTGGATTGGATTGCAACCTACGGTACAGCTTCTGGTAGCCAAACCAACGCTGACAAGTCCGTCACCTTTAGCATCGGGATAGGGCTACCGCAGGAACACATTGCCCCTTACGTTTCGGTGATACTATCCGCTGCTTGGGCTTAGATTTCATGAACGACATGAGACGCGTGACGACGCTCAACTATCGACACCTTCTTAACCAAATTCGGGCCGGAATTGCAAATCAGCGCTCGAGGTCCTGGCGCATTATGCCAATGTATACCTCGCGTCCCGCATACCTCATGTCGCCCAAACGCTACCCATTCCGAACCTCTTGGCGCTTAGCATTATGGCAGCGCTGGGATACTTCGGCAGCGCTGGTATGTTACTGAAAATCAGATACGTACGTCTCACCCTCCCCAAGGAAAAAGGTGATGTCGGCCTAGGTACTGTACATGACAGGGCCGTTGCCCTCTATGTTAGCTCACATTTATGTCTGCTGCGCCGTCGTCCTACAAGCCTCACGAGTTTGCTTCTGACGGCGTTATGACCTGCTCACTAAGAGCGCTGATGCCGCTACAGGGCACCCCAGCGCCCCTCTTTTATATAGGACGTTTCTATTCAGAACAAAGTTACTGCAGTGCAGCCGCCACGACACCACGAATGGCCACAACTCGACAACACGACATGCTGCAACGACGCCCCCTTAAAGTGGTCGAACTAAATAGTCCCGATGTACGGTGGCGCGTGGTGTGGAAGGCTGTACACGATGCCATGCTTCATTCCGATGTTGTTTCCCAATGGTATGTAGTCGTTAATGGCAAGGTGGTGACACAAGAACGTCTCTACAATATCCACATGGCAGAATCTCCAAATTGTGTGGGTTGTAATACAGTAGATTCTGACGAGCACCGCCTCAGCTGTGGAGAGGCGGAGCCGGATTGGTACCTAGTGCGGCAGATGCTGGCTTATCTCTTGCGAGTTACGCCGGAGCATATATCTGCACGCACGTTATTGTTACCCGATGAGACATTTTACCCCAAGACTCGGACCAACTCCGTCACCCGGATACGTGGACATTCGGTCCATTACCTCTATTGTGACGGACACAATAATGTACTTGACTTCTGACTCTATTGGCAAGAAAGACATCATGGTACTGCCGGGCATACCAGATATCGACGATGCTTCGCAAACTACCTATTGAGTGCCTTTCACAGCCCGCCGTGTAGTTGGAATTTTCCAGGCAGTGGTAGATGAGGTCAGAATGAAGTGCAAACGATCATACATTGAACCATCTTTATCAATGGGTGCAGTTGCTGGGAAGCCTGACTACGAAGTGGCAGCTTTATTTTTATGTTATTTATGTTTTACTCTTTGATCGTGTCTTCATTCTGATTTAGTTTTCCAGGTTTGATTACCCATGACAGTTCGCACATTGATATCTATATGTCCATACTGTACATAACGAAAAGAAAAAAAAACCTTCCGCACCCTACTAGAAATACCCTTCCCCCACTTCCTTTCATCCTGTTTTTGTGGATTGGTGCACAGATGCTAGTCCCGTATAGTATAGCTTCTTCACATTTTAGATGGAGGGTGATTACGTATAATTAGGCTGGCAACGCCTGAAGAGGTAAAAGTTCATTTTTGTTTGGCAGGGACACAAGTGGCGATGCCCCGTAGGGATGGCTATGATTTTGTTTTATTTCTTTTTGTTAAGTATCCCACAAAAAAAAAAAAAAAACAATCCCAGCGCTGGCACAAATTTTAATTCATTGCCTTGGCCCAGATAATTGTTGTACATAAAGGTTACCCCATACGTACGGCCTATATGATTAATATATCACCTGTGCCTGAGGTACTGGAAGACTAACCCCATTTCACTCATTGCTAGGCTCCTATTCTGGTATTGGTGACCCTTGGAAATACTGGTGTGAGTTTAGAAGTGGGAATACCAACGGAATCAGGCGTAAGTTGGAATTTGTATCGGCCAGGGAGATGTACAAGGTTAAGCCGTGCAGGCGTGGTAATTCCAGTGCCGCTGCGGCGTAACGGTTAGTGGCACTGCATAGTAAGCAGGAGACCCAGTTTTGAATCCCAGTGCTGGTAGAAAATTTAATTCAGTTCTTCAACTTATTTCATTATCGTCGATAAAAGTGAGGCTCGATACGTTTCACGTACATCAAAAATAAAAATTTTAAAAAAATCTGCGTGGTTACGTGCTTGCCTCCCATGCAGCTGGCCTGGGTTCGATTCCCGGCAGGGTTGGAGAATTTCTCCACTCGCGGACTGCTTGTTAGATTGTCATCATCATCGTTTCATCCTCATCACTGACACGCAAGTCGCTCGAGGTGGCGTAGACTGAAGTAAGTACACTACTGGCCATTAAAATTGCTACACCAAGAAGAAATGCAGATGATAAACGGTTATTCATTGGACAAATATATTATACCAGAACTGACATGTGATTACATTTTCAAGCAATTTGGGTGCATAGATCCTGAGATATCAGCATCCAGAACAACCACCTCTGGCTGTAATAGCGGCCTTGATACGCCTGGGCATTGAGTCAAACAGAGCTTGGATGGCGTGTACAGGTACAGCTGCCCATGCAGCTGCAACACGATACCACAGTTCATCAAGAGTAGTGACTGGCGTATTGTAGCGAGACAGTTGCTCGGCCACCACTGACCAGACGTTTTCAATTAGTGAGTGATCTGGAGAATGTGCTGGCCAGGGCAGCAGTCGAACATTGTCTGTATCCAGAAAGGCCCGTAGAGGACCTGCAACATGCGGTCGTGCATTATCCTGCTGAAATGTAGGGTTTCGCAGGGATCGAATGAAGGGTAGAGCCACGGGCCGAAATGTAACGTCCACTGTTCAAAGTGCTGTCAATGAGAACAAGAGGTGACCGAGACAATTAGCCAGTGGCACGCCATACCATCACGCCGGGTTATACCCCAGTATGGCGATGACGAATACACGCTTCCAATGTACGTCAACCGCGATGTCGCCAAACACGGATGCGATCATCATGATGCTGTAAACAGAACCAAGATTCATCCGAAGAAATGACGTTTTGCAATTCGTGCACCCAGATTCGTCGTTGAGTACACCATCGCATAAGCTTCTGTCTCTGATGCAACGTCAAGGGTAACCGCAGACATGGTCTCCGAGCTGATAGTCCATGCTGCTGCAAACGTCGTCGAACTGTTCATGCAGATGGTTGTCTTGCAAACGTCCCCATCTGTTGACTCGGGGATCGAGACGTGGCAGCACGATCCGTTACAGCCATGCGGATAAGATGCCTGTCATCTCGGCTGCTAGTGATACAAGGCCGTTGGGATCCAGCACGGCGTTCCGTATTACCCTCCTGAACCCACCGATTCCATACTCTGCTAACAGTCATTGGATCTCGACCAAAGAGAGCAGCAATGTCGCGATACGATAAACCGCAGTTGCGATAGGCTACAGTCAGACCTTTATCAAAGTCGGAAACGTGATAGTACGCATTTCTCCTCCTTACACGAGTCATCACAACAACATTTCACCAGGCAACGCCGGTCAACTGCTGTTTGTGTCCGAGTTGGAAACTTTCCTCCTGTTGCAGGTGTCGCCACCGGCGCCAACCTTGTGTGAATGCTGTGAAAAGCTAATCATTTACGTATCACAGAATCTTCTTCCTGTCGGTGAAATTTCGCGTCTATAGCACGTCATCTTCGTGGTGTAGCAATTTTAATGGCCAGTAGTGTACTTGCACTCGACGGCCGAGCTTCCCCAGATGGGGCCTCCCGGCCAACAATGCCACACGCTCATTTCCAGTTTTTCTGCACCGAGTGTGTTCTTTGTTTATTGGATTTGAAAACGGCTTTCTGAGTTATTGGAGGGTTATTTTCCTGATGTGTTTGTGTGTTTCAATAGCGACGGTATTTAGGAGAATTATGTCCACTGTAGTTTCATGATCTGAGATGCTTGTTTGATGCCTGAATGATAACCGGGAACAGGGTGAGAGTCGTTACCGCAAAGCGGAAAGTAGTGGCCTCGCTTAACGTGGAGTACAATCAGAGTTTAGATCGGGATGAATCAGGAGACAAGGCGGCAGTTTTATCCAAGTAACAAGCACATTCAGAGGTGGATAATAGGCACGGTTCTGTGTCACATTTAGAGGACTGTGAAGCCTACAGCGAAGTAAATGAGGTTGAAGATGTGTAAGACACATGCCATGTTGATGTAGTATTTCACAGGAGATACCCGTCAGAGCCGCCGCTTCCCGGATTCCCGTGTGCGCATGTCGGGAGAGAGTCCACACTACGCCCGCTCGGGCCCGCAACCGCTGTCGGTTGCCGCACCGCCAGCTCCTTCGGGTACTGCTACGCTCGCAGGGCGGGAGAGAGGTGCGTAGACCGCAAGTTGAGCTAATCTCCGAACAAAGTATCAGGTGGCGGCAACTCCTTGATATTGATACCTGAGACCTTCCTGACCTAAGACATGCGTTCCCTCTCCCTCTCTCCCTATCTCCCTTCCTCGGTTTCAAGTGGTTGCTTCCTGTTTGTGTGAATCAGCTTATTCAAACACACATAGACCAAGATGTGTTCAACCCCCAACCCCTCCTCTCTTCCATCCCCCTCCCGAGCCTCTTCCCCACTCATGTAGATCTAGTTCAGGTAGTAGCTGCACCCCTTCTTCTCACACTTCCACTGCTAAAGAAACCTGTAGCGGATGAAACAAAGACATTCGAGAAGTAGGTAGAGTCACTCGTTTGCCACATTAACCCCTTCTTTGTCCTGAACAAACTAGTGGATACCTGGTAAACACAAAGCTGTGGATGTCTTGGAAATACTCCATGGCTCCATCAAATAGATTGATTAATTAATCAAACCGACACTCGAGACTGGTATATTTGGAGGGATTTCATCCTGCAATTGCTCAGTTTCCGAATCCTTTCGGATTTTTTCCCCATGCTTCCTACTGGTGGATATTGGAGCAGTTAGGTCATTTGGTAGGAAATCCATTACGTTGGAGATAGATGACAACTTCAGATTTAAGCTCAATTGAATTCTATGTCCTTCAACAATCTACGGAGGGGAAGGATTGGTGTGTGTCCTCGTAGTACCACTATCGGAAACAATAAACTAACCAATCGGGAATACGACGCTGCAATTGGGTTTTTAAAGCACTAGAGAACTCCTAAGTTGCCTCTTTCCGCTACATACGGAAGGAGGAGAAGGGCCTCCTGTGTGAATGGATAGAGACAACAACAAATGTCACTGTAAGACAAAGTTTATTGAGAAGTGGTAAACACGACACACTTAAACCATGATCCAATCCGTAGTAGTAGTGGTTGTCATAGCTAGATGTCGGAAATCGCTGAAACAGATGCACCTCCATCGAGATCGTGTCCTGATGTCCACACGCAGATGTCACGCACCGATAGTTCCCGCCGTGGACACACGTGTCTGTGATCCGCTCCCATACTCGTCCCGCCGGGGAGGACCAACCGAACGTGGAGGATGTCCAAGATGACTGGAGCGGCTGTAATTCGGATGCTATCAATATGTCGAACGTCAATACTAGGCAGTGATCGATACTGAATGGTTCAATGTTCCACTGCGAATACCTGCAACACATGCGATCGTAGAGACAGCCCTACACTTACCGAGTATTAGTTCACTATTTAGTTACCCACAGGGCGCCGATGGCCGAGAGAGAGCATGAACCATCAAGCCAACTGGCCAGAACTTTTCTTTGTGGCCGCCATTGTCCATGGCCATAAGCCGGAAATGTCAGTTATTTATTTTTTATTTATTTATTTATTTATTTATTCATCCTTAGACAACTTGTGTTGTCTGGATGTCGTCAACTGTATACATGGAATGAGTATATACATAATAGTACTTCTGGTAGTACATACTGTATTTCTATGGTGCAACTTAATCGTTTGTACACAAAACAAATACACACCAATCTTAGTTACAAATAAATATAAATTTACAAATGTATTCTTGCATGGATTCCACAAAACAAATACACACCAATCTTAATTACAGGTAAATATAAATTTACAAAGGTACTCTTGCATGAATTGAGGTGAACACATGTCATTTACAGTATTCTTTGACAGTATAGTAACATTTATCTGCTAAATAACTTTTTGCAGCTTTCCTAAAGGCATGTATTCCAGTTTCAGCTTTGATCTCCTCTGGAAGTCTATTAATCATTTTTATTCCATTAAATAATAAACTATTTTGGGTTTTTGTTTTGTTTTTTCGTATGAGATGCAAATGTTGGCAGGATCTAGTCCAGTGTTGGTGTATAGATCTGTTTTGTGTGTACTGGTCAATGTGTTTCTTTATATATGTCACAGTCTGAAAGATGTATTCACATGGTACTGTCAATATTCCCATGGTTTTGAATAAATCAGTACAGTGAGCTCTCTTGCTGCTTTTTGTTATTATTCGTACAGCCCTCTTTTGCAGCTTCAAAATTGCTTGTATGTTCTGCACATTTGTACCCAAGAAGGTTATGCCATAACTAATTATTGAATGCACATATGCAAAGTATGTAGTCTTAGCACATGAACTATTACATACTGACATAATTATCCGGAGTGCATAGCAAGCAGTAGCAATTTTCTTTTCTAGTGCTGCAATATGGTCAGTCCAGTTAAGCTGTGAGTCAACATGCATTCCTAGGAATTTTGTGTTTGTGACACAATCTATAAGTTCATCTTTAACTTTTAGGCCTATGCTATTACGTTTTTTATTTATGTGGAAATTAATACTGTTTGTTTTTTTAATATTGAGGGTTAATTTGTTGCTTACTGCCCACTTGCATACATGACCGAGAGTTTCTTCAGCTTTGTCTCTCAATTTGTCTGGTGACTCATCACTGATAAGGATGCTGCTATCATCTGCAAATAGTATTGCTTCCCCGTATTTGACACTCTGGGGAAAATCATTGATATATATTAGGAAGAGTATTGGTCCTAACACACTTCCCTGAGGGACTCCTATGTTAATATGTTCTGGTTTGGAAATGTGTTTTGTCAATCTGCTGAACTTCGTTTGTGAGATCTCTACACACTGTACCCTATTTTCCAAGTACGATTGAAACCAATTATTTACTGTTAGTTCCGGTCACCGGCTACCACTTCAATGCGCCCCTCATGTCAAGCGATGTAGTCTTAGGACACCAGCCACATGTTTAGCAGTGTGATTGCAATTAAATATTACGATTGAAGCCCCAATCTGGTGACATTCGACAATGAGCAAAGTGTAGGAAATACCTCGTCCTGACGATTGTGGCTCTGGAAATACCAATTGTCCACATAAATCTGTATACTTCTTACCACTGGACATACTTTTCCAAATAATAAGTTTCATCTCTCTTACAGCTATCCCAATTTGCCACATCAAATCCAGACTTCCCTTATGACCGGACATAGTCATTTACTTTACACATGTCAGAACACTGACTGCAGTAACTTTACGAACCAATACATGCATTATAGGCCTGCTGGCCCCAGAGAATCTATCACATTTCCTCTACTAAGTGTAATACTTCGAAAATAACAGGACGCTGGTGGCACAAAAAAATACTGAGAGAAAAATCAGGAATGGACAGGGACGCTCCATTTATTTTTCTTGCAAATGGTACCAGTATGTCTTAGGAAGAGAGACATTATAGTCTTATAAGCGACCGGCAAACAAAAATACGATCGTCACAACTATATTATTGTCACCTGCATAAAAAGAAGCACTACTTCTACAGGCACTCACAAGCATCGCTAACGATATCCATGTTGAAAACCATAAATTCTTTTTAAATCGAGGAATGATATTGCTTCCGAAAGAAGCAGTCTTCCAAACAAATTGAACGACATTGAATACAGACAATTATTGCGGGGATGTGTATTAACGCACCGAAAGTGTGGGTGCACGTCGCCAGTGGTGTAAGCTCTTAATATAATCATCCATCTCTTCGAATTTAAAAAGTGATTGTGGTATTAAGCCGATATTTGCAACTCCCTCTTGCAGCTGCTAGATATTTCCCACGCTAACAAACAGTATTTGTAACGCATTCTATCTTGATAGCACGCTGACAGTGTTACAGAGGTTCTGTGATATACCCACGGAGTTATAGGCTAGGGAGAAAGATGGTTGATTGAGAATGATCACATACAGTGGATGGTGTGCTATGTGAGGAATCACTTTAAAAAATGCAACGCTGGATTGAAGTTGTAAGAAATGTGTAAAATCCTATGACCAATACATTGGCTTTTGGGATCTACAGTGTCAAGTTTTCCGGTACAAACTCTGTCGGTGATTTGGAATGAAGTCTCCCCTTTCAACCAAGTAATTGCAATGGATCCTATGCAGACGTTTTGATGAGTACAGACACTAGTGACTCAAATTTGTGGCACTCTCAATTCTCTACATGGGTCACCTTTTTCGAAGCTATCTGCAAAGGAACACATAGAGAAAAATGCCAGCCTGACATCGTAGAGAGTCCCTCTGCATCTTGTAACTGTTCCTCAGTCTCTGACCCACCATCCCTGCAGCTTTGTCTCCTTGATTATTCCAGTGTAATTCAGAACTGAGTGGATGTCAGAGAGTACAATATCTACTGCCTTCTTCATCCCGTGCAGAAACAGAGTGAGCTGAGCTAAAGCGACCGAACCATGTTTTGACTAGTCGGTGGAAATGGTAACATGATGTCGTAGCTCCACAAATGAGTAAGGCCAGCGCCAAAAGAAGCTTTATCTTGGAACATTTGGTAGTAGAAAGGACAGTACGAGCAGTTACAGAGGCATTTCTTATCTGGAATATTCGGAAGACTTAACATCATATGGGAACTGCGAGAAGGACGAAGACTTTTCCTCTGCATTGCGGTGTATTTCCAAACCACATACAGCTACTGCAGTCTGAAGGTGGTCTCAGTTTCTTAGAGAGCATTCATATCTGTGACCCAAACATTTTCTCCCTCCTCTTTATTTTGTACTGTCCGACAGAGAAATCAAATGACTATAAAACTTCACTAACGTCACCCTATAGAGAACTCAATAACATATGACCACGTCCCTCTCTTCTGATATATCGAAAATAAATATTGTCTGCATGCTCACATCAAGTATATGTCTCGATACTATTAAATATAGAGGTACTAGTCCATTGCAGCAGGTTGCCAATGATAGAATCGCTTGCAAAGACTAGTGTAAAGTTTTGCTGCCATTACTGTGAGTGGATCATATCCCACAGACTATTAATTCCAAGATGGTGATCCTGTTTTGTTATTTCATAAGCTCTGTGATACACTGTTTTTCTGCTGTAACCCTCCAAGCAGTGTATGACTATAGCTTTGTACACTGCCATACATTTTACTTTTCTTTCAGGACTACGAGGTCTATGGTAGGTGCTAAACTGACATTACACCTTTCGATCCATTACCTCTCACAGAGGGCTGGGCACTGCGTGGTGTAAATGATGCTGCAGCCACAATACATAAGATGGTTGAAATAAAACATAGAGGTGTTGTTCCTTATTGACAAAAATGTGGTGGACATCACAACATACGGAAACACGAAAAGTTTGTAGCATGTGGGAGCGTTTCCAAACAGGTGTCCAAAGGTGATGACGTCTAAATTTAATCTCATCTCCAACAATGATAGGATAGCAGATGTCTCAGTTTTCCGTTTTTCGAAGAGACCTTCAGCACAGATTCCTCATATTGGTGGTGCATATTGCACCCAAGTATATGTTCGCTTTATTGGAGTCCTATGAGGTAGTCACTGTGACATGCAAGTCTCTGGACACTATCTTTCGTTTTTTGGACTTACAGTGCATAGCCACATGTGCAACAAGGGGGTATCCTACAAGACTTAATCCCATAGAACACAGGTGGTATACATCATCTGTTGGTAATCCCACCTGTAGAGGATTGGAATGATTTTCATACATTCAGGTGAGCATTTAAGTACCCTCATTTCTCCACATCTTTTGTCATTTGTCATATTTTCATTTATTTTACTATTTTCCACCAGTTTTCGTAATTTTACCCAGTTTTCCGTAATTTCAACATATTTTACTCAATTACTCACAGTTCAAACCACGACTCTCAATGAGATGTCATGTCAACATAATCTTGTCGATCATATGATGCTCTCAGCCAATGACATTTCAGCATGATTTAGAATTTCTCTATCATTAGTAACCCACCTCCTCCATTACTTGCCGGCCGCGGTGGTCTAGCGGTTCTAGGCGCTCAGTCCGGTACCGCGCGACTGCTAGGGTCGCAGGTTCGAATCCTGCCTCGGGCATGGATGTGTGTGATGTCCTTAGGTTAGTTAGGTTTAAGTAGTTCTAAGTTCTAGGGGACTGATGACCACAGATGTTAAGTCCCATAGTGCTCATAGCCATTTGAACCATTTTTTCCTCCATTACTTTGCGAGGGTCATATAAATATGTACATATCGGGAACCCTGTTATACAGCTTGCATCACATGACACAAATACTATTTCTTACTGCAGGAAATAGCCATCAGCAGAGAGAAGCTGAAAAAACTAGTTTCCTTAGCCAAAACACTTTATAAATTCGGTAAGATTCTATTACGATTTGCCATCTCCCTCTACGTGGATGAAGTCACAAAGTGTTCACGCATTCCTGAGATAAGATCAGTGACTCGTAGCTCTAGCTCTCAACCGTCTATTTCGAAACAAGCTACCCCTTCACTGAACCCATAGGCTAACGAACCTGAGTAAACTCTATATGACCTCTCTCTATGCGTCTCGTAGCTCTACCTCTGTCTTTAACCAACCCTCCCTGCAACAGTGTTTTTGATTTAATTTGAAACTGACCAGAAATAGGAGCTACATTCGACATCTCGTGAAGGAACAGAACGAGCTGAGTTCAACGTAATGAATACACTTCAATAGTTTGCTTTTGCAGAGTGTGTAACACCTATTCCAAACTTGTACTGACTGGCACTAGTGATATAGAACGGATTTCTCATTCGAGTACTGTAACTGCGGTTCTGCAAAGACTGTTCCATACCAGTGTTACTAATGTCACCCGTCCAATTACAGGCGGCTGTCTTGTTGAGGAGTTTAGGACTCCTTACTGGTGCTACAGTCTGGAACCGCGTGACCGCTACGGTCTCCGGTTCGAATCCTGCCTCGGGCATTGATGTTTGTGATGTCCTTAGGTTACTTAGGTTTAAGTAGTTCTAAGTTCTAGGGGACTGATCACCTCAGAAGTTAAGTCCCATTGTGCTCAGAGCCATTTCAAACAACTCTTTATTGGTGTATAATAGACATGAGCCTGACACATTTGAGAGGATTGTGGCAGTATCACAGACGATTAAGAAAAAAAGAAGTAGAAGAAGAAACTTTGTGTTATGCATGACGGAGATAAATATGGAAGGAGTTAGAAACATTTTAAAAAAGTCACTTGTGCTATCAATTCTGTGGAATTGTTGTAGTGCGTGTATTCAATACCAAGGAGGTTCTAGGAAAAGTGAAATGCAGAGCAGCTGTGTTTCATATGTGAAACTAGACGCCATGGTGCACTAACTCTGTTAGCAGAACATACTCTCCACACACACGCACACACACACACACACACACACACACACACACACACACACACAACATTTGTCAAGCAATCGTCTACACAGGTATTTCACTACTTCTGTCACTACCTTAGAATCACTGCTATTATGAAACTGAAGACTCGATTTATATCCAAGCTGTGGCAGAGAAAGGGAGTACTTGGCATACATCTTCCATTTAGTGGATGGTGCTGAAACAGATTTTCCGTCGATGGACATAATTCACTACGCACGCTTTGGAAGGCTTCTGCTGACTGTGGTGTGGAGAGGTTTGCTGTTAACGACTGCAGGTATATATTGCTCTAAGTCACACACAGATCACGCACTGTTGATTGCTAGTCATCCCACAGACCTGGAGCACTCCATGAGAATCAAAAACAATTTTTTTTAAATGACTGATAAATGACCTGCAGCAACATTATCTCTTTCGCTAGAATGCATCAGTCTACCATTAAATCATACATCGTTAAAACCCCTCTCCATCGATTACTCAATCTACTGTTTATTATCCTCTAAAGCGCATCCATGTGTATTTAGAGGCAGATGGTTTTCATTTCCAGGAAACCATCAAAGACAGCAATTAAATTTCATGTATCCCTATTACCTCAATAGACATACAGCATAATGCTGTTAAAAACCGAGCAGTAACTGTTCTGTAAGTTATTTGTTAGATGGCACCACATGGTTGTAATGTCATCGCATGGGCAGAAGTAACATGCACGCACTCCGTCTGCAGGCCACAAGTCGCCCATCGGGACCATCCGACCGCCATGTCATCCTCAGGGGAGGATGCGGATAGGAGGGGCGTGTGGTCAGCACACCGCCCTCCCGGTAGTTATAAAGGTTGTCTGTGACAGGAGACGCTACTATTCAGTCGAGTAGCTCCTCAATTGGCATCACGAAGCTGAGTGCACCCCGAAAAACGGCAACAGAGCATGGGGGCCCGGATGGTCACCCATCAAAATGCCGGCCACGCCCGACAGCGCTTAACTTCGGTGATATGACGGGAACCGGTGTATCCACTGCGGCAAGGCCGTTGCCAAGAAGTAACATAAAACCGATAAAATTACCAAAATTCACGGAAATTACGTATAAATTGAGGGAAAAATGCTAAAATTTGGAGAAACTGAGAGAAAATGAGGGGTACTTGCTTGTCTTCTGCTTAATGCAGGAAAATTCTTGTACATGGGAATGTGTATGCGACAGCAGGAGGAATACGAGAAAATACTTACATGTAAGCACCAGGAATCAAGGAAACAGTTATTTTTCGTCGACAGTGATAAGACGACTAGAACAGACTGTGTAACGTGGATGACCTGGAAACGTAGAGTAATACATATTTATATGTCAGATCACAAGCTCAGATGTTATCTAAAAGTTATCAGCAGCCACCTTATAGATTTTTATAGAGTGTCATTAGCTAAACAGCATTGTAGTACCATCGGGGGACTGCAAAATACAACTACAGAATGGATTATATGCTTACCCCTGTGCAAGACTGCTTAGGCGTTTTAAACACTAAGAAACAGTATTTACAATGTGCTTCCCTCTACTCTACACCAATCACAACCAGGCAGTGTCAGGTAACAAATACCTTACAGAACAGTTACTGCACTGGTTTTAAAACATTATGCTGTATGTCTATTAAGGTAATACAGATACATGAGATTTGAGTGCTGTCTTTGACGCTTTCCAGGAATAGAGAACCATCTGCCTCTAAATAAACATGGTTCTGCTTAAGAGGATGATTGATAGTAGATAGAATAATAGATTGAGGGTGTTATTTCGAAGTGTGATTTAATGATAGGCTTATGATGCAATTTAGAGAGAGGGAGATATTGCTGCAGGTGATTTATCACTCATTTAACCATTTTTTTCCGTTGTTCTGTCAGTGCGCATCAGTTGTGTGGTATAACTTGCGACCACCCCGTATACAGCAGCATGTTCTGTGTGTTACACAGACAGCTATCTACCTGCAATCGTTTACAGCAAACCTCTCCATACAAAAGTCAGTGGGGGACTTCCAAACCATGTGTGATGAATCACGTCCATCGATGGAAAACCTATTTCGATACCCTCCCCTAAATCAATAAAGATGTATACCAAGTACTCCATTTCTCTACCGCATCTTGGACTTAAAACGAGCCTTCAGTTTCATAACAGCAGTGTTCCTAAGTGGCTAACATCAGCTAGTGAGGCTCTAAAATCCCTATGTATTATATGCTTGCCAAATGTTGTCAGTGTCTGTGTGTGTGTGTGTGTGTGTGTGTGTGTGTGTGTGTGTGTGTAAGATTGTCTGTTCTGTTCACAGAATTACTGCAGCATGTAATTTCGCATACTTAACACCACTGTTATTCGTTTGTGTTTATGTTCTACGTTCATTCTCTCTTCCCAGCACCATCTTGGTATGGAACCCGGATGCTACAAGAATTGTACAGAATTGATAGCACAAGTGATTTACGTAAAATGTTTCTGACTCCTTCCGTCTGGGTCCCATCATGCATAACTCAAAGTTTCTTCTTCCTCTTAATCATCTTTTATATGAACCCAACGCTCTCAAATGTATCAGGCTCATATCTTCCCAATAAGGAGTCCTAAACTGCTCAGAATGGAAGCATCTACAGAGTTAGTATGTAACTGGACAGGTGATATGAGTAAGTGTGGAAAAGAACAATCTTTGCAGAACTGCACGTACAGTATTGGAAAGAGAAAACCTGTCTACATCACTAGTGCCAGTCAGTACAAGTTTGGAATAGGTGTTATGCTCTCAGCGAAAGCAAAATATCAAAGTGTATTCATTACATGGAACTCAGCTCGTTCTGTTCCTTCAGGAGATGTCGAACGTAGCAGGTATACTATGCTCTTATTTCTAGTCAGTTTCAAATTAAATAAAAAACAATGTTGGAAGGAGGGTTGGTTAAAGACAGAGGAAGAGTTACTAGATAAATAGACAGAAGTCATACAGAATTTTACTCAGGTTCCTTAGCCTAGAGGTTCAATGAAGGGGTAGTTCATTTCTTAATAGTGGATTGAGAGCTAGAGCTTCGAATCTCCGATTTTATCCCAGGAATGCATTAATACTTTGTGACTCCATTCACATAGCTGGAGATGGCAAATCATAATCGAATCTTATCGAAATTAAAAAGTGTTTCTGCTAAGGAAACTAGTTTTTGCAGCTTCTCTCTGCTGATGGCTATTTCCTGCAGTAAGAAATAGTACTTGTGTCATGTGATGCAGGCTGTGTAACAGGGTTCACGATATGTTACAATTTATATGAGCCTCGCAAAGTAATGGAGGAGGTGATTTAGCAATGATACAGAAATTGAGAACCGTGCCGCAATGTCAGTTGCTGATAGCACCACGAGATCGAAGCAATAAGATGATTTTTTGACATGACAACTCGACGAGAGTGGTGGTTTCAACCTCGAACACTTGAATACAATTCGTTGAAATTACGGAGAATGCTGGAAAAATTTCGAAAAATTATGGAAAATACGTGATATTGATGAAAATATGACAAACAATGCAGAGGGATGAGGATTTTTATATAGACGACCGGGTATATGAAATCATTCCATTTCTTCACTGGTGTGAATGACACCTGATGCTCAATGCGATAAAGTCCTTGTGGATACTCCCTTGTTCCACAAGCGGTTATGCACTGTAAGTCATGGAAATGAAAGATGCAGTGTGTGGAAATTGGGATGTCCAGGTGATTTTTCAGGACACTGAAACAGCGATCATTTACCCGGCTGCAGTCTGTACCACCAATATGAGGAATCAATGCTCAGGATCCTGCCCAAAAACAGAGAACCGAGACATCTTCTACCCTATCACTGTGGAAGATGAGATTGACCTAGAGGTCATCACCTTCAGACAGCTGTTTGGAAATGCTCCACAATGCCGCAGACTTTTCTTGTTTCCATATGTTGCGATGTCCTACACAGTCTGACAATGAGAAACATGCCCTCTGTCTTTTATTTCAATCATCCTGTCGGTTGCGGTAGCAGTATAATTTATACCATACGATGTCCAGCCTTGTGCAAGAGGTAATGTATTGGAAGGCATAATGTCGGTTTAGCACCTGCCACAGGCCTTGAAGTTGTGAAAGAAAAACAAAATGTATGTCAGTGTACAAATCTGTAGTCATACACTGCTTGGATGTGTTACAGCAGAAAAGCAGTGTGCCAAAGTGCTTATGAAAGAACAGCATAGGAAACCCCTGTTGTAATTGATAGTCTATGGGATATGGTCCTCCTACAGTACAGTGCCGAAACTTTACACAGGTCGGTGAAAGCAACTTTGATCATTGGCCACCTGCTCCAACAGACCAATACCTCTCAACAGGATCGCCACATACGCTCGATGTCAGCATACTGATGGTATTTATTTTCGATGTATCACAAGATAGGGATGCGGTATTATTCTATTGAGTTCTCTATATTGTGATATTAGTTAATTATTGTAGTCTGTGGTTTTTCTCTGCTGGATAATAGAATATAAAGATGAGGGAGAGAATGTGTGCGAGACAGACATGAATCCTCCCTGAGTGATGGTGATCCCCTTCGACTGTAGTAGCTGTATATAGTTTGGCAATGCACTGAAGTGCAGTATCAAAATCGTCATCCTTCTTCCAATTCTGATGTGATGTGATATCTTCTTAATTTTCCAGATAGGAAACACTCCATATCTGGTGGTAATGTCGTTTCTACTACCTCATGAGCAGGAGAATGTCTCGTTTAGTGCTAGCCTTACACATTGTACATGGTTTGTGGAGCTACGACATCATGTTCTTATTTCCACCGACTAGTCAAAACATGGTTCGGTCACATTAACTCAGCTCACCCTGTTTCTGCACAGGACCAAGAAGGCAGTAGAGATTGTGCTCTCTGATTTCTGCTCAGTTCAGAATTCCATTGGAATGATCATGCAGACAGACCTGCAGGAATGGTGGGGTAGAGACCGAGAAATAGTTACTAGATGCAGAGGGACTCTGTGAAATGTCACACTGGCGTTTCGCTCTACACGGTCCTTAGCAGACAGGTTCGAAAAAGATGACTCGTTTCGAGAATTGAGAGGGCCACGGACTTGATTCCCCAGTGGCTGTAATCATAGGATCCAATCCAATTATTTGGTTGAATGGAGAGACTTCATTCCGTATCACAGGCAGAATTTCTACCAGAAAACAAAACACTATAGATCTGAAAAGTCTGTGTGTTGATCATGGAATTTTGCACATTTCTCACAACTTCAAAAATGGCTCTGTGCACTATGGGACTTATCATCTTAGGTCATCAGTCCCCTAGAACTTAGAACTACTTAAAACTAATTAACGTAAGGACATCACACACATCCATGCCCGAGGCAGGATTCGAACCTGCGACCGTAGCAGTCCCGCGTTTCCGGACTGCAGCGCCTAGAACCGCACGGCCACTGCGGCCGGTAACTTCAATCTAGCGTTGCAATTTTAAAGTGATTCCTCACATAGCACGCAATACCCTGAATTTGATCATTCTCAATCAACCATCATCCTCCCTTACCTATAACCCTTGTGGATTTATCACAGAACCTCTGTTACAGTGTCTACATGGCATCAAGATGGAATACATTACAAATATTGTTTGTTTACATGGGAAATGTCTAGCAGCGGCAAGAGGGAGTTGCAAATATTTGCTTAATACCATGTCCCTTAGCCGGATCACTTTCTAAATTCAGTGAGAACGGTGATTTTATTAGGAGCGTACATCATAGGCGGCATGCATCCACATATTTGGTCAGTTAATGCACAGCCCTGCAATCACTGTCAGTATTCAGTGTCGTGGTATTTGTGTGGAAGACTACTTCATTCGGAAGCAATACCATACCTTGATGTACAGTTTTTAACATGGATATCACTAGCAGTGCATGAGAGTCCCTATAGAATCAAGACCGCATTTTATGCAGGGTGGAGATCGTGATTTTATTAGCTGGTCGCTTATAAGACTATTACGTTTCTTTTCTTAAGACACACTGGTACCACATGAAAGAAAAGCCAATTGACCATTTCTGTCCATCCCAGATTTTTCGCTCAGTATTGTTTTGTGCAACCAGCGCTCTGTTATTGTCGAAGTATAACACTTTGTAGGGTATATGTGATAGATTCTCTGGCACCAGCAGGGCTATAAAGTATGTGTTGGTTTGTACTGCAGTCAGTGTTCTGACATGTGTAAAGAAAGTTACTATGTCCGGTTGAAAGGGAGGTATGGATTTGACGTGGAAAACTGCGATTTCTTGACATTGATACCGTGAGGGGGATGAAATTTTTTACATGGAAAGTCTTGTCCAGTGATAAGAAAGATATAGATTTAAGTGGACAAATAATATTTCCAGAGCCACAGTTGCGAGGAATAGGTATTTCCTATACTTTGCTCATAGTCGAATGTCACCATACTGAGGCTGCAATCGCAGTTGCTGTTACACTGATGAATACATGGCTGGTTTTCTAGGACGACATCAGTTGACATGTGGGGCACGTGGCGGTGTTAGAGAGAAGAAATTGACCTTTCTGGCTTAAGACCATATCAAGCGGCAGGTACAAAAAGAATTCCGTTTGGTAGTCTAGTCTGTTCTTCCCTTCAGCCACTTTCATAAGTCTCTCGAGTGGACTTTGTGGCGCCTTCTGGATAGCTGAATAGTGAACTAATACTGCTCCTTTAATTGCGTGTGTTGCACGTAATCTCTGTGAAAAATTGAGCGATTCAGTATTGATTAATACCAAGTGTTGACGCTGGATGTATTTCAAGATCGAAATTCCGACCACTCCATTTATCGTGGACAGCTTTCAGAGCCGGGCAGTCTCCTACAGCAGGCGGAGATCGGTTGAAGGTCAGGTGCCATCAAAGAGATGCATCCAGGGCGGCAACTAGTAGTGCATGACATGAGGCCTGGAGCACTGTGTGTTGACCTTGGGACATGGTCTCGTGGGATGTGCATGTATTTCAGCAATCTTTGATACCTAGCCATGACAACTACTATTATTTACTGGATCGTGGTTTAAGTGTGTCGCGCTTAGTGTATCTCAGTACACAGCAGTGGACCCTGTCATGCAGTGGTATTTGTTGTAGTCTCTATCCATTTACGCAGTAAGCCCTTCCTCCTCTCTCTGAATGTAGTGGAATGTAGTGGAATTAGGAATTCTATCAATGTGAAGTTCATGATTGGTCAATTTATTGTTCCCAGTGGTGATACTGCGAGGACAGATATCAATCCCACCCCTCTTCAGTTTGTTTAATAGCATGCAATTGATCTGAAGTTTGAAATTCTCAGCTACCTACATCAAATGGATTTCCTTATTAAACGACCTACCTGTCCCAGAATCTACTAAAACGATTCGAGAGAGAAAAATTCAGAACTTACTGAAAATCAGACAATGGCGAGATCGAATACCTCTAGACGTATCAGTCCTAGTATCCACCAATAAAATGAAAGAAAAACGGTCTGCACACAAAGGGTATTGTCTTAATTAGTCAATTAATCCGATAACGTGAGGGAATATTTTTAAGACATCCACAGTTAAGGGTTTCCCAAGTATCCACTACCTTTTTTCAGGAGAAAGGAGGGGTTACGGTGACACATGACAGATACTGCCTACTTCTTCTTGAATATCTTTGTGTCATGTGTTATAAGTTCCATAGTAGTGGAAGTGTGAGAACAAAGTGATGTGCCGACTAGTCTGCATGAGTAGTGAGGGGACAGCGGAATGGGTGGAAGAGTGGAGGGGCGGGGCAGACATCTTGGTCTGTATGTGTTAGCTTACGTTGATTCACACTAACAGGAAGCAATCTCTTGAGAAAGAGAGAGAGAGAAATTGTTTCGATAGGAATTTCTAAGGCATCAATATCGAAGAGTTGACACCACCTGATGCTTCTTTTGGGGGGTTTATCGTGACTGCCAGTCTGCGTGCCTCTCTCCCAACTTGTGTCCATGGTAATACACATAGCTGTTGTCAGTATGGCAGGAAACAGTGGTTATGGGCCCGAGAGGGCATAGTGTGAACTGTATCCCAACCTGCTCATGTGGGAATACATTCAACGGCTGACATATCTGCCTTGCGGTCGGTGTGAAGATGCCATTAGAAGATTACATGCAGTGAGTCATGTTTACATCGATTTCATGATGGTGTTCCTTGTAAATTCAGAAGAAAAACTGATTTATTTAGTTACTGCAGTTCAATGTATTTTACAAGACTTTCACCTTCCGAAACAGTATAAAATGATGTCGTTTTCCCACCAAATAAAACATAGATCCAACTTCTGCGAACTAAATAGTATAAATAAACCCTTGTGAACTGAATTGTATGAATAAACAGTACATTATTTACTATGTAATTGACATTGATCTGAATTTCCTGTCGTGATATCCTTCCTGTCCATCACTGACTGAGTCCTTTTCCCACCAATTTCCAGATAGGGAATGGAGATGGATGGGTGGGGATCGCCCAGAGCGGGGCGGGTAAATTAATTTATCGATTTAATTCATTGGTCAATTAATTCTGTGTCAAAAGTGTGCTTGTATTAGCGAAGGTGTGGGGGGAGGGTCGGAGGTTTCCAGAGGAGTGAGGGAGGTGGAAGGGGAGGGTGGGAAGGATTTCTCAGAATGACAAACTATCCCTAGAGGGTCATAAGTCAACCACTAGCCTAAATCAATTAACAAAAAAACGAGTTAAGCGAATGAGTCATAAATCGATCAATTTTGCCCCTGAATGTATGCAAACCGCACTATCAAAATGGCGCAGAACGAACTTTGCTACACTATTAGCACCCTCCATTTTTTGGGAAGAGAGGCAGAAGAAAGTCTCAGAGAAGCTGAATATGCGAAAATAGCAGTTGGAGAAATCGAAGGTAGGTTTATAGGAAGTATTAAGGATATGTTAGGAGAGGTAGCTACCTACAAGAGGCAAGCAGGCGAAGCGAAAGCGATCGCAACAGAAACAAGAAGGAACCCCTGAGTTGCTAGAATGGAGGCAATTGGTAAATGGAAAAATGCTCTAGTGGGCAAGATGTGTGCTAAGATGGCCAAAAGAGTCACCCATCAAACTCACAAAGTTATTACCACAATGCAGGAACAGCTTTCACAACACTCTAAGAAAACTGAGACACTGGAAGATGGGCATACAAAACTGTCACAGCTGGAGCAAGACCGTGAGTGTGTCGCTGAGTGACAAGTTGAGATCATGAAAGATATGATGGACACATTAGGCCACATAAAACAGTTTGAAATATAGGGTGCTAATAAACAGAAGGGGGATGAGGAGCATAAGAGACAAACTGAACCGGAGATGAGTGGGACTGGTACTCACTCTGACATTACTGAGTCGGTTAATATAACTGAATCCCCGCAGCAGCAGAGATATACTTGTGTGTGCCCACCACGAGTGTATGCAATGTAAGCGGCAAGCCTCGCCACAGTGGCAGAGCAGTCCCACAAATGGGTGCCTAGTAGAAGGTTCTATGTACAAATCTGTGATGGGTGCATTGATGTGGATGACCATAACAGTCAGTGGGATGATGTTTCTCAGAATATCGAACGCATGAGAGTCACAGAGACCGGAATGCCCTCACAGGACGCAGCCGAAGACCTGGGTTTCAACCACAAACATTTTATATCCCTGTAAAATTTTCAAAACTTTCAGGATAGTGGAACAAACTACATCCCATAGCTTGGATAGCTCAATATGACAAAGCTTTGCCTCCTACTTGGCCATTATGCTACAAGCTTGAATTTATTTGCAGACACAAGGAGGATTCGATGGCGGCCACTATGAGAGATACTGTCGTCACCTGTCAATGGTATGAGAAATAGGAGTGGCATTCCTCACAATATACTGATCGAAACAGATGCAGGATAAGATCAGTCAGTACAGAATGATGTGTGGGGTCAAGGAGTCATTTGGATTCCAATGCCCAGTGAAACTTCTTGAGTCAAAGATAGAGAAGAGTCAGTCTCTAGATTCACCATGGAGCTCAAGTGACATTATGCGACTCTGTTGCCTGATGCTCCCCATCAGGTACCAGTACGTTCTATCAGGTAGATGCAGAGACGACATAGAGGGGTTTAAAAGTACTCTCCGAGAGTTGGAGTACGCCTATGAATCCCAAAATGAAAATGAGGAAGGCGCGTTATGGAAAATAATAAAAGTCGGCAGTTTAGGAAGCAGAATGATCGAAGAGACAGTCGGAACAGTTTGAAAGGGTACAGTACCGCCCGACATTGAATATAGGTACAACATACTTCAGTATTTTTGTCAGAACAACACTTTTTTTTGTAAAATAACTCAGTTTCAATTAATACAGCGAAGCCGGATACCAGTGTAGGAAAGAATGACAATTTATTTATTTAATTTATCATATGTGCACTCCCACAAAATAAATCCCTACATCCAGTTTGGTGAGATCTTTTGAAATGAATGAATGTATGGTCGTCTGCTAACCGCAGATTGTGAATGTGAATATATGATCATCTTTGAGTCGATCCTTTGGCCACCTTTGGTGGAACCAAAGAGATGAAATTTACCAGAGCTTTGAGCGCCTGAAATGTGGCTGACCAATAAGGTAGCAAGGTGCTTCTCCCACTTCGACAGAGGTGCGAGAGAACCTGAATACGGCCATGTTTCAGCACTCTGCTGCTGGATCCTGTGCTATTAACACCTGTTTTAGATGTGCTCCGTAATGACGAAAGAGTGGAGGCATGGTATGCATGTGGAATATTTAAGAGTAGTTTGAAATAATAATTTCTCTATTTCAGGAACTTTTGTGGGGAGAATTAAATGTCAGGCAGGTAATATTAATGGGATTGTAGTAATCTTCGGAAGTGACCAACGGTCACAAAGAAACCACGTGTAGCAATAAGTTGAAATACTTCCGTGTGCTTAAGCTAAGCTGAATTACTAGCGTGTGTACAATAAGTTGAAATATTTAAGAAATAGCGTGTGTACCATAAGTTGAAATATTTAAGAAATGGCGTGTGCAGGACTTGAAATTAGAGACGAGTACTTCCACGTGGTGAGTACTGTGTGAGTCTCAATCTGTGTATGAGACAAAGGATAAAGAGAAGTACTCGTCCATGGCTCAGTTCGCGTGTGTGATGAATACATTAATACTACATTGCGTGTGACGCTAGATTCAAACTCTGAGAGAGAAGTAAGGTGAGTCGGCCGTCTATCCAGCAACGCCACATGGCTTGCATTGCACAGGAAGACGTGCATTTATCTCCAGAGTTCACAGTAGGAAAGTAGAATTACAAAGTGGGGCAGTGTCGTGTGAAACTGGGATCAATATTAATTGAAGTGGGAAAGCTGAAAGTGATAATGTTGTAACCATTCTCTGTGTAGTATTTCATATTGTTGTGTAGTGTATGTCATGTAATTTGGGTATGTGTGGTTTCCATGGGTGTGTAGCGAAATAGTTTCAAAAGATTAGTGGGTTATGCTTGTTCCTTCTGTACCGCTCGGTCTGGAGGAAAGTTTCGTGATGATGATTGTGAGAGTCGAAGTGTGAGGTATGATAAAAGATACACCATCCTATCCAGAAAGTGCACTGTAGCGTTAAATAAATTACGAGACCATAATATAGAGATTCACTAATGTAAAGCCATGCCCACTGGGCGGAATTTCTCATATGTTATTCTTGTAGGTTATAGAATTTGTGTGTTTAGGTTAGGGAATTTATCAGAATAAATCAGATAGTGAAAAGAAAGAGATTGGTAGACTATTCCTTCAAATTGTATGTTGTCATAATGTCCCGAATTTATAATGTGTGCGCCATTCATATTCAGTGGGATGGCCACGTGTTAATAAAAGCCGTCAAATAAAAGACAAAAAGAAAATGTGGTACTGCCAGTGCGTAGTGTACAGTCAGAGTTCTGTAAATCACTGATAGTCAGATATGCGTTTCCGTTGCATAGTAATCATATAGGAGGATAACTTGTAACTTAAGTGTGAGTACTAGAGCTAATATTACTCGATAACTAAGAATGAATCCACTCGCTTGGCAGACCACTAATCTTGCAGGCCTGACTGCTTGATGCCACAGTATGAGCAAGGCATGTGGGTGCCTCTCATAATTTCGACCCTGCCAGGATATTTTTTTTTTTTTTGCAGGATATTTTTTTGCAGGATATTTTTTTGCCAGGATATTTTGCTGTTAGGGTTTGCTGTTAAGATTTTTTTTTTTGATGGAATGTATGGTGATAGCGCTAAGAAGTAAATTTTTTTTGCTGTTTGCGATTTCTTTCTGGATTGGTGAGGATCTTTTATTTTTTATGTAATTAATTGCTATATCGTCCTAGGCTGGAAGATCGTGGTATAATTTTTTTTGCGTAATGTCCGTAGTAACTAGGTCGCATTCGAAAAGTGTAGCCACCATGGAGAATAGCGATTCTGGGATGGACGTAGCAGTGCAGCAGGAAGTAGCGGTTGACCATCTGTTAATGAGCGGGGACGGCAAACACTCCGAAGGGGCAGAATTGTTCAGTGGACCGCTGCAAGGTGATCCTTTGAGCGGCGGGCTTTGTTCACAATCGGGGGCTTTTCCCGACGACGCGGGCGAGCCGGGACTAGGTCAGGTATGCAGTGAAAGTGCAGCTACCCTTAGCGAAGCTATGGTTTCTCAGACGAACGAGATGAGCTCACCGAAAGTAGCAAATGACAGTGTGCTACTGCAGTTGTTACAGCGGATGGATAGAGATAATAAAGAGAGAGATAGAGAGGCTAAGGAGAGACATAGTGAGAATAAGGAAAGATTCGAAGCGATGAATAGAGACAATAAGGAGAGAGATAGGGAGAATAAAGAGAGAGATAGGGAGAATAAGGAAAGATTTGAAGCAACTAAGGAAAGATTGGAACCAAATAAGGAAAGATTGGAGGCAATGGATAAGGGGAATAAAGAGGCAATAAGGAAGCTACACACAGTTATCGATGAGCGTCTGTCCACAGTTAATAATCGGTTAGATGAGGGGGAGAAGAATCTGGGTGCGTTGAGGCAAGTATGCGATGGCGTGAAAGAAAAAGCCAATAATTTGGAGGTACGAATAAGTGCAATAGAGAGCGATATTACAGAACATAGGGGCGTGTGGCCGGATGAGCGAATCAAATAGATAGTGGAGGAATTACTTGCAGATAAACAAGGGGCATTAGACAGCGTGGAAGCTCAAGTCACACGGCAGGAAGTGGCGCTAAATAAACACAGGGATGAAGTTGCGGAGGAAGTGGTCAGAATGAATACGATTAGCGCAGATGTAGAAAAGATCAGTATGAGAGTGGAAACAGGCTCTGACAGTACGCAGCGAGAGGTTTATGCCGACCAGGAGGAGATACAATCACTATTACAGTTTAGAGAGGCACAATTAGAAACAAATAGGAAACATAGGGAAGAACTTGCACAGTTGCAATTAGCGTGCAGAAGTGAAGGAGAAACACCACCAGGTAGACTGCAGAGGGAGAGTGAGATAAATTCAAAAAACGAAAATAGACAGAAAGAGGAAGACGAACTCAGAGATTTAGAAGAACGGTTGTGTCGGATAGAACAGGTGGCAAACCCGACTGGGTATGGTCCAAGGTCGGAAAACATAAGTGCGGAAGAAGAATGTAGGAGGCACTTCGTGTCGGTACAAACATACACTTGTTTTCCGGATCCTGATAATTACCAACATCCATGCCTGTGGCTGTCTCAGTTTCAAGATTCATTACCTTCATCGTGGGGACCGCTCCTCAAAATGAAGTTTGTGTGTAACCATTTGAGGGACGAGGCTAGAGCGAAAATGCAGGAAGTTATTAAAGATTGTAGTAGCTACAAGATATTTTGTGACAAGTTTTTAAATGAATTCTGGTCGAAAAGTAAGCAGGACCAGGTTAAGCAAAGCATATTGATGATGCCAAATTGTAATGAAGGTGGTATAAGAGATCCAGTGTCATGCTATCAGGAAATGCTGAGACGAAATAGGTATTTGGATGTGTCATACGAAACTGGGGAGCTCATTAGGATCTGTATAACGAAGTTGCCAGTGAGATTGCGCAGAGATATAGTGATAGCAGGCAGAGGCATAGACGATTCCGCGTCATTTCAGCACTTGTTACAGGAACTGGGTAATGAGAGCAACATTGTGAACGGCGACACGACTCTTAGGTCAGACAGAGTTGAGGATAGGAACGGCAGAAACTATCATAATGACAGGAGAGCATGGAATCAGAGGAATGACGGAAATGGAAGATGGCGAGGAATGTATGTTACAGAGAGGCCTGTGTATGCTGCAATAGAGATTGATGCCAATGGCGAAGGAAGACCAGGAAATGATGGAGTAATGGACGGGCGGAGAGCCGAAATACGAATGAAGAGATGAGGACAACTGCACAATGTGAAAGGACATAAAGGGAGTATGAGATTCAGATGGTGAACGTTGTGGAATACTGACGTAAGATGTAATATAAGTGTAGATCTAATTCTTACCATAAGATTTGCAATTTGGTGAAAATAATATTTTTTGTTGTTGTTGAAGCCTGGTACCAGTATAACTAATTAAAACGGTACCAAGAATGTGTACAGTTATTTTGCAGGATGAGTAATTTGTGTATTTTTTTGTTCTCAAATGAAATGTCGCAATTCTAAGTGATATTTAGCAGGAGGAATGCAGAGGTAAGCCGATGGAGAGAGGTGCCAGAGTGAAAGGACGAATTTGGAGACTGGAAAGCTATCTCCGAAACAGCTTCATGTGTTATGTGGTTGAGTATAAGGGAGCGAAGGTATGGTATGTTGTCGTGAGTGTGGTGGTGTTATGAGTATAAGGGAGCAAAGGTATGGTATGTTGTCGTGAGTGTGGTGGTGTTAAGGTTAGCTGACTTCTAGACCTATTCTGTTAGTGTATTAATGGACTGAATGAGAAGGAAAATGTGATGTCTGGTGAGTGAGAGTCGTAGAGTACTGTGATCAATGCGCACACTCCTGTAAAGGGGATGCTACCGATCTGTAACTAAAACATTATTGTGTATTGTTTGATTTGGATGAACCTCGATGGCAGGTCAGGACCTGACATCATGTGGATGGTACATACGTGTCCTAGAAATGTTGTTATATATAATAAAATGTAAAATATATAAAGAGATACTAATATCAGTCTGTCACAGGCACACAGGTGCAGTGTATGTTGTAGATTTAGAGTCATCAGTTTCTAAAATGTTTATTTTGTTAGGATGTTAAAGTAATTTACTATTTAATAACCTGTGGTAGGTAATTGTGAGCTGTGTAGATTATTTCTTATTTTTTTGTTAGAACACTTTCAAGGGGTATTAATTTCAGTCTGTCACAAGCACAAAGGTGCGTTGTATATTGTAGTATTAGAATAAACAGTTTCTAATAGTTTCACTGTGATAGGATGTTAGAGTAGGCTACTATTAGATATTGTAATTATGAGGTGTATAGATTGCTTATTATTTCTTTTTTTTAACACTTTCATGTTTTGTATGAGGGACGACAGGTACAAGCAATAGCACAAGTCTGGGCTGTATATAGAAAAGGGATAAATGTTGATGTTGTATGTGTAGAAAACTAGGGGGTATGATTTTATGTTTTTAGAACAAAGATTCTTTTATTACCAATGTATCTAATAGATCATACATGTAATCAATGAGTATTTAAATACTGTAAGAATATCCTTTTGTCTGTAATGTTGCGAGATGCACGGAAGATTGGGTGTCGTAGCGCTGAGGGCTACACCGAACACGCCCGTTCCACATAAGCCAAGCAGACGGCGGCAACAGAACCGCGGCACTCCCCACTCCATTGCCGGTCGGGGTACGCTCCACGCGCCCGCTACAGCAGGTCAACGGCCTGGGGCGACACGCACGTACCACTGGCCATTCATAAGTTCCGCCACCCTTACGACTGGGGAAAGTATCCCGCGGAGGCAACAGCGGGTGGTTTCTTCTGCTCAACGGGGCGCGCAGCGGCGCCACGGCAGAATGGACGACGCGCGGCAGAGCCCGGCGGGCGTTTGTTACCAGCAACCATTAACTAGTACTGAACTGTGGAGCTGGGAAACAAGATGACTGCTCGTTACGTCTCCACAAGGTGGAAAGTGAAGGACTGGTGTTTCCACATTGTGAGTGGTGGAAAAGATTTTGTCTTTAGCAGACAGGACGATCGTTTTGTTTTGTCTTGACCACTGAACGGTGGGATCCATAAACTTTTGGCAGTGACTTGTTAAGTGTGCTTTGTGAATTGCATGTGGGGCGCTTGGTATTCTGGAAGAGGACAGTTGTCGTTTGCTGACTAATTATTGTATGAACGCAAGAAACTAAAGTGGGACATTGACATTTGCATTTGTACTAGGAGACATTTCTTGAATTGGTGCGGGAATAAGTGCTATTTGTTGGAACTTACGACTTTTAATTACACCACGAACTGAAAGGACAGAACCGTGGGTAATAGTAGTTGTAGGGCCATTTCTGGACGACCAGATTCGTGTGGATGGTACGCTGAGAGTGACTATGGCATTTGTGTTTAATGTGAGATACAGTTTACTGTTCAGTGCGTGTTCAAAATGCCGATTTGAGTGACTTAAAGACTTTCGTCCGGGTAACCATGGGAGAGCTTTGACACCGAGACAGTGTTTCTAGGGAACCTGTCAGCAACTCTTTTGACCCCAAGAAAATCAGAGAATGAAATGATTCCGAGTGACTCGCAAGATAGGGAATAATGTATATGTACTTGTAATTGTGTAAATTTTTTTATATGTTTCATTCCTGAAGGGACAGCAAGCGTAATTGTATTTCATTAACATTTGTGTTTAGAATAGTTAGTGTTTTTTTTTTTGTTTGTTTGTTCTGGTTTATCAAGTTCACGTAGCATGTTTATTAGAATATTTGGTACAATGATGCTTTAATTATTAGCCAGTGGCGTAATACTAACGTAGCGGCTCTTGTTGCATTGGTCAGTAAGGTTGTCACAGGGGACAATAATTTGCATTGCACAACAAATAGCGGAATTAACTGATGCATTTTGATGTCGTGGACAGTATTGATCTTGTTGGTGTGTTGACTGAAGCCACTTATTTTCATTATCACAGTGGTGATATTTCACATTTAAGTGTAACGAAGGCTAGTCGAAATGCAAGTTCTTGTCGTCTAAATGTGTAACAACAGAGAAATGAGCAGTAGAGTAAGATATGAGAGCTACTGGTGGATTCAAGCACTTATTGCTGAACTATTTACTGCGTGTATTGATCCAAGTTGATGGACTGACTAGCTCAGCAGCAGGTATTTGTACTGGTCGACAAGGATAAGGTTAAACTCACAGTCGAGTAGTTGTGGCAATTGCTTAAGTGATGATAGTTAATTAGGTATGACATGATGTCTTAGATGAACTATATTACATAACCAGTATGTAACTTGTGGTATATTTCATTGTTTTTCTTCTCAGTTTTATTTCTCTGTAGGTTTGATGTATATTTTAGAGTAATGGTATGGAGCCTGACATTCTACATGTAACTAGTGTACGAAATTTTTTCTTTTGTTGATTTTGTTTTGCATTTAGACTTTGCTGCGTAAAGGGTTTTACCCCGCAATTTATGAATGTCAGATTACTTGCTCTGTGTTTGGACGGTGAGCTATTTAAAATTTCATGAGTACAATTAGTATTTTTTTTATTTGTCATAGAATTAGTGAAGTTTGGATTACTCCTAAAAATAACTGAAATCCCGGCAACTAAGCCAATTTTTATCTCACCATTATTTTTAATTTGTATGATGTGATGTTTTATTTGTCATTTGGATTGTTGTAAATATGTATGTGTACGTTACTCCGGATTGTGGAGAGTACAATAATGCAACAACTGTGTCAAACATTTGGTAAAGTAACAACATTTGGTCGTCAATTTGAGGTCACCAGGGGCTAAGGTCTCCTCCTGGTTATTTTGATGACTTGCTAAGTTTCTTCTAATACAGTTTTCTTAAAAAAATGTTCGGAACTACCCTCGCATTGCAAGGATAGTACCGTGCCATTTTTTTCTGCATGGTAGCCGGTGGTGAAAGGGTACAGTACCGCCCGACATTGAATATAGGTACAACATACTTCAGTATTTTTGTCAGAACAACACTTTTTTTTGTAAAATAACTCAATTTCAATTAATACAGCGAAGCCGGATACCAGTGTAGGAAAGAATGACAATTTATTTATTTAATTTATCATATGTGCACTCCCACAAAATAAATCCCTACATCCAGTTTGGTGAGATCTTTTGAAATGAATGAATGTATGGTCGTCTGCTAACCGCAGATTGTGAATGTGAATATATGATCATCTTTGAGTCGATCCTTTGGCCACCTTTGGTGGAACCAAAGAGATGAAATTTACCAGAGCTTTGAGCGCCTGAAATGTGGCTGACCAATAAGGTAGCAAGGTGCTTCTCCCACTTCGACAGAGGTGCGAGAGAACCTGAATACGGCCATGTTTCAGCACTCTGCCGCTGGATCCTGTGCTATTAACACCTGTTTTAGATGTGCTCCGTAATGACGAAAGAGTGGAGGCATGGTATGCATGTGGAATATTTAAGAGTAGTTTGAAATAATAATTTCTCTATTTCAGGAACTTTTGTGGGGAGAATTAAATGTCAGGCAGGTAATATTAATGGGATTGTAGTAATCTTCGGAAGTGACCAACGGTCACAAAGAAACCACGTGTAGCAATAAGTTGAAATACTTCCGTGTGCTTAAGCTAAGCTGAATTACTAGCGTGTGTACAATAAGTTGAAATATTTAAGAAATAGCGTGTGTACCATAAGTTGAAATATTTAAGAAATGGCGTGTGCAGGACTTGAAATTAGAGACGAGTACTTCCACGTGGTGAGTACTGTGTGAGTCTCAATCTGTGTATGAGACAAAGGATAAAGAGAAGTACTCGTCCATGGCATCAGTTCGCGTGTGTGATGAATACATTAATACTACATTGCGTGTGACGCTAGATTCAAACTCTGAGAGAGAAGTAAGGTGAGTCGGCCGTCTATCCAGCAACGCCACATGGCTTGCATTGCACAGGAAGACGTGCATTTATCTCCAGAGTTCACAGTAGGAAAGTAGAATTACAAAGTGGGGCAGTGTCGTGTGAAACTGGGATCAATATTAATTGAAGTGGGAAAGCTGAAAGTGATAATGTTGTAACCATTCTCTGTGTAGTATTTCATATTGTTGTGTAGTGTATGTCATGTAATTTGGGTATGTGTGGTTTCCATGGGTGTGTAGCGAAATAGTTTCAAAAGATTAGTGGGTTATGCTTGTTCCTTCTGTACCGCTCGGTCTGGAGGAAAGTTTCGTGATGATGATTGTGAGAGTCGAAGTGTGAGGTATAATAAAAGATACACCATCCTATCCAGAAAGTGCACTGTAGCGTTAAATAAATTACGAGACCATAATATAGAGATTCACTAATGTAAAGCCATGCCCACTGGGCGGAATTTCTCATATGTTATTCTTGTAGGTTATAGAATTTGTGTGTTTAGGTTAGGGAATTTATCAGAATAAATCAGATAGTGAAAAGAAAGAGATTGGTAGACTATTCCTTCAAATTGTATGTTGTCATAATGTCCCGAATTTATAATGTGTGCGCCATTCATATTCAGTGGGATGGCCACGTGTTAATAAAAGCCGTCAAATAAAAGACAAAAAGAAAATGTGGTACTGCCAGTGCGTAGTGTACAGTCAGAGTTCTGTAAATCACTGATAGTCAGATATGCGTTTCCGTTGCATAGTAATCATATAGGAGGATAACTTGTAACTTAAGTGTGAGTACTAGAGCTAATATTACTCGATAACTAAGAATGAATCCACTCGCTTGGCAGACCACTAATCTTGCAGGCCTGACTGCTTGATGCCACAGTATGAGCAAGGCATGTGGGTGCCTCTCAAGGTTATCGGGTCAGCAGCGTCACTTCGAACCACCACCTGAAAGATAAGAAAACTGGAACGATTTTAACGGCGGGTGTAGGTTCCAAATGGTTCAAATGGCTCTGAGCACTATGGGACTTAACTTCTGAGGTCATCAGTCCCCTAGAACTTAGAACTACGTAAACCTAACTAACCTAAGGACATCACACACATCCATGGCCGAAGCAGGATTCGAACCTGCGACCGTAATAGGCTCGAAGCTCCAGACTGTAGCGCCTAGAACCGCTCGGCCACTCTGGCCGGCGCGGGTGTAGGAACAATAACTGACACATTGATAGTAACTGGAGTCAGCCAAGCAGCAAACCAGCAGATATGGTTGAGATTAGACCCCCTAATCCAAGGAACAAGGATCGACACGTCCACCCATGACGCAGCTGACTAAATGATGCGGCTCGAATTTTGCCGCACAAAACGTAAGAGTGAGAAAGGTTAAATTATTTAAGATGAAGATACAGGAAAACTGTTGTTAGAAGAAAAAGAGAGGATCATACCGAACGACGCACATCCCTAACTGAAGCAACAGTAGGAGGCTTGTTACTAAAAGGCACTGTAGACAGCGCAAGTCAGATTACCGCCATACCGGAATTAGCAGTTGAACTATACTATAGTAATCGATAATAGCCAATTTTGTCTCAAGAAAACGAGGATTAAGGGAGTTTTAGTTGGCAAACACACTGAATTCACTTGACAATCGCAACTCGAATTTATACGTCAAGGAAATAACTAGAAGCCAATTTCTCGATGGTGCCACATTTGGCGATCGGTATTATAATCGGAATGGATTTCCTTAATGAGCAGAAGGCCATACTAGGCAAGGATAGATATAAGGTCTTCCTACAGAAGGGACCCTTGATTCGAATTCGAGCAGCAAGGTACCAAGGCTTAGATTCCTGATAATAGTTTCAAACATAGTTTTCCCGACAGGACTGAAGTAGGGGAGGCGATATGAACGCCACATGATCGGGACGTACACCTAGCAGACACGGAAGTTTTGAGATGGGAGCAATAAGCAGAAAATTCAGTCCATGCACAACATGGGAGAGAACGAGAGGGAAGAAATGCGTATTATTTGACTAGAGAACGCCAAGGTATTCTTACAGAAGCCTGGCATAATAAAGAACTTTTTATTGCGAGAGAGGGAACACCGTCGATTTTTCGTGCCTCTGTACAATGCCTGATTGATGTTTCTATGTGTCCTCACCATGGGAGCGCGCATTACTCGAGGTGAGTGTAAAGGGCTTAGTCCCCACAAGGATAGTGGTCCGACCCCAATTTAGCTGATGTTCGAGATATCTGTAAACGTCCAACGTCTCAGTATGTCTCCAAGGCGATCGCACTGCGCTCTCTCTCTCTCTCGCTATAGACGTCGTTTATCGCACACTGAGTGCAGGGCGCATTTAATTCTAACTCCACGAAACGAAGGACGAAACAATAGGTCGACCAAGAAGGGGAATACGATGGTTTGGTCCCCATGGAAAGAGCAGCATTTCCTGCGTTGCACAAATGAACGCAGCTATGTATGTAATGTCTGATCACTGCATTTTACCTTATTGAATTAAAATTGTGAAGCATTTGGTTACCGTAGCTTTGTGAGTTCTAGGAGAAAAAAGAAAAAGATAGAATGAAAAGGGGTGATGAGGAAATAGTCAACTTACATACAAATCGGCAGCTCAGTGGGGTAGCCACAGGACAGTCAACCCAATGCCCATTATACATCCACTCTAGTAACTATGCACTGAAGATTAAGAGCTAGGAGTAGAATTTATACCAGGTAGACCAGATCCTTCAAAGCAGAGGGACCCAAGTTGGTCAACAGAGGACAAACGTGCGTAATTGTGGTCCCAGCTAATATTACATTCGAAATTACAATGAATTCAGACCTTCAGCTGCCTACAGGCGTTAATAAACATGAACGGGGATAGTTTAAAATGTGTGCCTTGACTGGGACTCGAAACCGGGATCTCCTGTTTACATGGAAACGCTCTGTCCGATTGAGCCACCGAGAACACAAAGGATAGTGCGACTGCAGAGCCTTACCTCTGACACGCTCCCCGTGATACCCACCTTCCCAACTTTCCGTCCACACACTACATTTGTAGTCCACGTCCCCACTACACTCATTACTCGCGGCAGAAAATCTACCAGTCCTTGTAAGAGTTCGGGCAATGTGAGTGCATCCGCACTGAAGAAGATCATTGGCCGGTAAGCCTTATCTATATGGAGATGGTATCTGTTCATTCAGACATCATACAAATACTAATACTAAAACTGAAAATGTGATGTGGGACTGAAGCTCCTCTCTATATCTAGATGGTATCTGTTCTTTCGGACATGTCCGAAGAACAGATACCAATTCCGCATTGTACGTTTAGTTGATTTTGTGCGTGTTAGGCTAAGTTGCCATGCTTAATGATCAGAGAAGCATCATTCCCACATCACATTGTTAGTTTTAGTAATATTATTTGTATGACTTAAAGCTTTCATTTATGCACCAGTTTATTGGTGTAACTTGTACCTAGGAATACGTTAAATCATGGAAGTACACTACTGGCATTTAAAATTGCTACACCAAGAAGAAATGCAGATGATAAACGGGTGTTCATTGGACAAATATATTATACCAGAACTGACATGTGATTACATTTTCACGCAATTTGGGTGCATAGATCCCGAGAAATCAGTACCCAGAACAACCTCTCTGGCCGTAATAACGGCCTTGATACGACTGGGCGTTGAGTCAAACAGAGCTTGGATGGCATGTACAGGTACAGCTGCCCATGCACCTTCAACACGATACCACAGTCCATCAACAACAGTGACTGGCGTATTGTGACGAGCCAGTTGCTCTGCCACCATTGACCAGACGTTTTCAATTGGTGAGAGATCTGGAGAATGTGCTGGCCAGGGCAACAGTCGAACATTTTCTGTATCCAGAAAGGCCCGTACAGGACCTGCAACATGCGGTCGTGCATTATGCTGCTGAAATACCATCACGCCGGGTGGTACGCCAGTATGGCGTTCACCGTGATGTCGCCAAACACGGATGCGACCATCATGATACTGTAAACAGAACCTGGATTCATCCGAAAAAATAACGTTTTGCCATTCGTGCGCCCAAGTTCGTCGTTGAGTACACCATCGCAGGCGCTCCTGTCTATGACACAGCGTCAAGGGTAACCGCAGCCATGGTCTCCGAGCAGATAGTCCATGCTGCTGCAAACGTCGCTGAACTGTTCCTGCAGATGGTTCTTGTCTTGCGAACGTCCCCATCCGATGACTCATGGATCGAGACGTGGCTGCACGATCCGTTACAGCCATGCGATAAGATGCCTGTCATCTCGACTGCTAGTGTTACGAGGCCGTTGGGATCCAGCACGGCGTTCCGTATTACCCTCCTGAAGCCACCGATTCCATATTCTGCTAACAGTCATTGGATCTCGATCAACACGAGTAGCATTGTCGCGAAGCGATAAACCGCAGTCGCGATAGTCGGAAACGTGACGGTACGCATTTATCCTCCTTACACGAGGCATCACAACGACCTTTCACCAGGCAACACCGGTCACCTGCAGTTTTTGTGAGAGATCGGTTGGAAACTTTCCTCATGTCAGCACGTTGTATGTGTCGCCACCGGCGCCAGCCTTGTGTGAATGCTCTGAAAAGCTAATCATTTGCATATCACATCATCTTCTTCCCGTCGGTTAAATTTCGCGTCTGTAGCACGTCATCTTCGTGGTGTAGCAATTTTAATGGCTTTTTTATTCTTCTTTAAGGAATTTATTTGTCAGTATTCGACATGTCATTAGATAATGACATGCATATGGGTTGTAAGAAACCGAGTAGTTATGTGGCATGCAAGAGATTTGTGCAGGCAGCCCCCAGAAGATAGGCGACACGAGAAGTCAGCACACGCACTACTCAGCTACAAACGACCCTCCTGGAGCGCAGGCGGTGGCGGTTCTACCTGGCCGGCCTGTTGACGGATGTCTGCAGCCACATGCCGAACCGACTCACTGGTAGATCTGTATCTACGGCTAAAACGACTGGCCTGGAGGTGGACTGAGGTGCATGCGAGGGAGCTGAGACTCGCGTCACCCGTTTCACCACGAGAGCAAGCAGAAAGCAGCGACAAGGCAGAACTCTAATGTAGACTGGTTTCTCCACTAAAGGCCCCCTGTAGAAACACATTACACCGAGGGTGTATTCAAGTCATCATTCGGCCAGTCTGTGACTGTTACACAGATCTGTGCTAGGAACAGAATTCCCATTGTATGCTGTTTTCTCCTTGGGAGAACAACGCCATACTATCTGCCATAATGATGTTCTTTTTGACCATTATTATGAACCCATCTGTCAAATTGTATGGTACTAATCATCTTGAGGTTGAAGCTCTTTTGTCCGTGTTTGTTTTAACATTACATATGTTTTTGGATGGGGTCTGACTTTAGCAAAACACAGTTTTGTTTTCTATCCCAAACATGTTTCACTGCTGGTGCAGCATCATCAGTGGGCTGTTATTTTATGGGTATTAAACACAAATAATGTCCTTTACTGTTTGTACACATGTAAATATTAGTTTTTAAAATCGTAATTACATATTTTTGAAGAGCACATAAAGTTATGAATTCATACTTTTTTACCACGTAGTGTGGTTTTCCTGAGGTATTAAGTTTTTCTAGTGTCTGTTTTCTTTCACAGTTTGTCATCTTCAATCTTACACAACTTAATGTTGACAAATTATTTAAGCAAAAATTACGATTTGGAAACTGTTATGGCTACGCCTGAAATTAATTAATTGTATGTGGAAGGTTGTGTGTGTGTGTGTGTGTGTGTGTGTGTGTGTGTGTGTGTGTGTTTGTGCGTGTGTGTCTATTTACATTATGTTTCACTTACGTTTTCTTTTTTCGCCATCTTTGTTCCGGCTTCCGGAGTAAAAGTCAAGCGCCGGCACGACGGTCAGGAACAGTAGAGCAGAGAGGGCTATGAAGAAGACATCAGCCAGTAGTACGCTGACCGCCGCCTCTCTAGGACGACACCGAGACAGCAGCGCCCTCTAGGCGAACAGAACATAAGCGCCGCACCGCCTGGCCGCTGCCCTGTTGAAGACTAGCCGTTCTATGAACTCTATTGGAGCGGCTTAGGAACTGTATAGTTTCAGTTGTATTAGGCATTGTCTATACTGATTTGCTGGCGACCCATCATTGTAAATTCTGAAAGTTAAGTACTGTCATATATTTTCCGTAACAAAAATTCATTAATACGTTTTGCTTGAAATGTTGTCTAGCGATCCGACAAAGCATGTTTCCTAGGCACCTCATATTCGACGAGTATTCAGGATACAACAATCTTCTTCACTGTGAAGTTCTGTATGTTCCGCTGTCACCGTCACCGTTTCACTATTTACCAGCTATATTGTATGGTAGTATTCTGACACCTCAAGAACAATGCCAGCTACTCACTGCCTATCTGCTCATACAAGAGGCATTCCTTGTCACTGTCGTCTGTCAGTTGAAAGTAACATCACTCTCTCAGACAGATGTCGTCATGAAAATAACAAGCCTTCAGTCATACCATTAAAAGAGCACCTACACTGAGCTTTCCGTGGTGCCGCACAAATCGTTGGTCTCGCTGCTTCATGACGTCATGTGTGGGTCCTCCTCTGCCGAGAGCCACACGGTCCACTCGAGCCAACTCCCTCGACTTAAGGAAGTCTGTCTGTCACTGCTTATGAATTTATCACACTCTCTGGTACAACCGCAGATAATCCTGCCTCTGCCCGTGAGATCTGCACTCTCCCTTCGACACCACGTCCAGGCACCACTTTCTTCGATAGCTGGAAGTAAGTGAGATACAAAAAAAAGTGTTGTGTTTTTAGGGAATGAGTGACGAAGATCGGTGAGTGTCAATTTTACGAATAGTCTGTATTAATTTCGGTTTAACCATATTGTCTCTTACGTAAATCTTGTTCTTTACATGTCGCTTCTATGCTTCCCTTCTAGCATGCGAAACAGCGATAGATGATGTTCACATGTAATATTCACTATTATTTGCATTGTTTTTTAACCTATTCTTCGTTATTTTATTGCAAGATATTTGTATGTGTGTGAATGTGTGGTGCATTGAGTTACAATAGTGCCTTTGAGTAAATTATGTAGTGTGAAAGGACCTTCAGTAAGGATAAATTTTTTACTGATTTGAATTTTTCAGAGAGATCATTGTCAAAGGTGTTCAGTATTTTTGTAAACGTAATATGCCCAATTGTAATGGAATAATTATACCACTGACCTCAATAAGTGAATGAATGTTGCCTTGCTGCACACATCTGTGTTCCCATATTAGTTTTAAATGAATGGTTCTGAGCACTATACGACTTAACTTCTGAGGTCATCAGTCGCCTAGAACTTAGAACTAATTAAACCTAACTAACCTAAGGACATCACACACATCCATGCCCGAGGCAGGATTCGAACCTGCGACCGTAGCGGTCACGCGGTTCCAGACTGAAGCGCCTTTAATCGTACGGCCACACCGGCCGGCACCCCATATTAGTTTTGATTCTCTATAAAAAAAAAATGTTTGTTAGATATACTTACTGTGTAAGAAGGCTGTTTAGGTTCTTATATTGGTAACGCCACCGCCACGTAGCGCTCTGTATGAAAATCACTGGCTGTGCTGTGTTCAGTCTGTGGCTGGGTGGCGTTGTATGATTTTGCTATTCTAGTGTTGGGCAGTTGGCTGTTGACAGCGCGTAGCGTTGCGCAGTTGGAGGTGAGCCGCCAGCAGTGGTGGATGTGGGGAGAGAAATGGCGGAGTTTTGAGAGCGGATGATATGGGCGTGTGTCCATCAGAGACAGTAAATTTGTAAGACTGGATGTCATGAACTGCTATATATATTATGTCTTTTGAACACTATTAAGGTACATACATTGTTCTCTATCAAAATATTTCATTTGCTAACTATGTTTGAGTAACGAAGATTTTTGTGAGGTAAGTGATTCATGAAAGGTATAGGTTATTGTTAGTCAGGGCCATTCTTTTGTAAGGATTTTTGAAAGTCAGATTGCGTTGCGTTAAAAATATTGTGTGTCAGTTTAAGCAGTCATTTATAATTTTTCTAAGGGGACGTCGCAACTCTGACGAGAAGATCCACGAATTAATTCACTGCCTGATTCCTACGTGGTCTTCAGCCCACGTCTTCAAAGAGTAAGTGTGAAAGTGACGAGTGGATTGATTTCCTTGCGTATGTGTCTGGGGTGCTGTGTGATATTTAGATATTAGTAAAATCAGATGATTGGCAAAGCGTTCCCCATATTTTCCTCTTTTAGTTAAAACCAACAAGAAAGATTTTCTGTAATTTAATTTTTCCCCTTTCCGTGTCATAATACTGTAATCTAAGTGTGGTACTTTCTATTCCAAAATGTTTCTGCCAGTAGGAGATAGTGGCAACCCTCTGGGGATGCATTCGTTCACACCTTGGTAATTACATAATCCCTGAAAAGGCATTGCACCCATCTAAGCCACGCAGCGATTCATCAGGTCGAGTAATTTTAGGTATCACAGGGATTGACAGAGTTTGTTTGCCGCTAGCAATAACAGTTGTACTACTACATTTCTTCTGTGCCAGTGAGGAGGGAAGGCAGACATGGTCAGGGCTGCAGAAATGAAAGAAACAGCTGCAGGCTCTTCCATAAAAGAATCCAGGAGTCTACAAACTGATATCCTTCCATAAAGTCGGCCTACAATGGCGACCCAGTCTTCAGCAGGACAATGGCCAGCGGCCTGCATTCCGGAAGCGTATGGTCCACCTCGTTAGTGTGTCCGAGAGACAGATACCGAGTTTTTTGATTTGTTCTGGGAAGGAGCGAGTTGTCGCGGCAGACGTGGAGTGCATGAGCGTTTTTTTCTAGTCCCAAGTTTAGCAGGGGAAAGGATAGATTTTTAAGACAAACTTTCTTATTGAGGAATACCGCTATGCCGTGTCTAGGGAGGAGTTCTGGCGCGAAGTTACAAGTACACCATTGGTGCAATTTGCACGGGCAGCTTGGCCAGTAGAGGATAAAATTTTTGGCGGCTCCGCTTGGATTTGATGTCGAGGAGGGAAGAGATGAGAAATTTTTGTGGAATTCGATGGATGACCACCGTAGTGGACGGTCTGGGTAGTTCATCCGAGGTTAGTGGCACGTGCGGCAAATTAGCGGAGAGCTGTCACACAGGACATTCTTGGTTTTTTTCGGCATGCTAGACGTGATTCTGTGCAAATCTAAGCTCGAGGGTGCGCCGGCCGTGGTCTTTGCAGTTGTGAGCCTATGGCCAGTCTCCACATCACCCGTTGGGCAGTTCAGTGGTGAGCATTTCGGCAGCCCGAGCCTATCAGCTATCTCTGTTTGAGGACTTAACAGTCACTGCTGCGAGTCCATCCGGCCTCCAGCCCTGTATTTCAATCAGCTTACGTCGTATTGACGTTCAGCTAGCGGTTCACGATCTTGATCAGCACCTCACGTATAGTCAAAACGTGTTGTTGCTATTATCTTGAGGGATGCATCGTTTTAGCTTGGTCCCCTTTCCCTTTAATAACTTTGCGAACCATCAACATCATCTGTCACCATGTATCTTGTTTCGTGTTAGTTTTTCTGTAATACGATCACTATAATAATTGAGGAACGCACGTGTTTGTTTTGTTATAAACTAAGTCTGAAAATATTTCATTTCAGTATCCTATTCATTTTGATAGCCTGAATTATAAAAAAATTTTGTGAGCTGAGGGTACTTAATAAGAGTTATAAAACTTACAGCTGTCTAATCAGGGTGCTTCATTTCCTCCACTAAGGTATCTTTCTATTATCAGTTTGTAAAGTAATACAGTATTACCAGTTAAATTAAAGCTCTTGCAATAATTTCGGTGTTTAACACCTGAGAACTGCACTGCATCTTTCTTATATTGTCTTTTATCCATTTAATTAATCACTGCATTGCTTTTGGTCCGAGTCCGGTCTTGAGTTACGGGCTGCTCAGGTCATTGACATCTATTGTTTTCCGTATCTGGGTGACCGTATTTGCTGCCAGCAAGCCTCACCCTTGTCACAACGTAGTTACAAATACACTCCTGGAAATGGAAAAAAGAACACATTGACACCGGTGTGTCAGACCCACCATACTTGCTCCGGACACTGCGAGAGGGCTGTACAAGCAATGATCACACGCACGGCACAGCGGACACACCAGGAACCGCGGTGTTGGCCGCCGAATGGCGCTAGCTGCGCAGCATTTGTGCACCGCCGCCGTCAGTGTCAGCCAGTTTGCCGTGGCATACGGAGCTCCATCGCAGTCTTTAACACTGGTAGCATGCCGCGACAGCGTGGACGTGAACCGTATGTGCAGTTGACGGACTTTGAGCGAGGGCGTATAGTGGGCATGCGGGAGGCCGTGTGGACGTACCGCCGAATTGCTCAACACGTGGGGCGTGAGGTCTCCACAGTACATCGATGTTGTCGCCAGTGGTCGGCGGAAGGTGCACGTGCCCGTCGACCTGGGACCGGACCGCAGCGACGCACGGATGCACGCCAAGACCGTAGGATCCGACGCAGTGCCGTAGGGGACCGCACCGCCACTTCCCAGCAAATTAGGGACACTGTTGCTCCTGGGGTATCGGCGAGGACCATTCGCAACCGTCTCCATGAAGCTGGGCTACGGTCCCGCACACCGTTAGGCCGTCTTCCGCTCACGCCCCAACATCGTGCAGCCCGCCTCCAGTGGTGTCGCGACAGGCGTGAATGAAGGAACGAATGGAGACGTGTCGTCTTCAGCGATGAGAGTCACTTCTGCCTTGGTGCCAATGATGGTCGTATGCGTGTTTGGCGCCGTGCAGGTGAGCGCCACAATCAGGACTGCATACGACCGAGGCACACAGGGCCAACACCCGGCATCATGGTGTGGGGAGCGATCTCCTACACTGGCCGTACACCACTGGGGATCGTCGAGGGGACACTGAATAGTGCACGGTACATCCAAACCGTCATCGAACCCATCGTTCTACCATTCCTAGACCGGCAAGGGAACTTGCTGTTCCAACAGGACAATGCACGTCCGCATGTATCCCGTGCCACCCAACGTGCTCTAGAAGGTGTAAGTCAACTACCCTGACCAGCAAGATCTCCGGATCTGTCCCCCATTGAGCATGTTTGGGACTGGATGAAGCGTCGTCTCACGCGGTCTGCACGTCCAGCACGAACGCTGGTCCAACTGAGGCGCCAGGTGGAAATGGCATGGCAAGCCGTTCCACAGGACTACATCCAGCATCTCTACGATCGTCTCCATGGGAGAATAGCAGCCTGCATTGCTGCGAAAGGTGGATATACACTGTACTAGTGCCGACATTGTGCATGCTCTGTTGCCTGTGTCTATGTGCCTGTGGTTCTGTCAGTGTGATCATGTGATGTATCTGACCCCAGGAATGTGTCAATTAAGTTTCCCTTTCCTGGGACAATGAATTCACGGTGTTCTTATTTCAATTTCCAGGAGTGTATGAAAGTGAGCGCCCGCTTCACCTTCCTCCTGATTAACGTCTCTCGCTGCCTCTGAAGAATTTCAGAAGCCTTCTCCACCTCGACAGAATAAGATCTGCAATGATTCGAATGTACTTAATTTTCTCTTGTTTCTTGAATTTGCCAACTTCTCTTTTCACGATCTGAAATACGTTCTCTGGAGCTTTGAGCGCTGTATTGAAGTCCATAGATGTCTCGACAGTTGCACCTCTCTGTAGACCATCTAATGTCCGTTTTACTAAGTCAGTTTTGTTATTCCTAGACGGTACACGCACCCCACTTGAAACTGCATTTCTACAATGATCGATGTAGAGACCCAATACACGAAATTCAGATACGCAGGTGCCAATGAAGTAGACCGCTTTCGACAGTTCCTCACTATTGTCAACCGCGCACCTTCCACGTGAAACCCGAAGTGCCACAGTGCATCTCCGGAATCATTACCTGTAATAATTTCAAAAACTGCGACAGTGTTCACGGCTCGTTTGTTCTGGAATTTCTATCCATGTGATATCAGCTATCGTGCTTTGTCCGTCGCCTGGAAATTTCTAGGAAATGGCTGAGTCACAAATGCACGTTGCAAGACAGGATGCCAATGAGAATCAATATTCTGTGAGACAATGCAGACCCCACCAGAGCTGAACTAATTCTCCGGAATAAAGTACCGGTGCCGATTGTTCGTTGCCACTATACCACTAAAATACAAGCATATTCAGAACGCTTCCACTTGCGTGGTAGCGAACCAGGTGGCGCACTGGCATTCTGAAGAAAGACGATTCAAATTATCGTCCACATTTTCCTTTTCCTTCAGTTCCTTAAATGTCTTTAGATAAATGCCGGAATGGTTTCTTGGCAAGGGCACGGCCGATTTTCTTCCCCATCTATCCCTAATTCGAGCTTCTGCTCTGTCTCCAATGACCTCGTGGTCGACGACGGGATGTTATAAACATTAATCTTATTTCCTTCCGCAAGCTTTGTCTGTTGTCATTTAGGCTTTCAATAACTGTAAACCACATTGGCAAATGTCATTTACCTCCAGCCCCATGTTGATGTACCTCCCTTGGAAAACTTTTCCGACCGTATGTCAAGAAAATGGCTCTGAGCACTATCGGACTTAACATCTGTGGTCATCAGTCCCCTAGAAGTTAGAACTACTTAAACCTAACTAACCTAAGGACATCACATACATCCATGTCCGAGGCAGGATTCGAACCTGCGACCGTAGCGGTCACGCGGTTCCAGACTGAAGCGCCTAGAACCGCACGGCCACGCCGGCCGGTCCGACCGTATGTCTATATGACCTTCCTTGCTCCATATTCTCTCTAGCATCGTTTACTACAGTTTATCCCCGTTTGGAGGAAGAACCCGGTATAACGTCACCTATAACGTAATACTCCAAATGTTCTCTAATAAGCCAAGAAAACTTTATATTTCAGTTGACTGCAGCGATTAAGAGGTGGCAGCCTCAGCATTATTTATTGTCTTTTTTTAGGAGCGCACAGCTATGAGGTGGCTTTGGGATGGAAGTTATACAAAATGGTTACAAATATTTTAAGGACCTTAACACAACACATGAAGAGATGTGTCTTACCCCGGAATGGTGCCTATATATTAGTAACTAATATGTTAGGCGTCTCTGATCAGTGACTTTTAGGGATATTTGCGTAAATAAAAACCCTTACAATAAAGAGCTCAATCACTTACTGCCGCTGCATCAAGTCAGCTCAATTCAATACCTCTTCTTCCACTCCGCTATCTAAAATTGTCCACTGGTGCGACAATTGGAGGTATAGCAAGTGCGTAAAGTAAAAGTATGAAATGGTTGTATCTTAAATTATTTAAGAAATACTTATGTGACTTATTTGGTAGAACATTACAGTATCCCATGCTTCAGGTGTCTCTAGGACAGCAAGTATCCTGTCAGACGATTCATACTGTCACACGTAACAAGGACAAAGTCTAAATCCGAAAGCAGGGTCGTTGATAATGTATAAAACCTAGCACTGAAAGCGTGTTTATTACAAGCAACAATGAACAACTAGAGTTGAAATGACAAGTACTAAACGACTAATAATTGCGGGTGGTCGGATTTGAACTGGCGACCGCCAGCCCGCCAACCACAGACGCCAACCCCTACGCCATGCTGAATGCAGCACGGCTCGCCGCAATATTCCAAAAACGCATGGAGCTTGCTGGTTAATACAATCCTCATCTCGTCCAATGACTCAAATGAAAGGACGCCGATATAGTCACTGTGAAAAAATGCTGCAGCTTCTGTCGCCGGTTATTGTTCTTACAAGGAAACAGAAAATGACTTTTCAAAGAAAGATTTTGGTTTAACACTGCGTCTACGACGAGGCTACTATAGACTGAGCGCATGGTGGGACAAGACAAATGTGGGAGGAAAATTGGTTTGTAACATTTTCGAGGGCAAAATATCGGTGTCCGTATTTAAGCATAGCACGGACAAAGAGATTTGATCCCCCGTGACAACAGCATTTTAACGACAGCAGCACCTCGCGTCTCGAAGTAAAGCGATGTATCAATTTTGAGAACGGATATATGCCCTGATTGTAAAATTATTTTCAAAGAAACTAAAAAAATATGTGAGACCATCAATTTTGATCAATTTTACTGTTTTTAAAATTTCTGTACTGTATCTTAGGTATGTATTCATGTAGTGATAATCCCAACATAATAATACGCCCTCAATGTCCTTGTTTAAGTGTACTTTGATAAGCTAATTCTCATTTACTAGATAATAACATTGTGATGGACCCCTCTAGCTTGGCGAAATGCAGCGGCTTCACATGACACTGACTGCAAACAGACATGTAGCGCACAGTATTCTATGATTTGTTCATCAGTTCTTAACAACCAATACCTTGACTTACTACCTCAACCACAAGCATCCAGCCTTACCTCAACCACAAGCATCCAGCCTTTTGCCATCCAGAGAGCCACATAAAAAGCTCAGTAAATGCAATGTGTCTCCTGCATGACCTCAAAGCTCGTAAGGACCTTACTGTCTTTTCTACGTATGTCCGAAAGCTGTTCCATATAAATTCTAATGTTAAACTAGTTCCTGGAAGTTGTCTAACGACCTGGAAAAATGTTGTTAGCCCTAACTGATAGCGAATATGATGTTGCCGTGATAGAACATTAGGCTACCCGCCGTGGAACACCATCTCGTCAATCCGGTACTAATATTTCACAGACGATATGATGGATCGATTCAACAAACTAATATCGTCCTCACAACTTAAAGTATAAATGTCTCATTCCTATGAACCGCTTTCACGTCCGTTTCAAGTTACGTTTCTGCCGAGCGAAGACATGTGCTCTGTTCACCCAGACAATTATTTTGGCCGGTGCTTTACATTTGTTAGTTTTTCAACGACCAGTTCAATTGATGGTGCCATTCCAATTTAGTTTTAGCTCAGTCAAAGTTTTTCTTCATAACAGCGAAGTATGAACTATATCGTGTGTTCTCTAGGGTAATTTACCGCTTAAAATATATATTTACCAAAAATATATCGGTCAATATGAACTACATTTTCTCATTGAACACCTTTTATTTATCGCTACCGGTATTGTGACACTCTAGTAAGAAATGTAAGACCGAACGTACCTACATCACCCTTGGGAAATTTCCTGATGGTTCTTTAAGTTTCCCAAATTTAAATCGATGTGCCAACATAAGGTAATAGTGACAGTAACTATAGTATTATGGCGCCATTCAATGAACAGTTATTTTTTTAAGAGGTATGTGTATCAGTTATAAGTTTAGAATCAGGCAGAGTTTAACAGCTTCATGTATGACTGGGAAAATCCACAAATGTAGCTGTATACAGTTAAAATTCTTGATTAAATTGTTGTACAATAGGTGATTTTGTAGCTTCACATAGTGCCTGCCGATTGCAACGTCGTCCGCCAACAGATAGCGTAGTGGCATTGCTACCTGAGGGCCATCTTTGTCTACACTTTAATAACGGATGCTCTCTGCCAGAATGCTCAGTATGAGGCATACATGTAAAGCAAGGAGGCAACCATGAAACGGAGACGCACTCGTGCTCTCTACAGCCAACTGAGCGTGTTTCTAAGGGGTCAGATAGTGGCCACCCTGGTGGCGGGATGGCCCTATTGCAGATTTATCACACAAGTTTGACGTGCTGCGCCAGATGGGTATCTGTGCTGGTATGAGAGGTCACGTGAACTTTATCGCACCCGTCTTCCATCACGTGACAGCATCGACGTGCACGGCTCAACTGGTGCCGTCAGAGGAGCACTTGGAAGATCGAATGGCACGTTGTGGCCTTTAAAAATGAAAGCAGATTCTGCCTGCACTCCAGTGAAGGTTCTTTGCGAGTATGATGTAGAAGACCTCGTGAGCACTGTCTCGTACAGTGCACTAGTCCAAGACACACTGGTCCCACCCTAGGTCTTATGGTCTGGGGTGCGATAAGATATATATCTCGTTCACCTTCGGTATTTCTGGAATGTACGCTAACCAGCGCTCGATATATGCAGAATTTTGTTGGACCAGTTCCTCGAACAGGAAGGTGATGTGTTGTTCCAACAGGATAGTGCCCGTGAAATATAACGAGCTCTGCAAGAAGTGCAGCAACGTCCCTGGCCAGCACGATCTCCATTTCGTCTCCAATCGAACGAGTGCTGGGTATGATGTGACGAGAAGTGACTTGTGCAACTCGTCAACCGCCGGCCACTGTGGTCGAGTGGTTCTAGAAGCTTCAGTCAGGAACCGCACTGCTGCTACGATCGTAGGTTCGAATCCTGCCTTGGGCATGGATGTGTGTGATGTCCGAAGGTTAGTTAGGTTTAAGTAGTTCTAAGTCTAAGGGACTGATGACCTCCGATGTTAAGTGCCATAGTGCTTAGAGCCATTTGAACCATTTTGAACTCGTCAACCAACAACCCCTACAGAACTATGTGAACAGGTCGAGTAGGCTTGGCAAAACATATCCTAGGACTATATTCGCCGTCTGTACGATAGACTGGATGCCAGAGTCAGCATTGCTAGCTTTGTAGACTACACCACATATTAATATGAGTGTTTCAGTATGGATGGTTCCGCTTGTGCCATTCATTTGTAGTTGTAATCATTTCTTATACTCCACAAGTGCTATTGCAACGATAAATCTTGAGTGTACTGGAGACCTCTAAAAGGGAGTACAAATTTTTTTGGCATTGTAGAAACCATACAGGTATTGATACAAGCAGTTGCTGACAATCATTTTGAGCGCAGTGTGAGAGTGAGTGCCTATTGCACTGGGATTATTACGAGGAGGCCTACGGTAGACAGTGTGGTAGATGCTGTGTTGTGTGCATAAGGCATGTGGCCCACTGCAGGTGGCCTCTGGTACCCAACCCGCACAGATGTCCTTGACAGAATATTTGGAGTGTAGCATGCTTGAGGCCTGGAGGCGCAGCATGTATCCAAGTACTGTATATAGGGTTATCCTTGGGGGAAGGAGACTCTGCAGATGCTGGTGTCAGGGTGACTGTTGAAAAATCTATGGTCTGTATAGATGATAGGGGCGATAGCGGCGGTGGTAAAAGGAGATAGAGGGCTGGAAGAAGTTAGTAGGGGAGGAAGTGGCATGGAGCTGGACATGCACAGCAGCCATTCCCCAGCAAAAGGCCATAATAAAGTACAAGTGAAAAGGGCTCTGGTTACAGCACTGGTTACATCTTGACGTATGGTACCTTGACATGGTGAAACTTTGCTGATGGTGAAGCCACTGGCTGGCCAGTCAGGGTTGCAGGGATGGCAATTTTGAAGGACACACAGGTGTAGGCGGAAACGATGATGGCAGCGAGGCATTGTGGTAAGGCCCCGCAGCAGTCGCCAGCGTTCTAGATATGAGAGGAGAGGCAGGAGTTGGCGACATCCACAAGAAACACACTACTGCCCCCACAGCAGGCAAACCAACAATGCTGAGACGGTAAAAGCGGGTGAAGGTGGGGTCAGTGGGGGTGGACCTGTGGCACTTGCTCTGGCGTGAGAATGCAGCTGGTCATGGTGGTGCATCATCAACCCATCACTGGTGTATACGATACAGCCTCCGTAGCTATGTACTGTGATCAGAATCCACTTCAGTCAGTGGCTGAACCCCTGAGCTCAGGCTGCAGAGCGAGGATCGAACTGATGGGCATTGGTGGGGTGGCATGAGCAGATTAAAGACAGTGTGTAGCTGGCGCCAGTGGAGCATCTTGACAAGGCTCCAATGTCCTATCGATGTAATCCTGTAGAAAATGTAGAAGAATGTCCGGGCATTATCCTTAGATGAGTCTGCAATATACTTCTTCATTTGAACATTGAACATGTAGACAAGACATTCCTTGTCGCCATTAGATTGAGGGTGAAAAGGAGGAGCACTCACGTTCTGAATGCCTGCATGGGTGCAGAAATCATGGAAGGTCTGAGACACAAACTTTGTACCTTTATCAGGCAGATGCATATAAGGCAATCCTTCAATAGGAAAACTTTCGGAGACATCCTAGATCATAGTCATAACGAATGTGAAAGTTGACAAGATACGGAAATTTAGAGAAAGCATCAACAATCAACATACAGTAAGAATTTAGGAATGGTCCAATGAAATCAACATGGAGGTGTTCCTACAGACACTGTGGTGCACGCCACAGAGATGGTGTCACCCGTGATACCACCTGTTGGTCAGCAAACTGAGAGGAGGCCATGAGAAGATGCACAATATCATCATTGATTTCAAGCCAAGGTAGATGACGATGGGCTATGAACTTGATAAGTGAGGCCCCTCAGTGTCTCTGCCGTAGGGCAGCCGGGAACAGAACCCTAGGGGACAGCCCATTGGTAGCTAAGAGAAAAATACCATCAAATACCAAAAGGCGGTGACATAGGGCAGAATAGTTTTGCACAGGACCACAAGCCTTTCCTGGAAACCTGTCCTGCCAACCATGCTGAACCACGTGAACAACTTGACATGAAGCAGGATCATCAGTAACAGCCACTGCAATCTGGGAGCTCATAATAGGAAACACTTCCTTTCTATGTTGCGCCTCAACATTTAACTGAAAACACAGGAGTTCTTCCTGATTAAAAACATGATCCAGCTTCATTGGAATCTGCCACAGTGCATTGGCGTTGGCATGCCTCACAGTAGGCCGAAAATGTGTTTCACAGCTGTAGCGAGATAGAAACAAGGCCCCACACTGGAAGCAATGTGCTGCTCTCTCGGACAATGAAGCAGAATGACTAAGCAAAGAAACCAAGGGCTTGTGGTCTGTAATCTACATCTACATCTACATCTACATCCATACTCCGCAAGCCACCTGACGGTGTGTGCCGGAGGGTACCTTGACTACCTGTATCGGTTCTCCCTTCTATTCCAGTCTCGTATTGCTCGTGGAAAGAAAGATTGTCGGTATGCCTCTTTGTGGGCTCTAATCTCTCTGATTTTATCCTCATGGTCTCTTCTCGAGATATACGTAGGAGGGAGCAATATATTGTCTGACTCCTCGGTGAAGGTATGTTCTCGAAACTTCAACAGAAGTCCGTACCGAGCTACTGAGCGTCTCTCTTGCAGAGTCTTCCACTGGAGTTTATCTATCATCTCCGTAACGGTTTTGCGATTACTAAATGATCCTGTAACGAAGCACGCTGCTCTCCGTTGGATCTTCTCTATCTCTTCTATCAACCCTATATGGTACGGATCTCACACTTGTGAGCAGTATTCCAGTAGTGGGCGAACAAGTGTACTGTAACCTACTTACTTTGTTTTCGGACTGCGTTTCCTTAGGATACTTCCAATGAATCTCAGTCTGGCATCTTCTTTACCGACTATTCATTTTATATGGTCATTCCATTTTAAATCACTCCTAATGCCTACTCTCAGATAATTTATGGAATTAACTGCTTCCAGTTGCTGACCTGATATATTGTAGCTAAATGATAAAGGATCTTTATTTCTATGTATTCGCAGCTCATTACACTTGTCTACATTGAGATGCAATTGCCATTCCCTGCACCATGCGTCAATTCGTTGCAGATTCTCCTGCATTTCAGTACAATTTTCCATTTTTACAACCTCTCGATATACTACAGCATCATCCGCAAAAAGCCCCAGTGAACTTCCAATGTTACCCACAAGGTCATTTATATATATTGTGAATAGCAACGGTCCTACGACACTCCCCTGCGGCACACTTGAAATCACTCTTACTTCGGAAGACTTCTCTCCATTGAGAATGACATGCTGAGTTCTGTTATCTAGGAACTCTTCAATCCAATCCCACAATTGGTCTGATAGTCCATATGCTCTTACTTTGCTCATTAAACGACTGTGGGGAACTGTATCAAACGCCTTGCGGGGAACCCGTGTCTATGGCTCTCTGAGTCTCGTGGACGAATAGCGCGAGCTGGGTTTTACACGATCGTCTTTCTCGAAACCCATGCTAATTCCTACAGAGTAGATTTCTAGTCTCGATAAAAATCATTATACTCGAACATAGTACGTGTTCCAAAATTCTACAACTGATCGACGTTAGAGATATAGGTCTATAGTTCTGCACATCTGTTCGACGCCCCAGCTTGAAAACGTCAGCCCTTTTCCAATCATTTGGAACGCTACCCTCTTCTAGAGACCTACGGTATACCGCGGCAAGAAGGGGGGCAAGTTCCTTCACGTACTCTGTGTAAAATCTAACTGGTATCCCATCAGGTCCTGCGGCCTTTCTGTTTTGAGCGATTTTAATTGTTTTTCTATCCCTCTGTCATCTATTTCGATATCTACCATTTTGTCATCTGTGCGACAATCTAGAGAAAGAACTACAGTGCAGTCTTCCTCTGTGAAACAGCTTTGGAAAAAGACATTTAGTATTTCGGCCTTTAGTCTGTCATCCTCTGTTTCAGTACCATTTTGGTCACAGAGTGCCTGGCCATTTTGTTTTGATCCACCTACCGCTTTGACATAAGACCAAAATTTCTTAGGATTTTCTGCCAAGTCAGTACATAGAACTTTACTTTCGAATTCGTTGAACGCCTCTTGCGTAGCCCTCCTCACACTACATTTCGCTTCGTGTAATTTTTGTTTGTCTGTAAGGCTTTGGCTATATTTATGTTTTCTGTGAAGTCCCCTTTGCTTCTGTAGCAGTTTTCTAACTCGGTTGTTGTACCACGGTGGCTCTTTTCTATTTCTTAGGATGTTGCTTGGCACATACTCATCTGATAAATATTTTACGACGCAGAACTTAGACCAGTACAAGAAAACATTAACCTTTTTGGGACATAGACGATACTAAATGCTTCGTTTTCAACTTGAGACTAACGCTGCAGAGCCGAGCTGAACGTAAGGTGTCGGACTTTCGTAACCTTCCTCATATCAACTTGTGAGAATGGCCCCGATACCATACTGAGGGGAGTTCGTAGCCAGAACCAGTGGTGGCCATAATGGAAACTAACCAGACCAGGAGCAGAACGTAATTTACGTTTTAAAAGCATGAACACACGTTTCCAGGCCGGCATACACTGAAAAGGAAAGTTCTAGCAGAGCAACTCGTGGAGGGGATGGGCCAATATAGCAGCACCGTGAATAAATTTGTGACAGTAAGCAATTTTACTTCAAAATTCTTGGAGTTCTTTGACATTCGGCGAGGTAGAGCTTTGACCGTGGTGACGAGATGACATAAAGACTTAACACCATCCTGAGAAACCTCAAACCCCAAACACAAAGGATGCCTGAGAAACTGCGACTTAACCAAGTTCCATTTCAACCCTGTAGTATGTAAGACCATGAAAAAGGTGCATAAGTTATGTAAATGCTCTTCCATAGGTGTACACATCATGATGATGTCATCGAGATAGTTGACACACCCTCGAACAGACATCGTCAGTTGTTCCAAAGAACGCTGACGACTCGCTAGGGAGTTAGCCATACCATAACAGTGGGGGAGGTGGGGCTGATAGTGGTACAATCCAAAGGGCGTGCTAATCGCAAGGAGTCATGCAGAATCCACATCCAATGGAATCTTTAAACACGCTTCAGATAAATCAGTTTTGAGAAAAAGTGGCCCCAGGCGAGTTTAACCAATAATTCACCCAGATAATGTAAAGGAGTAGGCCACTCACCTAATGTAATAGGCTGTATGACCCACAACGACGTCAACCTGTTGAATTTTGATTTGACTTGATCATGCAAAGTTAATAGAACAGCGCGCGCACGGGTGCACGGCGAAAGTGTGGCCACGCCGTGGGTTTCAGAGTAATCCGAAAGAAGAGACGAGATCTCAGAACACAGAGAATCTGACTGCTGGTAAGAGACATGATGGGAAACGAGTTATACTGTATCTGAAATGGGAAAAGCAAAAGCATTGAAAGCGTCCACACCGAACAAATTTTCGTCCCCACTATCGCCCACTACCAAAAAGTCAAGGAACGGACCAGAGATTTATAAATGGTGGGAGCCGTAAATTCCCTCTAAATAGAAATATGCGGCTTGTTGTAACTCACCAAACATCGATTAATCGGAGACGGTGTCAAAGATCCCAAATCTACATAAGGTTGTGAGTTCAATAAAGTCACAGTTCAATGAAGTCTTTTATTCTGAGCATTTTGTCCGTCACACAATCTTCAATAAACAGTTTGTTATGATTCGGAAGAACTGGAGAAACACAATTAACGTCCATGTCCATGGCCGCAGGAGAAAGCTGGGAACGACACACAGATGCTAAATGACGTGTTTTCCTACAGTTGTCGCAGGTCACCTGACATTTAGGGTACAACACCCTGTCATGTTGCACGAAACAATATAGACAAGATGGGAGTAAAGAAAACTGCCGTTCCTGTAGCTATTGTTGCTTTTTGGCACACTGCAGTCCTGTGGAGCGTGGAGGCCGCATTTTTACGACTGCCACGTCGTGGTCCCACTGTGAAATGACTTACCCTCGACGACCAGGAACAGGACACGCCGCGGCGGTGTCACACCAAGCCTCAGTCTGATAACCAGCACCACGTTATACCTCGAAAGAATGAGCAATATTTAATACTTCAGCTACAGATCGATTCTCGCACTGGAATTCGCGTTAATTCAGATGATTCAAATGGCTCTGAGCACTATGGGACTTAACATCTGAGGGCATCAGACCCCTAGAAATTTGAACTACTTAAACCTAACTACCCTAAGGACATCACACACATCCATGCCCGAGGCAGGATTTGAACCTGCGACCGTAGCAGTCGCGCGGTTCCGGACTGAAGCGCCTAGAACCGCTCGGCCACACCAGCCGGCTGTGCGTTAATTCAACTCCTTGTCAGGAGCCAACCGAATTATGGGGTCACGGCCTACAGAATCAGCATAGCAATCGTGATTAATATCGTTAAGAAACTGAAATTTGCGACTGAGGAAGTTGCGTTCAGCCACCCAAGCTCGATAGGACAGTTGGGTCTGTTTATCGCAACGACAGAACTCTACACGTGCTGTGGCGACAGGCGTGCGTTTACGGCAAAATTTGGCAATAACTTACACATTTATTCGAAAGACAGTGACGCAGGTTCCTGGAGATGGCCCAACTGGCAGAACAGCTGGTAGATCCGAAGAGGAATTCAAGAAAGAAACAAAGCCTTACACCAGTTAGCATCATTGACACCAAAGACTAGGAAGTATTACCAAAGCCTTTCTCGTAAGTCTCTCAATCGTCGACCGTATCGTTGTAAAGGGAAAAGGCTGGAGGGTACAACAACGGCGTGGAAGCCTGTATAATCATTGTGGCTGACAAGTTCGTGACAGCAACCTTAAGAGCCTGCTGCTGCTCTAAGAGAGATTGAAGCACTGCGTCCATAGACAAAAGAACCGAAGGAACAGCCAAACAGACGGAGCACAAGGAAGTGAACACTTTACCAGCACCGGCCGGTGGGGCCGAGCCGTTCTAGGCCCTACAGTCTGGAACCGCGCGACCTCTGCGGTCGCAGTTTCGAATCCTGCCTCGGGCATGGATGTTTGTGATGTCTTTAGGTTAGTTAGGTTTAAGTAGTTTTAAGTTCTAGGGGACTGATGACCTCAGAAATTAAGTCCTATAGTGCCCAGAGCCATTTGAACCACTTGAACCTTACCTGCTGCCAGTTGTGTCCCTCCGTAAGACATAACCAACTGCATGAATACAAAGAACTGAAGTTTATTTTCCTTCCACATAGAAACGAACAACAGTTGGAAACATTGAGACAAACACAGAAGCAATCCAGAGAGTGATACAAGCAGTTGATGACAATAAGTATGAACAAAATATAAGGGCGAGTACCTGCCGCACTGCAGTTATCAACAAGAGGGCTCTGGTAGATAGCGTGGCAGACGTCGTGCCGCGTGCACAAGTCATGAGGCCCACTGCTGCCTGCCTCTGGTGGCTGGCCCAAGAAGATGCCGTTGGAGGATTGCACTGAGGTGACAAAAGCTGTGGGGTAGCTATGTGCGTATATGCAGCTGGAGGTAGTATCGTACACAAGGTGTAAAAGGGCAGTGCAATGGTGCAGCTGTCATCTGTAGTCAGGTGATTCATGTGAGAAGGTTTCCGGCGTGGTTACGGTCGCACGACGGGAATTACCAGACTTTGAAAAAGGAATGTTAGTGCGAGCTCGACGTATGGGACATTCCATTTCATAATTCGTCAGGGAATTCTATATTCCGAAATGAGTATTGTGAAGATTGTGCCGAGAATACCACTTTTCAGGCCTTATCAGTGACCTCGGACAACGCAGTGGCCGATGGCCCTCACTTAACCACTGAGAGCAGTGACGATTGCGTAGAGATGTCAGTGCTAACACTGCGTGAAATAACCGCAGAAATCAATGTGGGACGTACGATGAACGTATTCGCTATGACAGTTCGGCGAAATTTGGCGTTAATGGGCTAAGGTAGCTGATGACCGACGCGACTGCCTTTGCTAACAGCACCACATAGCTAACAGCGACACTCTTGGTCTCGTAATCATATCAGTTGGACCCCAGACGACTTGAAAACCGTGTCCTGGTCAGATGAGTCCCAACTTCAGTTGGTAAAAGCTGATGGTAGGGTTCGAGTGCGGTGCAGATCCCACGGAACTGGGAATCCAAGTTGTCAACAAAGCACTCTGCAAGCTGATGGTGGCTCCATAATGGTGTAGGCACTGTTTACATGGAATGGAATGGGTCCTCTGACGCAACTGAGTCGATCATTGACCATTCTCAGCCATTCATGGACTTAATGCACCCAAGCAACGATGGGATTTTTACTGATGTTAGTGTGTCATGTCACCGGCCGACAACCATTTGCAATTGGTTTGTAGAACATTTAGGACAATTTGAGTGAATGCTTTGGACATCTAGATTGCTCGACATGAGTGTCATCGAACATTTACAAGACGTAATCGAGGAATCAGTTCGTGCGTACTATTGTGCACCAGCAACACTTTCGCAGTTATGGACGGCTATAGAGATACGATGGGTCAGCATCTCTGCAGGGGACATGCAACGACCCTTTGAGTCCATGCCACGTCGAGGTGCTGCAATACGCTAGAAAAAAAGTTACCAACACGATATTAGATGCTATCCCATGATTTTTGTCACCTCAGTGTATTCGAAGAATAGATCGCCGGCTGCCTCGTACTGCGGCGAGTATCCAGGTATTGCGTACAGAGATACAGCTGTAGCATTTATATTCATAGGTTGATCTCTGTTACAGTCACTCGGGGCATATATTAGTATTACAATTTAAGGACAACAACAGTAGAGAAATTCATGTGTACATACATTTAGAAACTTGCAGGTCTAGAATGACAACGATGGGTCAAGTCTTATAGTAGGAACCATTCCGGCAAATAATCTACTGAAGACACGGAAAACCTAAACCAAGTGGGAGTGTCCACTCTCCCGAATACAAAGCCACTGTGTTTAAAGCAGTGATGCGTGATTCAGTTCACACCTAAGGGCCAGTCCTGTTTCAGAAATAAGTAATTTAATAATGATATAAAGCTAATGCTTCACTGTTCATTCATTTCTCACCCCTAGTCACTGCACATACTACATAAACCTTGTTTTGTATTACCACAAACACTACTAACAGTACGATCTGATGTTAGGATCATTTTACCACAGCTCCTAACTGAGTCAGCATCCCTCTATAACGAGTGAGGTGCTGAGCTCAGAAAGAGGAGAAGGTGTGAGTATTATAAAGTGCATAGCTTTGGGAGTAGGTTTTCCAGATAAGGAAAAAAAGAGGAAAATTATGGTGTGAAAATGTTATATGCGAAGTTAGAGGTTCATTACCATTATTATTATTTATGTACATTTTTTACCAACCACCTACTCTATGTTACCTAAGTAATCATTCAATATATAAAATGTTGGTGTTAACAGGTACTTTTCAATAGCCTTTTTAAATAAGATTGTTTTAGCAATTTCTTTAATGTCCTTTTGGAAGGCTATTTTACAGTTTTATTCCTTGGTAGATAACGCTGTTCTGAGTTTTGTGGTTAGTCTTTCTTGGTAAATATAGGTTCTGTCTAGAGCTTGTTCCATCATTATGGGCACAGCTGTTTTGGCAAAAATTAAATATGTTATTTTTATTGTGAACAACTGTTTGGTAAATGTCTTTACATGGTGCAATTACAATACCCAATATTTGGAACAGATCTTTACAATGAGCTCGACTACCATCTTTGGTTATTGTACTTACTGTCCTTTTCTGCCGCTTGAAAATTGTATTCATGTTACGTGCGTTTGATCCCCAGAAAAAATGCCATAGCTAAGAGTTAAGTGTACATACGAACAGTGTGTAACTAAAATACTTTGTAAGGATCCCTCTTGTTTTTCAGTGACTATAATGTCGATATCATCAGTAAACAGAATTTTTTCCTTATGAGTAACACTACAGGCATTGATGTATATCAGGAACAGTACTGGCCATAAAAGGCTACACTGAGGAACTCCTATATTAATGTATTTTGCTTCTGATAAGTGTATTACCAAACGTTGAGACTTATTTGTACCTCTGTTCTTTTCATCCTGTCTGCTGGGTATAATCGGAAGCTCTCATTGGCTATCCCTCTTATTTCTAATGCGTCTAGCTTGCTTTTTAGAATCTTGTGTTCAACAGTATCAAAAGCCTTAGTAAGATCTAATACAATAACACAAAAACTGCACTGATGACTAATGAAGGATGCTGTTCATTAATCTTTATTTCTATACACTCATTCTGTTCTTTGGAGAAATTAATTTAACAGAGGGGAAGATAGTCACTTCGTTTCCCTTTGGGAGGAACAGCCTGACCCATTCGGCGGGCAATTGCTTGTGACTTACCATAAATCTCTCATTAACAATGACCAAAAATTTGCTACAGTAAGATAAATATACCGTGAATAAAAAACAGACCAATCCCCCATTCGTAGGTGTCCCAATGAGTTAAACGCGTTTTACACTGAAATCAAAGGAAAAAGATAATGAACATTGTAGGTAAAAGTTGATGTACATACAGAGGATCTAAAGGGAGATCAGTATTCTAAAATGCTCCTAAGCTGGAAGTAATATTGGCTCCTAAGTTGAATAAAAATAACGCTAAGCATGTGGTTAACGTGTATGTGTAACGGACGCTTTTGCCAAGTACTTAACATTTGCAACTTTCATGATGAAGCTCCCAGATTGGGAATGGACAGACAGTGGGATCTCAAACGAGACTTTAATCTGTATTAAAACAGAAATATGCTGTTAATCGTTACATAAACTTGAATAGGTTTGTTTTCAGTCTTTAAACATTATTTTGATTGCAGCAAAACCGCTGCCCACAGCCGCCTGTTTAATGGAGCTCCATTCAACCGGCGTCGCCAGTTTATTTCAGTAAAGCTCTCTGTGCCCACCAATCACGAATAGGACAATATGGTTTGCATACACTGCTGAGCCTGTGGACATGCCTCAGAAGGCCGTTTCGAGCTTACATCTTTCACGCATTGTCACTTTCTGCTGGAGAGGGTTGTCAATACGGGAAATCTCCCTCAGAATTGGCGTTCACTACAGCAATATCATTCGATCAGTCTGTACAACGAGACATAAAATACTGAAGACCTGCCTCGTAGTTATCTGTTGCTGTCAATAAGAGCTCACGATCGCTGTCTACATGAAACGGCTCGTAGGTACGCCGACCGAAATGCCGCAGAACTTTCCGATGCGTTTTTGAACACAACGTAAGACCTGTCCCGAACTATGTAGTACGTCATAGTTCCCACATGACCTCTAGGAGCCCATTAAAACCTACAGTAAAAAGAGCCACGATCGTGCGCGAAGAATGTGGGCAAAGGGACAACTGAAACGAGATGTGGATAAATGTTGTCATTATTACTTAATCGACGATAGCAGGATTTGTCTAACGAATAACGTCACTGTAGAAAAGCGTGGCGGCGACCAGGTGCCAATGCACACCCCAGACGTGTGGTCCCGCCTGTGCAGGAGGGAGGTGCCTCCGTCGTGCTTAGGTCCAGTACTACCCGCAGGTATCGTGAATTGCGAATACAAAGTTACAAACGATTTCTAAGACGTCGGCCACCCAGAACGGGGAGCATTGGCCCGATTGCTCCCCAGCAGGTTTACAGTGGTGAATGTCCTGTATTGTATGCTTCGTCGCCAACCAGGACCGTGCAAGCAAATTTCTTTACAACTCCAGGTCCTACAGTGTGTTGTTGGGGACTGCATCCTAAAAACTAGGCCTGGGGGACAATGATACGCGTCCGAGCCAAGGAAAAATAAGTTATTTTATGAGTCGGAATCTGTGCTCGTTGGACATCCTGCTGCCATGTTTTTCACTGATCTCCCTACTGCAAAAGCTGAGGGAATCCTAGCTAGCAAAAAGATATTCATCTCATTTCTTGCACATTGGAAGCTATGTGGCAGACACTGCTAACAAAAATTCTACTCCTTGTTGTGGAGGAGGTTTTGCGATATGTGGATAGCATTCCATGTTAACTACAATTTTCTCTCTCTCTCAGTGTGGGAAGGCAGCTCATTGGCTGACTTAGGGAATATCTGCTGTGTTGGGTACTGGAGCGCAGTTTTAATTAAAAAGTGTAATTAATTTATCACTGGATGAGTCATTTGAGTTGGTGGAAGTTCATTTGTGCAGCAGAAAGGAAAGATAAAAATTTTTGGGCCCCTCTGGGTGGAGATGCTGAATAAGACAGACTTGGCCAGAATCCACAGCTTGTGCCGCACCCTGCTACCTAGAGAATCAGTTCATCACACCATCTCTAATGAACTGTTGCTGCCAGCAGGCTACAGCAGAAGCTGGTCTCGTTCGTTTAGTCGACGACTCTGTAAGGTGGCACAATAAATGAAGATCAATGTCGCGACTTACATAAGAGTTTTATACATCGTAACAGGAAGGTGAATATGACACTTAACTTACTTTGGCAGTAATGAGCAGATTTGTCTGTAAGCATGTAATGCAAAAGGAATGACACTCAATCGACCGTATTAACACACCGCTCCTATATAATGCATGTCAGTGAACAGAAGGTGAAACAAGAAGAGAGAAAAAACGTTTTGTGTGGAAGCAGGTGCGAGTAGAAGCATAGAAGCAGAGGCTGCACCATCGTAGGCATCACAAAAACTTCCTACGAAGTGCCCCATGGCGGGAGTCAGCAACTGGACAGGTGACACGTACTGGAGACTAAGTAACGGGCCACCAGACGTAGGACAGAAAGAAGTTTTAGAAAACTGCGTTTCGAAATTCCAAATGGATACAAACAAAACCAATGAAGCAGATGATCACGTGAGCAGCGAGTGGTACACATGTGATGTACACATGTAACTTTTAGGTGTCTGAAGGGGCCACAAAATGTCCGATTGGCGGAAACGAAAATGGAAGGAGTAAAGCGCCGAGATTCCGATGCAGTTTAATGGTAGGGCCCTTGCGACTGGCTGAGAGAGTTTCCACAAAATAAGAGGAAAGCTCCTATTGGTTGAAAAAGGCGTGACGTGGACAACGAAAGAACCCAGCTGAGGAAACAGTTCGGCTACGAGAAAGACAAGAGTAAAATTTTCGAGGACTCTTCTCTGAACTGGCGGCAAGTGCAGAATGGGGTGCGTAACTCTCTATATGATGCAGAGGAGAAATTTGTGTGAACACTGCATTCATTGCGGCTAGCATTCAGTTAGATATCAGCTGTAGCGTCGTTGAACTCCAACTGAGGAGAAACGAACCAGACAGTTCGTTAATAGTTTCTTGTGAGGACTGAGAGAAGTGGGCCGTTGTGGCCGAGCGGTTCTAGGCACTTCAGACCGCAACAGCGCTGCTGCTTTGGTAGCAGGTTCGAATCCTGCCTCGAGCATGGATGTGTGTGATGTCCTTAGGTTAGTTATTTATACGCATTTCTAAGTCTAGGGGACTGATAACCTCAGATATTAAGTCCCATAGTGCTTAGAACCCTTTGAACCATTTTTGACTGAGAGGGCGTTTTCTTATGCACGCTGCTCCAGCCATTCACGTGCATATCGCCATATTCCAAGAGTAGGGTGCGTACATTTTTTCTCGCATAACGTGAAACATAGGGAGAGTTTCTGCGGGAATAATCGGGAAGGGCTTAATTAGTTTTTATAGTAATATCAGAGGACGAGAGCAGCCATGCAGAGGACAGCTCATCGCAGCTAAGGTCAATACCGTGAGTAGAGGCGTAAACTTGTTGGTTCACCAGCTTGCGTCCACTGTAAACTCGAACGACCTTAGGTAATCTTTTGTGATCAACTTGTCACAAAACTAACCGTTCTCCGTAGACTTGATTGTCATCCTAAATAGTACCGAACTCTGAACCAGAATCGGATGATGATGGCGTGTGACGAGGGCCTCCCGTCGGGTAGACCGCCCGCCTGGTGCAAGTCTTTCGATTTGACGCCACTTTGGCGACTTGCGATTCGATGGGGATGAAATGATGATGATTAGGACAACACAGCACCCGGTACCTCAGAGGAGAAAAATCTCCGACCCAGCCGGGAATCGAACCCGGGCCTTTAGGATTGATAGTCTGTCGCACTGACCACTCAGGTACCGGGGGCGGACCTAAGAATCGGATCATTTATCGTAGTAGTGGCCATCATTATGACGTAGTCGTAACAATAATTTTGTAAAGAAATTCCTAGATAAAATTTACCATTGTTGTGTTTAACATTATTTCACTCTCTTAGGACGATATGCGCTCCTTTTCCAAATGTCGTAACATTGTCACATGGTAAACTGTGTAATTGCATGTATTTGTGTGATAATATAGCATTATTGAAACAAAAATATTTACAGCTTACGCAGTTGCTCTGTCCTCAGAACCTTACAACCCAGGTGAGAATAGCTTACAGCGTGGGTTATCACAGGAGAATCATGATTAGGTATTTTCAATTCATTTCGTATTAGACATAGTTAGGCAATGCGATTTAACCTAATCTCTTAGCCAACTGCTCATCTATGACAAAGCGGTTTTAGAAATTTACATGTGGAATCTTAATTTTGTTTTCTGGTGTGGCTGGAGCATTCACTGCATGCTGAGCGATGATTATGGAATGTTTTAGAGAACAACCTGTTGAGATGATGGTCGTTCACATCCTACCCATTACTCACAGGTCCTGTCAAGCTGTTGTAGTGTACAGCCAAATTGTTTCAATGTTGAATTTTTGTCAGACCTTTGGTCTTCTTGTGTTATTACTATACATGTTGTTGTGTGGATTGTCCTTAATTTTACGTTTGTGTTCGTAAAGAGCAAATAAAATTGTGGTTAATACAGACTAACACTTTAAGTTCATTAGGTAGTTAGTTGGCTCCTCCAGCTCTTAATCATTGAGAATTTTGTGAGAACCGACCCTCTGCACTCACTTCGAGTGCTCCCTCGGGCATGGATGTGTGTGTTGTTCTTAGCATAATTTAGTTTAGGTTAGTTTAACTAGTGTGTAAGTCTAGGGACGGATGACGTCTGCAGTTTAGTCCCCTAGGAATTCACACAGATTTGAACAATTGTTTCAGGGAAAGCTAGGAGTAGAACATCAGGTGACAAGTATGATGACAGCTTGTGCCACGTGTAGGCTGGAAAGAGAGATCGTGGAGGCGTTGTTCAGACTTTTTGGTGATGAAGATAAGTGTTTACAGTTGGAGGAGCAGGAAACAGCCTGGCTAGCAATTTACACTGGTGTGACAAAAGCCCTAGAACAGCGATATACACACATGCAGATGGAGGTAGGACCATGTACACGAGGTATACAGGAACAGTGCATTGACGAAGTTGTCATTTGGTCTCAGGCGAGTCATGTGAGAAGGTTTCCGAGGTGATTATGCCCAAAAGCCGGAAATTAACAGACTTTGAAGGCGGAATGGTAGACGCGTGGAACATTCCCTGTCGGATACCCTTAGTCAGTTCAATGTTCCGAGATCCACAGTGTCAATAATCTGTCGAAAATACCACATTTCAGGCATTACCTCTCGTCACGGACAACGCATCGGCCGAGAGCAGCGACTTTTGCGGCGAGTTGTGAGTGCTAACAGACAGGCAACATTGCGTGAAATAACCGCAGAAATCAATGTGGGACGTACTACGAACATATTTGTTAGGCGTTAATGGGCTAAGGTAGCAGATGACCGACGCGAGTGCCTTCACTGACAGCACGACGTAATTAGTAGCGCCACTCCTAGGCTCGTGATCATACCATTTCGACCCCAGACGACTTGAAAACCATATCCTGGTCAGATGAGTCACAATTTCAGTTGGTTAGAGCTGATAGTAGGGTTCGAGTGTGGTGCAGATCCCACAGAGCCCTGGATCAAAGTTTCCAGCAAAACACTCTGCAAGCTGATGTTGGCTCCATAATGGTATAAGCTGTGTTTACATGGAATGGACTGGGTCGTCTGTTCCAACTGAGTCGATCATTGACCTTTTTCAGCCATTCATGGACTTCATGTTCCCACACAACGATGGGATTTTTATGGATAGCAATGTGTCGCGTCAACGGGCCACAGCCTTTCGCGATTGGTTAGAATATTCCGGACAATTTGAGCGAATGATTTGTCCACCCAGATTGCCCAACATGAATCCCATTGAACATTTACAGGGCATAATAGAGAGGTCAGTTCGTGGACAAAATCCTACACTGGCAATACTTCCCCAGTTAGTATTATAAGTGACCTGGTGGAAATACGTGCAGAAACAGCGCATACTCGAAGAGGGTTTCCGGGGGGTTTTGCAGTGCCATGACTGCCTCGGGTTAACACAGCTGAAAGCTGCGTAAACAAAGAGCTGAGTGGACTGCTGCTAACTCGACCAAAGTCTCGTATCTGTGCTGTGCCTGTTGCTGCAGACGACAGACAGGGATGCGCAAACCACGGACCACACCTATTAGGAGTGGGATGGAGAGATTAGCTGAAAGTCTCGCAGGGAGTGTTGGAGCTCATGGGCTCTCAGCGGCAACGTCAGAATGTGTAATGGCGGACATAAGTACTGAGGAAAAATCACTGTTATTATTGGAGTGAGAGGGGCACCTTTTTTTAGGTTGGGGTCAGGTTATAAACAGTTTTGAAATAAAGTGGAACAGAATAGGGACATTATATCAGTTTCTAGAAAAGTAAAATTATTTTGTTTCATGAGAAGGGTTGGGGAACAAGGTACATGACCTAAAGTGATAGATGTTCTGTTCCTGTTTAATATAAGAGGTCACTGACTACCACTATGTTTGTGTAGAGTTAGCGTGGGTAAAGGAGGAGTTGCAAAGTAATAATATAAAAGTTCCACACAAAGTGAAAAACACTGAAACAAACAGGTTTTGCACTGATCAGAACTTAGAAGCATATGCTTGTGACTTGTTACTGCAGATTACTACCCTTGCATTTGTAGTAATCCACAGATCACTTCGAGGAAACTGTCAGCTAATTATGAGAAATATAGATGCAGTACTGAGATATCAGTCGGACAAGAACAAATAGTTAGTAGTTTGTGGAGATGTCAGTACGAATTTCTTAACAGTTTCTGAAAGGAAATATGAACTGGAACTATTATTTTGATGTTTCAGATTTATTTCAATGTTAAATTTTCTTACGCACTTATAGCGAGACATAAGGACTCTCATTGATAATGTTATTATAGACGGTGTGATACTGAAACAGTATATGTGCACCCAGTTGTTAATGGACTACCTGATTGTGATACACAATAAATGAAAGTAAACAATGTGACACCTTTCAGCTCTGAGGCATGTTCATACAAAGCAGGGGGGCTTATTAATGAGGACAGAGTGCAATGTTTTCAAAATAAGGTAAGAGAATTGGTACAGGGTGAGGTGTACATAGAAAGACATGCCAGTGGTAAATTCTACATATTCCATAGTAATCTTGTGACAATATTTGAAAATAGTTTTCCTAAAAAGTTATATAGAAAGTCCATTAAGAAACAAGTAAACCATAGATAAGTAAAGGGATTAAAATTGCGTGTAAGAGGGAAAGGGATATTTTTATAGAAGCCAGAGCAAGTCAAGATATGACGTTAGTTAAATTCCACAAACCATACAGTTATATTTTAAGAAAAGTCATTAAAACGTCCAGTAACATATAAGTCCTGGCAGAAATTAATAATGCTGATATTAAAATTAAAACCAAGTGGGATATTGTGAAATGGGAGACTGGATAACCAGTCAGTGTACAAGATACCACAACAATTAAACTAAATGAGCATTTTTTTGCTGATAATTCGCAAGTTGCAAATGTTTTTAACAATTAATTTCTAAACGATGAAAGCAAAAACAGTTTTAATTGTCTAGTTGAAGAAGCAAGAGAGTGTATTAAAAATGTGATTCTAGATCCTTCACTAAAATTAACTAAGTCATAAAAATTCACAAAAGAGATGTTGTAAAACTTAATAAGCAATGCCCGTATTGATATATGGGGTGTCCATGATTAAACTTCCAGTTTCAAAAACTGTAGAAAGAAAGATACTGCTCAGAATCATGTCAATTTGAGCAGCATATTATTGATGGAAAGTGAAAAGTCATGGAGCAAAAAAAAATATTTCTTTAATGAAAATGTTACCAATATACGGCGATGTAAGTGCTTTAACGTAATTTGGATAGGCTACAAATGACAGATGGATCTCCGTACTACCGCTATGGTTTCAGTTACACATTGCACCATCCGTACTGTTCAGTGTGCATGACTGTACAAGATCGGCACTCAAAAGCAGCAGCACTGTTAGTTAGGTAAGCCCAACCACCACGGCAAGATCGTGCCACGTCGGAATGGCAAGAATCGGTTTCCAATCGTACCGAGGCCAAAAATAGCATGAAGAGTAAAATGACATAGGTATCTAACACGTGTTCCACCGTTTTCGTCCACAAGTTGAAATCGACAAACGACATGTTCCACGACAGGTCACAGTGTCTCGTGGGTCACGTTCTGAATGCGTTGTGAAATGCGTGCCTTCAATGCAAAATCTTTTATATAATCTCACAGCCAGAAATCACATGGATTAAGATCAAGTGATCTGGACGTCCAGACTGTAGGGAAATGACGGCTGACAATTCTGGCATTTCCAAAATGTCTCTGCAGCAGCCGCATCACTGGCTTTACAGGAGTGACGTCTTGCATAAAAATGATCGTAGATAAACGTGTAAGCTATAGCACGGTTGGAATGAGTCTGGCGCGCAAAAGACTCTCATGGCGTTTACCAGTAACAATATGTGTAACAGAACCTACAGGGCTCATATCCTCGAAAAAATATGGCCCTACTTCAAACGATGCCGTCAACCAGCACCACACATTCGCAATTGCAGAATGAAGTGGTACGGATTGGTGTGCGTGGGGATTTTCCGTTGCCAATATTCTCCAATTCTACGTGTTGATATGTCCTTGGAAATGAAAACAGGCTTCGTCTGTCCACCTAATGTTCCACGGCCATTCATTGTCCACTTCCATGTGAGGAAGAAATTCCAGGACGAACGTTTGTATTGCTTGTAGGTCAGAAGCAATCAACTCCTGAAAATTCGTGATTTGTATGGATCGCAATGCGGGATGTGTCGTAAGATTTTATACACTGTGCTCGCTCGCGTGTCCAGCGTTCGGGCAAATCCTAGTGGACTGCGTGTTTACACACTAACGCTCGACCTTTTCTACAATGATGTGGCCACGTCTTCGACAGACGTCGTATGAACTGCTTTACTCCCTTTGCCACATTGCCCCTGAAATGAACCTGTCCTTTTGAATTTCGTGATAATTTTCTCCAGGCCCTTGGCAGACGTCGGACCAATGCTTTTTTTTCTCATATCTTTGAGTGTCCGGAAATCCTGCAGGGCTATTGACACACACTCGCCGTTTTTTCAAACGAACTTTATCAGCAACACGCGATCCTTACGGAGGCCGTCACGTTGGAAGTCTAAGACGCAAACTGAGAAACAGCCGTGTAGTGGGTGTCTGTTGGTATGGATATTCTGGCACTTACAGTACCATCTATTGATAAAATTCTCGATAAATTTTTTGTTACATGATGTTTCTCCCCGTGTCAATAATATGTTGTTCAAATTTGACGTCATTCTGAGAAGTAGTCTCTATCTACAGCGTTTTGAAAGGGGAATTTTAATTATGTACACCATGTATGTAAGGCGTCATTGCTACAGGGAATTTTTTCACACAGATTAAAATATGGTACGATTAAATCTCTCTATAAGAAAGATTGCAGGAAAGACTTGAGTAATTATTGTCCACTTACCTCACTGACGTCTTTTTGCATAATATTCGAAAAAGTTATGTACTTGGGAAACTCTCACATATAAGTGAAAACAGTTTACTTTTCTCGTCACAGTTTTGCATTCCAAAAGGGTTACTTGAATGAGAATGCTCTTTATACATTCACTCACTGTATATTGCCAGCCTTTAATAATAAAATATCACAAGTTTGCATATTTTTGATGTTTCCTAGCAATTTGACTGAGTAGTTATGATACTACCTTAGAAAAACTTCGATTTTGTTTAAATGATTGTTTTAAACACAAATGATTTTAATAATTCTTCACGAGAAAAAGACGTTGTGCCGAATCGTTAAAACAACGTTGAATGGAGAGAATATTTAAGTGATACGAGAGAAATCACAAAGCCAGTTCCACTGTGTTCAATTTTAAGTGCACACATTCTCCTTATACGTGTGAATGACCTTCCACTTAACATTAATTAAGCAGAACAGGTTCCTATGGCAGACGTTACTAGTATTATAATAAACTCCAATAGAGAGTAAGCAATAGAAAGTTCGTTAATGATGTTTTTCAAGGAGCTATTAAACGGTTCTTTGAAAATCAGCTCTCCCCTAATTTTGAGAAAACACCCTATATTCATTTATATACAACAAACACAGCCATACCAACGACCGATGTAGCACAGGGGCAGGGGTCAGTAAACACGCCAAAATACTCCAAATTCTTGGCTGTGCAAATTGATGAAAACGTGAACTGGACGAAGGTTATTAGTTCAGATACCTCTGCTTTTCTTATAGTTGCTACCCTTGCCAACTAACGAATTTGTTTCCGTACATGTTTTTCATATTTCCATTCAATAATGTCTCACAGATTATTTTCTCTGGTACTGTTCACGATTTCACAAAAGCAAGCAGTAAGAAAAATATGTGGTGTTCACCGGAGACTGTCATATATACAACTCTTCAAGTAATTTGGAATTTAAACTTCACCATCACACTACATATATTCGCTAATTAAATCGGTTACAAGAAATGCATCAGAACTGGAGAAGAACAGTGATGTCCATATCTGAAACACTAGACGAAAAAATAGACTTAATTACACATTATTAAAGCTGTCTGTGGCTCATAAAGGAGATCAATATGCAGCAACAGAAGTGTTTGATCGTTTACCCTATATCACTAAATGAGTGAGAGATAGGAAAGAGCTAAAGTTTAACATAATATTATTTGTTCTGGACAACACCTGTTCCATGAACAATTTTCTTTTAATACATGCAGCCTGCACCAAAAAAAAAAAACTAGTACTTTCGTGCATCTACATCTACATTTATACTTCGCAAGGCACCCAACGGTGCGTGGCGGAGGGCACTTTACGGGCCACTGTCATTACCTCCCTTTTCTGTTCCAGTCGCATATGGTTTGCGGGAAGAACGACTGCCGGAAAGCCTCCGTGCGCGCTCGAATCTCTCTAATTTTACATTCATGATCTCCTCGGGAGGTATAAGTAGGGGGAAGCAATATATTCAATACCTCATCCAGAAAAGGCACCCTCTCGAAACCTGGACAGCAAGCTACACCGCGATGCAGAGTGCCTCTCTTGCAGAGTCTGCCACTTGAGTTTGGTAAACATCTCCGTAACGCTATCACGCTTACCAAATAACCCTGTGACGAAACGCACCGCTCTTCTTTGGATCTTCTCTATCTCCTCCGTCAACCCGATCTGGTACGGATGCCTCACTGATGAGCAATACTCAAGTATAGGTCGAACGAGTGTTTTGTAAGCCACCTCCTTTGTTGATGGACTACATTTTCTATGGACTCTCCCAATGAATCTCAACCTGGTACCCGCCTTACCAACAATTAATTTTATATGATCATTCCACTTCAAACAGTTCCGCACGCATACTCCCAGATATTTTACAGAAGTAACTAGTACCAGTGTTTGTTCCGCTATCATATAATCATACAACAAAGGCTCCTTCTTTCTATGGTTTCGCAATACATTACATTTGTCTATGTTAAGGGTCAGTTGCCACTCCCTGCACCAAGTGCCTATCCGCTGCATTTCTTCCTGCATATCGCTACAATTTTCTAATGCTGCAACTGCTCTGTATACTACAGCATCATCGGAGAAAAGCCGCATGGAACTTCCGACACTATCTACTAGGTCATTTATATATATTGTGAAAGGCAATGGTCCCATAACACTCCCCTGTGGCACGCCAGAGGTTACTTTAACGTCTGTAGACGTCTCTCCATTGGGAACAACATGCTCTGTTCTGTTTACTAAAATCTCTTCAATCCACCCACACAGCTGGTCTGATATTCCGTAGGCTCTTACTTTGTTTATCAAGCGACAGTGTATCGAACGTCTTCCGGAAGCCAAGGAAAATAGCATCTACTTGGGAGCCTGTATGTAATATTTTCTGTGTGTCATGAACAAATAAAGCGAGTTAGGTCTCACACGATCGCTGTTTCCGGAATTCGTGTTGATTCCTACAAAGTAGATTCTGGGTTTCCAGAAACGACATGATACGCGAGCAAAAAACATGTTCTAAAATTCTACAATAGATCAACGTCAGAGATATAGGTCTATAGTTTTGCGCATCTGCCCGACTACCCTTCTTGAAGACTGGGATTACCTGTGCTCTTTTCGAATCATTTGGAACCTTCCGTTCCTCTAGAGACTTGCAGTACACGGCTTGTAGAAGGGGGCAAGTTCTTTCGCGTACTCTGTGTAGAATTGAATTAGTATCCCGTCAGGTCCAGTGGACTTTCCTTTGTTAAGTGATTCCAGTTGCTTTTCTATTCCTTGGACACTTATTTCGATGTCAGCCATTTTTTCGTTTGTGCGAGGATTTAGAAAAGGAACTGCAGTGCGGTCTTCCTCTATGAAACAGCTTCGTAAAAAGGTGTTTAGTATTTCAGCTTTACGCGTGTCATCCTCTGTTTCACTGCCATCGTCATCCGGGAGTGTCTGGATATGCTGTTTCGAGCCACTTACTGATTTAACGTAAGACCAGAACTTCCTAAGATTTTCTGTCAAGTCGGTACATAGAATTTTACTTTCGAATTCACTGAACGCTTCACGCATAGCCCTCCTTACGCTAACTTTGACATCATTTAGCTTCTGTTTGTCTGAGAGGTTTTGGCTGCGTTTAAACTTGCAGTGAAGCTCTCTTTGCTTTCCCAGTAGTTTCCTAACTTTGTTGTTAAACCACGGTAGGTTTTTCCCGTCCCTCACAGTTATACTCGGCACGTACCTGTCTAAACCGCATTTTGCGATTGCCTTGACCTTTTTCCATAAACACTTAACATTGTTCAGTGGCATGAACTGGACTAAAACAAAAAAATATTCATTGAAGTTGAAAATAATCACGTGTATGTATCCTGTAACAGAATCGTTCCACATGATTTAGATAAGAGAATAATTGAAATTATCTATGAAATATATAACTCACTAAATTTACTGGCCGTATCTGCATGCTCTCCGATGGGTTTAGGTTATGGGGGAAGGAATCTTTCTGCAGCGTGGAACAGAGGAGCCGGTCTTTTCCTAATTCCCGTAATAGCGCTGTGACCGGAACCTTCATAGCTGACATACAGGGCGAGAAATTTCCCTATGACAATATCAGTTACAATGATATCCTTAAACTCTTGTCAGCAGGCAGCACGAACAGAAGCGCTGTAAACAGTAATCTCTTACTTATTGCGGTATGGGAGACTGAGAAAATCCGAAATGCGTTCCCAGGTGGCGGAATATAATATGCTTTGGCAATTTCCTGATTAGCCAGGTGAATGATGTGGGTTAATGAGCACGGAGTTGCTCGGTAAAGAAAGAGACCTCAGAGCGGAGCATGCAGCCATTAGCTAGCCGCAGGCTGTTTTCGATTAAAGGGACGGACTTTGCTAGAGTTAGCTCATGCCAATAAAGTTCATTGGTTTCAGTCAAAACGTGAGAGTGTTGCTTGTGAGTGGCTCCTTCTCGATTGGCTTTGAAGTTTATTCTTGTTTGGTTGCTGCTGTGATTGCCGGCGAGAGTAGCTAGTGGCTAGTCGGCTAGTTACATTCCATTTAACCCAACCATCACTGATGCTGCAACAACCTTACGGTAACTGACCACCACATTTAAGTTAACTCAGCCGAAAATCTCATGTTACCAGCAGCTTCAGGATGTTATTCTGATATAGTAGACTATAGAAACTGCTGTTACAAACTTCTAGGACTTGTAGAGGGGAGTGAGTACATAATGCTTTGAATATGAACCCATATTTGTAAAATTGCCGTTTCCTTGCTATAGCCGTTCGAAAACACGTTTGCTAGCTAGGTATGCAACAGGGTTGTCATGATTGGAGGAGGAGGGGCCGGCCGCGGTGGTCTAGCGGTTCTGGCGCTGCAGTCCGGAACCGCGGGACTGCTACGGTCGCAGGTTCGAATCCTGCCTCGGGCATGGGTGTGTGTGATGTCCTTAGGTTAGTTAGGTTTAAGTAGTTCTAAGTTCTAGGGGACTTATGACCTAAGATGTTGAGTCCCATAGTGCTCAGAGCCGTGTGTGAGGAGGAGGGGATGGTGATGGTTACATCGGATCGGCTGATGTCATTTGGCGTCTGTCCTGCCTTGCTGACTTGGTTCGTGCCTCATTCATGTGTGTGTGAGTGTTACAGCAACATGATTAAGTTCACGTTTGCAGACTATACCGACATGAGCCTTCCAAATAGTGAAACTCACGGTAGGGAGAGCTCCTTGTCGCCTTTGTCAAGACCGTTCTCCAAAACGTCCGACTCTGTCGTACACACTAACTAGAAGAGGCCGTAGTGCCCCACGTTGAACAGAACCCGTCAAAGTGTCAAATTCTTTGTCTATGAATGAGTGTAACTGTAAAACAAATTATTCAGTTTGCCACGCCTAATCAATTACTTGTGAAAGTGGTCACGTGAGAAAGATGTTTTCGAAGGGCTGTAGCACGGAAATGGTATGTTTCCGAGCATGGATTCCAATTCAAAATATTATCTACTCACACCTCTTTACAGGTCCTAGATGTTTGTAACGGGAATTTCCTATAATCCTGTAAATTTTTAAATCAGTAAATACGGTTTTTAATTTCACTTCTATCCCTGCGTAATTAAATTTCTTCCGCAAAGGACTCCTGTTTCTAGCAAAATTCTATGTCAAATTTTTATTCAAGAAGCTTTCTCATTTAAAAAGATTACTTCATACAACAAATTTTATACCTCAATAACTAAAAATGTACTAAAGATAAAAATTAATGATGTGGGGAATCAATTGCGAAATATCAATTACGCCCATAATACATGCGACACCATGTATAATGTTGCAGCAACATTTGTTAGCATTAAACGTTAAATAATTTCTTTTTTTTGTTTTTTTTTTGGGGGAGGGGGGATTTGTTGCGTATGAATTATGGCGGCATACTCTAAGTTGGGAGATGGATTACGCTAACTTTATCGGGAACAGACACTTCACATTTTCCTGTCTTTGTTCCCCGTTGGTATCTCATTTCTTCTGTTTTATTCTTCACCTCCCCTTTTTTCTCGGCCACGCAGCTGTTACAACTAACACGTAACCTATTGGAAACTCACCTGCGTTAATCACCGTTGATATGACCATTTTGCCCTCAATAAGGATCTGCGGTATATCTGCCGGGTGAATTACTCATGAAACTACCTAAGCCCAACGTTGACTCTGTGTGTATGTATGTGTGTGTGTGTGTGTGTGTGTGTGTGTGTGTGTGTGTGCTCCGGAGATCCGCACAGCCCGTAAGCCGTCGGCACTTCCGTACCATGCCAACCCAGAGTAAACAGTTGGAAATCTCGCACACAGTAGCGCAACTTCCATCATCCAGAGGGCTTTCACGTCTTCACAGGCACCTAGATTTCACTTTTGGGGAAGGAATTATTCTCTTCGAAAACAAGATCTGCCGTCTCTATACATTTACCACTTTCCACTGTGGTGAGAAGTTACAGTAACGTTGGGTACTACGTTTAAAAAAAAAAAAATCTCACATCTTTCATCAAGCCTTAAAATACGTAGTGAATTAAGGAGTGAATTTGTTTAAACTTGGGGTCGTGATGTACAGTAGTTACAGAGTGGCATTCCGTTTGCCTGTTCTTCAGCTTCACTTTTTCTTTAGTGACAGCACTAAAGTTCAGGTGCCTTTCTTGTCCCTCTTGACTGATGCGAGTCACTATCAGATAAATATAATGATTCCTAAACGTTTTGCTATGAGATAACTGCACTATACTCGCCTTCACATTGCATCTGTATGTGACTGATTATTTTACTTCGAGGAGGGTTCCATGTACCTGTATTTTAGTGTTAGGGCTGACAGATGAGGAAGAGTGTACTCCTACAGGATAACGAGGTAGCCTCAGCATTATATAGTCAGCACTTGTTTGGTAAAACTGTAGTATTCTGTTCTGGGTGATACCCGCTGGGAATTAATGGCTCAGTGCTTGAGTTTCATTTTGGTGGACGAGGATTCAGGCCTCTGCTCATCCTGACTTAGACCAGATTTCGCAAACCACTTCAGGCTCTTTACCTTCTCTGATGACCACGATGTGATGTACAAGAGATACCTGAAGTCACCATAAAGCGAGATTTGGTGATGTAGGGAATTTGTGGAAAGGGATATAAAATATAACAGCATTTTGGAAGAGTAATAACAATAGGAATTCCTATAGCATTTTTTTCTCAGCAATTACCTAACACTAATGAAAATTTCAGAAACCTGTAGACATCTATGATTCGGGTGGATGTGGAGCCCTGTTTATCCAAAGAACATGTAAACTGTAACGATTACGATCACAGCGGGTTATAATTTTACGAAGTGTGTCCCTAACGTGGCCAACTAAGTATAGTGAACACAGGAAGTACCTGATAGGAGACTAAGTCAGACACAATCCTATTCCTATTCTGCTTTCATTGACAAGCTCTAATGTTGCTAACAGCAAGATATATTACGTAATAACATTATACACTCATTTCTGTATCGTAAATAAAACTTCCAATACAATGATGTGAATACTGCTCCTACGTCACCTCTAGTATGCTGACATATAGTACTACAGGCGGCGAAAAATTCTAGAAGGAGAATAAGAGGATGAGTAACCAAGGAAGACAGGTCTATAACTGTTGCAACTGGCAACACCACATGTTAAAACAGACCCAAGTTTCCTTACCGTGTTATTGAAAATAAGTTCGATGGGTAGCAGGTCCCGAGAACTTACGGGCCAAATTGCTATTTACAGGTTATAGGCAAAAATAATGTGAACAGTGGTAGCGATGGGACGGTTGTGTTTGACGGTCAGCAACGCAGTAAGGCTTGTGTCGCGCTGGACTGCGCGTGTTCCGTACGGACTAGGCATCAGTGCAGGTTGTTCACGAGTAGTGCACACTTCGTATTTGCGTTCAGAGACCGAGTTCGACGTGCAATGAAAGACCTAACAGAGTTCCAAAGAGGGCATATTGTGCGGTTCGATTAGCTGGAGCATCAGCAGACAGTCAACTTATTGAATGTTTCGAGAGCAATTGTTTCAACAGTCATGACAGCCTACACAAAACATGGAAAGATATCATCGTGCAAACGTAATAGTGGGCACAAATCGAAACTAAACGATAGAGACGTCATATGCTAACACGAATTATGTCAAAATAACGTAAAACTACTGCGGCTAAAGTGACTGCAGAGCTCAACAGTCATCTTTGAGAACTCTATAAAGTGAATATTCATGGAGGACTTGCTACACCGAAACCATTAGTGACGACAACCAACGGGAAGAGGCGTAAAACATGGTGTCAGGAGCATAAATCCTGGACGTATGATCAGTGGATCACATCATATGGTCCAACGAGTCAACGCTTTCGTTATTTCCAACACTGGGCCGGGTTTACGTCTGGAGAACGCCAAAGATGGCCTACAATCCTGAGTGCTTGATTCCTACGGTTAAGCATGGTGGTTGAAGTGTAATGGTGTAGGCACCCATATCATGGTACTCTGCTAGTCCCATCATTACTCTCAAAGGCCGTATTACAGCCAACTATTACGTGAACATTTTAGGTGATTAGGTGCACACCATGATTCAAATGTTGTTCCCAACAATTATGCCACATTTCAGGATGATAATTCACCCATTCACACAGCCAGGAGAATCGTAGTATGAGGAGCACGCAACTGAACTGCAGTGTCTTCCCGACCAACACAGTCCCCGTACTTGAACATTATCGAACTCTTGTGGGCGGTATTGGAGCACAGACTCCGGAGCAGTTTTCCGCCTCCCTCGTCAATACAGGACAGAAGAGGTTCTGATCGAAGAGTGGCATGACATACCACTGGAGATTATCAGAACATTATATACCAGTATTCCAAAGAATCGCAGTTGTATTACGGGCAAATAGGGGTCCAGCCCCTTACTAAGAAATCATTACCAAGTAAGTTCAGGTGTTCACATTATTTTGCCTATCCCCTGCACATGCCGAAAACACTTAAAAACATTAGTTTTTCGTTCAATCAAGCGTTAGACTGCCGTAAATCGGACAATGCAGTTGGTTCAAAAAGAAGGAGACAAACATGCGTGCCACTTGAAATGCATCTACCTTGTTTTTAGTATCCAGTTAGAGATTTCGAAACAACGCTTCCCAAACAGGAAAATAAACACATTGAGATAGTATTTTATTTTATGTTATATATTCCTATTTTTTTATTTAACGACATTTTCAAGCAAATACATTTTTGACAAACTGCCTATTGGCTTCTGTCTCGGGTTCTTCGGCCGACGTTTTATTGGATTTATGCAGTGCTTTGACAGCATTCTAGGTGTCCTGAAAAGGAGAACCGAGTAAACGTTTGAAATTACACTTTTTGCATAAAAACACTTAAATACTTCAAAACGTGGGGACCAAAGATTCGATCCGCGATACTTTTTGTGTTTACTGTGGAGTCTTGTCCACTCGTCTCGTATAGGGTGCCTAAAGGATGTTGCGTTCTCGGAATGCTATACAGCAATTCAAGCAAATAACATTAGTAGTTTTATTTCAGTAAAGCAGATTGACAATACTTAACTTTGAAATAACAATGGTGTCGCAAGCGATGAGCGACATGCAACATAAATCCGAGTCCTTCCCTATATATAACGTTAATACCAGTTTGACATATAGTTTGTGGATCACTGACAACTTTTCTCGTAGTACTCTCTGCTAGACCGTGCTAATACTCTGCGAATACTGTCCACTAATGGCAGCCCAGAGCTGGCTGGGGTGTCGCTTATATGCACTTCTTGCAGAGGTCGCTCATGGCGTCGCGCCGTCCTTATCAGAAGGTTATTGGCTGACGTCGTCTCACCGCCCTCTCTGGTCTTACGTTCTTCCTCTTCGTTCCGGCGCTTTTGGTTACGCCAGAACATTGATATTAAAATCTCCTGAACGTCAGGCAGTTGCATATTACTCCTCAAACGTCAATAATAATCAATCTTTAGACTTCTCTGCTGGGATTTTCTGAAGACTCATGTTGTTCCCGGATGGTGGAACACTAGCGAACATCAGTGTCAGCCACCTCGGGACACCAAGGCTCGTGAAGAAGATTCCAGCAGACGAAGAAGGAAGAAAGATTGGAGTTTAACGCCCCATTGACGAGAAGATAATTGGAGACGGAGCACAGGCTCGGATTGATTCAAAGATGGGAAAGAAAATCAGCCGTGTCCTTTCAAAGGAACCATCATGGCATTCGCCTGGAATGAATTATGGAAGCCGCAGAAAACCTAAATCTGCATAGCTGTATACGGAATTTATCCGTGAGAGGAAGCAGCCGAAACGTCGAGGAATTTAGGAGTCTGAAGTGAAACGTGATGCGCTCTGGTAACTCTTGAGATCTGACCATCAAGGACAGTGTCCACCATGGTATACGAAACTAGCTAACTGACACACATGCTAAACGAATCGCTGGGAATGAAGACACACTGTCGTCCTATTCACGTCACTTTGTGAACTATAACATATTGTTTCAACTTCACAAACAGTTTATAAGATATTAGGAGTACCATAGTTACAGGTGGCATCCGACATATTGTGAAAACTTATTACTACACTAGTGTGTCATCAGTGCCTTCTGAATAAAATCGGATTGCCTGGAGATGGTAACCTACGAGTTCCCACTTTGTGATACTATTTCGTTGGAATGCTCCACTCAAGCCCTTCCCACTTGATCTCCGTATTCCAATTCCATAATCAGCCGTATTCATAAAAATCTGGGCCATCGCTGCAAACATCTCTATGCTCTTTCGCAGACTGTAGTGACAACGTCCGAAATTGAATCACTATTCTGTCTGTCTGTCTGTCTGTCACTGTTGAACCGTTAAATTATACCGAGAATGCTTATTTTTTTTATATAGATGGCGCTCCGACGGTCTTGATCCTGGATATATAAACACTTGAAGAATTGGCGTTGTAATCTGCTAGACCCTTCAACACACTCCCCTGCGGTTCGTTATGTGGCCACCGCTCTTACACATCTACATCTACATACATACTCCACAACCCACCGTACGTGGTGGAAGAAACCCTTTAAAACAACTAGTCGTTTCCTTTCCTGTTCCACTCGCAGACAGAGAGAGGGGAAAACTACCGTCTGTATATCTTCGTACGAGCCCTAATTTCCTGTATCTTATCTTCGTGGTCCCTATGCGAAAAGTATGTTGGCAGTAGTAGGACCGTTCTACAGTCAGCTTCGGATGCCGGTTCTCTAACCTTTCTTAGTAGTATTTTTAGAATTGAATGAATTCATGAGTCCAGAAATTCCCACTTGGGCTTCCGAAGCACATCGAACGTACCGATAACTAATCTTGCAGCTTGCCTCTGAACTGCTGCGATGTCCTCTTGGAATCCGACCTGCTGCGGTTCCGAAACACTCTAGCATTTCAAAAGAACAGGTCGCACTAGCGTCCTATACGCGGTCTCCTTTACAGATGACCAAATTTTCCTATACATTCTGTCAGTAAACCGATGTCGACCAGCCGTCTTCCCTACCACAATCCTAACATGCTCGTTACATTTCATATCGTTTCGCAACGTTACGCCCAAATATTTGAACGACGTGATCGTGTCAAGCAGGACACTAGTAATGCTGTATTTGAACATTACGGGATTCTTTTTAATGATCATCCGCGTTAACTTACATTTGTCTACATTAACAGTCAGCTGCCATTCATCACACCAACTAGAAATTTTGTCTACGTCATCTTGTATCAAACGACAGTCATTTATCTTCCTGTACATCACAGCATCATAAGCGAACAACCGCAGACTGCTACCCTCACTGTCTGCCAGATCATTTATGTATACAGAAAATAGTAACGGTCCTAATACACTTCCCTGGGGCACTCCTGATGTTCGTCCTTTCTCCGATAAACACTCGCCGTTGAGGACAGCATACTGGGTTCTATTATCATATTATATATCACATATCTGGGAGCTTATTACGTAAGTTCGTACCTTCGTTAACAGTCTGCAACACGGTATCGTATCGAATGCTTTTCGGAAATCTAGAAATATGGAATCTATTTGTAGCCCTTCATCCAAAGATCACAGTATAACAAAAGAAAATGGTTTAAATGGCTCTGAGCACTATGGGACTTAACTTCTGAGGTCATCAGTCCCCTAGAACTTAGAACTACTTAAACCTAACTAACCTAAGGACGTCACACACATCCATGGCCGAGGCAGGATTCGAACCTGCGACCGTAGCAGTCGCGCAGTTCCAACTGAAGCGCCTAGAACCGCTCGGCCACACAGTATAACATGTGAGAGCAAGGGTTAGCAAGAGCGATGCTTTCTGTAGCCGTGCTGATTCGTGGATATGAGGTTCTCGATGTCTAGAAAATTTGTTTTATTTGAACTCCGAATGTGCTCTACAATCTTGCAGCAAACCGATGTTCAAGATATTGGTCTGTAACTTTGCAGATATGTTCTTTAACCTTTCTTATACACAGGTTTCACTTGCGTTTTTTTCCAGTCGCTTGGCACTTCGCGCTGGTAGAGAGATTCGCGATAAATGCGAACTAAGTAATGAGACAAAGACGTAGAGAGCTCTTTCTAAAACCGAATTGGGATTCCATCCTGACCTGGCGACTTATTTGTTTTCAACTCTTTCAGTTGTTTCTCTAAGCCAGGGATGCTTTTTAGTATGTTATCCTTACGGAACTCCGTGCGATGGTCACACGATGCTACATTTGTTCGATTCCTCCTGCGTGAACAATTAATTAAACGTGGACTTTAAAACTTCTGCCTTCCTTTTGCTATCTTCTACTGCCAAACCAGGTTGGTCAACAAGTGCCTGTGTGGAAGCCTTGACCCTCTTAAAGATTTTACACAGGACCAGATTTTTTTCGGATCTCAGCCAGATCTTTAGCCAAGATATGACGGTGACAGCTGTTCCATGCTTCGCGCACAGATCTTCACACAGACTCACGAATCTCTTCTAATCTTAGCCTGTCGCGATTTGCGCATCCTCTTTACAACCGAGAGCGCAACAACCTTTGATTCCTCATCATTTTCCGAATAATTGTAGCACACATGTTTGGCGAGATCTTAATAACAAACATCAAAATGGCAATACACGATTTACAAAGTGACAGCAGATTACTGTCACAATCAATGTGTGCCTACGCAGCAGGTCAGTTGGTGCTTGTTATTAAGATCAATCCCTTTATTGCATTCTCAGTCAGTCAGTCTTGAGAATTAGCCAGTTGGTTCGAAACTAGTTGCCAACGTATGTACCGCAGTTGTGACAAAAACCATGAAATATTAACAAAGTTTGCTGATACTGTAGCAACAAAATGATGAAACTGAAAAAAATAAAAACGTACAACTGCTTTCCACACTCCGATTCGTGACTGTGCACACCAATCTACCTTGAGAGTCATTCTGCAGCCTCATTCAGACCATTTACTGAGTGTCAAAATCGGTAGGTACCAAACCTCTTATGTTTTAGAAGAAAAGGTCCCATTGGTAACTAATGAAAAACATAAAAAACTAGCCAAAACGAGTCTAAAACCCAAAAATTTACAAAAGAAACGCAAAATTTCAGGTAAAATACAAATGTCACTGGCACTCTCATAACTGAGCCACAGTACAGAAAAGTTTGGTACTGAAATACGAGGGCGTGCTGAAAAGTAATACCTCCAAATTTTTTATGTGAACTCTCTTGAGACATTTTAAATAAAACAAATGTTATTGACATTCTACATCTTTATTCTTCATATCACATAGTTTCTGACCTGTTCAGATGTTCAAATGTGTGTGAAATCTTATGGGACTTAACTGCTAAGCCATCAGTCTGTAAGCTTACACACAATTTAATCTAAATTATCCTAAGGACAAACACACACACCTATGCCCGAGGGAGGACTCGAACCTCCGCCGGGACCAGCCGCACAGTTTTCAGACCTCTGCCGCTAGAGGGCTCCAAATTGTAGCGTGTAACATGCAATGTGTATAGTAACTAGGGCGGTGCCTGAGACAGAGCGTGCTGTAATCGAGTTTCGAATCTGTCGCGTTCGTTCACACGTGGAGCACCCTCTCCTTCAACTCGACAATACCAGACCACAAATTGGTCTCCCGCTGGGATATATGTGTTCGCCGCCAGAGTGACTATGTTGAGAAATAAATATGTAGACACGAAGAATAAAAATATAGAATGTTAATAATATGTGTTTCATTTAAAAATCTTTAAGAATATTCACATAAAGGATTCGGAGGCATTACTTCTCAGAACGCATTCTTAGGAAACACATTCGCACTTAAACTCATCCATCCGTACACGTAAATATTTAAGAATATTTTTGCAAGTTCTCATGTGACACTCTCTATAGACGAACCACATTATAAAAAGTACAGTGTTTTTGAACTTTTTAATGGTATACACATACACACAAATTTAGCTGAGATCTGCAAAATCTCATTGAACCAACATAATTCTGAAACATGGATATATTCCAATCCAGTATACTCTCAAAGTTCAAATTTTCAATAAGGCATTTAAAGTTCATTACATCACTTACTATGAGTTCAGCAATTATTTACATACATAGGACGTCAAATAGCTGTTTATATTAATTAATATTTTCAGAGAAATATATATTTCCGGAGACAGATAAGGCAGTAGTTTGTTTACTCAAGGAATAGCCTGTATTTAGTGCAACATCCTGTAAACTTCCCACATATACAGGAAATCCCAGGAGGGATGGTCAGTATTCAGGGATATGACACGAACGATTATTTGAAGCAAAAACTTCAAGTGGAAATGTGTCTTATTCACAATGGTTTCCGAGAGAGAATACATTTAATGTTACTTTTGTAGGTTTTTCTTTAATTACTTGAAACCCGCGGACTCTAGAAAAAACGTGTCACGGTATAAAATAATCTTCATTAAATATCGAACAAAAATGTCCATAGTCATTTTTTCTGTAGTATTAATAGTCTAAACAAAGAGAGCAGGAAAATATTGAAAATCTAACGCGATGCGCATGAGCTGCATCTTAAGTAGTTTTTGTAAACCGGTCTGAAGTTGTTTCAAGACTTGATAGACCACAAATGTCCTATATCAAACTGCTCATCTCGAATCTCTCTACAACATTGTGGCACCTACCGAACAATGAAAATGTACTGAATTATACAGAAGATAAATTAACATGTACATTAGATGTGTAGTGCCTCGGAAACCATTCTGAATAGGGCCTATGTCAATATGAAATATTTCGTTCCTCTCGTATCCGTGAATATTAAACATTCTTCCTGGGACACACTGTATAGTGGGCATCTCTCCTAAGAGACGTCAGGCGCATTTTCTCTCTGGCAGATCTATACAATCTCGTTTTTGGGGTTAATAGATGGAGTCAGCCCAAACACATGATGCTCATCACGTCGTTGATGCGACGCCCATTGTTAAACGCAAGAGTCGGTTTGTTTCCCGTTAAAAACAAAACCATTTTAAAGCGGAATTTTATGAGAGCATTTCACACAGTGGTCTAGTTCGTTGTATCGATATGGATTAACAGGGACAGTAAAACAGTCAAAATAACCAGTAGGCTGCTTCAACAGCCACTCACGTGCCGCCCTTCACCGTGCTGTATGCTACCGCCACGCAGCAGAGCTACTCTGTCGCTGCTGGAGTGCTGATTATTCCCCCCATTTGCTCTCCCTGTTAATACATATCGATAAAATGAACATCGGACTAGACTAATTTCGGAGCGCCCAAAGAAACACGCACTTAAAAATCCGTTTGCAAAATCACTTACTTTCCTCTGTAATAGCACACAAACAGATGCATTCTGTTATGTGTCGACAGAAGTGCCGACACAGTGTTATTTTGAAGGGGCCGAATAGGCACGCTATAAGCTCACCCAGAATATCATGAAGTCTGAAACAGGATGCTCAATGAATGCTAATAAGAAAAGTACGTTGCTTTGGGAATACTTAACTTTAATCCATCCTTTTGGTATACATCGTTTATGGTGAATACAAGTAAGACTCTCTCCAGATATGGTTAACTGCGCCTTGATAGGTCGTAGCTATGGACTTAGCTGAAGGCTATTCTAACTGTCTCTCGGCAAATGAGAGGAAGGCTTCGTACGTCTAGTCGCTAGCAATGTCGTCCGTACAACTGGGGCGAGTGCTAGTCCGCATCTCTAGACCTGCCATGTGGTGGCGCTAGGTCTGCAAGTACTGACAGTGGCGACACGCGGGTCCGACATGTACTAATGGACCGCGGCCGATTTAAGCTACCACCTAGCAAGTGTGGTGTCTGGCGGTGACACCACACATTCCGTTATCTCTGGACGTCGCATGAAACACGTCTTGTTTCGGCCAACTACATCCACACATTAAAAAATCGATTGTGCCAATATCTGAAGAAGTACCAGAGAAAATGTGATTGACGACTGCTATTAAGACGCTCTGTATATACAGGGAGAACCAGAATTCCGTCGACAAACTTTGAGAGGTTGCTCAGGGTTACCTTCTCAGTACTTTGATAACAGAAACCCGCGATCTCCCGCGGCTCGCTACAGAGATAATGCATTTCGTTTGGTTTCTTATCTCAATTACCTTTCTCTCTCTACTACACTGAATATACCTGCACAACGGTGCAAATGTTAGCCATATCCATTGGATGTTTCATTTGTAAAACTACTTGTTCCATTCACTCGTGTTACTTGCTGTCGGCGACGCCAGTGTTCACTTTACTCTTAGCCCTCACAAGCTTGCATCCAGTACTGCTGTCTCTGAAACGTTTTTCCGGAAATGTGTGGACAGGTTAACTGATGACGAATCTGTCGAAAAGCAATGCGTACTAGTTCAAAAATGCAATGGAAGAGCATTACAACGACGCTATGTTTAACTGTTCCCGCAGCGACGGCAGTCACATCACATAACATTTTCATCTGAAAGTCGTTGCACTTCACTGTTTGTAAGTTTTGGTGATTGCGTATTACTGGCGTATCCACTATAGCGACGCTTTTTCACTGAAACAAGAGTGACTGCGGTAAGAAACCGAAAAAATGTTAATTCCTTTATTACTTTGTAACGAGCCATGCGTAAGGAGATTACACGACTACACTGAGGGCCATGCTCACGCCCTTTTAAAGAGTGTGATGCGCCGCCAGCTAGCTCCATGTGCATCGCACCCATCGCCGGTTCTGCACGGCTGATCGGCGGTGAAGGTCGTCGTCCGACATTTTCTGAAACGGCAGACCACCTGCAGACAGCTCCGAGGCTTCCCCTTCCACCGCTAGGTGGAAGTGTCGGCCGCTGCTGGCAGCCGCTCTGCTGTGGCCAGCTGTGTGGTTGCGCTGTTCCGGCGTTCCACTCGCCGGCTGTTAACGAGCTTAGAAAGACTACGCCATGCATGTTGTCCGTTCTGCCCAGCACAATGCATATCGCCACTAACACCGCTTACCCTACATGCGGAATATCGCAAGTGCTTCGCTGCGCCGAAATTTAACGTTAAAACGTAGTGTGCGGCTGACGTAATAATACCGCGATAGCGGGGAAATGGAAATGTGCGGTGGACGTAATATTACGCCACGCCAGTTCTGATGATTTTCCGCGGTGTCAAACGTATATTTACGGCTCCCGCCAACGTCTGTCGGCTGTGCAGGCTTGTTAGGTTTTGTTAGCGGTAGTAGAGGTATCAATGGAAAAATCCGTCGTTTTTGAAACCTTTGTTATTTTTCTTGTTTCGTGGTTGATAGCTGATGTTCAAAGTTTTCGTCTTGTCGTACGTTCCGTGTGCTTTGGTGTTTACTTTGCATTCAAAATGTGCTTTGAAGAGAAGAAAGGTCTGGAGCAAACGATTTAAGGAGTCCATGACGAACTGCAGATCAACGAATCATTTCATGACAATTCAGATTATAGGTTTATCGTATTATTTTTGCAGATTGTGTTGTTATGAAGGATTTTCTCTCAGGTAAATCAGGAAATAAATTCGGGCATATGATCCCAGTGAGCGTAATGTTGGACTATGTATCTCTCCATGTTTTAATATGTATCACACTGTGCTCCACTATGAACACTAAATTTTGCTTTGTTCTAGTGTTTTTGTGTGTTGCCTTAGATTTAAATGAGTTGTAAAGAAGTTTAAATAGAAAGATCACTTGTTTGCTTACCGGGGTATGTACTTGAATACCAGAACTCTTTTCCAATTTTTTTCTGCGGTAATTACTGTTAAATTGGAGTTTCATCTGTAGAATCATATTTAACACTAGGAATGACAAAATGTGAATGTCTAAAGTAGAACGCCGAACAAACTTAGAAATGTTTTAAAATTCCAATCACATATTTGTACACACGAGTTATAACTCCCAAAGAACAACATATTTCAGCCAGTCCACAGGTAATTGGAGCTGCATACAAGATGAGACCCTAACTGTGAACTCATTGTGCTCTAATACGACAGTTCTTATGAGTTTCTGCATGGGAAATATGTTTACAAGAAACTATGATTATAACGTAAGAATATAAAATGTTTCACATGCTAATACACTTTTCATGTTCGAAACTCAATGCAGACATAAATTAGACTTTTTCGTTTCTCTATTCTAATATCACATTTTCTCTTATGTAAAATATCACATTGAAATCATCTTTCTTTTCCACTATTGCTAAGTCTACCAGCTTCAATGTCTTCAGTTATTCAGCTTCAATCACTTCATAATACTCCTTATAGATGCAACGAAATAACGAACTGCTGTTCTGCTTAAGTCTTTGTCTTATTAGTTCTGCAGATAGCAGTTGTTTTAGCTTCTTTCGGATTCAGCATTTTTACTCTTAAGGTGATCTCTTTTACATTCTCTGATTATTCGGGTGAAACTTATTTGTGCTGTTAAGTTATTTTTGTCTGATCTCTTGCTTCAGCTTGCTCTAATCTTGTGTTATTAATTATTTTATTAAAAAGTCCTTCTTAGGATAGTTCAGTTGCTCTTTCACATCAATCGTAGCTCTAACGAATTGCTCAATTGTTTAAATATTATCTGTTTATCACTATCTGGATATTTAGCTGCTTGGTAGGTACGAAAAAGTGTTTGTACATGGTTAACTATGTAGAATAATTTATACTGCTGCAGTCACTTTTTACTAATATTTTATTAGCACAATGCATTTCGGCAGCATACTGCCATCATCAGATGCATTACACGGTTACTTATACATCAGCTGATAGGTTATGTACATCGGCTTTGTGTGCCAGTGGGGCTAAGAATCGAAAAATAAATCTGTGTGGAAGGATAAATCTGCTACAGTGTGTACATTATGTGAATAGGATGATTAGGTAATATACTGATACGTTTACTTACATTTCGGCTGGCGATTTCATTTTGTGGCACACAGAGCGCAGTAACAGCTAAAACACAACTTAGCATTTTCACAAACATCTGTTTACATCTTTCCAAAGAGTTTCAAAATCTAAGATAAACTACTGACAATTTCAAAGACTATTAATCTTTTCAGAGATTTGTAAGAGCTAAGCTAAACTTCTTACAACTTCAAACACAGTAATATATACCTGCAATGAAGACGAGGACTTTTATCTAGATGTATTGGCAATATGGAGGATGTTACATCGATATCCTTCCACATGGGTGAATATTTCGATTCTTAACCGCACTGGCACACACAACTAATGTACATGACCTATCAGCTGATGTTTAAGTAACTGTATAATGGTCCTGATGATGGCAGCATGCTGCTGAAATGCATTGTGCTAATAAAATATTAGTAAAAAGAGATTGCAGCAGTATAAATTATTCCACATAATCATATAACACAGTCGCTGACCGCAAACATCATCCATATAACATGGATAAATTTAAATTTAACATGCCCAGCGAGGCAAAGAGGTAAATATACAGTTACAAAAACATGAAAATAAAGCTCCTAAAAACTACAGGTAACTTAAACACTTCAACAAGGAATGCAAACAACTAAACATCACTCCCAAATATATCAAGATTAATATTGGCAACAACACATCAGCAACAAGCTGAAAAGTAAGACAAAAAGATGAGAAATACGGGGTGGAATCTGAAATCAAGCATCTTCACAAAAAGAAAGACCTGCTCAACAGGAAACTTATGAACATACACCTAGAATTAGCTAATTATTTTAACAACTTCATCCTGTTAACAATTATAGATGAAATAACCATTCCTGTAACTACTGAATATATGAAGATCACTCGCAAACAGCCCCAAAAAATCGAAAAATTAAAAAATGAGCAGCTACACTGCCATAACAAAAGTAATAATGCAATGCACACTCATGATTTTTACGATAGACTTATCAATCAGACAGATAATATTAACAGACCGAGAAAACAACTTGCTAAACAAAGGGCTAAAATGTAACGTACATCCTGAACTACACCCCAAAATCATAAAAGATATTATTGTTGCAACTAAAAAATGCCACATTTATAACAAAATTAAACAATAACAAAATGACTGTTATAGCACAGAAGGCTATGAAAGCCATAAACAATAATCTAAACAAACAAGAAACAAGTTATAAAGCTCACCAACAGGACAGAAGAACACTCAGAGATACAAACAGAAAGATAAGTGACCATAACGCTGTAATAACTAAAGCAGACATGTGCAATACATTATGCAATTTGAAAGAAGCAGAATATGTAAGTGCCAGCCTTGTTGGCCGAGCGGTTCAAGACGCTACAGTCTGGAAAAGCGCGACCGCTACGGTCGCAGGTTCGAATCCTGCCTCGGGCATGGATGTGTGTGATATCCTTAGGTTAGTTAGATTTAGGTAGTTCTAAGTTCTATGGGACTGATGACCTCAGCAGTTACGTCCCATAGTGCTCTGAGCCATTTTTTGAATACATAAGTAAAACATTAGGTATCTTTAGTGAAAATGGCATCACTGAAATACAAAAAGATCCAATAAAAACATTCCAGACAAAACTCAAATCACATCTAAAAAACACACACTTCCTGCTAACTGACAGCGAAAAGAAATATAGCACTATCATGAATCCTCAGGCACCAAAGCTAAGGTCACAACCAAAAATACATAAAGAAGGGTGTCCAGTTCGCTCAATTGTGAACTCAAGAAACAGCCCAGGTTACAAAATTAGAAACAAAGTTAACCTGACATGCACATACACTAGAAATTACTAAGTAAAACTCAAACAGCATCTAACAGACGAAATTAAAAACATAAACATTTCCCATTCAGCCCAACTTGTATCATTTCACGTTACAAACCTATACACTAACATCCCCATCCCCAAAATGCTCAAAATCATCAGTTCAAACATCAAAAACTATCATTGTCCGAAATTATTGAATTCATGGACCTCCTTGAACTAGTACTAAACTACAACTATTTTACTTTTAATGATAAAATCTACATGCAACATAGAGGTCTTGCAATGGGCTCAAGCAAAGCTAGTACTACTGCTAACATATAAATTAACCACCTTGACCAAAAACTCTTGCAAAAAGATCAAGCTCCATGGATAAAATCATTTACTATAAACGTTATGTTGATGATACATTACTCCTGGTAGATGGTGACCCAAATGATATTAACAACATACTCGACACACTCAATAAACACGATATAAATATAAAATTCACAGTGGAATATGAGAGCAATGATAGCATCAATTTCCTTGGTCTAAACATTAGTAAAGAAAACAAGTCACACATCTTCAAAGTTTACAGGAAGGCAACAGCAACAGATACCGCCATACACAGCTCATCCTGTCACCCCACAACACACAAACTTGCTGCATACAGAGCACTAGTTAACAGCGCCAACAATATACCTATGGATAAATATGCACATCTTGATGAAGTCAGCGTAATAAAACAAAACGCTTGAGCAAATCGCTATGGTGAAGTATTAATTGATCTCCTTACGCAAAAAAGGAAAAACAATAATAAACCACCTTCCACACATGAAATGAAAAAGAAAGCCATGGTTTGCAAATCTTTCACAGGCAAAATCTCCTACAAAATGGCAAACATTCTCAGACCACACGACATTAACATTGCCTTTACAACACACAACAAACTTCAACACACACTGAGACACAATATATACACACATACGGATGTACACTCTCAATCAGACATCTATAAAATAGTATGTAATACCTGCAGATCCCTTACATAGGCCAAACTGGTAGAGACTTCCAAACGAGATATAATGAACTCGTATAGGCTTACCACACTAACAATTACAATGGATCAGCAATAGCCACATACATAAAAGACACAGGCCACCCATTCCATGACATTGCGAATGATCTTCATATATTACATAAAAAGAATAAGGGACACCAAATGGACTTATATGAAAAACTGCAAATCTTCATTCATGGAACAGCACATGAAGATGTATTATTAAATTATATGCTTGAAAGTAATAATGTTAACCTCTTCAAAAACTTCTCCAACATTAAGTGTTTATTTCACTGAAACAATAGGTTTCATGAAGTATCCATGTAACATTCTCCATATTGCCAATACATCTAGATAAAAGTCCTCATCTTCACTACAGGTATATATTTTTGTGTTTGAAGTTGTAAGTAGTTAAGCTTAGATCTTATAACTCCCAGGAAAGACGATAACCGTCTGAAATTGTAAGTAGTTCATCTTAGATATTAAAACTCTTTGGAAAGAAGGAAACAGAGGTTTATGAAATGCTAAGTTGTGCTCTGTGTCCCAGAAAATGAAATCACCAACAGAAATGTAAGTAAACGTATCAGTATATTACCTTATCATGCTGTTCACATAATGTACACACTGTAACAGATTTATCGTTTCCCACAGGTCTATTTTTCGAATCTTAACCCCACTGGCACACACAGCTAATGTACATGACCTATCAGCAGATGTATAAGTAACTGTATAATGCACTTGATGATGGCAGCATGCTGCCGAAATGCATTGTGCTAGTAAAATGTTAGTAAAAAATGACAGCAGCAGTATAAATTATTCCACATAATGTTATAATACAGTTGCAGACCTCAAGCAACGTCCATATAACATGGATAAATTTACATTATTAATTCTTTTTTCTACTTCTTCTCGATGGAATGTAAGGTAATTTCTTCTATAGTCTCAATCATCTTAATACTTGTTTCTTTTTTACATCATTTCACATTCTTTATCCCATGGTCCATTTGTAATTTATTCATATTCAAGCACTTTGATTCAACAATAACTTCTGCTCATATTAGCGGCACGACGACTGCGTCCACACAGTAAAATTCTTCTTTAAATTCAAGGTCCAGCAACTCTTGGTTACTGGGTTTCCCATAAATCTTCTAAAGATCCTTCTATTTTCAAAATCTTAACCGGCAAACTTGCTGTCAACGTTCTTAATAACGTATTCTGTTTATTTGTGCACAAATGTGGATCTCCTCAGTTTTCAATATTTGTGCACAAAGTTCAACATTCCTGATGTGAGTAACCACTACGCTATTCTTTATTATATCTTCTTCTACTGGCTACTGGTAACTAATTCTGTTCGTTATTTAATTTTCCCTGTTCTAATGATATAAACTGAGCTGCTTATGCCCCTAGGTTTTCGTTGCAGAAACTGGAGGGAGTGTCCCGCGTTCTCATTGGCAAGTTTGTTCGCGCCCACTCTCGTTTTCCATATTTTGTAGTCGTATTCCTTGGACCACCAACTTTTTTCCCTTTTGTGCCTATTTTCTGCCCTTTGCTGTGTCTGAAGGGGTTAGCATGTCATTCACGGTTCCTTGACCTCTGATTATTATATGTTTCTCTGCTGTAGTGCAGACTGCTATCGTGATTCCTTTCTGCTTTGTGGTGGACCCTTCATTGATGTCTACCTCCATCGAAGATCTCTTTTTTCCTTGTCTGGTTGCCTCTTCATGTGTCTTTCGTGCGTTCATATTATTCCTTCTTCTTCCACTGCTTCTATATCCTTACCCATTAGGCGCATGCCTTCGATATGCGTACATATTATATTATCTTCTTCCACTGATACCATTATCGTGCCTGTATGATGGCTGCGTACTTAGTGTCAGAAATCAGCATTTCACAGCGCACTGTGTCCTGTTCGTCATAGTGCATGTGCCGAAACTGATTTCTTCCGAGTTCTCTCTCAAATAATGAGCCCTGTTTCTGTTAGAAGTTCTTAAATTTGCAGCTATGTATGGTTTCCACTTCGTGGTCTTTTCTAAGAATCATTACTGAATTTCTGATATCCGAACCTACTTCCAGACGTAATTACTGATCTGCTGCTTCCTTTACGCCTTTTTACACCTTCTGTTGCACTTCCTGTGCTACCTGGATAGCTGCGTATACTTCCTGTTATACATGTGACACACGCAATGTTTCTTTCTTTTGCTTCTGCACATTTGCCTGAGCCTGCGCTTCTGCTTCGTCTACACTCTACATATTGTTTCTTACTGTATTTCTTGATCTTCTCTAATTTTCTATATTTCGATTTTCTTTCCCTAACTGTTAGTTTTCTATTGTTCTTCTTGCACCGTTTTTATCTTATCATCTACACTTATCTTCTACTGTTCGAAAATTTTGTCAAACCTCAGCCTTCGTTTTTCCTAATTACACATCTCTGCTTGAATTTCTAATTTCAACTCCATCTTTAGTTTTTATATTATTCTATCTTCCCTGGTGTTTGGCAATTTAAATTCCTTTGTATCATCTGCTTGCCAGTCATATCTTTCTTCAGTTTTATTTGCTTGACTATCGAATGTCCCTTCAATTGAAAGTTTAAGCTCTGCCATCACCTTTATTGAGTCTAAATTATTTCATAATCCTGTTCCAGACGGTTCTATAGACGCAACTACACTTCTTGTCTCTTAGCTTCTTCTTCCCACCCTAAGGTTTGGAATTTGTTCATTTTTCCCGGATTTATGAGTTCCACTTTTGTCTTTCTTCGTTCGTTGTTTTTCTGTAGCTTTATCAACAGACTTTTCAGTTCCATTTCACATGCATACTAATAAATCTTTAGTGTTCATCTTTTTGCAGCAGTTGCATCAAAAGACTGAAACATGTCTGTGCTGTTCAGAGAAGTTCATCTTAAACCTCACACCAGATTCTGTTTTATTTTGGTTCTTAAATATTGTGTGCTGTAATTTGCTATTGCATTGGTTTAGCGTCGGGCCCTTGATCTTGACGACACCGGCGGGTAGCTTTACTCTCAAAGTAGAAGTAGAAATGAGTGAACATGAGAGCTGATGCATGGGGACTGTTTAGAAATCGGGGTCATTTCAGAGTGTCCGATTTTAATAGTTTTCGAATGTTGTAGAGCTGATTAACGTCACTTACTTAGCTACCATCACAATGCGGAAAACAGAGACTACCAGTTTCAACCGCTAAAACAGTTCTCTTCAGAACTGGAAATTGTTGTTAAATTTCAAAAACCAGGAATGTTTCTGAATACAGTAGCACTGACAAGAATAATTATGGAAAATCTGTTCGAAGTACATAACAGGATATAAACGTGCATTGTCTAGGTCAATAGAATAGGTCACTATGTCTTTATAGTGATATCATCCTTAAGGAAGCGTCTACTGTATAACAACGTAGAATAAAGTTACCTAGATATGAACCAAAGCCAATGGCATGAAGCTTTGTGCAACAAAATTTCAGTGAAAACATACCTAACAGCCGTAATTACAGTATACATGTATGAAACTTATTGCACAAATGTCGTTGCAGTAAATTAAATATGACGTAAGATAGACTCGTGATGCCCAATCACAGCGTCAGGTGAAGTTAACCAGATCAAGCTAGCAAACAGAAGGCTGGCAGTGTGTACATAAACTGAAGGGTCATTGTAGGTGCCTCCAGGTGATATTACAATATAACGAACTGGAATATAATGTAACACAGTAATTAAAAGTGGGGCATACTGAACTAGTAATTTTAAAAACAACTGATAGCCAATAGTTATGACAATAATAATACTAAACTTTTGTGTAATATATGAAGCAGCACACACAGAAGACACCAACGTATGGTGTGAAATTATGAAAAACTACTAACATCACATAGTGAGAATTAACATGAATAATATTTCACTCTTAACATTCCTCAGTACAAAAACGCTGACTATTTTATATCCAGAGGCTCAGTGAGATTACGCGGAACCTCACTGTACAATACGCAGGCCAGGAGAAAACAGCCTCTAAACATGATTGTAGTCTTATAACTAAAGGGCAATGCTATTCAATAAGTGTTGTTGGAAGGGATATCAAATGTGACACAATACGTATAACATTCAGCTACAGCTTGCAGAAATTTAATTTATTATGGTACGGTAGTGGAAGTGATACGTGGTCCAGTATATATGTGAAGCATTGATTGACGTTCAGCCTACATATTGGACTTTCATCTTGTTATCAGTTACATGTAGAACCTGTGTACGTTGTGATACATAAAATAGCAATCAAAGCAGAAAAACAAATAGTGAAACGACCATCGAAAGTGATCGTCTAAGAAGGCCTATGAGAGACCAAATACAAAGGCATACATGACTATTTATATTACATTTATAAAAGGTAGTATAAGTTATGTGCTCGAAAACAAACCCTCGCCAAACATCATATCAAATTTCAAAAGCAGAAAACTTATCCTATGAGTAACTATTGGTTTCGTATGTACAAGGCAATAGTTCATTGAACTAATAGTGTTGGGAAACGTAATGTAATGTACAGAAAATTTATACAACTTATAGTGAGGTTAAGAAAGATTATAGGCAGAAGTGATAATTAATATAGATCCATTAATACTGGATTGTACGATATGTGGAACTATGTCTACATTGCAGATTTGACTAAATGCTAAACTGTAATGCGGAGTCACCATTATTACGTATGTCAGCTATAGACCAGGGAAATGATATATGACATGCCAACGTAAGCTGAAGCAGTGTCCAAGTCAAAAACATTTTCTACTTGTGACTTTCTATAACAATTTCCCGATCGGAAAATGACCGTTTAAGCGGCTTAAACTAGTAATCACTGTTTTATGCATTCCGATCTTCGCCAAATAAAAGTTTTTTACAAAAATTTACATCAAGTGTACAGATCGCTTTCTCTGTTCTTACTGTCGGGTAAAATTAGTTTAACATTTTTCACCGCAAAATTAAATATTTAATCAACGATTTATTCTGCATACTAAATGCTTAGTCATGTAAGTCCTGTGCTTACTAACTGCCATGGAAACTGCTAGGAAGCTCAGCAAAGAGCGTAGTGACTATAGCAGAACTCCAGTTTAAAATGTTTTTTTTTGGGTGCCTAGAAGAAATGTGTTAAAATATCAGTTTGCGAAATGCTGCAGAAATAATCCCGTTTAGCTTCAAGCATACAGTTGTACTAAAGATGTACAGTGATGTAACTAGTAGGAAATAATAGCGACTTTGGACAAAATTTGGCCTTTACCTCCTCCTAACCCCGTCTCCTCCCTCATTTAACCCCTTCCCACCCCATACAACCCCATCGCCTTCATCCCTCTCAACACTTCTGTCCTCCTCAATCCTTCCTAAAAGATGCCTCTTCCTCTGCCTCTTCTTGTTTCCTTTTTTATTTCTTAGAAACTGGCTAAAAAATGAAACAGCCAATTAGACAGCTTCTAACGATTTGTGCTATAGTAAACACTCATATTTAGCTCTTCCAATGGCAGCTCAGTATGAAGAGCCGTATAAATGGAACAGCCATGCAGAGAGCTTCCTTACAGCAAGAGTGGGTGGACGTAACGTAATTCTCATCCAATAGTGATGGCTCTTACTCGGCAATTGCGTAATGTCGGCACGTGCTTCAACATTTCTCTAAAAATTGCCCGCCATACAGGCTGGAAGAGCCACGTACTTCACTTGAGTGCCCACAGCCAATCCTTACACAGTTTGGAAGGCCCTTCTTTTAAAAAGTAAGCCATATCACTGAATGTATCTCTCTATATAATCTAGGCAACTGCACGCACGCATGAACGAGATAAAATATTCTGTCTACCATGCAGAGCGAAACCGGCATGTACTTTCTCTCTCTCTCTCTCAATCTCTCTCTCCACAGGCATAGATTATGAGAAAAAACTCGAAGATATGTAGCTCATAATATAGGTCAATATGTTAGGAAAGTATTTCATTACATTATTATAGTGCTCCAGTTGCGTCTCTTCTACATCTACTACCAGTATGTTGCTATATATATAACTTGACATTGCGTGACTGTGACATGAACCTGAAGGCTGAAGGTCATGCATCATACATGATGCCATCGAACTCATGTTATCATCAGTGACGTCATCATCCTTATCAGTGGGAAGCCATGCCCTTCTCCCTCTTCCCCCGTTATCTCTAGCCAAACATAATCCAGTATTAAAAATCTAAGAAGGCGAAAACTGGCCATCTGCATTAGGTGAGACTTTAAAAACACCTCCGCTCTCTCTATCTCTAACCAATCACACAGCGACTTTGGACAAAATTTGACCTTCACCTCCTGCTAACTCGGTCCCCTCCCTCATCTAACCCCTCCCCACCCCATACAAACCCATCCCCTTCATCCCTATCAACAAAGATGGCAGAATTAGCACAGTTCTGTTGACTGATAATCTGAAGCCCTCCCCGCATTATATGGAAACTGATCAATTGTGTATTTTATGGTCCCTCCAACCCCGTCCCTCTTTCCAACCAATCAGTGTGTAGCATTTTCAATATTTCTGGTGTGTTGTAAAATTATATCGTTTACATATAGATCAGCTGTGTGCTTTATACCGCTGATTGAAATGAAGCTCCAGATATTGAGTACGAAATTACTGAACCCCCAGTTTAAAGTCAAAGATATACCAAATATTTCCGTGAAGCCAAGGTCAGAGCTATGCACATACATATCTCCAGCAGAGTATTAAAATGATTCCACGGTCAAAAATACTCCTCTTTCCAAACAGTATTAAAATTATGTGTCATATTTGCAGTAAAATAAATCATATAACCTTCTGTTTCAAGTCAAAGATGTATCCCTAATTTCCGTCATATATCTTTAACCTAATATGTAACTGAATCCAAGGGCAAAGCAATATTAAAATGTCTCCAAGGGGAGAGATATGCATTATATATGTAAATGTAGTGTCTCTGTATCCCACAAAATTTTGTACTTCTTGTGTTCTCACTGTATTTCATGCATTAAAAAATACTCTATTAGTTGAACACACTTTTGATAGAATAATCATATTTTTCTCTCTATTACCTGACTATTAAAGTGAAACCAAAGTGAGTGAAATGCATTATTACCTACCATACATATTTCTCTTGACGTAACATTAATAATGATTCCAATGTCAATGAGCCCACGGACGTATCTCTGTATTTAATACGTCTAATGCACTATATAATCCTTAAACACACATGTGATCAACAATGAATTCTAGTTAATTTTCCTCGAAAATTTCAACAAATTTCCGATAAAATTCCTCTGTGTGCTGTCTCGTCATTTTATTTCCGCATTAAATCTCATCTCACATATGTGTTTCTGGACACATATCCATCTATGTCTCGTTATTAAATTTCATGAACTGCAGCTGCAAGGCAGAGAGAGAAGAAGGTCCAGTGCAGAGAGAGAGAGGGAGAGAGAGAGAGAGGTGGAGGAGTTATCTCTGTACGTCTAAATTATCCTGACAAGATGCAGCACTACTCTGAGACAGTCACTCGCTAACACTGTGCGAATGAAATAAAATATATAGTGAGTCGGAAGTAAAATTGAAAAACACACAATTCGTTCCGTATGAAGTTTATTATAAATACATATTTTGCTTTCTTCATACATTGTTTTGACACAAAAATATTTTTTGCAATATATGAACAATTTCAATGGGTAACTGAATTTTCATCGAAATGACATACAATTTACATTATTTGCATTTCTACGCTCAATGGTTTCCACATAAAAACATTTACAATGGACCATCATTTTTCCCCACGAGCAAAATGAGAAAACGACTTTAATGAACGTACTAAAACTGCCTCTCACGGTTTATACTAATACCTATTACGTTTTGGTTGACTGGTTACAGTCATAGCATTGGCATAGTTCGTATTCCTATCAGGTACATTTGCATAAGCTATATGGTACAGATTTGTATGTACACTACAGATATAGTGATGAATATTCAGAGTTTCGGCTGTACCAAGATGCAGATTGCGTCGAGCGGTTTAGTAAACGACTGTGTTATTTTACTGAGCGAATAAAATTACCTGTTGCAGTAAAATCAGATGATTATTAGAGCTGAAGAGGAAAAATCCTTTCAAACAGTAGAAATCTATCATCTCTGCAAAAAAAATGCTTCTTGGAAACAGATGTGGAACACAGGAATTACCGTCACTTTAAAGGCAGATTTAATGGTACCGCGCATGCTAGATGTAATGTAAATCATAGACCTAATCTCCCGGTACTGGTTGTGTTTCAAAATCTAACAAATTATTATGCACATTTTACTATCATGAACATCGGGGAACGAGTAATAGAATTGTTAAAGTAAATCCAGATCATGTCCCTATGGTTACAGAGAATATGGAAAAAAATTAGAATCATTCAATCAGTCTTTAGCTGTGGGTTATCGCAGCGACATAAAAGTTTGTTTTTATATATTCCTTCAACTTTCTGGCGAGCTCTCTGGAAAAAAATAGTTTCACATTAATAGCCCGTAGCGTTAAATATAACGAGACATCATATCTCTTGACAGCAAGCGGATTAATTAGATGAACATGAGATGAGTATTTCCCTAAAATCAGTTAACAGACGAATCTGTTTTGATGGAGGAACAGTTAATACCAACTGAGGCTTCCAAACGCTTACCGAGCGTTGAAACAGCTATCACAGAACAGAACTACCAAAGGGCGTGCAAATTATTGACCTCATCTGAATCCAAGACCTTGGAAGATTACTCGGACTTATATCTGAAAAAGCCACTTTTTTATTATGCCCGACATGTTTCTTAACTGACACACACACTCTGTCTTAGAAAATTCAAACTAGATCCTACCTACTATGTAACATCCCTTGCCATAGTGCGGGACACGTTGCCGAGCATCACTAAAGGAAAGTTACAATATATTACTGATACAGCGCTATTACAGTTTACTGAGTGTGGTATCATAGATGGTACTGTTCTCTGCTCTCACAGACATCCAGTTGCACTAAAAAGGTATATGGGTGGATATGATAAAAATAAGGGTAATTCATATATTCAACAGTCTGCACAGCTGGTCTACGATGCACCACTCTAACGCACTCCAGGTTTGTATGGTTGCGTGTTGACGGTTTCGATGTGTGAGCATACCAAAGTATTCAAATGTAGGCTATAATGTAGATGTAGGTCTATAGTAGCCAGAAAATATACATGAACTACACTCAGAACTACCTTTACGTCAGGAGAGAACTGTACCCCAATCTGGCATTATCAAGACAGGCATTCCAGAGAAACTGATTTCCACACAATTTGTAATTGTAACTATATAAACTTAATGCGGTGTTTCAAGAACAAATTTATTCTCCGCAAAATTCAGCACGTATTGTTATTCTGTCAGTCAGCAGGGATTAGGAAGTGAGTATATATTAATACTGAGAAATGAATGAATAGGAAGAATGATTTTAAAAAAAATTTCTTCAAATTGATGAACAATAGCGCGTTTGGTGAAGCTGTTCAAAATATTCGGAAAGTGAGCGAGTCGAAACTGGTAACGTATTGTGAAAGGAAATACAGAGCTGCTGCTCTGATTTCAAGACTTAATTTCAAGTGCAGCATCATATTTCATGAAAATCTAATAGCAAATGAAATGAACATACTTAGTGTTGCTTTCGACAAACTTGTTTCTGTAGGGTGGGCTGTTTTGTATATCTCCTAGCCACTGCCCGTAGATTTTTATTACTACTATATTTTGAAACAAATGGACCAAAAAACGTTAAAATGTGTTATACACACATATATAGATTAATAAACCATGGAAGGACATCAAATGTTTATGATACTATTAAAGAGTATGTGGAAAGGTGATTTGAAATTTAAGTTTATCGTTGGATTTTACGCCAGTACATATATTCCATTATTAAAAGCTGAATTGTCGCATACCGATTCAAGACTATCTTCACTGATTTCAACACATTTTGTAGATGGCATTCCCATAATTTATAATTATAGGCACTACTTTACTTAGTCTCGAGCTAACAAAGAAAGACGATTGCAACAAGAATGACGACAATGCCCACAAAGTTCAGGCGCAGCTCTTCTACTGCTGACGCTGTTGAACCTCGATCAGGAGGAAGAAGGTAATAGACCACCGATCCTCCGCTCATTCTGTAACACTAAACGAGAAAATATACACTGAGTTGACAAAAGTCATGAGACACCACTTAATGTTGTGTCGGATTTCTTTTGCCCAGCTTACTGCAGCACCTCGACATGGCGTGGACTCAACAAGTCATTGGAAGTCCCCTGCAGAAATATTGACCCGTGCTGCCTCTTTGGCCGTCCACAATTGCGAAACTGTTGACGGTGCAGAATTTTCTGCACGAACTTACCTCTTAATTATGTCCTCTAAGTGTTCGATGGGATTCATGTCGGGCGATCTGAGCGGAACTGTCCGGAATATTCTTCAAACCAATTGTGAGCAGTTTTTGCCCAGTGACATGGCGTACTGTCATCCATTATAATTCCATCGTTGTTTGGGGACATGAAGTCCATTAATGGCAGCAGATGGTCTCCAGCTAGCCGAGCATAGCCATTTACAGTCAACGATCGGTTTATTTGGACCAGAGGACCCACTCCGTTCCACGGAAACACATTCCAACACTACCTTGCACAGTGCGTTGCTAACAACTTGGGTCCATAGCTTTGTGGGATCTGAGCCCCACTCGAACCCTACCATCAGCTCTTCCAACTGAATTCGGGACTCGTCTGACCCATCCGTGATTTTCCAGTCGTCTAGGGTTCAACCTGTCTGGTCACGAGCCCAAGAGATGTTAGGCAGGCGATGTAGTGATGTTAGTTAAGGCACTCGTCAGCTACCATAGCCCATTAACGCCAAATTTCCCCACACTGTCCTAAACGATATGTGTTTCGTATTTCCCACACTGTCTTCTGCGGTTGTTTCACGCAGTGTTACTTCACTGTTAGCGCTGACAACTTTACCCAAACGGCAGTGCTCCTGGTTGTTAAGTGAAGGCTATTGACCACTGCATTGTTCGTGGTGGTATTCTTGGCATACCCTTCACACTGTAGATCTTGGAATATTGAATTCCCCAACGATTTCCGACATTTAATGTCCCATGCCTCTTGCTCCAACTACTATTCCGCGTTCAGTCTATCAATTCCCGTCGTGCGGCCATAATCACGTTGTAAACCTTTTCACGTGGATCAACTGAGTACAAATGACAGCTGTGACAATTCACAGCCATTTTCTACTTCGAGTGTGTGATACTACGGCCAACTGTAAATGTGCATATCGTTAACGGATGACGTTTGTCACATTCGTGTACATGAGTAATCAGTAATAATATTAATAGTAAAATATATATTGAATAAAAAATAAAAATTATCTGAGTTATCAGAATGTTAAAAGTTAAATATATTTTCGTCTGAATGAAGTTTTTTGGTTGTACAGGAGCTAAAATTATGATAACAGTCGGCATAATAATGATGGTGGTGGTGAAACTGTTGACAGATCAGTATCAACAGCTATCTTCTTAAAGACGTTTTTTTTACAGATTTTGTGGTATGCGTTCCTACTGAGTCAGCAGAAGCTCGTTATGCAATGGTCTGAAACAGAGATTGTACAATAAATTTTTAAAAGATGCTCATGTGCCTCCAAGTGTAAGGAAACAGAAGAAACATAAGCAAGCAGTTTTTTTTTTCTTTTTGGAGAAACAAGAAACATTTGAGCTGAAACATGAAAAGGCTCATCACAGTCAGCTTCTTCTCCTGACTGCAGGGTTCTAGAGACGTGCAGGTGAAGTTCTGTAATAAAAAAACGAACATGGCGTGAACGACTTCAATATTTCTTGTATTATCTAGAGAGAATTCCCCCCACATAATGATTTAATGCTGCAGGTGTTCTCTCAGCAGTGACAGGAGGTCGCCAACTAGTTAGAAAGAGGTAAGATTGAGCGCATCTGAAGATATCTGGAGCACGCATTGGTAGGCTTCCTCCTCACTCACTTGTACTGACTCTAATGTTATTTTAATTGTCCTGCAGGACCCCATAATACAGTGTGCGCTGTTCAATCCATAAACTAACAATTATGTGGACACTTTCCAAATAGTCTTTTACTCTGATATTTTCGTCAGGCATCTTAAACTAATAGGCAATAATGACTGCATCGAATAGTTCTTCTTCAACAGACATTATTTCTTAGCATGTGAATTATTTCCCAGTGATTTCGATTCAGCAAAAATAGTAATCGCAGCGCCGGCCGCGGTGGTCTAGCGGTTCTGGCGCTGCAGTCCGGAACCGCGGGACTGCTACGGTCGCAGGTTCGAATCCTGCCTCGGGCATGGGTGTGTGTGATGTCCTTAGGTTAGTTAGGTTTAAGTAGTTCTAAGTTCTAGGGGACTTATGACCTAAGATGTTGAGTCCCATAGTGCTCAGAGCCATTTGAACCAGTAATCGCAGCACAACTTCATTCGGATTATTCCTGTGAGCAAAATGGACAGATCCTGGGGTTTCGGTGGAGACTGTCTTCCATTTAGGAACTTCAAGCATATTTTTCATTCTGTGGCACCAGTATGAATCTCATTATAACTATTGATCCAGAAATTTTGTATAATGTACGCTTAACGTTTTGAATGTACACTCCTGGAAATGGAAAAAAGAACACATTGACACCGGTGTGTCAGACCCACCATACTTGCTCCGGACACTGCGAGAGGGCTGTACAAGCAATGATCACACGCACGGCACAGCGGACACACCAGGAACCGCGGTGTTGGCCGTCGAATGGCGCTAGCTGCGTAGCATTTGTGCACCGCCGCCGTCAGTGTCAGCCAGTTTGCCGTGGCATACGGAGCTCCATCGCAGTCTTTAACACTGGTAGCATGCCGCGACAGCGTGGACGTGAACCGTATGTGCCGTTGACGGACTTTGAGCGAGGGCGTATAGTGGGCATGCGGGAGGCCGGGTGGACGTACCGCCGAATTGCTCAACACGTGGGGCGTGAGGTCTCCACAGTACATCGATGTTGTCGCCAGTGGTCGGCGGAAGGTGCAAGTGCCCGTCGACCTGGGACCGGACCGCAGCGACGCACGGATGCACGCCAAGACCGTAGGATCCTACGCAGTGCCGTAGGGGACCGCACCGCCACTTCCCAGCAAATTAGGGACACTGTTGCTCCTGGGGTATCGGCGAGGACCATTCGCAACCGTCTCCATGAAGCTGGGCTACGGTCCCGCACACCGTTAGGCCGTCTTCCGCTCACGCCCCAACATCGTGCAGCCCGCCTCCAGTGGTGTCGCGACAGGCGTGAATGGAGGGACGAATGGAGACGTGTCGTCTTCAGCGATGAGAGTCGCTTCTGCCTTGGTGCCAATGATGGTCGTATGCGTGTTTGGCGCCGTGCAGGTGAGCGCCACAATCAGGACTGCATACGACCGAGGCACACAGGGCCAACACCCGGCATCATGGTGTAGGGAGCGATCTCCTACACTGGCCGTACACCACTGGTGATCGTCGAGGGGACACTGAATAGTGCACGGTACATCCAAACCGTCATCGAACCCATCGTTCTACCATTCCTAGACCGGCAAGGGATCTTGCTGTTCCAACAGGACAATGCACGTCCGCATGTATCCCGTGCCACCCAACGTGCTCTAGAAGGTGTAAGTCAACTACCCTGGCCAGCAAGATCTCCGGATCTGTCCCCCATTGAGCATGTTTGGGACTGGATGAAGCGTCGTCTCACGCGGTCTGCACGTCCAGCACGAACGCTGGTCCAACTGAGGCGCCAGGTGGAAATGGCATGGCAAGCCGTTCCACAGGACTACATCCAGCATCTCTACGATCGTCTCCATGGGAGAATAGCAGCCTGCATTGCTGCGAAAGGTGGATATACACTGTACTAGTGCCGACATTGTGCATGCTCTGTTGCCTGTGTCTATGTGCCTGTGGTTCTGTCAGTGTGATCATGTGATGTATCTGACCCCAGGAATGTGTCAATAAAGTTTCCCCTTCCTGGGACAATGAATTCACGGTGTTCTTATTTCTATTTCCAGGAGTGTATTTATAGCCTCAGTTTGAATGTATTTTCTAGTCAAAGGTGTTGTCTTACTTATGGACATTGCAAGCCTTGAAAATTTTGAAGATATCGTAGTTTCTAACTCGTTTTATGAGGTCTAATTTTAAGCAACACTTATTTCAATTAGAAGTAGGTTTATACTATGTAACTTTGTACCTGAAATTATGAAGTATTCTTTCTTTGTTAGTTAAGGTCATTGATTTGTGACAGGAAATTTAAAGTGATTCTTGAACTTCTCCCGGCGTATTTCTTGCTCGAACAGTCCACGGGTGTACTGCCGGTCCATAGTGTCCAACGGGCACAATATTTCGGCAATCAGACACGTCGCCATCGTCAGGTGCGCTGACGAACTGAGCTCCTGAGGGAGCGCTGCCTCATTCTTCTGGACTGGGTGTGGAATAGACCAGTCTATCTGGAACGTAGGGTTTACCGAATTGGCATTTCCTACCACTGCTGAGGGTTAGAGGTGGTGGTGGACATCTTCTGTGATAGCGTAAGTCTCGGAGAGGAGTCGTTAGTGGTGAAGGTTCGATGCTGACCTGACTGTTCAATTAGGGCAACGGGCCGCCTATAGTGGTCTTGATTTTCATTTGGTCGTCCTAGCTGCTGGACGAGTGGGTTGTCGGAAGTGCGGGTGGTGTTATAGAACCGGCGCGCCGCTTCTTTAAATCGCGCCCTTACTAGGGGTTCTTCTGCTGCCTGGTGTAGGAGACGGTAAGGAAATTCGTTCGGTACCTGGTAAATGCGTCGCAGTATCTTGTTTTGAAGTTGCTGTAGCTTCTGAATGTGCGAGGGGGCAGCGTTGCCCCAGACTTTACATGCGTAGTCCATGACTGTACGGAAGCAAGTGCGGTAGAGACGCAGACCATTGTCGACTGGGAGCGAGAGGGTTGCGTTGAGCATGGGATATAACGCCCCGGTCCTCTGAGACGTCTTCTGGCGGTGATGTGAGCCTTCCAGGTTAGCTGTCGATCGAGGAGGACTCCAAGGTATGTGGCAGTCGTTGTCCAGGTGATGGACTGGTTACAAAGAACCAGTGGTTGCGCATCAGGTGGGCGACGGCGGGTGAGGATCATCCCCAGCGTTTTGGTGGCATTTAAGCTGATCCTCCAGTCGACAGCCCAACGCTCGAGGTTTTGCAGTGCGGTTTGTAAACGTCGGAGGACGGCGTCGATGTTTCGATGTCGCGAGAAGAGGGCCGTGTCATCTGCGTAGATGGCGCGACCTACTCTCGGAGAAACTGGCAGGTCGGAGGTGTATACATTGTACAAGATCGGGCCAAGAACGCTCCCTTGAGGTACTCCAGCAAGGACTTGGTGAACAGTTGAAGTCGTAGTGCCAACTCGGACGACAAAAGTACGCCCCTCGAGGTAACTGGCAAGTAGGTGGACGATGCACGGAGGGATGCCGAGGTGGAACAGCTTGTAGAGTAGGCCTTGGTGCCATACGATGTCAAAAGCCTTTGACACATCAAGTACGACAAGGCCGAAAAACTCCCGGTTGTTGAAGGCCAGTGTTGCCTCGTCGACGACGCGGAGTAACTGCTGAGTGGTTGAGTGATGCTGACGGAATCCAAACTGATCCCGTGGGTAACGACGCTGTCCCAGTATTTCTATGATTATTAGTATGTACGTACATAATTGGTAACTACTGCTACCCACAGCTCAGAGTGCCCTGTCTCCGTTTGTATCCTGTGTGCTATTCAAATGGAATGCTAATGAAAGTAAGTAACTTCAATAAATGATATTCAATTTCTTAACCTTATATTCCCCATTTAATGTGCCTAATTGGGCTGACGACCATTCATTATTCATTTGCATAAAATTTTACTACTTTCATTAACCTCCAAATTAAAGTCTTTTTAGTTCTTCTGTTAACTGCACTCTGTTCAAAATTATAGTCCCATACCTTAATCCATTAGACACACGCGCGGTCAAAACTCAAAATCCTAACAGAGGGTAACATTAGCTTATGTCACGGTAGGCTGTTATAAGTAGACTATATAATCTTCTGTTTCCCGAGTATCATACATTGTTGATTCCTAAATCATCTCTGTTGACGTCTACTGGTGAATCACCTATCACCCACAGTCTAGCTGTTGCTTCAAATCTTTGGTATATGTTTGTAAACGAAGTCGAGTTATGTTTTTTGTGAACTGAAAAGACAATTTACGGAAACTTCAGGTTATTCTTACGTATTAGGTTGTGAAACAGTTTTTTGAAATATCTTGGCCATCTATCACGGATTTATCTTACAATACAACCACAATACTGGCTGCAGTGTATCGAGCCACAGTTCATCATTCTTGTCGGACAGGGAGCCACAATTTCCGTCTCCAGTAAAACGTAGTAAAGGACAATCCTTGACCAAGAAGCGGGTACTTTAATTACGTACATGAAAGTTCATACGCAACATAGTAAGAAAACAATTATGAACAGATTTCGAATAGGTCCTCGACAGTTTGACTTTGCAGTGCATAAGAAAAACTACGGATATTCAAGGGAGAACAAAAATGGTTCAAATGGCTCTGAGCACTATGGGACTCAACTGCTGAGGTCATTAGTCCCCTAGAACTTAGAACTAGTTAAACCTAACTAACCTAAGAACATCACACACATCCATGCCCGAGGCAGGATTCGAACCTGCGACCGTAGCGGCCTCGCGGTTCCAGACTGCAACGCCAGAACCACGCGGCCACTTCGGCCGGCAACGGAGAACAAGAGACACTTGTAACATAAACCTGTGTTTGCTCGTTTTGGGAATGCTTGATACAATTTACAGGATGTACATGATAGTGACCTTCTACGTTATGCACAGCAGATTGCTCGTGACGTAAATTATAGTGATTTCAAGGGAATCAGTGAATGGTTACACTATTTCAAACAGCGCTACAGAATTCGAAGACATACAACAACGAAACTTCAAACAAAGCGTGAAGTTTACGATGCACAGCGAACAGCGCAATCGGCCTGGAAATTAGTAGATCAGATTAACAAACTTACTCCACCGTTCTGTGAGGAATTTGTTTTTAATTTCGACCCAACCAGTCAGGATGTGAAGAAGAAATGTATGTAAATAAAACCCTGGAAATGGATGGTACCAAGAGAGTTGTATCGAGATCAACTAACATCAGTGCCTTTCAAATATTCGAATTAAATTATGCCGACTGTAAAACTGGATGGTAAATTAGCTCATTCTCGTGTGCTTGATCTTGCAAGGACAGTAGGGAATATTTACATCACAGCAAGCAAGAATGGCAAAACGGGTGTAAGAGAACTACAACTACGGTGTTAGCACTGGTTTTGGCCAATAGCAGGTCAAAGTAACTTGATTTTGTTTGATTCTTGGTCTGTGTATAAAGGTCATACTCATTTAGAGCAAACCTCCCCTGCTGAAAAGCGTGTACCATTGGAATTGATACCACCTGGAACCATTGGACAAATTAAGCCTCTTGCTGTTCGTTTCTTCCCTGCCTATAAAACATATTATCGCACTATATGCAGTTACAGCTTAAAGGATAGCTAGTTTCTCGATAAGTTGCAAGACAAGCTATTCGTATTCGGTTGCATGCTATCACATTCCATCAGTTTCCGTCACCTTTTTCACCCAATATGATTCTATATGCAAACGGGGTACCTAGCTGTATGTTCTGCACGGCTTGTAACTCCCAAGGAATTCGCCTACAGTCTTCATGGTGCGAACCTCTGTATTACTGTGGCGCTGCAATTTATGTTCGATGTTCATGGTGCAAGTTAATGGTTTGTTTTGAACATTTCTTGAACCTCGACGATGTCCATTTTTTGAAGTATAACACATACATCCCATTGAAGGATGATCGCTGTACATCAAGGACACTCATTTTCTCTAGCCCTCCTGATGCACATGGTGAATCATTAGAAGCTAATATTTTTCATGTCGTAACTGTGAACACAACTCTTTCCAATGAGCCTTATTAATGATTGAACTTACGACATCGCAATCAAGGGGTCTTTTGCTAGAAGTCTGCCCCCACCGATGCACATCTCCCTTCTTCGTGACCAAATAACCATTATGAAAATATCTTACATCCCCAGATTTCGAACCGATTATTTCTAGGTGTGTTACTTAACATGTGAGAGGGACAGACGGTTCTTTGCATAAGTGAGTAGTGAGATAACAGGGCTATCAGCACATTTTGTTAATGGTTAGGGTTGCATACATTCAGTGGGCTGCATACATTCCGTGGTAGCCACCCCCTCCCCCCCCTCCACACAACCACTGTTTACATCATCATTTTCCCCAGGCAGCACAAGGGTCACTTCGCCGCATCCCCTCTCCCTCTCCCCTCTCCTCCCTCCCTACACCCCTGGAAATGCCGGAAATTGAAATTTTGGCAGAAAATTCAAATTTAGTGTCGGTATATCGGTATATCAAACTATGCATGTTCACTTTGAGGTTTGGAGACCAGACTGCCCTACGTCACAACAGCACCCCTAGTGGGCGCTGTGGGCTGTCCCCCACTCATCTCATCACTCCATTCTCACTCCTCTCCTCCCATCCCTCTGACTCAAGACCCCAAACCAACCCAACCCAACCAGAAATTGGCAGGAAAAGAACTCAGTCTGTGCTGGGGTGCTGGATAGGATAGACCGTAAGTCTTTATTTTGTACACACTCTGGTGTATTGTTTACTTCAACAGTTTGAATTGCCACTGATTTACCATCAGACAGCAGCTCCACACAGTTTCATTAATAACAGCTGTATGTGGAGTGGATATTTTCGCTATTGTTCTTGCACTGGAGTGTTTCTCCAGCCAGTCCAGCCAATAGTTCTAAATGAGAAGGATGGGTCATAATGATAGGATAGCAAGTTATCACTTAAGTGCAGAGGAGTGGCTTCCTGTCGATCTACAAGTGAATAGCTACTGCTGGTAGGAACATAAGAATGAGTAATAATAAAATTAGAACAGCAACTCATTGTCTCACTGCCCCTGTAACACCACGCATCTATTTTCAGGACCCCTGTAGCAACATCATTTGGGAATGAATCACGTTTATAGCTATTTACGAGTAGCAAGTTGCATCCTAGCCAACCGAAACGTGGGAAATATATTGTATGATACTTTTTGCGAATGTAGTGCTTATTACGTTACCTGAACTCGGTGCCTCAAGACGACGAAAAAAAAAACTAACCAGTCACCTCCACTCAGCTCGTGTCTTGTCCAAGTGTATAGTGTACTGTAGAGCCAGCCAGCCGAGGCCAGGCTGCTCCGCGACTTCCTTTCGCTGACTGCTCCCGTCGTGACTTCCCCTGCTCACCGCGGCACAATGTGAGTCAAACACCAGTGGCTGGGATGTATACAGTATTTCCATCCCTGACACAGAACTCTGAGATTAAAAAATCCGAGGCGGGGAAGTTGTTGACCATTAACCTCGAATTTTCCATGCAAAATGTAGATTTCGCTGTTTCATAAGTGCCATTTTCGAAGATAGAAAAATCAGATCATACACGCGTTTTCACGTACATAAAGTATCGTTACTTCTGAAAATCCTGTAGAAGACTATGGCATAGACTATGTTTCATCTAAGTATTTTCTCATCAGATAGAAAAACATCTTTTCTTCTCTGTTACATCCTGCATCACAGGACTAGAATATGAAACTGATGTTTGGCTCATGACGAAGAGCAGGCTCTACCCCTGTCACAGGATACCTCCTCACTTTCATACTCTCCTTAAAGAAAACAAATGACTCGTTGCATCCAAAGGCTTTCAAGGTAACAGCACAGTGAAGTTGTAAATTTCAGGTTTATACTACACTACTCAGCATTAAAATTGCTACACCACGAAGATGACGTGCTATAGACCCGAAATTTAACCGACGGGAAGAAGATGCTGTGATATGCACATGATTAGCTTTTCAGAGCATTCACACAAGGTTGACGCCGGTGGCGACACCTACAACGTGCTGACATGAGGAAAGTTTCCATCCGATTTCTCGTTCACAAACAGCAGTTGACCGGCGTTGCCTGGGGAGGCGTTGTTGTGATGCCTCGTGTAAGTAGGAGAAATGCGTACCATCACGTTTCCGACTTTGATAAATGTCGGATTGTAGCCTATCGCGATTGCGGTTTATCGTATCGCGACATTGCTGCTCGCGTTAGTCGAGATCCAATGACTGTTAGCAGAATATGGAATCGGTGGGTTCAGGAGGGTAATACGGAACGCCGTGCTGGATCCCAACGGCCTCGTATCGCTAGCAGTCGAGATGACAGACATCTTATCCGCATGGCTGTAACGGCTCGTGCAGCCACGTCTCGATCCCTGAGTCAACAGATGCGGACGTTTGCAATACAACAACCATCTGCACGAACAGTTCGACGACGTTTTCAGCAGCATGGACTATCAGCTCGGAGACAATGTCTGCAGTTACTCTTGACGCTGCATCACAGACAGAAGCGCCTGCGATGGTGTACACAACGACGAACCTAGGTGCACGAATGGGAAAACGTCATTATTTCGGATGAATCCTGGTTCTGTTTACATCATGATGATCGCATACGTGTTTGGCGACATCGCGGTGAACGCACATTGGAAGCGTGTATTAATCATTGCCATACTGGCGTATCACCTGCGTGATGGTATGGGGTGCCATTGGTTACACGTCTCGGTCACCTATTGTTCGCACTGACGGGTCTTTGAACAGTGGACGTTACATTTCAGATGTGTTACAACCCGTGGCTCCACCCTTCATTCGATCCCTGCGAAACCCTACATGTCAGCAGGATAATGCACGACCGCATGTTGCAGGTCCTGTAGGGGCCTTTCTGGATACAGAAAATGTTCGACTGCTGCCCTGGCCAGCACATTCTCCAGATTCTCACCAATAGAAAATATCTGGTCAATGGCGGCCGAGTAACTGGCCCGTCACAATACGCCAGTCACTACTCGTGTTGAACTGTGGTATCGTGTTGAAGCTACATGGGCAGCTGTACCTGTACACGCCATCCAAGCTCTGTTTGACTCAATGCCCAGGCGTATCAAGGCCGTAATTACGGCCAGAGGTGGGTGTTCTGGGTACTGATTTCTCAGCATATATGCACCCAAATTGCGTGAAAATGTAATCACATGTCAGTTCTAGTATAATATATTTGTCCAATGAATACCCGTTTCTCATCTTCTTCTTGGTGTAGCAATTTTAATGGCCAGTAGTGTACGTATCATTCTATAAACTCCGTAATACAGCTGATTTTGGTATGATGATCATCTCTCTTTGGTTAGGTAGGAGACTGATATTCTGTTAGAAGATATCTCCACAATGAATAAACGCATGATTACCGCTACAGGTTTCGAATCATATCTGCGGTACTCTCACCCTCGCTTTCACCGCCCAGTGACACGTCACTGATGTCATAATGATAGGCTAATTGATTAAACTGATGACGAGAGTCGATTGGCATGGTCTGTAATTTTTGCTTCAGTTGGCTTACACTCGTCACGTAACCATTACAGATGCTTCCGTGACGTCTCTGGAGAGTTAACACATTCTAGGTAGTCACTTCTACCGATACCAAAATGAGTTGTAACCATCGTCAAAGAGCTGAAGATATTCAACGCTAATTGCGTTCTTTCTCTTGGTTGTCTTGTCATGCTGGTGGAAGTAAATCTCTTAGAATTTAGCTATACTCCTCCTGAACTAATCCTGCTGGGACCTGTTCGTTTATGGGAGCAGTAGAATTTTTCACTCTTTCCTCCATCCCCGCTAACTTCCTCCACCGGGTCGCATGTGAACGGCTGTTACCGGGTCCCGAAATATGGCCTGCACGTCAAGCCTGAACTGCTCCTGGCTGACAACCAACCGCTCGTCGCCACAGACAGCTAGACTCGTAAAAGGTGTCCTATCCTTCTCAGAAGGGCCCGGTGCTTGAATGTCGCTGGGGTAATTACAGGTATGTTGAGTTATATGCTTCCCGTAGCCCCTACTGCTAACCGAAAAATTCTGAGATGTGTTTTCAAAATATTTCCGAAAGCCTAACTAACTAAGCAATAACAGAATATCTGTCTAATGACCGCCACATCTTAAACAACTACGAGTTTGCAGACCAAATTTCCCCTAAGAATACAGTCCTATAGAAGCGTTCCTATTGGTTCTCGCCACATTAGAGGGCGGATGATTCAAGAACTCGAATGGGAATCCCTGGAGGGAAGAAGATGTACTTTTTGAGGAATGCTAATGAGAACTGACATTTGAAGCTGACTGCTGCCAACATACATTTCGCATGAGGACGAGGGATACATACACAGTAGGTAGTCTTTTTCCCGCGCTATTTTAGCGAGTGGAATAGGAAAAGGAATGACTAGTAGTGGTTCAGGTTACCCTCCGCTACACACTGTACAATGGTTTGCGGAGTAAGCACAGATATATAAATTTTGACTACCCACTAAAATGTCAATCCGTCAATTTACAGGCACACAAAACTCAAGGAAGGATGTTGGTCGAGAAAACAGAAGATGGAACTTCTGCTGCTGATTGTCTCTCTGTAGAAACCTTCATATTAGCCCTTAACTTTCTCATTGCTATCACTTCGTGAGACATAAATGACAGTCTGTAATATGTTTACCCACAATACTTCGAAGAAACTGTATAGAGCTCACCTCTCAACTCCTCTTTCGTCACAGTATTGTTTACCTGCCGTATTCTTATGGAACTTCCGGTCTTCGGTATATAGTATTTGAATCCACCTGATTCTGATGAGTGAAAGATGTCCCCACCAAGTTACAAACTCCTGCTAATTCTCTTGGAGTCCCTTCACGTTCTGGCAGCACTGCTCTATTAATTAGAACGCTGACGTGTGGAGAGCTATCACAACGAGAAAAATAGCATACTAACGTACAGAAGAAAATTCATGTTCATGTAGAGTAAACGTGGACTCCACAAGGAAATTCAGAAGCATAACACCGGCAATTCATTGATGTCGGATGACTGACTATAAATATCCCTCCTGTACATGACCTAATCTCCTTTATCGCATTCCTACGATTACCACACTAGAAATACGGCAGTGTAATGGTGCCCGAGTCTTTGCTAATAACACAATGTCCGTCTCTCTCTCTCTCTCTCTCTCCTCGTTATTTTTGTAACACACAACTGAATAAAACTACGAACTATAAAAACTTCGCTAACATCACCTGGTAGAGAACTCAATAAGATTTTAACATGTCTCTCTGCTCTGATATATCAGGAAACAAATATTGTCTCTATGTTAACAACTAACCTAAGGACACCACACACATCCATGCCCGAGGCAGGATTCGAACCTGCGACTGGAGCGGTCGCTCGACTCCAGACTGTAGCGCCTAGAACCGCACGGCCACTCCGGCCGGCTCGTGGCATTACGAAGCGTTTCCAGACTGCTTCCACATTTCATCTCGTTTTGCACAGTGATGTGGTAGCAGATGCCTCGGCGTTCCATTTCAAAGAGACCAAGAGCTTTGGTTCCTCATATTGCAGCCATGTATATGATCACTATTTCGGTGGCAGCCATCTCCAGAAAGTGTTGCACCCACCAAAACTCTCTCCAAAAAAAAAAAAAAAAAAAAAACAACCTGTGAACGGATAGGATGGAAAAGACACGGTTGATATGGGACGATGTATTGTAACAAGCACCACACCACAGTAGATAGTGAGATCAGATTTACTTGTTCTACCAGTTTTTCCAACAATTGACACGGTAACATGCTTCCCAATCTCTGTATCATCGCTAAACCACTACTCCACTACTTTGCGAGTACCATACGCTAGATTGCGAATGTAGATGGATGATTGTGCAGTACGTCCTTTCATGTTTAATTCTCGGACGTACACACCAGAATATGCCACACAGCGTCCTATACCGATGTAGTTAGGTTAACCACATATATCTAGCACTTTGATCAAAGTGCTGAATTTATGATTGGCCACCATTACTTATGTGGATGGGAGTCATAGAGTGTTCTCGCATTGACAGGATGACGCTGGAGATTGAAAGATGTCCACACGTTATCTTTGACCGACACTCCCTGCAGCACTGCTGCCGATTTAATTTGCAACTCACCAGAAGGAGGAGGGTACCACACCCGCCACATTCCGGAACGAAGTAAGCAGAGTCCGTAACTGCTGCTCAGTGAAGACTCTTCTATGCCAGGCTTACTCACAGCACCCATCCAAGAGCACAAGATCTCGCCAGATAAGTCCATGTCGAGCAGCTTATCACCCCTTATCGGTGCATAATAGATATGAGACTGTTGTGGTGATGTAGTAGATGGTTAAGAAGAAACGTGTGGTTTATAAATGATGAATCTCCATACGGATTGGGTTTGAAGCATTTTACGTAAATCAGTTGTGGTATCAATTCTGAAGTATTGTTCCAGTGTTTGCTGTTCATACCAAGATGGTATCGAAAAGACAGAGATGGTCGTGGAACGTAAACACATCACACACATATGGTTCTGCCCTTAAACATGCTATAACACTAGATGTGATCAGAAGATAAATTAGTCGAGTAGAATGCAACGCTGTTAGAATTCCAATGTAAGAAATATATTTCCAGCGAATGCCATACATCCTCCTTGCAAGTTTCTACGATAAATTATTGTGAGAAACTGTAAGGTGATAAAACAACTACGTTGAAACACCAAAAAAAAAAAAAACGTCGATTCTTTGTACCACAAACGCTAAGTACGTTTCTGGAGGTGTATGACGCCTTCTGTTTACGAAATGGCCGGCCACAGTGGCCGAACGGTTCTAGGCCCTTCAGTATGGAACCGCGTGACCACTACGGTCGCAGTTTCGAATCCTGCCTCGGGCATAGATGTGCGTGATGTCCTTAGGTTAGTGAGGTTTAAGTAGTTCTATGTTCTAGGGGACTGATGACCTCAGATGTTAAGTCCCATAGTGCTCAGAGCCATTTGAACCATTTTTTTCTTACGAAATTCGAGCCCAATTACAGTTAGGAAAGAATGATTTGTTCACAACAGTCGGCAACAGAAAATGTATACGAAGAAGCAGCAGAATGTACAAGGAAGTAAATGCCATAGTCAGTAGATAGAGGAGATGTAACAGCCTTATCGGAGTATACCACCACCCCGGGTAACTTTCCTCTTGCACACACTAGTCCTGGTCTGATGTTAGGTTGTATTGCCCATGTGAAGGATGATATGGCCGTTTCGCCTTGACAACACATCTCGAGAATATCTCCCCTTTCCACATGTTTAGTATGAATCCACGCTCCTCAAGAACACGCAATTTTATTGATTTCGGTCAGTACTCGGTTCATTGTATTTTTCTCTAATTTTATGTATTCTTAATCAGTTTCCTTAATTTTGCAAGTTTTTTACAATTTTACATATTTCATCGTGTTTTCCCCAATTTTATGTATGTCACTTCAATTTTTCCTGATTATACCAGGTTTTCCATGAATTTTACCGATTTTATGTAGTCTTTTATATTCTTTCGAGAGTTTCTCCTTACATGTATGGCCATATTGCCGACATACCCAGGTGTTGTTCAATATTCGACGACCATATTTGGGTGTCTTATAAGCCAACCTACTAAAAAATCCTAAGACGTCCTCTCTCCCTAATGATCCAGATGCATGCATTTTGGAAAAGACGATCGAGAAATGTATAGTAACAGCCGCTTTGTACCTATGTGAGGCTCAACAAGTGGTACAATGTTGGATGTATTGGAAACTCGAAGTCTGGAAACAATTCAGTGTACTGTCCGACTCATCAGAGAGCTTGCCTGCAGACTCATGAAGTGATGCTCGTGATGGAATCTCAAAGTCTGGAAACAGTTCTACATGTCCATTTGACTTCCACTCCATCGTGTAGGGATCTGCAACAGGAAGCTGACACGTGTACAGAGGTGAATTCTGTTGCTGCTCAAGTTTTTTTCCATAAGTATATGTGCTTATTGCTTACCAGATGTGTTTCGTTATTTCTTTCGTACCTTCCAACTCTGACACGTACCCAGAACCCTGTCAAGACATCTAAAACTGTAGCTCTAAGGTATTTACTTTTATTACCCCAGTCATAAGTTATCTGTTAGTCGAGACTGTGTCAACTGCAGGCAGCATCTTGAGCCATAAGAGTTTCCCTTCTCTCCGTCTCTACCTGCAGAGAGCGTCTCCCCAGCAGTATCATTTTTACACTAGAGAGCCACAGAAACTGGTACACTTGCCTAATATCATGTAGGGCTACCTCGAGCACGCAAAAGTGCCGCAAAACGACGTGGCCTGAACTTGACTGATATCTGAAGTAGTGCTGGAGTGGCTTGACGCCATGAATCCGGCAGGGCTGACCATAAATCTGTAAGAGTACAAGGCTGTGGAAATCTCGTCTGAATAGCTCTTTGCAAGGCATCCTAGATATGCTCAGTAATGTTAATGTCTGTGGAGTTTGGTAGCCAGTGGAAGTATTTCAACTCAGACGAGTGTCGTATTGTCCTGCTGGAATTGCCCAAGTCAGTCGGAAAGCACAATGGACTTGAATGGTTGCACGTCATCAGACAGGATGCTTGCGTACGTGTCACCGTCAGAGTCGTATCTATACTTATCAGGGATACCATATCACTCTCACTGCATACGCCCCACATCATTACGGAGCTTCCACCAACTTGAACAGTCCCCTGCTGACATAGTGGGTCCATAGATTCTTGATACCCGTACACGTCCATCCCCTCAATACAATTTGAAACGAGACTCGTGCGACTACGCAACATGTTTAGAGTCATTAACCATCCAATGACGGTGCTGACCGTCGCAGGCGAGGTGTAAAGCTTTGTGTCGTGCAGTCATCAAGGGTACACGAGAGGGCCTTCCGTTCCGAAGACCCATCTGGATGATGTTTCGTTGAATGGTTGGCCCGTTGACACTTGTTAATGGCCCAGCATTACAACCTGGAGCAATTTGCGGAAGTGTTGCTCTTCTTTCACGTTGAACGATTCTCTTCAGTTGTCGTTGGTACCTTTCTTGCAGGATCCTTTTCCGGCGGTTGCAATATAGGAGATTTGATGTTTAACGAATTCTTGATACTCACGGTACACTCGTGAAACGGCCGTACAGGAAAATCTCCACTTCATCGCTACCCCAGAGATGTTGTGTACCATCGCTCGTGCGTCGAACACAACACCACGTTAAACCTCATTTAAGTCACGATAACTTGTCAATGTAGCAGCAGTACCCGATCTAACAACTGCACCAGAGACGTTGTCTTACATAGGTGTTGGTGACTGCAGCACCTTAGTCTGCCTGTTTACAAATCTCTGTATCTGAATTCGTATGTCTATACCAGTTTCTTTGGAGCGTCACTGGAGACGAACAGTTAGCAAGTGATGCGTCCGAACAGCAACCATCCAACACTGACAGCTCTACACACATACACATAACGACTTTGCATTCCTATCACTAATGCCTAAGTATCGATTTCAACCACTTGTACGTTATTTTAGAGAGTGCCACAGCTCTGCAAATAGCGAAATATTCGTCACAAAACGGTTCTGGAACGGGTGTAAGCACATTTAAATTCATCTGTCTTCAATATAATTTATGTTATCATTATTTGTAACAAGATTGTCTAGGTTCTCCAGAAATAACAACCATCCCGCTACTCCTGTCACCCCTCCTTTCATCGTCTAAAGATCCACGATGACGGCACATGATCACCTCAGTCACACTATTTTATGCCCTAGTTGTAAATTGGATGGACGGAGACAGTCCGTGAGTATCGTTCTTGTCTACGTGATACAACAGCACAATAGTCTTTCGGTATAGTATAGATACGTGAGAATACGGCAGGTAAGCAATACTATGACGAAAGAGGAGCTGAGAGATGAGCTTTGTACAGTTTCTTCTTAGTACTATGGATAAACATTTTACAACTTCTCAAATACGTCTCGCGAAGTGAGTACAATGAGAAAATTGGGAGTTCAGACGAAGGTTTCTACAGACAGACAATCAGCAGCAGAAATTCCATCTTTTTTTTCTCGATAAATAAGAGACAACGTCCTTCCGTGAGTTTTGTGTGCCTATAAACGGATCGACTGCCACCTTAATAGGTAGACCAAATTTACATCTCTATGCTTTCTTCCCAAGGCATCGTACGTTGTGTGGCGGAGGGTATCCTATACACTACTAGTCATTCCCTTTCCTATTCCAGTCGCTAGTTTAACGTGGGAAAAAGAATACCTATATGTATGACTATGAGCGCTAATTTCTTGTATTTATCTGTGTGGTCCTTATGCGAAATGTATGTTATCAGCAGTCAGCTTCAAATGTCACTGCTAAATACTATTCCTTGAAAGGAACATCTTCTTCCCTCCAGGCATTCCCATCTTGAACCTTCCGCCGACTGATTTGGCGGGAGCCAAAAGAAACGTTTCTATAGGGCTGTAATCTGAGGGAAAACTTGGTCTGCAAACTCGTACATGTTTGGGATGTGCTGGTTATTAGGCAGGTATTTTGTTATTGCTTACTGTGTCAAACTTTCTATAATATTTCGAAAACACATCTCAGAATGTTTCGGTTAACAGGAGGGGCTAAAGGAAGCTTATTGTTCAACATCCTGTCCACATGCGACCCAGTGGCGGAGGTGTAGCAGGGGTGGAGAAGAGAGTGAAACATCCTGTTGGGGCCATAGACTGACAGATCTCAGCAGGATTAGTTCAGGAGCAGTGTACCTGAATTCTAAGTGATTTACTTCGACCTTAATGACAAGACAACCGAGAGCAAAACGCAGTTATTTGGCAATTGTAACATCCTATTTTGGTATCGGAGGAAGTGACTACCTAGCCTGTGTTAAGCCTCCAGTTACCTGGCGATTGTAATCCGTCTACAGGAGTAAGGTATTCACCATGCAAGGGGACTTTCATATCAATGACGTACCGCCGGGCGGGTGGAGGCCAGGGTGGGAGTATCACTGATTTGGGAGTTGTAGCGGTAATTATGCGTATTTTCGTATTCTCCCTACACAGGGAGAGATGATCATCGTTATTAAATCAGCTACATTACCGAATCTGTAGAGTGATACGTAGTATAAACCTGATATTTATAACGTTTCTCTGCTGTTTGCCTTGAGAGATTTAGGACTTGAAGAGGCATTTGTTTACTTTAATAGAGAGTTTGAAAGCGAGGAGGTATGCTGTGACAGAGATAGAGCCTGCTCTTAGCACTCGGTCATGAGCCTAAAATGAGTTTAATATTCTAGTCCTATAACGCAGGATGTAACAGACAATAAAATATATTTTTCTATCTGATGAGAAAATACTTAGAGCAAATACAGTCCATGCCATAGTGCTGTACCGAATTTTCAGAACAAGTAACGATACTTCAGCGATTTCTTCTATCTTATATCTTCAAAAACAACTCATATAAATGGCATAAATCTATATTTTACGTAGGAAATTCGATGTGTATGGTCAACAACATCTTTGTCTCGGATCTTTTTAAACTTTGGGTTCCATGTGAGGAATGGATATACTGAATGCATCCGAGCCCTTTGGGGCTGACTCGCATTGAAACGCGGTCATTGGTGGGAGTCACGGTAGGTTCGCGCAGCGACAGGAAGACGCGAATTATCTTGGCCTCAGTGACCAGCGGTTTCTCGGCTGGCTGGCTATTCAGGTACACAATACACACGGAAGATGGCACAGATGTAGAATGGAGCTATGTGGTGGTAACTGGTCAGTTTTCTTTGTTGTATTGAGACACAATGTTCAGGTGAGATAATGAGCACTACATTTGTAAAAAAGGAGGGAGTGGGAGGAGGAGTGGGGGAGGGCCAACAGCGCCCTCTTCCGGTAGTGTTGTGAATTAGATGAGTTGGTCTCTGAAGCTCAAGGTGAATACGTAAAATTTTATATTCCCACAATGAATTAGAATTTCCCTTCATTGTTTATTATTTCTCGCCAAAATTTCAATTTACCACCATTTCCAGTGGTGGAGGGAGGGAGCATCGGAGGGGCAAGGACCCACATGCTGGCTGTGGAAGAGTGATTACGTCATCAGGGGTGGAAGGTGCCTTTAAATGTATGCAACCCACACTAACAAATGACACTGATACCTCTGTTACCCCACTACTAATGTATAGTGTACGTACTGGTTGCACTGTGAAACATTTGCTCAATGTGGCAGCGTTTTGAGGTAACAAACATTAACGTCGCTTAATGTAACTGCTCGTCGCTCATAGCCATAATGGTTAGAGTCCACTGTGGTAGTGTAAGGCATTCGCACATCAGAGCAATGAACGTGTGGTAAGCCGGCCACTGTAGCCGAGCGTTTCTGGACGCTTCATTCCGGAACCGCGCTGCTGCTACGGTCGCAGGTTCGAATCCTGCCTTGGACATGTATGTGTGTGATGTCCTTAGGTTAGTTAGGTTTAAGTAGTTCTAAGTCTAGGGGACTGATGACTTCAGATGTTAAGTACCATACTCTTTAGAGCCATTTTAACGTGTGGTAAATTCGTGATTGGGTTTCTACACACTTCTGTATCATAGCAAGACATCACCAGGACACAAACCATCATTCAAAAAGGCTTGGTCGTGAATACCATTTAGTGCGATCAACTACAGGTCTGACTATCATCTCCTTGATTTTGTCTTTTGTATCATCTGAAATTTCTGATTTCTAAAGAGCTGATTTCTGATACGGTTAGTGTCATGGAAGATAAAACGGTATTTATGTTAAGGCGTCGGGACGCTGACGTGGTGAATAAATATTTTAAACTACAAATGTTTGCCATGCATTCCACGATCTTCATTTTAGATGAGATCGTGATATGCTTTTTCCACTAAAGATCTGATGTTTATGTGTAATTGTCGATTACATGTTCATTTAAATCCGTTAGATTAACCGATAAGTAATCAACAATTGTACTTTGTATTCTGACTCTTCAGTCACTTCTTTAAAGAGAATAAAAATGCATACGTATTAATGTAAATATGCATGTATGCATATAATGCATACATATGAACGGAAATCCTTCTCAGTTTTCGTTTTCAGTGAAAATCAGCCTCAGCACTCAGTCCTAGTAAAAGGAGAGAGATGAACGCTCTCGTCTCTCGGATTATCAAATATGTCGTCCAACGACATTAAATACTTTTACATGATAATTTGCAGCAAAGACTACTGAAATAAGAGAAAGTTCTGTAGTCGTGCCGTCCTCCTGGCTTCTGTGTGCACTCTATGCACCTATCATATTTCTCGATTCTATGAAAAATAGTGTCACCAGCATTCCATGAGACGGCGATTTGTCTTTGCTGACCAATTATAATTCTACCCGTAGCTTCCTAAAAATAAAAAGATACATGGAAGACATACGCGAGGGTCAACTGTTATAGGCGAACCGCGAAGAAGGGACTCTAATCTCTCTTTCCGACGCGATAATGGTCAATATCCAAAGATGAATCTAAGGTACAGTAGTCCTCGATATTGTCTGCAACTATGCAACAAGTTTTTTTCCGCAATCCTCATCAGCAGTACGTATTACGAGATGACTTGGCATTGAGGTAAAGTTTATTAATTGCCATGAACTACCCTTCAGTCATGAAGTGAACTCCAAGCTGGGCTTTGGGCTTCGCAAATGAGACAACACGATCTCGCTTAAGTGCATAAAACTTCTGGCAATATGCGTGAGTATGAAACCGTAGCAGAATCTTAGTATTGACTACACGTTTTCTTAAGTTCGTGATACTTTTATCTTTCACTTTTCCTGCGATTTACTTTCTGTGTTTCTCTTTTAGTTGCCATTTAATTTTTCTTACTTTTATTTTTACGTGTGATTTTCAAAGAAAAAATATCCATGTATTCCTGGATCTATCAGTCTATAGTGTTGTGTGGTCGCAGTGGTGAAAATGGTTCAAAAGGCTCTGAGTACTATGGGACTTAACTTCTAAGGTCATCAGTCCCCTAGAACTTAGAACTACTTAAACCTAACTAGCCTAAGGACATCACACACATCCATGCCCGAGGCAGGATTCGAACCTGCGACCGTAGCGGTCGTGCGGCTCCAGACTGTAGCGCCTAGAAGCGCTCGGCCACTCCGGCCGGCCCGCAGCGGTGAATTCGTTGCTTCCAGTCCGAAGTTCTTCTCTTATGAGAGCGACGCGACATTTCATGAAAGTTCTGCCTCATATTCTTGAATAGAATCCACAGGTGTGGAACCTCATTGACCTGCCCGAGACTGGCGAATGGAAATCTCGCGACAGGTGGTGCGTCAGACGGTGCGTGCGATTTTGCGCGTTCTGAAACAGCCTGACATAACTTTCAGCGGAGTTACGGCTCACGAGGGCAACACTCTCTTATAAAGGAGAAACAGCGCCTTGTATAAAGCGGCGTCGAGGCGAGGCAGGTTCATTACCGACGGATTTAGTACGCGGTGCACTTACTTGAGCCGTCAATTCGCCTTACCTCGTAGCTCGCAAAAGTTTTGGCGCCACATCAAACGTTTGTTCAACGCGACGCTAAGGAAATGTACCGGTACGCTTGGTATAACAAGGCCTATGATAATGATAATTAGTAGCAAGGCAACAAGAGTACCTGGAGTGGTGGATCATAACGAATTTTCTTTCGGTTTTAATGGCAAGGCTCGAACTATTGGCACATTCAAGGAGGTTGTGGCTTGCATCTCTTAGAGGATCTTGAACTGTCTACATACCAGGATATAGCGCAGCGAAGTAAATAAGTTCAGGTATTAATGTTCGTCGATAAAGTGGTCGTCGAACCGGAGGGAAAGCTTGGATTCGACAAGGATAGGCCTGGGAACTGGCCACAGAATTAACGGTAGAACCAGTCCGGTATTCAGCGTAGGTTGTGTCAAAAATATTAATCTCGATTGATGAAAGGGATTCGAAAACGGCTCCTCTGAATTTCAGGGCAGTGTACTAACCACCGTGATAGCTCCCTTATTTTTAGCTATGAAACCTCTATTGTCCATGCTTTTTGCCGAAGGGTACGGTTTTCCATTAAGATGTCGTCTCTAATCAGTGAATAAGGGATCGATACCAGCATCAGTCATTAGGATATGACGGCGTCGATTCATCGTACTACAGAACTTCTTTTAAGACCAAGAGATGTAGTATTCACTGACTTAAATGTTGTCGACAGCATTGTGAACCGCCGTATGTCAGCCAAGAATCTTAATGGATTTATAAATGGTACCAAACTAAGTTAAATAGCAGAATGTGTATCTCAGGAAAGGAAATTGCACGTTACATTGCAAGTAAACTTTTTTTGGAAAATTTATTGAGTCTACGGAATCACGTGATCTCCTCTCTAGTCAATAAATCCTCGGAAAACTATAATTGCAGTCCATCTTTTGGCTCAGCTTATAAAAATTTTTCTTTTCTACTTTCTACGTGGACATCGAAACATTTATTGGTCTTAATAGGACTCAGGTCCCTACATACAGAACAGGTGATCATCAGTTCAGTTTTCTGATACACACGGTTTCTATATCCCGACACATCTCCACTATATAAACAAAACAGATGACTTACAATTATATGAATTACTATTATGAGCTGTCTACCTCTTCGAATTACTTATATCGACAAGAATTATCATGAAGAAAGGCAGGGTAATAAAGCTTACAATTATGTAAAAGCAACAAAGAGATTAAATTTATAACAGTATTAGGAATAAAACAAAGGAAAATATAAAATAAATTTAATTGATATGGGAAAACAGCAGTATCCTCATGAGCCGGTAAATTATGAATACATTTTAGTAGTGTGTTGGTCCGTATTTTGAGGGCAATACAGTCGCGTTTTTGCGTAGCATGGATTCGACAAGTCCGAGGTAAGCTTCCGGAGATACGTGTCACCAGTCTACGCAAAGGTCACGCAGTTACCGATAATTACGGACCGCTCGTGTGGGGGCACGTAGCTGATGCCCGATAGCAGCCCAGATGTGTTCAATCATGTACAGGTCGGCCGAATCTGGTGCCTAAAGCATCAACGTGAATTCACTACCAAGCTCCTCTAATCACTGTAACACTGTTATGGCCTTGGGACACCGACAGCCATCCATCTGGAAGATGACATCAGGATTGAAAGGATGCAAGTGGTGCGCAATAATGTTCACGTAGTCCCCATCTGGCATGTTGCCATCGATCACTACCACAGTTCAGGAGAGGCGTACGTGAATATCCTCCAACGCTTAATACTGCATCGACTGTCCTGCGTCCGTGGGGCAGTGCAGCCAATCAGTGTCGTGTAACAAGAATCGTGGTTCATCCATCCAGGCAGCACGTTCTTATTGACCCACGGCCTAGCATCACAGTCATAACCGTCGATATCGTTGCGTCAACGTAGAAACACTAGGGATCGTCAACCACAGAGCCATGTGTTCAACAATATGCACTGAACTGTGCGCTCCGAACACTTGTGCCTGCACCAGGAGCGTGCACTGCCATCAAATCTGTGACAGACCGCTGCCAATCCTGCTTTACATAATGGGCAACCCTGTGATAACACCTGGAGTGCCTGCCTCAGTAGCTACGCTGTCTGCGCGGTGGATTTGCTAACAAAAGAGGCCCAGGTTCGCTTTCCAGCCAGATCAGAGACTTTCTCCACTCGGGGATGGCTGTCGTGTTGTGTTTACGTCCGTATCGTCGTAAATGACATTCCCCCCTTCAGATGGCTGTATGGGCACGTACCGAAAGCCAAAAGAAAGAACCAAAGTAGACGTCCAACACGTTTTCGTCTATTTGTGGCTTTACCATCCTTCAACCACTTTCCATAAACGCTCATTGCAATAGCAAGCGAACGGCCAAGCAGCTTCGCTCTTTCCTAGATACCGAGCCATAACGGTCTGCTCTTTGTCGAGGTTTGTTATGTCAGTGGATATCCCCATTTTTGGCTAGTATCGTTGTTACATGGATCCCCATTAGTGTCTACTCCGCTAATATACTTTCCTTACCGCGGCACATATTCGCAACGTTGCTAGATGGCATTCAAAGCAGTAGTCACATTTTTTTTCCTAATCAATGTATATAGCAGAAATACCTTGAAATGAGCTCAAATTTCTTTTGCTTGCTTCTCTTTGTTCTCTTGATTTTGGAATTTCCTTTTCGTAAAATTATTAAGATATCTCTTTCTTGGTTGCCTACTAAGTATAACTTCGTAATGCAGAGAAAGGTTTCTAGCATCTAATATCAGTGTTTACTGAACGCTGTAATACATCAGTTCTGGTGTTCCGACCTTTCCACTTTGATATCTACGTGGCAGGTCTTCACCAGCTGTATACAGATTTACAGCTACATCTCCTGTCCCGTGATACAATGTATTATACCTCTACTTGGTTCAGTACGCCATAGTTTCATTCTAGCTTAAACGGTTCATAAATCCGAGCTAAACGGCTTTTTTTAATCATAAAAATTATACGGAAATCTAAAGGTTGGTTTACATAACTTCAAAATCGGGAATGTAATATTAATACCTTAGATAAACAACAGGTGAGACGAAATTTGCTCCCTATACGTTTGAAAAAGTACGGTCTAAAGTCACATCTGATCTGTTTAGTTTGTATAGATCCTTTCCTTTGGTTGCTCCATTGCGTGGTTCTGTGTAGATGCTGAGTTGTTTATATTAAGTAATGCTTACTGAAGACTCTTAAGGCATCTTAACTGACGCTGTGGTGTATTTTAACGTTATAAGAGCTATTTTCGTCTGATTCAGTTTGAATTTGTGACCACTGCAAATAGTCAGTAACGCTCTATTCGTCTTCCAGCGAGCAGTAGCCAGCAACCCCAGCAACAGTAGTGCTTAGTCAGTCAAATATTCACTGGGTAAATATCCACACAGTTGACATCCACGTCAGCCATTCACATTGCACGAACGATTTTGGGATTATATAGTCCCATCTTCTAATATTCATGTAGCTGTTCTGATAAATCTAAATCCGCATACGTCGTCCATTCTGAGAAAGATGATGTACAAATAATTATAAAAAATGTAAATTAGGCTAAAAGTCCGTAGTTATGCCCACTCTGTGTCCCATGCAGGTTCTCAAGGCCCTTAACAGGCTTGGTCCCAAATGATCTACCTCATCTTGTTACTGACATCTTCCTTCATCCAGTAACCTGCCGTTCTGTAATAGACAATTGTACGAGCTGAACATTTTCACCCAGTTCCTAACAACTAATCAAGTTTTTTTTTTAAATGGTCTGGTTAAGAAATCCTGTGACGAAACTAAAACAAACATTAATTTGCCAGAGAGAAATGTATTCGCATTTGTCCATTGACAAGATGTTCGTGAATCATCATCCATTCTCTTTGATTCTTACTGCTAATCATTTAATTACTGTCCGCCTCTGGTAGCTGAGTGGCCAGCGTGACGGAGTGTCATACCTACGGGCCCGGGTTCGATTCCCGGCTGGGTCGAAGATTTTCTCCACATATGGACTGGGTGTTGTGTTGTCCTTATCATCATCATTTCATCCCCATCGACACGCAAGTCGCCGAAGTGGCGTCAACTCTAAAGACTTCGACCCGCCGAACGGGCTACCTGCCGAGAGACCCTAGCCACACGGAATTGACGTTTTTATTTAATTACTGTGGAAGGGAAAAGTTTTGAATTTGATGAATATGAATTCTTAAAATCCACGACAATCAGTCCTTTAGCAGTCAGTTATTCTATTGTGAAATATGTATGTCCGGCTCCTTATAGGCTCCTTCGTGAAAATAGGTAATACTTCGTTCAAAGATATTAATCAAGGCTATGTAGAATCGGCACCTTTAGACAACGGTTATTGTATAAGAAATACCCTACACAACACGTGAGATAAGAAGTAGCATCGACACAAAATAAGTCGAAGGCACATCAGGTACATACCCACTAGCTCTCTAATCCAGAGCTCATGTGAGGAAACAACGTTCTGTAGTATACAGATTATCTCAGAGAAAAGCGTCAACAACTGTCAATTAGACCTCGATACTCCCAGTTAATGTATCTTTAGAAGCGGGCGGCTACAAAAGACCACCTAATCGAGGCTGTAAGGAAAGTTGTGTCATAAAGAAGAGATTTCAGACTGTGGCTGGGAGTTCTGAGCTCGAAGAGCGAAGAGAAACCTGAATAAGTAGCGACTGTTACATGGGCCTATGTTGTGCAACTCAGGTGATGGGCAAGTAATGTCGACTGTGCCGCGTCTGGTACACCCTAAGAAAGTTGATGGACAGGGCCCATGGAGCATGCGAGCTGGCAAAGTATTTGTCTTGTTGCATTCACACTACCGTGCTATTTTGTAGATGTACTCTTTGAAATACCAATTTCGTCTCAGAACCAGGGGGCCACGATCAGTTCTGGGGAAAAACGGATTGTGAGCTTTGTTGTAATAACATGAGAGAAGCTGCTCTTCTACAACTTCTCTACCAGTTGCTGGAAAGATCCCAGTATGAACTTGGAGCCCAGACGACAGGCGTCGTAAGTTCCAACGTGCGTCACAGTCTGGTGCTGGTTGCACCCTGCTCCCTCAAAATGGTATGGGGATAACTTGAAACAGAGACTACCGGTTGACCTTAGAATTAAATAAAGTAATGTATGGGGGATAAATACGTGGAAAAGCCCATAATTATTTAACTTGTCATGACAGCGGTTAACAGTCACATAAAACATTTTTACTATTAAAACTATTTATTCATACAGTGAATTAGTACAGTTTCGCTCATTCCGGATATGGCTAAATGGACAAAATTTCATCAGAATGTGTTACGAACATACAGTTGTAACAATCAAAGGACAAGATATTATCTTTCAAACATCCCACTATTCCATTATTGCACGGTTGTTGATCAGTGACTATATTTTGTGATATCTGTAGAAATATCAAATTGTCTACGTTTGTAGCGATTTAGTTTGGGACGACTGCTTGAAGAAAAGGCAGATTCTTGACTAATATTCATTGAAAGAAACATAAGAAAATATAATCCAACTACGACATAATCAGCATACAAAAATTTGTCCATTGATTTTGACCCTTCTATGCATAACGTACATCATTCGCACATTTACATACACTGGTTTCACTGGACTTGTTATGTCTAAAACGAGATTTTAGAGGCCAACAAGTAATTTTTGGATAATTTCAAGCAAGTGTACGCCGTTTAAAAGTTTATAAGCATAATATGAGACAAGTGATATCATTGTTAATAGTTTTATTAGGTTAAAAATACTATACTTTGAATCCTGAATAACTTTTTTAATATATTGCATTATGAAAACTGAAACGTAGGCAACAACTGTTATTTATAACAGACTGTCACAAGTTGCTATTATAATATTTAAGAACAACAAACCATTAAACAAAAAAATCATTACATTAATTTTTACAGTTGTCGCACATGTTTTACGCACTTACAACACGATGTTTTTGTCATAGGGCACAGACTGTTGCTGTCACTACTGCTGTTTTGTGTTTGAGGGATAGTAATGAACATCCCAATATCCACATATATGGATTTCTGTATAAAGAGATCAGAAGATCTGATAATAAACGGTTCGACCAGCTCCATTGAAGGGTCCTTGATGAAAAGCGCCCACTTGTGCAAAAGTCATTCATGATACGTGGAATGTAGTGCTGTGTAAAAAAATAAAGTCATTTAGAGTGTATTTTTCCGTTACGTTGCATTTGAGAGACTTAAGCTAGCATTTAGTTTGTCTTCTGCATACGAAATTGCGCAACATTCACCCTAGCCTTCGTTTGGTTACAAAATTTCACAATCGCAGGCTTCCCTTTTGCATGTTGTTCGTCTACACAGCTATCATGATGCATGATACTTAGCGGAATTACACACCAATTTTTCTTTGGCGGATAACTAAGGAGTTGTAGCGATGCAAGGGGTAACAAATTTGTCATAAAAGTGCGTAAATTACGCAACTGATAGTATTTTTCAGAACCGGTTATTTCGTTCATTCCAAGCAAGTATCAACTCGTGACGTCAGACGTCCAGACATGTGTTGACAGTAAACTGAATCCGTTTTAGCATACTAATAGCTTCTTTCACGGAATAAAATTTTATTTATTATGAAATACAAGTTCTTGAAGTTTATTTAGAATAGGAAATGTATAATTAGTAATTGCAAGCCATAATTTATCTGTTTAATATAAAGGTGTTTTGCTTTTTGTATGCATGTAAAAAGTGTCAGTTTTACGTGCGGCTTTTACTCTTACACGAGTTACCACTTAAGAGACCTAAAAGTGCACGTGTACAGTTTTCTGACCTGTGCTGTGAATTTCATTTTGTGATTTTGATCCGAATAGAGACAAATCCAGTTTAATTTAGACTGTACGTGAGATAAACACATCACGTTATTACAAAAAGTCGTTTAGCCCATCAGGGAAAATTGAAACCTGTGCGCTCGATTTTAAACACGTTACAAGCTAGCGCGTTATTGAGCTATCCATTAAATTACGTATAATAATTGCAAACGTTCTTGGACTTAATGCACGAAGTTTGAAATTACTTTTCGAGACATATACTGATTTTTGATAAAGATGAACCGTAAATTTATTCAAAATATCGGGTTTCTGTTTTAATTAGGACACATATCACCCTGTTGATCACGTTGCTTAGAAACACTGTAATGCAAATCAGTTCATTCATTAGAACGATTTGCGACGTGATAAGTCCCATTACACATAAAATTGTTACACGGAATTTGCTGATCGAATTAGAGTATAAGTGTGTTCTTTTCCAGAAACGCCAATAAACCAGCGGTTTCAAAGTGAAATTACCAACTGTTGTGCCACTTCATCGATATTGCATTTAACTAACGAACACTATTCTTATTGATAAATGAACGTTAACTGCAAGTAGATTTTGAATACTCACCAACACTGCCAAGCAGCAGTTCACGTCACAACCAGCTATAAATGCAAATTACTTCATTAAAACAGAGGATAAACTGTAGCATGTGGAATTATTAAAGTCTTGTGGAAGTGTAATTAAGTGTATCTGAACACTTCTATCATACATCATTATTTCACATTAACTGGACAGATTATTAATCGGAAACGAATTCACACACAACAGACTGCCCCAAGCCACTACTAAACTTTTGTCGTGAATCTTCACAAAAGATCGTTGCGCCTGAAAAAGATATACTAACAGCTTCAGGCCGAACGCTCGAACTTCGACCCTTTGGAAAGGATAAGTACTCACAGCTAACGTGAGATACTCGCAGATATGAGTAGGACGAAAGAACAGTTCTTCAGTTGGTGAAAGTACATTTTGATTTTATCGTTAACATTCCTCTTTAAACAGAATGCAGTTGTTCATGTATGTTGAGGACAAATAATTTGTGTGTTGTGTCGATACTGATATTTGACGTGTGTATAAAGATATTAGGAAAAAGGTTCACAGGAACAAGGTGAGCGCGCTGTAATGCAACCCAGAGTTTGAGAGTGACGGGTGAGGTAAGTGAAAGTGAATATAACCATCATGGTGATGTAACTAAGAAACCAAGTAAGGACAAGCCATCACATAATTGGAGTGAGAAAAGTCTTGGTGAAGGAGTGCCAAATGTAATAAATGTGGGACAGCAAGCACACAATTTAAGTGATAGTAATATCACTGATATGGAGGTGACAGTAGAAGCAAAGCCGAGTTCAAGTAGAAATAGTAATATACAGGAGTCTATAAATACCATGGTTACACAGGAAAGTGAGAATCTTATATCAAATAATGAAGAGCTTTAAGATTATATTATTATTAAATTCATGGCGAGTATGGAACGTCAGTCAATTATCATCTAAACGTCACATAGAATATGTGACGATTAGATGATAAGTTTGATACTAAATTAGATCCCCAAACTGAAAAATTCAACACTCAAATTGATTTACCCCAAGAAAATATGAGTTCACAAAATGAAAAATTTGACAAGAAGTTCGAGTCACTTGAAAATCAAATCGTTTCACTTAAAGATGGTAACAGACTATTAAATGAGAAATTCGCTAACTTAAACGTAGAGTGGGAAGAACGATTAAATACTGAATCTAGTGTATTATTAAATAAAAGTTTCACTGGATATCATTAACCTACACACTGAATTTGTGGGTGAAATTAATGAGATGGAGAATAGCTGTAAAACTATTTCATAGGGGCATAGTGATTTGTCAGATAAAATCTGTAACTGTGAAAGTAGTTACCTGAAGACAAATGTGCAAATCGAGAATCTGTCTAGAAAGATGTCAGAATTCGAAATAGAAACTTGCAAGGGCATAGGTAAATATTTAAAGGACCAAACTAAGAAATTAGATGATGATCTTTCTGAGTGGATAGAAGCTAAAGATAAGGAAATCGAAGAGAAAGTCAATACCACTCTCGAGTTGTAACAAGCTGAGGTAGTTAAGGAAAAGCAGATGGGGAATGATGAACCTATCAAGTTATTTACTAGTGAGTTTCAGGCTATTAATGATAAAGTATTTGAAAAATTACCTAAGTGGCAACGTGAAACAAATTGTAAATTGTCAGAATTAGAACAAAAATCTTCACGAAAAGTGTTGACTAAAGACAACCATTCCGAAGACAGGCTTAGGAATAATAAACCCTGTAGTGAAGGAAAATGTAACTGAGGTGGGAATACAACCGATAAATTTTGTGAATGCTGTGGAAATGAAAATCACACTTTTGGCCAAAGAGGGTACTTGTCGTCTTTAAAGGCTGAGACAAGCATATTCAAAAGCAGGCAGTTTCCTACCTTTTCGACAGAAAAAGATAACATCCGACCAAAAATTTTCATCAACTATGTTAAGCGTATTTTTCCTCTCAGTTGGTCTGAACATGACAGACTTCAATTTATTGTGTGCAAGATCACAGGTGAAGCAGCACTGTGGGCTGCAGAAGCGAGTGAGAATTGTAATTCATGCGCTGAATGTGAACAACTTTTCTTTGAAAACTACTGGTCGAGTAGCAAACAAGAGGGCTACGAAAGGACGTGTGTCAACCAGAGTTTTATAATGGTAAGCGAAGTTCATTAAGACAGTATTTCGAGAAATACATTAATAAAACGAGGTACTGGAGTGACCTTATTTCCCATAGAGAAGTGATACGTATTTTGAAAGGAAGATTACCTACCTATTCATATACGTGAGAAGCTTATAAATGTCCCTGACTGTGACGTTGAACAGTTTGTGTCTGTAGTCGATTCGATTGATATGATACTAGAAGACGCCCGAGTATGGAATAATAATCAAATGTCTACCTCGCAACGTAATAATAATAATAATAATAATAACAATAACGACAACTGAGATAGAAATATTAACCCTATATTGCAAGAAGGACGACAAGATACATCTTATGGCTATAGTAAAGCTAATCATATTAATCAATATCACCGTAACATCTATTATACTATAGAAACCTATGGAAATAATAATAATCAGGTGAATCAAATTAGTACAGGGAAACCAAATCGTAAACGCAGATATAATGATTCGAATAATCAGTGTGGTATATCATCCAGAAAACAATCCTGATAGTATACAACCTTGGAAAGACCCTTCGAAACCTAAAGTTAGATGGGTAGATACAAATCTAACTCAACGAGCACAACAACCACAAGGACCGATACCACTCGGTAACGGAGCAAAGTCGCGAAGGGAACAACTACAAAATTCCGACCATACTGTACGTATTGTTGAAGTACATAAACCACCGAATATGACATCTACGGAAAGATTAAACCAGAACCGGTCACCGAAAGCCTTCCTACGATGACTGGAGAGGATGAGGAGGGCAAGCATCACTTTAAAGTGAATGTACTGAGGTATAATGATGATTTGGAACTATGGGAGGAACTGATTCAAGAAAGATTACATTTCGAATAAGTGTGGACGAATTTTGCAGGCAGTAGGTCAAGCAGTAGTAAATGGTATTGATGTTGAAATTTTGATTGATACTGGAACAACCATCAGTGTAATTACGCAGAATTGTTTTAAACAAATTAGTCGAGGAGCAAAAGTGCTTACATTTCCTGTTAAAGGATGTACTGTATCTGGAACATTTACGGCGAAAGCGCAAAAGGTCGCAAAGCAGACAGGAGTCAACATTATGATGCGGGGGGCTTCAATAGAAAGTACGTTCTTAATTGTTTCAGGAATGACCGTACCATGTGTTTGGGGACTAGATTTTTTGTGTGATGCTGGAGCAGTCATCAATTTAAAAGAAGGAACATGTATCTTGGACTCCGAAGGTGATGTTTTGATAGTCGCTGTGATAAAGAGCAAAATATTCCCGGATCAGTATTGCATGAAGTTAATGGTTAGCTAAATTGGTATTGATTGTAATTTAGTTGATGATATTTTGTATACTGAATATACTGGAGAAGATCTAAGTCAAGTTTCACTTCAGGGGAAAATCTCCGTATCCGAATACCTATCTGCCAGTCAACGAGAAGATTTGTGTTGCTTGTTAAGTAATTATCTGCCAGTACTTAGCAAACGTCCCGGAATAATCAAAGGTTTTGAATACGACATTAAGACGTATCCACACGAATCGTTTTGTCGCCCTTTCTACTCTGTTCCTTAGTCAAAGAGAGAGGCAGATAAGAAAGAAATTAACAAAATGTTAGAGTGGTGAATTATAGAGCCCTCTCACTCTGAATATTGTAGTTCTCTTTTGGCTTTCCTCAAAGCGAACGGTGACGTCAGATTAGTTCTAGACGCCAGGGAGATAAACGAGGTAATCATACCGGTACAGACAAGACCCGAGAATTTGGATGAGTTAATTCAGAAATTCTGTGGTGCCCGATTCCGACATCCCTTGATGCTAGAAGTGCTTACCGGTGAACGAAAATCTTGATTGAATCTCGAAAGTATACCGCTTTTATTTTTCTGGGCCATTTGGACTGTTATGCCATTTGGACTAAATATTAGTGGAGGTGTATTTATATCTGCGCTAGACACTGTAATTGGACGAGGTTTGCTCGATAGAGTTACCTTGTATGTGGACGACCTATTGATCGCTACAGAAATATGGGAGGAGCACCCTGCTCTGCTTGAAAAAGTATTTACGAAATTCTTAGAGTATGTCCGCAGCTCGTGGTCGTGCGGTAGCATTCTCGCTTCCCGCGCCCGGGTTCCCGGGTTCGATTCCCGGCGGGGTCAGGGATTTTATCTGCCTCGTGATGACTGAGTGTTGTGTGATGTCCTTAGGTTAGTTATGTTTAAGTAGTTCTAAGTTCTAGGGGATTGATGACCATAGATGTTAAGTCCCATAGTGCTCAGAGCCATTTTTTTCTTAGACTATGGAGTAACAGTAAATTTAATGAAATCTAGATTCGTCAGAAGTCAACTGAAGTTCCTAGGACTTATAATTATGCCGAACGGTATTATGCCGAAACCTAAGAAAATGAGCGCTATCAAAGAGTGTCCCTGTCTTAGATGTAAACAGGAATTAAAATCTTTCATGGGATTAGCCTCATTTTTAGGTCAATTTCTGCATAATCGGTCAAGAATGTTTATTACAGTTATTACAGTTACTATTATTACTGCATCATCCGAAACTTAAACATGATTTTTCATTGCCATCTGTAAATGTGAAAGGGCATACTATACCACAGAGTTAGTGGTACTAGCTGTACTATGGGCCCTTAAGAAGTTTCGATATCTTGTCTATGGCAAAAGAATAACCATATTTTGTGACCATAAAGCTCTGTCTTATATTTTAACGGGAAGAATGTTTCATTCAAGGTTAACCAGATGGGCCTTGTTACTTCAAGAATATAACATTTCAGTGCAGTATATAGAAGGGGAAGACAACGTTGTATCTGATGCTCTATCTCGTTTGCCTATAAGACAGGTTAGTGACGAATTTGAGGAACAGACTGTAGATTTCAAAGTAATGAATCTGTCTATTGCATTTTGTGAGAAACAAATTTCAAAGTGGTGTCACAATATGTCGCAGTTGCAAGAACAAGATCCTTATTGGAAACCTTTTCGAGATGTAATCAGCAAGAAACTACGAATCATTCTGGTAGTCTATATACTTTACAATCTAATATATTATTTCGAAAAAAACTCATACCAAAGCATGGAAAGTACGCATTCCAAAGGAACATCTGGAATCTTTACTTTGGTATACAAATCTGAAGTGGGGATACTTTGGCTCTCTAAAATGCAATGCCAAGTTAGCCCAATATTGCCACCATCCGAATTTAGAACGCTCGGCTAGTAACATACTAAAGAAATTAAAGATTTGCCAGAAAACTAAACCCATCGACTATTGCCGAAAAGTTGAATTGCATCCAATTGTACCACACCAACCTTTGACATTAATATCTTGTGATGTGTGTGGACCATGTCCTACTACTCGTGGAGGATTCAAGTATATTCTGGCATTCTACGATATTTTTTTCGAAGTATGTGGAATTGTATCCTCTGAGGAATTTACATGTGCGTCCTATATTAAGGAATTCGTCAATTATTTCATAACGGAGTTCGGAAAACCGAAGATGATATTGACAGACAATGCCACCTGCACTCCTGGAAATGGAAAAAAGAACACATTGACACCGGTGTGTCAGACCCACCATACTTGCTCCGGACACTGCGAGAGGTCTGTACAAGCAATGATCACACGCACGGCACAGCGGACACACCAGGAACCGCGGTGTTGGCCGTCGAATGGCGCTAGCTGCGCAGCATTTGTGCACCGCCGCCGTCAGTGTCAGCCAGTTTGCCGTGGCATACGGAGCTCCATCGCAGTCTTTAACACTGGTAGCATGCCGCGACAGCGTGGGCGTGAACCGTATGTGCAGTTGACGGACTTTGAGCGAGGGCGTATAGTGGGCATGCGGGAGGCCGGGTGGACGTACCGCCGAATTGCTCAACACGTGGGGCGTGAGGTCTCCACAGTACATCGATGTTGTCGCCAGTGGTCGGCGGAAGGTGCACGTGCCCGTCGACCTGGGACCGCACCGCAGCGACGCACGGATGCACGCGAAGACCGTAGGATCCTACGCAGTGCCGTAGGGGACCGCACCGCCACTTCCCAGCAAATTAGGGACACTGTTGCTCCTGGGGTATCGGCGAGGACCATTCGCAACCGTCTCCATGAAGCTGGGCTACGGTCCCGCACACCGTTAGTCCGTCTTCCGCTCACGCCCCAACATCGTGCAGCCCGCCTCCAGTGGTGTCGCGACAGGCGTGAATGGAGGGACGAATGGAGACGTGTCATCTTCAGCGATGAGAGTCGCTTCTGCCTTGGTGCCAATGATGGTCGTATGCGTGTTTGGCGCCGTGCAGGTGAGCGCCACAATCAGGACTGCATACGACCGAGGCACACAGGGCCAACACCCGGCATCATGGTGTGGGGAGCGATCTCCTACACTGGCCGTACACCACTGGTGATCGTCGAGGGGACACTGAATAGTGCACGGTACATCCAAACCGTCATCGAACCCATCGTTCTACCATTCCTAGACCGGCAAGGGAACTTGCTGTTCCAACAGGACAATGCACGTCCGCATGTATCCCGTGCCACCCAACGTGCTCTAGAAGGTGTAAGTCAACTACCCTGGCCAGCAAGATCTCCGGATCTGTCCCCCATTGAGCATGTTTGGGACTGGATGAAGCGTCGTCTCACGCGGTCTGCACGTCCAGCACGAACGCTGGTCCAACTGAGGCGCCAGGTGGAAATGGCATGGCAAGCCGTTCCACAGGACTACATCCAGCATCTCTACGATCGTCTCCATGGGAGAATAGCAGCCAGCATTACTGCGAAAGGTGAATATACACTGTACTAGTGCCGACATTGTGCATGCTCTGTTGCCTGTGTCTATGTGCCTGTGGTTCTGTCAGTGTGATCATGTGATGTATCTGACCCCAGGAATGTGTCAATAAAGTTTCCCCTTCCTGGGACAATGAATTCACGGTGTTCCTCTTTCAATTTCCAGGAGTGTATTACACCAGCAGAATCTGGAGACAGACTATGAAGGAATATATATATATATATATATATATATATATATATATATATATATATATATATATATATATAATCACTTTTTTATCCCTGCATGAATCCAATCGATTGATTATTCCGCAAATTAAATTGATTCCTACGTACATATACCACGCATCAGCATTACAAATGGGTCGAGTGGTTATCGGAATTTGAAAGGATTTATAACGATTTGCCTCATGCTTCTACAGGATATTCGCCCAACCAAGTGATATATGGCAAGGATGATTCTCAAGCCTGGCTAAACGGATAGCCACAAATTGAAGAAGACAATCTCACTCAAGAAGACATCTCGGAGAAAGTTTACTTAAATCTACACCATCAGACTCAATTACGAAAGGCAAAATTCGATAAAAATGTGTAGAAGGTAATAACCTATGTTGTTGGAGAAGAAATATTGTTGAGAAACTGTCCAATGGCCGCGACAAAGAAAAAGTTAAATAAGAAATGGCAGTATTTATATACTGGACCATAAAGAATAATACAAATTCCCCATGAAGGAAGTTATATACTTGCTGACTGTGATTCTGATGTGATAAAAGGTTTATTCCACCACACAGAGATAAAGAAATGTTATCAATGAGAAGACATGTACCATTTATGAAGAGAAACTGTAGGAAAAGAGAATATGAAGAGGATTTACTAACAGGACACCGATACAAGACTTGAGCAACAGAATGAGTTACCAGATGTATTATTTTGTTCATTATTTTATATATAGTTAAGAAGATTATTTTATTCAATTATTATTAAATATAATGTATGTGATATGGCAAAGACACCGTGATCATATAATTTAAGAAAGTTAAAACGAAAAAGTTCACAGAAAATACAATTTCTGGAAACAGAAAGTATCAGTTGATAGATTGAAAAACAAGAGAAGGCAAGACTGAATTCAAGGTCGTTAGTTAAGTTTAGTAGAATGCTACCTTAGATGCGTAAGTATTTTATTTTTATGAATTATTAAACTAATTTTACATGTATTAATAATAGAAAGTATGTTTCATGTATGTGTAACGTGCACGATCAAAGCTAAAGGAAATATGACAAAGGGATGGAAAGGAAGCTCATGTAACTGTCTAATCGACGTTATAATCTTGAAAACACAATAAGAAGAAAGCCATGTGTTAAAGACAATGGAAGCATGATACAAAACATACGAAAATAATTAGTTGCATTTCATGATAAACTGAAAACCATTATGGTAGGGAAAATGAATGCAAATCTCATGAAGGTGCGGTGCTAAGAAGATGGAAAGACTATTGTCTAATATAAACTGACGACAATTATGTGATGGAACAAACTTCAGTATTGGATGACGATGTATACGATAATAAAAATGCACCAAAACAAGCACAGGTGAACGATACTCACAGTACTTATGATGAAGACACAAATCTGCACAATAAGGGAAAAATGCACAAATAAATCTGTAGTACATTTTCTATAACAAAGAAGAGCACTTGACGGTTGACGAATGAAACCTTTCTAACACAGTAGTATATCACGATACACCCATCGACTGAGAGTATTGCCAACCTGCAGTAAGCAACTTCAAGCCGTAAAACAGGCAACAAATGCTGCAATCCAAATTTCAAGGAAATAATATTTATTAAACAACTAATGAAACACATTTGCTGAGTAACTGGAAAAATTTAGCGCTCCAGAATTACGCATTCACTTCGTTACTCTGTTGACAAAACAGTATCAGTCGAAGACACAACACTTGATCCAGACAGAATCGCAAGACACACGCTGGAGAAGCAGAGATGATATTACCAGACGATACGTCATCAACCCGACATTGTACGTGGCTCATTTGAAAAGCACGAAACAAGAAGATGACCGACCCGATAATAGCTGCGTATACGAGGGCTGAGTGGAGATCGCAGTTCTATCCATTTTCTATCTTCTATCCATTTTCTATCGGAACTGGCTGCAATCCCTGCACTGTGCAGCCAGTTGAAAGGGCTTTTCACCAAATAGTGAAGTGTTGTGTGTGTTGTGTAGTGAGTGTGAAGTGGATCGTGTCAAAAAGTGAAATTCGAACAAATTCATTGACTTTTGGAGATTCATTTCAACAGTCAATTTCTGTTAGGTTCCATTAACAATTACTCACGTCAAATTTAATGTAAAGTGTATGTTATAACTTGAGGTATGAATTTGGGATGGCTGAACTAAGGTACAACAGCACAGTACACAACCCTAGCACGCTCCAGTGAATCCTGCAACGTCTTCGATCTTATCATTACATTACAGATTGGCGGGCAGTGTAGGAGGTAACAAATTCGTCACAAAAGTCCGTAAATTACTCAGTTGATAGTATTTTTCAGTACAGGTATTTCGTTCATTCCAAGCAAGTATCAGTTCGTGACTTCATCGTCCAGACATGAGTTGACAGTAATCTGAATCCGTTTTAGCACACAAATAGTTTCTTTCATGGGATATAATTTTATGTATTATGAAATACAAGTTCTTGGAGTTTATTTAGAACAGGAAATGTTTAGTTAGTAATTGCAAGCCGTAATTTATCTGTTTAATATAAAGGTGTTTTGGTTTTTGTATGCATGTAAAAAGAGTTCAAATGGCTCTGAGCACTATGGGACTTAACTTCTGAGGTCATCAGTCCCTAGAACGTAGAACTACTTAAGCCTAACTAACCTAAGGGCATCACACACATCCATGCCCGAGGCAGGATTCGAACCCGCGATCGTAGCGTGTAGCACCTAGAACCGCCCAGCCACACCGGCTAGTAATAAATGCCAATATATGTGAACGGGCATCACTTAATTAAAACAGAGCACTAAGCTTCCAATTCTAAGATATACTGTAAAAGGTGGAATTATTAAAATCTTGTGAAAGTGTAACAAGGTTTATCGGAACACTTCTATCATACATCCTTGTTTCACATTAACTGGACAGATTACGAGTGGGAAACGAATTCAGCCACAACATATTGTCCTACGCCACTACTAAGCTTTTATCGTGACTCTTCACAAGAAATTTCAAGAAGCCGGGATCCAGAAACAATAAAAGAAGAGACATCGGTATACAGTGTCATTTCTTTCGCAAATGCAAACAGATTTAAATTTACTTGTCTACTGCAATTTGGCTTCATATCTTTTGGAATTTCTCTTTTGTTCATCCCCAATGTTCCGACAAGAGTTAGTTCTTTACTCAATAGATGTTCTGCCAATGGTACACATGCAAAATAATTCTCTACAGTAATAATTGTGGCTTTATCAGTAATATAGCCTGCAAGGAGCTTCACTGTGGTAAGACCCATATTTTTACAGGGTGGTTCACCTGGTTGTCTTCCCGTGTACAAAATCATGTCAATGGCATAATATTTTCGTTCTATATTTTCCAGGTTAAAATGGTTCAAATGGCTCTGAGCACTATGGGACTTAACATCTGAGGTCATCAGTCCCCTATAACTTAGAACTACTTAAACCTAACTAACCTAAGGACATCACACACATGTAATCCCGAGGCAGGATTCGAACCTGCGACCGTAGCAGTCGCGCGGTTCCGGACTGAAGCGCCTAGAACCGCTCGGCCACCACGGCTTCCAGGTTTATTTGTCATATACTGCACGAATTCACAATGAGCCCTAAATGAAACGAGTAGTTCATCCATAGTAACTTTAATAATAGGTGGCATCACTTTCCTGCACTGTCTTGTAAATAATTTCCTAACGTAGGATATAGCAGCACGTTTATCAGTTTCTCACCTAACTTCTCTCGACTCTTTTGCTGTCAAATCTAATGCATCTTGTTATTGCCTCAAACCGACTCATAGACATCCAATGAATTGCAAAACTTTTCAGAAAAGTTCCCTGATTGGTACATCCATGCCTACATGAAGAAAAATTCCCCAGAAGGGATGCATAGCTACATCACACAAGTTCATTTTTCTTGGTATACAAACTCTCCTAGCCTCTGGGTTTGTGGATCCCAGAATTTCATCCCCAATTTCTAGAGGAATAAATGGAAGGGCTTATTTCAATAGTGGTACAAGTCCAGTTTGGTTCATTCCGAGGTACACAGTCCTAAAGTTAAATGAGCGCTGAAAAACCTGCGGTTGAGATACTAGAAATATTCAAGTATATTTCTGATATCTCAACTCCAGATTTTCCAGCGCTCATTTAACTTTAGGACTCTGTATTTCAAAAAATGGTTCAAATGGCTCTGAGCACTATGGGACTCAACATCTTAGGTCATAAGTCCCCTAGAACTTAGAACTACTTAAACCTAATTAACCTAAGGACATCACACACACCCATGCCCGAGGCAGGATTCGAACCTGCGACCGTAGCAGTCCCGCGGTTCCGGACTGCAGCGCCAAAACCGCTAGACCACCGCGGCCGGCCTCTGTATTTCAGAATGAACCAAAATGGACTTGTTCCACTATTGAAATAAGCCCTTCAATTGATCCAGTGGATCTTTTGGGTTGTAAGTGATTATGCCCCTTGTTGCTCGTGGTATAAATTTCCCCAAATTATATGCAGGAGCGGCCGGTGTGACCGTGTGGTTCTAGACGCTTCAGTCTGGAACCATGCAACCGCTACGGTCGCAGGTTCGAATCCTGCCTCGGGCTTGCATGTGTGTGATGTCCTTAGGTTAGTTAGGTTGAAGTAGTTCTAAGCTCAAGGGGACTGATGACCTCAGATGTTAGGTCCCATAGTGCTCAAAACTATTTTAACCATTTGAGTGGCATGCCGCTGCCTGAAGGACATCTTAGTGGTTTTCATCCGATGCAGTACTTATATCTGAAAGGTAATTGTCATCCTTAGCTACCCATTGAGTAACAATTTCTTCAAATTTTGGGCTTCAAAAACGCATGTTATCTTCTTCCCTGTTCCTTTTTTAGATGCAGATTCCGACACTCTATCTCACAAAGAATAATATGAAGAAATATCCTAAGTAATCTCTTCTTCCATAGACTGCTGTTCACGTTACTGGTTAGTGTTTCAAGTGACCCTTACCTCTCTTCCAAATAAGTATCAAATATCAAACACATTACCGCTGTATAGCGAATTCCTACAGCTATTCCATACCGCTTTACACACTGGTAGCCCTCTACTGCAATATTTCCCTATCTTACAAAACACAGGAATATGCTTATTGACATCTGAACAGGGTTTCAAGTTGCAACAATGTATTTTCTGCAATCATAACAATGTGTATATATGCCAATAAAGTATTCTCTGAATTCCAAAGAAACTTTATTCATTACAACCCAGTCCAATTTAACGTCACTAAAACATAAGCCACAGTGTCCATCGGACCCAGATTACGTAAATGTGTGATACAAAGATGAAAGTGAGAGTGACTCTTGAAACTAGTGACACAGATTTCTAATGTTATCCTTAATGTATTACTGAATATTGCAAGAGAGCATACCTGATGAGCAGGAGATCAATTTTAAGTCTTGCACGCAGCAGTTAAAAGTTAGAACTCTCTCCATGTCCGCTGGACCCAGGGTACACATATAACGGTTAAGTAATCCTCACCAGTCTTGTATCAAGAATGCAATAACAGTGGACATAGAGAAGATCTAAAGAAGAGTAACACATTTCGTTATAAGATCATTTAACTATAAGAGGGGTGTAGTACACCAAAAAGAAGCATTGTCTTCCACTCGAGCTGGCCGACCACAAAACATGCCAAGCCTAGCTTAAAACATGGCAAGCAATCCTGCATACCTTTTTCATCAAAATTAGAGTGTGATTTGGTAATACACAGACTTACAACAGCTAAATCAGTATGAGAACGTTTATTGATAATATTGAATTACAATGACTGGAACTGCAGTGATCTACATAAGTTTCTATTTTTCCCTTTTTTAACATGGTGAGGGGGTCACCGGTTTTTGAAAGCTTTCCGTGCTCATTTGAATAAACAGTGGAGTGGATTTGACACGGCGAGCAGGGAACAGCCGGCAACGAGCAAGTTAAGCAAGTTACGGTCAGTCAGGTGGTGAATCCTCAGAACGGAGGCCGGAACGGCCGTCCCGAGTGGCGGAAATCTACGAGGTGCATTCAAGTTCTAAGGCACCCGTTTTTTTTTCTCTAATTAACTACTCACCCGAAATCGATGAAACTGGCGTTACTTCTCGACGTAATCGCCCTGCAGACGTACAAATTTTTCACAACGCTGACGCCATGATTCCATGGCAGCGGCGAAGGCCTCTTTGGGAGTCTGTTTTGACCACCGGAAAATCGCTGAGGCAATAGCAGCACGGCTGGTGAATGTGCGGCCACGGAGAGTGTCTTTCATTGTTGGAAAAAGCTAAAAGTCACTAGGAGCCATGTCAGGTGAGTAGGGAGCATGAGGAATCACTTCAAAGTTGTTATCACGAAGAAACTGTTGCGTAACGTTAGCTCGACATGCGGGTGCGTTGTCTTGGTGAAACAGCACACGCGCAGACCTTCCCGGACGTTTTTGTTGCAGTGCAGGAAGGAATTTGTTCTTCAAAACATTTTCGTACGATGCACCTGTTACCGTAGTGCCCTTTGGAACGCAGTGGGTAAGGATTACGCCCTCGCTGTCCCAGAACATGGACGCCATCATTTTTTCTGCACTGGCGGTTACCCGAAATTTTTTTGGTGGCGGTGAATCTGTGTGCTTCCATTGAGCTGACTGGCGCTTTATTTCTGGATTGAGAAATGGCATCCACGTCTCATCCATTGTCACAACCGACGAAAAGAAAGTCCCATTCATGCTGTCGTTGCACGTCAACATTGCTTGGCAACATGCCACACGGGCAGCCATGTGGTCGTCTGTCAGCATTCGTGGCACCCACCTGGATGACACGTTTCGCATTTTCAGGTCGTCATGCAGGATTGTGTGCACAGAACCCACAGAAATGCCAACTCTGGAGGCGATCTGTTCAACAGTCATGCGGCGATCCCCCAAAACAATTCTCTCCACTTTCTCGATCATTTCGTCAGACCGGCTTGTACGAGCCCGAGGTTGTTTCGGTTTGTTGTCACACGATGTTCTGGCTTCATTAAACTGTCGCACCCACGAACGCACTTTCGACACATCCATAACTCCATCACCACATGTCTCCTTCAACTGTCTATGAATTTCAATTGGTTTCACACCACGCAAATTCAGAAAACGAATGATTGCACGCTGTTCAAGTAAGGAAAACGTCGCCATTTTAAGTATTTAAAACAGTTCTCATTCTCGCCGCTGGCGGTAAAATTCCATCTGCCGTACGGTGCTGCCATCATTGGGACGTATTGACAATGAACGCGGCCTCATTTTAAAACAATGCGCACGTTTCTATCTTTTTCCAGTCTGGAGAAAAAAAATCGTAGGCCTTAGAACTTGAATGCACCTCATATTGTGCAACTATATGGCTGCACAGCCTAATTTCCGGTTGGACAACAGTGTGGCGCGAAGAGCAGGAGACGGGGGCGCCTTTCAGTGTTTTGTGGGTCTCTTTTCAAAATAACTGTCTACCGCTTGAAGAAAGCGTAGCCAACAGGAAACAAGGTCTAGTCTCATAGTGGGTCTTTCTTCATTTCTCAAGCTCTCAGTTGCGAGGCTAACGGTATAGACGAGAGAACTCTCGACTGGCGAAATAGTATGTAACATCAACAGCGCAGCACTGAAGTCTATGTTTCTTGGTAGTAGGAGGGATTTTCAGGTTGTGATTTGTAACTAAAGGAGATACGCTGGTTTGGTGGAATTCTGTAGTTGGAGGGAATCCTCGTGATAGGATGGCAGTGCTTCTTAATTTTGGAGATGGCAGCTAGTATTGTTTTAGCAGGAAAGAATTAGGAGGGCACAAGTGAGCCCCAGAAGAGAGGCGCTTCAGGTTTGGCTGCAGAAGTGTCTGCATCAACTTAAGGTTTGGTCACGTAGGTGTTTCCATTGTCTTACTCTTTGGTCGAAGAGGTTTCTGGACCGAAGGTATGTATGGTGGCAACGGAGGATGGACCGACTTGGTGTTATACCGTGTTAGAGCCCACAACATCTTTGAGCTGCGAGAGGGTGCTGAAGACATCCTCTTCATGAAGGCTTGGTGCAATACAGTCATATTTATGGCGAGCATAGCTATCAGCCTTGGCAGAGTGGTCAGATCGATTTCACACCTGTGGAGTCCAGGACGACCACCTTTCTCAAGTTCATTGTGCTTGTACTATCTATGAGAACGTCTAGGATGGTCAACAACTTGCTATCTGTGTTGTGGTCAGAATTTTCAGGATTATATAGGCTGCAGTTATTGTTGTGCTTTATTAGAGTGTAAAATCTCAAGTGGACAAGTAGCAAATTCTTAGATGGGCAAGTAACGCTGCTATCCACTTAGATTAAAGCTATATCTGAATTTGGAAACTGAACTGTCTTGTTTTCATAGTAAAATTTGTGTGTTGTTTAATGGATGTGTTTGTGAATAAGTTTGAGTATTTAACTGATCAGTGTTTCTGTTTGGTAACTTCACTGTATTAAGTTAAATGCACTTAACCATTGTCCAGGGAGAAACTTTCAGTCACAATAAAAAATCTGCTGCCGGCCGGAGCATCCGGGCGGTTCTAGGCGCTACAGTCTGGAAGCGAACGACCGTTACGGTCGCAGGTTCGAATCCTGCCTCGGGCATGGATGAGTGTGATGTCCTTGGGTTAGTTAGGTTTAAGTAGTTCTAAGTTCTAGGGGACTGATGACCTCAGCAGTTAAATCCCATTGTGCTCAGAGCCATTTGATTTGAAATCATATGCAAATAAATATTGTTCCAGTCACATAGCGTCAATCAGATTCAGACTTATGCAAATTCTCCACTTAAGGTCTATTCGGAGGGCTGTAATTTCACGTTATCCGCTTAACTTTGTGCACTATTGCAATTTAAAGGGCAGAATTAAAGAAGTAGCCTAACCACATTTAGTTCTGAGGGTTAGGGAACATAGCCACCAATGTTGTTCCGTGTAATTTGGTTAACCTGTGCCATGATCGAGCTATGATTCTCCGGGAAGTAGTTAGTGATATTATTGTAAAGTTAGCATAATTTGTGAGTACCATTAACTTCAGATTGCGTACTTGTTATATTCTTGTTGGTAAACAAAATAAGAGACAACACATCGTATAATGGTAGTTGTAGTAACAGCTGGCACAGTTTACTCATGGTATATTCTTTTCTTCACTTTCTAATGCAATGTTTTGTGGGTTTATCCCACATTTGATAAACACTGGCGTTGTAAATCAGCGTCGAAATTTTGGACGGGAAGTACTAAATTGAGGACAGTTTGTGTAGGCTGTGATAAGCACATTTATTTTTCCTAAAAAATAATTAGATAGGCATGCTAATTATGTATTATGAGATCCATTAGTTGAAAGTTGAATGTTAACACAGAGCAAGACACAGAGCGAATTATTTCGAAATATTGTGGAAACTGGCAGCATTATGGAGCCACGTGGTACAGTGGCTTCTCGTCAGTCATAACAGGAATTGCAGATTATTCTGCGGGGCAGTTACACCAAGTCAGTGACATACATGACGGTAAAGTAGCGAACAACAGCCAATTTGCGAATGATATAAGTTCTACGAGTGCAGTATTCAAGGGGAAACGGCGGAGGACAGACTACAAGTCGTCGAGGAAGTAGTAATCAGCTATATTCCAGAAAAAAGACAAAGATCTAACCAGGATGCAGCAGAGATTGACCCAGTACGTTCTAGAGCAGCATTACAAGATAAATGATGTAGCAGACAGGGTGGGAAGCAACCTGCGGTTGTTCGCTGTTAATGATGTGGTGTACAGGAAGGTTTCGAGGATACGTGACTGCAGGTTGATACAAGATGGCATAGACCAAATTTCTTGTTGGTCTGATGAATGACAGGCTGGCTCGTAATGTGGAAAAATGAGTAGGAAAAACAAACCAGTAATTTTCGGATGCAGCATTATTAGTGTCCTGCTTGACCCAGACACGTCGTTTAAATATGTGGGCGTAACGTTTCGAAGCAATATGAAATGGAACGAGCATATGAAGATTTTTGTAGGGGAAGCGAGTGGTCGACTTAAGTTTATTGGGAGAATTTTAGGAGAGTGTGGTTCATTTGTAAAGGAGACGGCATATAGGACGCTAGGGCGACCTATTCTTGAGAAATGCTCGAGTATTTGGAATCCTCAATGGGTCGGATTGAAAGAAGACATCGAAGCAGTTCGGAGGCGAGCAGCTAGTTTTGTTACCGGTAGGTTCGATCAACATTCAAATGTTACGGGGAATCTCTGGAAGGAAGAAGACGTTTATTTCGAAGAACACTACAGAACTGTTTAGAGAACCGGCATTTGAAGCTGACTGCAGAACGATCCTGCTGCCGCCAGCAAATATTTCACGTAGGGACTACGAAGACAAGATACAAAAAATAAGGGCTCATACGGAGGCATATGGCAGTCATTTTTCCCTGGCTTTGTCTGCGAGTGGAACAGGAAAGGAACGGACTAGTTGTGGTACAGGGTACCCTCCGTCAGGCACAGTATGGTGGCTTGCGGAGTATCTATGCAGATGTAGATAATGAATTCAACGTAATTGAATTTTTAAGAGCAATGAGGAAAGAAAATAACACAGGCTGGAGAACATCCGACGGCAAAGCGTGGACATGAGGAAAGAACATAAGGACATGTGGGTAAAAATCAAACAAGGAAATAAAGAAAAGGGTTAAGAATTAAGGACATGGGGGAGAAAGTCAGAAAAGAAAGCACAAATATGAGGAAAGAAAATAAGAGCATTGAGCGGAGTTTTCGGAACAGAATTCGACAGATACGGGAAGAAACCAAGAAGTTTGCCAAATTTACAGAGAAATCTCAGAAAGAGGCTGATCAGGTCATAGACAAAGCCGGGAAAGCAGGAAGGTTAGCAAATGAAGCGCTAACAGCAAGTAACCAAACCGATAAGAATGATTCTGGTGCCATATCTAAGACACTCCACAGAGCCGAGAATACAGAGCAGCCTGTCGACATAAGGGCTCATGAAGCTATAAACCTTGTGAACGAACCACGGGACAAAATTAACAGCGCAGTTCAGGAACTACGTGCAGGATCGGACATCACAAACCCGACACCAATAGTAGAAACAGAAGATACGTGTACACTTCTAGCATTTAAAACGCAACAAGAGAGAATCAGTTCGGAGATAGAGAGGTAGATAGAAAAGGAATCCAGGAAATGTATCCAACAGCTTCGGAAAAATGGGACGACGTCTAGTGCGGATGAAGTAAACAACGATTCAGACAACTGTGAGAAGATATATAGTGCTGTTCCCTGCACGAAAACGTTTGGCCAATAACGCCATCGATCGCATCATCGGTGGGTTATGAGATTTTCTACTACCCCTCCCAACCTTTGACAAAGGCCAATTACCCTGTCTACAGGGTGTTATAAAAAGGTACGGCCAAACTTTCAGGAAACATTCCTCACACACAAATAAAGAAAAGACGTTATGTAGACATGTGTCCAGAAACGCTTAATTTCCATGTTAGAGCTCATTTTAGTTTCGTCCACCTACGCTCAATGGAGCACGTTATCATGATCTCATACGGGATACTCTACCTGTGCTGCTAGAACATGTGCCTTTACAAGTACGACACAACATGTGGTTCATGCACGATGGAGCTCCTGCACATTTCAGTTGAAGTGTTCTCACGCTTCTCAACAACAGATTCGGTGACCGATGGATTGGTAGAGGCGGACCAATTTCATGGCCTCCACGTTCTCCTGACCTCAACCCTCTTGACTTTCATTTATGGGGGCATTTTAAAGCTCTTGTCTACGCAACCCCGGTACCAAATGTACAGACTCTTCGTGCTCGTATTGTGGACGGCTGTGATACAATACGCCATTCTCCAGGGCTGCATCAGCGCATCAAGGATTGCATGCGACGGAGGGTGAATGCATGTATCCTCGCTAACGGAGGACATTTTGAACATTTCCTGTAACAAAGAGTTTGAAGTCACGCTGGTACGTTCTGTGCTGTGTGTTTCCATTCCATGATTAATGTGATCTGAAGAGAAGTAATAAAATGAGCTCTAACATGGAAAGTAAGCGTTTCCGGACACATGTCCACATAACATATTTTCTTTCTTTGTATGTGAGGAATGTTTCCTGAAAGTTTGACAGTACCTTTTTGTAACACCCTGTATAAAATAGCAGGAAATTCAGATAACGGCGGGAAATTCTAATTTAGGCGGGAAATCCAAAAAATAGTGCAGTGTGTTTTATACGAAAGTAAGGTTTTTGTCATAAGTATACACTGACGGGATATTCAAAACGGTGCATTGTCGTGCTAGCTGCCCTGAAAAAATTGGGGCAGGCTGTATGACATCACAATCCAACTCAGACCTGTTAGGCTGTTTATAGCAGTGTAGAATTGTGTCATACTGGCCCACACTTCTTGAAACACTGGCTCAGTCATACTACAAAAATGGATCTGAGCACTATGGGACTTAACTTCTGAGGTCATCAGTCCCCTAGAACTTAGAACTACTAAAACCTAACCAACCTAAGGACATCACACACATCCATGCCCGAGGCAGGATTCGAACCTGTGACCGTAGCGGTCGCGCGGTTCCAGACTGTAACGCCTAGAACCGCCCGGCCTCAACGGCCGGCCCGTCCTACTACACCTTAGGTATTTAAGCAGTTGTTACCATATGTTTAAGTCTTGAATGTTAAACAGCATAGATCTGCCTGCTTACATACTTGACGCACTTCTCCAAGCCTCTATACACTCAGCATTGTATGACCACTGCTTCTCATAACTCTTCAGTTTGGATCCCTCTAATTGCGCCTTTATTTAAACGTACATTGCAGGTGAGAAAGTAAAATGGTAACTCAGTTAAAAGCCCTTCCACTTGAGCTGTTGGGTCAGGAAAAAGGATGAATACCGCGAAACGTTGTCTCATGATATTAGGTTCACTAACATAACTTTTATTACAATAAAGCTTTCATTCCTTGGTACTTAAGGTACACATTAGTAAAACTTCAGCTCAGCACCAGAAATCTTTTAAAGGAATCACCCTGGACGAAATCGCAGTAATATTAATAATAATGTAAAAAGCAATAAAATATCGAAGGAAACTATCGGCCTACGGTTACGTTTTCTTCATTTTTTAATAAAGAGGACAATTTCGTTCAGCTGCTTGCACATCAAAACACATAAGACATAGTAATATTAAACAAATTTCATGGGATCCCTGTCCGCAATACGAAATTACTACCAGAAATTCAAGCCGTTGATTCGAAACTTTTATCGTCAACGAACATTCACAGTCCACATTGCGAAACAAGCATCAATCATATTTTAAGTAATACATTTGAGATTAGAAAACACATGAATTACAGTCTATGAATTATATAATTGACAAATAGTTTCAATAATATTGCAGGAATACAAGGCAGAAAGAAAAACAGATTTTTCGGGAAAAGTTAATCCCAGGAAATTCGGGTACCACCATAGCAGAACTGCAGTCAGAAAATGCACCATTACGTCACCGGCACAAGAGTAGTCAAACCCGCTCCAGGTTGCCTGCAATTACAAACAATTCCGTACTAGCACAGGATCCAATGCATAGAGCGTAATCAGGCTTCCACAACAAAGAGATAAATGAGATTAGTTAACTGAAATGGCATACAATTACATCCGTGCACTTATTATCACCTGGAATGTGTCCAATGGACAATAACACAAGGAGGCGAACAGTCTTATAACTGTTTCTTGCAGTTTTAAACTTCGCGGGTAACTATATTCAAGCGGCCAAAGAGGTTCTTTCTGAATTTGAGAACCTACCAAAAAAATTTGTTGATTACTTGAACCGGCCGTAAGGTGAAAGTGACACTGTCAATCAGAACCTTTTAATTTCCAGAAGGACACAGATTAAAAATTCAGCGGCTGCGGCGAAGGCCCTATATAACATTTATAATGAGCTGCAACCCTAACACAGTCCCCCACAGTTCATCGTTACAGCTCACAATATTAATTGTCGTCCAGACCTTGTAATGAAGGTCCCGTACCTCATAAGGACGTACGTACACTCCAGCTCACCAAAACAAGGTGTCTCATCTGGCGTGCCGCATTCGCTTAGTGGCCGCATGTAGCGTTTACTCCACACTGCCACAGAGCCACTGCCGGCAGCGCCATCTCCCGCGCCACCTCGCGCATCGCTCGGCAACTTCTCCGCTCTCTCTCTAAAGCTCCGCTCGAGAAAATCTCCGCCGCGCGGCATCTGTCCACAAGTCACATACCAGTGATGTCGCTGAAATCGATAGCAATCAAGGAAAGTCTATCGGGACAGAGAAAGGTTCTTCGTCCACCACTACCCCACCCATCCGCGACACTGATCTGGGCTTGTGCTATGCCTCAAAAAATTTCACACCCCTCTGACATTACAGACTAAATAATTTGCTCCTCCACAGCAGCTACCATTCATTCAAAACGTTCTGGAAATCCATTTACACGCAGTTTAGGATGATGGGAAGTCTGGTGACTGTTAAAATATAGGATATCCGTCCCAACTCTAAAACTGTTTACGCCACTGGTGCACCATTTATAGTTGTCACTGTTATGTTTAGTAGAAATAGGAGAGGTATTCACTTGCGTCTTAATAAAAACAAACAACAAATGATGAGGGTATCTTCCATGTGTATAGTGAAGTTTAGCATAGCTGTACTACCATCAGCTGGCTGATGTGACAGGCAACGGTGGACCGCCCCTAACTACCGCCAGAAACCGCACAGGGCTGTGTAACACTCCAAGGGTCCCGAGACCGTATTTAACACGTTGGAATCAGCAAATATACGAGAAAATAATCACTTTTTTTACATAAATCGGAGAATTTAGGCGCCAAGTACTTACAAATTTTTGGAACATTATTCTACGAAACAGCGATCTAAATTTATATTTCATTTAGCAAACACAGTCGTGGTCACGCATAAGTTGTTACTTTTTATTTGTCGATGACCGGTTTCGATCTATTACACAGGCCATCATTAGACCTACATTCCTTGGTGATAGCAGGGATCCCTGGCGTGTTCTCAAGGAATATAGAAGGAATATGAGACCGGTCTTCCACAAATAGAAAGTAACATCTTATAAGTGACCCCGACTGTATTTGCCGGCCGAAGTGGCCATGCGGTTAAAGGCGCTGCAGTCTGGAACCGCAAGACCGCTACGGTCGCAGGTTCGAATCCTGCCTAGGGCATGGATGTGTGTGATGTCCTTAGGTTAGTTAGGTTTAACTAGTTCTAAGTTCTAGGGGACTAATGACCTCAGAAGTTGAGTCCCATAGTGCTCAGAGCCATTTGAACCCGACTGTATTTGCTACATAAATCAAATACTTAACATCAGACATCTCCATAGGAATTCTCAGTGACAGCAAGTGAGATCAATACAGGAGGCCATTGAATTTTCATGTCGGTTTTATGTTGAAAACAACGAATTTCCACAAAAATGTCTGACGAATACTGATGCATATGATATGAGGGCTAATTAAGGTTTCTAAGAAACTTAAGTCATCCGTCCACGTCTCCTGTATTTTACAAAGCTAAAGAACAGTTCAGCTCTCATTGTTACGGGCTATGTTTTACGCAGTTTCACATATCTCTCACATCCCTCATGCACATAACGTTTACGTGTCTATTTGTCTTTCAATTCTCTGGAAATCTAGGTGTTTTACGTCCAAGCTTAAACAGTACGATGCACAATCGTCGTGAACAGAGCACTATATCGCACCAATCTCTTCCTCTTACACGTAAAACAGCTGTCAAGGTTATTTTTAAAGGACCGTGTGCATAGAGCTGACACAATCTCACCAAAACTATGATAAAGTAAAATAAACTGAGCAGTACTGCACTGGTTTATCTCTCTCGTTTGGTTCTTGTGGATGAATACAAGTGTTTATGGAATACATGTTGTTATTCTATTCCCAGAAAGGACAAAGGTGTTTTCCAAAACGGAATAGCTGACTAGCGATACAGACAGTTGGTTATGTGCATCAACTCAATGAGGCTTCGCCCGGTACATTTTACAGTTCCACTTTAACTTTGAACGCGCAGAACAATTGTATTTCTGATATGTGGTAGTACTATCCATCGAATTATCCCGATGAGGCAGCCTTTCTACCACAGGCCCGAAACCGTCGCCACTGGGACGAGCAGTGAATCTTTTGAACTGGTAAACAGTTTTCGTTTTCCTTGAGAATCAGACGTATGGACACAAGGTTAAAATGCACAACACAATCACTGCCTACGTACTGATGGTGATTCAAAGCCACCCAACAATCTCTAAACATACACTGACGAAAAAAATCGAAGTACCATGAAGGTGTTGTGCCACTTAAACAGAAGTTGGTAGGCGTGTTTTTACATCTGATTTATGATGTTTATTCATATTTCACGCCATCCACATGAGAGTGGACCAGGTAGAGCCACTGCGAGTATGCAAGTCAGGTTTGCTTTAAATAGATGCTGTAACTGTCTGAGCGTTAGTTACCTTTGGGTTAGGACACAGTGAGTTGATATTAGTCAATAATGCCTTTTAAGGCGACAAAGACGCCATTATCGACATCGCACTGAGTTGATAACGTCGAGTAATAGGGCTACGAGAAGTTGGAATTTCCTTCTGCAAAACTGCGGAAAGGCTAGACAGGAATGTAGCCGCAGCCGCTGTACATTATTGATGGCAGCGGAGGTCCCGAGAATGTGCAGTCGCAAGAAAACCGGACTCCGAACGGCCATGTGGCACTACCGAAAGAGATCACCATTGCGTTCGGCGTATGTCTCTGTCGCATCGAACTGCATCAGTTTGAGTAGCCGTAGGCACCATAGTGACACAACGAACTGTTACAAAACAGTTCCTTCCAGGACAGCTCCGAGCCAGACGCCTGGTACCGTGCATTCCACTGACCAAAATCCACCACCGTTTACGACTTAAGTGGTGTCAAGCGAGAGCTGATTGGAGGGCGGGATGGAAGTCTGTTGTGTTTTCTGATGGAAGCTGGTTGTGCCATGTGCCGTGTGTTCGTTATAAGGAGGCCAGTTGAGGTCCAGCAGCGGTAAATTGCCTGAGAAATGGGATACGTAAAAATGTATTATTTAACTGTCAGCATCAGTTATATACATACTATCCTTGACATACAATGAGCGAGATGTCTTCTTCATTTAGTGTTCCCAGTTTTGAAATCCGTCAAAGAAATAAAAAGTCAGCTCTTCTATTTCAGCTGTATTTCGCGAACCAGTTCCAAAATATTTCGATAAAGAATTTTCTGTGGGTGTTTCATGATACCAAAGGTAACACCTCAGCGCTCTACTATCGCTGCTCCACTCCTTATGATGAAACTGCTGAAGGCTTCTTTAGTACTTCTCGGGATTTAAATCTTTTGTTTCACGGCTGATACTCGAAGTAGTAAGATTTTAGTTTTGGCTTCTTATACAAGAGCTACAAGGCTGAGTTTCAATAAATGAATCATAGCGATGTGTTGCCCAGAGACCGGCCAGGGAGGCCGAGCGGTTCTAGGCGCTATAGTCTGGAACCGCGCGACCACTGCGGTCACAGGTTCGAATCCTGCCTCGGGCATGGATGTGTGTGATGTCCTTAGGTTAGTTAGGTTTAAGTAGTTCTATGTTCTAGGAGACTGATGACCACAGACGTTAAGTCCCATAGTCCTCAGAGCCATTTCTACCATTTTGTTGCCCAGAGTATTCTTTGTATGCATACTACTTTTCGAAATTTGAACACTTTAAATGTTTTGTTTCAGGCCAGATGTAGGTCACTTTAAAGAAGCGCTCTGAATGCGGAAGCGCCACCAACAGGATACGTCGGAGACCTTGCTTCGTAACATTTCGGCAAGAAAAAGTCCACAGTGCCTACGAATACGAGAAGTATTGAGAGGCATATCCAAATGTTTTGAGCAGCTATCAGCAAATGGTTTTTTTTTTTTTGCGTCATCTGTGACCTCTACATGGAAACAATGTAACTATTAATTCTGCAGCTGGAATCCGATCAGTGTTTTACCCTTACGAGCATTAATACAGTATGGTGATACCGGCATGAGTTGACAGGAATTACAGATTTATACTGTGCCATTATGCAACAAATGGTAAAGTTTCAGAAGAACTACAAAACACTTCTTTCTTTGAGACAGTACGAAATCGGGCATCAAACATACCACACGAAGAAAGTATGGAAACTATAATCACGTTTTCTTACCAAGTATTTTTATCACATATGGTGCATTCCCTTGGCGGGTAACTATGATTGAAGACGGAAGTGAACTCTCTAAATATGATAAAACCATTTAGACTGGGTCACCTAATTTCTACAGACAGTGAGATACACACTTACTGAATTTCATGAAGAACGCCTTTAGTCGAAAATGATTTCGTAGTTTTGAGCGCCCGGTTCGGAATGTATCACACCAATGTCATTTAGGAGTATTATAAAATTAAATCTCCTGAAACAGCATGCTGTGTAATACGCAATGTTTCAATAGTACACGTTGAAGTTCATATAGTCTTCACAATGGTTTGATATTTTTTATGTAAAACCGTGTATCGCTGAAACTGCAAATAACATCCCGATAGTTTTCATGAACTACTTTGTTAGTGAAGGTAGTCGTCCACTAGAACAGAAATTAATTCATTGACCGCAAGATTATACTAACTTTTCAGTTTCCTAACAACAGTTTGCAAAGTCAATAGTTAATTTTATCGAAGGATAATAAAAATAGATACACGATTTTCTACCGAATTTATTTTTATTATTTTATTTTAATATCCTTACAGCATTCCGTTCACTGTTATCGTCGTCAGTGTTTTGTGCATTGTTTGAGATTTTCAGGGTATTTCCTGGTCATCCATAAGGTCAAGTTGTTTGTTGCGTAAAAGTTTCGGCATGTAAGCATCATCTGCCTATGACTTTTTTTCCATGTACACTCTAACGCTTTTAAACTTAATCTGGCAGCTTCTTCTCATGTCATTAATTATCTTCAGAAGCGTAGATCTCGTGCAAGCAAGTTCACTTTCCTTCCATGTTTCCACGCATTGGGCATATGTAGCGTAATTTCTCATCAGTCGAATGTGATAAACGTGTGACGTATTTCTCATAGGAAACATCCACCTCTGTGTATGATAATAAGCTCCCTCGAATACTGAGTTCATTTCTGCTGTGACATTCTCCTTGAAAAAGAATTATGAAAGCAGTCAGTACACTGACTGAATACTAAAACTAAGAAGAGGGCATGTCGCTCTCCCCACTCTCACTACTGGGCGTTATGCCGCCTTAAGTTTGGCCGGATGGATAAACGAATTTTTGTCGTCTTGACAGGTCATCTGAAACTCATTTACACAGCGGCCATTTGTCTTCCAGCAGACTGTTCTGGGCTAACTGACAGGACTTCCGGTAGTTTCATGCCACCCTTACACCAAAGGCAACATACAAACGATAGCAGGAAATACACTGCTAACTTCCACCTCCTGTACGGTCAAAAATGTCCCCAAATCGCTACCGTCGACTACTTGAGAACTGAAACGATCGATATTTCAGGCTACGACTTGAAGGGTTTACAATACGACATTCTTACGAATGCGATTTTTGTGACATTAATTAACTATGAAGCATGTGCACAAGTGGTAGCTATTTTGACAGCACCTTTGTCCATCCTATTCACATGCCAACGACGTGCAAAGTATCCGTGACGTATGATGCTATTGCGTGCCTTAAAAGAGTACAAACTGCCCTTTGAGTAGACAGCTAACGCGATTATATAATAGGTTGCGAGGTGCCGGGGCGAGCAGTGTATTTAACACTAAATTCTTCTATAATCTACATATGTAAATGATGCTCTAAGCCCCCCCCCCCCCTATTCTAACTCCGACTTTTGCTGTTGCACATGGATTAAAAAGATACGCGAACTGACTGTAATCAACCCTGCAAGTGGAGTAGAAAAGAGTTTGGCACCTGCAATAATTTAATTTCATAAATAAGTTAAATAAAGGAAGGTTTCATTAATGTAGTGAGAAATGATAGGGTTGCTCTACCGATTAACAGTATGAAAGTTCTGTCCAAAATAACAATATGATTTATTAAGACTAAACACAAAATAATAAACAAAAACACATGAAACATTTACAATACATCAAATTGGCTCAAATTGCATACTCAAATAAATGCTGTGAAGGTGAAGTTGTCCCTAAACTAGATTGTGACGTTTATGACGAAGTGGTATGTGGAGCCAATTCCTTGCAACTCAAATCTTAAGAAAAATGGTTCAAATGGCTCTGAGCACTATGGGACTCAACATCTGTGGTCATCAGTCCCCTAGAACTTAGAACTACTTAAACCTAACTAACCTAAGGACATCACACACATCCATGCCCGAGGCAGGATTCGAACCTGCGACCGTAGCAGTCACACGGTTCCAGACTGACACGCCTAAAACCGCACGGCCACACTGGCCGACCAAATCTTAAGAGAGACACACAGCTAACCCAACATTAATTGCTGCTACATTAGTGAGAACTCAGACAATGAACACCCAAGACAGAACAAAGTTAGAAAAGACAAACAAGCGCGCCCTGCTGAGCTCTGAATATCACCTAGCAAAATTGCCTGATTTGCCGGTGCTGCAGACGTACATTACCGAGCTGTCTTCTTAACTGACGGACACGATCTGGCGTACTGGAGGCGATGGCTGGATGCTTCGATGTCCCGTCGTGGTGATGATAATGTCGTGAGTATAGTCCGAAACAAATTATCCTAGTCTGGTTGTTCCAGACTAAAGACTTCCTAGCAATACAAATGCGCCTCTGAGGGAGACGAAGAAGGCTCGCCACACAATCACTGACGGTACAGTGATTGATTTTAACAAGCGAAGTCACACAGTAACTCTGATACAGTCAACTTTAGCCAAAACTGCTCAAGACAGACAACATAGGCCGCTTGTACGCAGAACGCTCAATCGCCAACTGTACTCAGAAAGTTACGTTGAAGTCGAAACTTCAGCAACTTCGTTAAACAGTTACAATCAAACAAAAGTATATTAGACAGCCAACGGAAGGCAGGCTGTCCAGAGCAGTGAGAGCTCAGTCTTGTAACCTACCCCGACTGAAAGCCGAGAGCCGACTACCCCACAAGAGCACCCGTACAAAACCGAACGCAGAACATTCCCACCCCCACGAAAGTGGCCGTGGTTAACCGTTCCAATCAGCAAACAGAAAACCGGCGGAAAATTCCACTCTGTTGCCGGAGCACTACCATTCCACCGATGGAGATTCTTGGCGCCAATTTCTGCGCTGATTTTGCTACGTCACGGTGCTATGCCCTGAGCAAGCCAATCACAGTTACGATTTTGCAGAAAGCGCGGGGATTTGCCCGCCACAACTGCCTGGGTACACAAGTCAATCCCATGCTTCGCTGGTAGCCCGCCAGAAAGTGTTTTCGCTAAGTTTCTGCAAAGTAACGGAATCTCTAGCCCAGCCGCTCCTTCAGGCCCCTGCGGGCGTGTCTTTTGACAATGTTGGCGTCTGGAAAGCATTCACTCGACTCCCTCACACCCGTCAGATTACCTTTTCAAGATCAGGAGAGCCCGCCTGTCACCGGACCACCCGGGTGACGAGAGACGCTGCGTGGGAAGTCCGCGTGTGAAGGAATAGCAACATTTCACCGCATGCAATTAGAGAGGAAAATCGTAAGATAGAAATATGAGAGGGGGCTCATGCCACAATAATCGGTGTGTGGTGACCAAAGTTATGTGATAGCGATGTGCACATATACAGATGGCTATAACAGCGCGGACACAGGGCATAATAAAAAAGTGCTGTACTCAGGTGATTCATGTGAAAAGGTTTTCGACTTGTATGGCCACACTCTTTGAATGCGAGTTGGTAGTTGGAGCTAGAGGCATAGGGCATTCTATTTCGGAAACAGTTAGGGAATTCAGCATTTAGAAATCCACAGTGTGAAGAGTTTGCCGAGAATATCAAACTTCAGGCATTACTTCTCACTACGGCAAACGTAACGCAGTGGCCGACTGCCTTCACTAAACGTTAGATAGCAAAAGTGTTTGGGCACAGGGCATAATAAAAAAGTGCTGTACTCAGGTGATTCCTGTGAAAAGGTTTTCGACTTGTATGGCCACACTCTTTGAATGCGAGTTGGCAGTTGGAGCTAGAGGCATAGGGCATTCTATTTCGGAAACAGTTAGGGAATTCAGCATTTAGAAATCCACAGTGTGAAGAGTTTGCCGAGAATATCAAACTTCAGGCATTACTTCTCACTATGGCAAACGTAACGCAGTGGCCGACGGCCTTCAATAAACGTTAGATAGCAAAAGTGTTTGGGCACAGCTGTCAGTGCTAACAGGCAAGCAACGCTGAGGGAAATAACCGCAGAAATCAATGTGGAATGTACGACGAATGTATCCATTAAGACAGTTGCACGACACCGAATGCAGCATCTCTCGTGGGCTCGTGACTGTATCGGCTAAACCCCTGACGACTGGAAAACCGTGGCCTTGTCAGACGAGCCCCGATTTCAGTTCGTAAGAGCTGATGGTAGTGTTCAAATGTGGCGTATACTAAATGGTTCAAATGGCTCTGAGCACTATGGGACTTAAAATCTGTGGTCATCAGTCCCCTAGAACTTAGAACTACATAAACCTAACTAACCTAAGGACATCACACACATCCATGCCCGAGGCAGGATTCGAACCTGCGACCGTAACAGTCGCGCGGTCCCGGACTGAAGCGCCTAGAACCGCTCGGCCAACGCGGCCGGCGTGGTGTATACTCCATGAAACCATGACCCAAGTTGTCAGCAAGGCTCTGTGCAAGTTGATGGTGGCTCCGTAACGATGTGGGCTTTGTTTGCATGGAACAGACTTGGTCTTCTGATCCAACTGAACCGATTATTGACAGGAAATTCCTATGTTCGGTTACTTGGAGACATGGACATCATGCTCCCAAATAACGACGGAATTTTTTATGGAAGACACCATGCGCCGTGTCGCCTGGACACAACTGTTCACGATTGGTTTGAAGAACAATCTGTCCATTTTGAGTGAATGACTTGGCCACCCAGAGCGTCCGACATGAATCCTGTCGAATTTTTATTGGACAATTCGTGTACAACTTCCCGTACCAACAACACTTTCACAGTTACCTGCATCTACACCTACAACTACATAGGTACTCAGCAAGCCACCGTGCGGTGCGTGGCGGAAGGTACCCTGCACCACTACTTACCATCACCTTTTGTGTTGCACTCCAAAATAGAGCGAGGAAAGAACGACTGTCTGCATTCCTCCGCATGAGCCATAATTTCTCGTATCTTATATTCGTGGTCCTTACGGGGAATGTATATTAGTGGCAGTGGAGCCGTTCGACAGTCAGCTTGAAACGCCGGGTCTCTAAATTTTCTCAGTTGTGTTTCTGGAAAAGAACGTCGCCTTTCCTCCAGGGATTCCCGTTTGGATTCCCGAAGCATCTCCGTGACACTTACGTGTTGTTCCAACCTACCGGTAACAAATCTAGCAGCCTTGCCTCTGAATTGCCTCGACGTCTTCCTTCAATCCGACGTGGTACGGATCCCATACACTCGAGTAGTACTCGAGGATGCGTCGCACCAGCGTCCTATATGCGGTTTCCTTTACAGGTGAACTACTGTTTCCTAAAATTCTTCCAATAAAACTAAGTCGACTATTCGCCTTACCTACCATAGTTCTCACATGATCATCCCAATTCACATTGCCTCGCAACGTTATCCCCAAACGACTTGGTTGTGTCAAGTGGGACAGTAGTAACACTGTATCCGAAAATTACTGTTTTGATCTTCCTGGTCATCCGTGTTCACTTACATTTCACTACATTTAGGGATAGCTGCCATTCATGAATTGGAAATTTTGTCTAAGTCGTCTTGCATCTTCCTACAGTCACTCAGCTTCGACACCTTACCGGACACCACGACATCATCCGCAAACAACCGCAGATTGTTGCCTACTTTCTCAGCATAATTATGGACGACTATAGAGGCAGCATAGCTCAATATCTCTCCAGCAGACTTACAACGACTTCTTGATTTCATACCACTTCGAGTTGCTGCACTACGCTGGACAAAAGGAGATCCAACAAAATATTGGAAAGCACCACATGACTTGTCACCTCATTGTACATTTTACTATATATAATGGAGTGCAAGTTATGTGGGTAAGTATGAAGAAGCATATCTCCTCATGATTACCTGTAAATGGTTGCAAAGCTGTGACATTACACGAGATCCAGCCTGGTACTAATACGGGCGCGGAGAATTGCAGTCTAAACGCCCAGTGCGCGAATGCTCCTATAGCCAGAGAAGCGCTTAGCTTCCGCTGGAACACAAGACATCAACCCTCGCAAAAAAATCCTATTATGCAGGCCGAATGATCAACAGAAACTCTCTAGCTCCCTTCGTGTCACTAGAGGCGGCTGGCACATAGTAGCGGAACGCTCTTACGATCTTTGGACTCGAAACCATCGCCACGTTAACAGAAGCGTTTATCCAGTCTCCTGCTGCCACGACCGTATGTCCTTTTTCCAGTAGCTCTAAGGCCATCACCACTTCTTCTTCAGGTCCAAGTGCTCTTCAGGAGAACATACACAGTCTAATTATACAATCGTGCCAAAGTCGGCCTCTTCGAAGCTCAACACAGCAGTATGCGATTTAACGAATACAGACAGGACAAATGAACAACTGTCGAAAATAAAACTATCCATAATACAAAGCACCTGTGCTCACTCTCCAAAACAGAGCAACTGTTCCCCAAGTAGCCAAAAATAAATGGCATAAACTCTTATTGAGACCCTAGCAGGGCGTGGATTCTACAGGCGGCCAACTCAAATTAAGGTCTGAATATACAGCAATGAGGAATTCTAACATAATGGACAGAGATGACGAACACCACTCCGAAACGCTAATACACTATAACGCCCCTCTCTCGCAGAGTGCACAACCAACGGAGTTCAGGCAGTCTCAAATTTCGGGCCGCAACACTAATAGGACTGATGATGCCAGGATTAACTAAAAGCATCCCCACATATACACCCAAAAATTCATTACTGTAAATCTTAACCGGATAGCACGTGATACGAAGATACAGGATTGTTATAATTAAACTTTAGCTATTTGAGCGAGTGTAATCGGAAAACTATTTACCGTATGTGTAACCAACTTTATAGGAATGGTGTTCAGACTATGCACTGCAGGATATGCGGTACTAGTAGCTTTAGCGCCATCACTTCCCGTTAGGCGCCGGCACTGCTACGGCCACGTAAGATTGAAACCCAACCATCATTATGCATTACAGTTGCAGACAGTAACATAAGTCTGGACTAGGTGAGCAGGGCTTTTTCATAAAGCTGTTTTATCACAACAACAGGAATAATACTGTTGCTCTTCGCAAGCATAGACGCATTACAAGAATACGGAGAAGTCCTCTTTTCCTACCGGTGTTGAAGAACGTGATTCGGAAGTCAGAACTAACTGGCGATTTGATAATTGCTCCTGGGAGACGCCGGCGGCCAATTGCGCCACAAATTTTTGAAGGTACTGTGGGCATGCCCGAGAATTCTGGATGCAATGTGCGATCTTCAAGCTGTGCACGAACTATGTCACGACAGCTGTGCATTCCATGCTGACCGTTCGAAATGTGCTGCAAACAATCGTGAAATGTTATCTCTAATGCGATTGCAAGCTGTCGTGGTTACAGAAGGTCGTCACATTGAGCAACGTTTGTAAGTTGGAACGTAAACATGGTACGCAATTAACAAATGTTATCCTCTCACGTGGAAATTAAAAGGTGTTTCTTGCTGTGGTTTATTCGTTTAAAGATTCATTGTCATACGATCACTCGTTTTTCGTAGGGAACCTCTCAAGTAGCGTAAGTTTTTATTACAAGCACCTTGTAAAAGTTCCCATTAAAATGCATATGTTGCAGGAGTTGATGCCATTTTTGTTCACGAAGCCACCAGTAGCATACCAGCAGATGCTACCGGCTCTCCGATGTAGTTATCAACCTTTGGACTGACGAAGGGATCGTAAGCACGTTCCAGCAAGGACCTCCGTCTATCACACGCTCTACTCTGCCCAGACCGCCCCTTCTCCCACTCCTTTCCACCCCGGCGAGGCTTAGCCACTGATAAACATTTATGCGCGTTCAGGGACAAAGTGCACGGCGGTAAGGAATGGAGTCAACCGCGGCCGCATAACACTGTCATTTCTTTCTTTCAGTGCACCATCCGGCCGCGGTGGCCAAGCAGTTCTAGGCGCTTCAGTCCGGAACCGCGTGACTGCTACGGTCGCAGGTTGGAATCCTGCCTCGGGCGTGGATGTGTGTGATGTCCTTAGGTTAGTTAGGTTTAAGTAGTTCTAAGTTATAGGGGACTGATGACCTCAGATGTTAAGTCCCATAGTGCTCAGAGCCATTTGAACCATTTTTCAGTGCACCAGTAAACCTGGGCGATGATTTCAACAGTCTGACATGTAACGATGATCAAACACGAGGCTACAATTATTTGCAGCAACATCACTCACTGTTAACAGAAATGACTTTCAGTGATATTTGGTGGTGACTGAAATGGAATATTATCACCTGGATTTGAGTCATAGCGTATTCAGACAGTCAACTTGACAGATCCTACGCACAATGTGCCCTAATGTCGATAACGGTTGACTATGAGATGTGGCCATTCACTGTTCCAGATCGTACCACTTTTCAAAAATATGTGATACCTCAATTGCTGTCCTGTACTGAACCCTGATCTGAGAGTCCGAATCAGACAAACTTTGCAATTGGCCTTGTCTTCGCAACCAAAACTTCAGTCTGGCATTCCTGTAGTCGACCAGACACGATCTTGGCAAACTGAGAAACTGTAATAAAATCTAGTCAGTTAATCGATCCCGATGAAATAATGTGACGGAAGAGTAGAAAAAGTATTACTTTGTCACCACAGCAAAAATATGCTGAACCAGCTCGTTTAGTCAAAATGTCACTGCTATTTAACAGATCTAAACAGAGATCGCAAGTATAGTACCTAAATATTCCACTGCTCGAGGCTATGGAGACCCTTTGTATAGCTACTCCTCCATTTGTCAGTAAAGGGTTACAGGCAGGCTTGCTCTCATTGAATAACCACCATGAGAGATGACAGACATCCAATACAGTAGGCAGGCTCATAAAAAATGTCTTCATAGCACATCACTACACCGCTCTCTATTCTAAAGAATACAGACCTGATTCCCAACAAGCCGTGGCTCGGAACACTACCACAATTCACACGAGTCGCTACCGAATTATTTTATAATGATCAAGTGATGCACTAAAGTGTTAAACATTAATGCCACTTGATTTAAAAATCAAGTACCTTTCAAAAGGGCGTAGAAATTCATCAGCAGTATGAATTACCTCCTCAGTAAATACCTCTACCGATCTCTCCTTCCAGGAAGCGATCTATTGCTGTTTCTAGAGGTCGCTGACATTATCATACCAAAAGGTGATGCCATTTGCCATCAGATAAGCTTTATCCTTCTCTACCGCACACCAAAAAACCTAGTTTCCGAAACATAACTTTTTGTCCCCCGTCGGAGGTTCGAGTCCTCCCTCGGGCAGGGGTGTATGTGTTGTCCTTAGCGTAAATTAGTTTAAGTTAGATTAAGTAGTGTGTAAGCCTAGGGACCAATGACCTAAACAGTTTGGTCCCATAGGAATTTACCACAAGTTTCTTGTGTGGGGATCATGACGTCATTTGGAACAGGATACGAAACACGGTGGCCTTCATCAACGGGATGGCGACTCACGTAATCATACTATTACATCTATTGCAGGCAGACTGAATATCCTTCACAGTTGCCGAACATTACATCAACATTTGGTTAACTGAACACTTTGTGTAATACTCTGTACAAATGGCACACCCCACCAGTGAATACTTCGCTCATCATGCAAATCATCGTTGGTATCTAATGAAGCCCTTGTGCATCAGACATAAACCTACATTTTATAGCTTTATTCACATTATGCTGACAAACTCTTAAACCAAGACCAGAGTCCCCATACTCATCCCAATTAGACCCATCTTGAGGTGTAGTTGATTAATCTCAATCACGCCGGTCTGCTGCTGTTCTTAGCTCTTTGGCGCTCTGCGCATGCGTCTTTTCTCCTCCTCTGACGCCCCTTACATCGTTGAACCAGCAACAGATCGCTATTCAGTCGTGATAGCCTTGAAAGGTTTCTTTTGTATGACACAAGTCTGAACGTAGACGCAGTCATTTTCCAGATCACAAGGGTGTAATAAAAGTTTGTACATATGGAAATAATTTTTCTTATATGTCGTTCGATGCCAGCTGAGAGCGTTAAACTCTTGATGAGGCAGGATCGGGAGGGGGCTAACCTCCCAATCAATCTCGTAGATAGCTTCTTTTTTCTGATCAGTAGAGTGTAAGCAGCTTATCGTGCAGAAGTGCATGTATTTGAGTGGTGTCTGTTCTGTGGGAGATGTCTCACAGAGCAGACACAACTCAAATATATACATTTCTGTAGAGAGGGCGACAGCTCCTTGATGTTTGTTTCAGTGCGGTGGCACTAATATCGTCCGAACTCCTACAAGAATCATTAATTTTCAAGTAGGGCGTTAATGGACGAGGGATGCTGCACTGCAGCGTGCTACAATTGGCTTCTGTCTCGGGTTCTTCGGCCGACGTTAATCTAATGATTTTTCTGACGTTTCGCCAGCACGAGTGGCTGGCGTTGGCAAAGCTCCACCCTCCATTGCCGGTGGTGAACTGGAGCCGAGCTCGCGGCCGCAGATTAAATGTACCTGGCGCGCCAATGTCCAAGGGCTTCTCCGCGGTCATTTCCGACGCGGTTCTCCTCTTGCTACCTGCGACGGTCGTTCGCTGCAGTGCGGGAAGCCAGGATCCGTTTACCTTAAGGTTTTCCTCTGTCTTGTTGAAGCTGTTCGCGTGTTTTTGTATTTCTACAGCTTCCATGAACAAGCGCGTGTGGTAGTGCTTCTCTACAGACAGAACTTCCGTGTCGGCGAATTTTATTATGTGGTTGGTCTCATTCAGTGCGTGCTCTGCCACGGCCGATATCTCTACCTGCCCCAACCTGCAATGTCGCTTATGTTCTTCGATCCTGGTGTTGATTGATCGTCCGGTCATTCCGATGTACATTTTTTCGCATGTGCATGGTACACGGTATATTCCCGACATTGCAAGTGGGTCCCTTTTCTCCTTTGCCGATCTAAGACACGCTTTGATCTTCCTTGTCGGTTTGAAAATCGTCTTTACGCCATGTTTGCGCAATATACGGCCGATTCTGTCCGTCACTCAAGGAATGTATGGCGGAAAGGCCGTACCCAACATTTCATTTTCTGATTCCTTACTTCGCCTAGTATTTGGCTCTTTTATACTTCTAATATCATTTGTGGAGTACCCATTGGTCCTCAGAACACTTTCCAGGTGTTGCATTTCGCGTCTGAGGTGCTGCGGCTCACATATTCGTCCTGCTCGCGTTACAAGCGTATTAATCATGCCTCTTTTTGGAGTGTTTGCAAATAATGTCTAACAAGCTCCACATTAAACTCATCATTCACAGTCATGGCTCGGTGTTCCATTTCGATTGATTCCTCATGTTGCAGTCATTTACTCGATCACTTTTTCATTGCTGGCCATCCCAAGAAGGTATTGCCCTGAAGCCAAGACCCTTTCTCCATCTTAAACAAGCGATGTCAGTCAATCATTATGTGGTAATCACCAGTGCAAGAGCGCATTAATGGGATGGAAAAGACACCGTCGATGTACTGTAATAAGCAGCACACGTGATAGTGCGATCAATCTATAAAATTACTATAAATGACCGAAAATACACACAAATTGAGGGAATTATGTCAAAATGTGGGGAATTCGTTGTTAATTCTCGAACACGTATACCAAAGTATACCATACAGTGATCTAAATATTTCTAGCACTTCCATCATAGTGCGTAATCTTCGATTACGATTACTCGTCTGTCCGTATGTAGATGGGAGTCACAGAGCATTCTCGTATTCTTTGGATAAAGTTAGTGATTGAAAGATCTCCTCGCATTGTCTCTGACCAACCCTCCCTGCAACACTGTCACCGATTTTATCTACAGCTGACCAGAAGTATACCTCTACATTCCACATCTCATGCAGGAGCAGAGTGAACTATGTCTGTAACTGCTGTTCTGCACCAATCTTACTCACGGCACCCATCCAAGTGCACAAGATTTCTCCAGTTGCACACATGTCCAGGATGTTAGCACCCCTTATCGGTTATGATAGTATTGTGATGATATAACAGACGGTTAAGAAGAAGAAGAAGAAGAAGAGGAAACGTGTGGTTTTTACGCCTAATGGAACTCCAGACAGACAGGCCGGCCGGAGTGGCCGTGCGGTTCTGGGCGCTACAGTCTGGAGCCGCGTGACCGCTACGGTCGCAGGTTCGAATCCTGCCTCGGGCATGGATGTGTGTGATGTCCTTAGGTTAGTTAGGTTCAAGTAGTTCTAAGTTCTAGGGGACTGATGACCACAGCAGTTAAGTCCTATAGAGCTCAGAGCCATTTGAACCATTTGAACTCCAGACAGACAGAGTTTGAAGCATTTTACATAACTCAACTGCGCTATCAATGCTGAAATATTGTTCCAGTGTCTGGAATCAGTGCCAAGGAGGTATTGGTAAGAGAGAACATAAACACATGCGTTTCTAAGGCTACACGGTTCTGAAGTTAAAACATGCTATAAGGCTAGAGTGGTGCGGCTTTCAACCTATTAGTCTTGCAAAAGGCAACGCTGTTAATATTCTAATGTAAGAAATATATCCCCAGCGCAAGACATCCGTTCTCCACGCAAGTATCTCTATGATACACTACGGTGGCAAACTGCAAAGCGATAAAACTACTACCTTGCTCACCAAAGAAAACTTCGATTCTTTGTAGCACAAACACTACATAGGTTTCCAGAGGTGTATGGTACATGCTGTTTAAGAAGTTCGTTCCAGATTTCGGTTGGAAATTATATGTTCGAAACATCCCTATAAAATGTTCGTGAACAGCCGAAAATGCATACGAAGAGACAGTGACATCTTAAGAGGAAAGAGACACTTTGATCAGTAGCCAGAAGAGATTAACAGTCTTACCGTAGTTTACGAATACCCCTGGTAACCTTCCTCTTGCACACTGAAGTCATGGTCCGATGTTTGACTGTATTGCTCATGTGGAGGATAATACCACCGTTTTGCCTTGACGTCACGTCTCTACAATGCCTCCTCTCTCCACTATTAAGATGTGTATATGTAGCGTCAGTCTACTCTTCTCTTCCACAACACGCAATTTTATTGATTTTTCTCAGTACTATTTTCACGGTATTTGCCTCTAACTTTCTGTATTCTCAGGAAATTTCCCAAATTTTACTATGTTTTTGCGATTTCACATATTTCAGGGTACTTCCCTCAATTTTTACGTATCTCACATCAATTTTTCCTTATTATACGAGGTTTTCCTCGAATTTTACCAATTTTATGTCATCTTGCATATTTATCCACGGTTTTCATATGTGTATGGTTATGTCGCTAACATAAAAAAGTGCTGTTTGATTTTATACAAGAATATCTGCGCTTCTTATATACCAACCAACTGAAAAACTCCAAGACTTACCCTTTCCCTGATGATCGACTTGCATGGTTTTAGAATAGGACGAACACAAAAAGTATAATAAGAGTCATTTCGTCCCTGTATGAAACGGAATACTCGATTTACGTCCAAGATGTGGCAGAGAAATGGCCTACTTTGCATACATCTTCGTTCGTCTAGAGGAGGGTATCAAAATAGGTTTTCCATAGATTTATATGTTCATCATATATGAGTTGGAAGTCCTCGGATAACTGGGGTTTGGGGAGTTTCGCTGTCAACGATGGTATGTAGATAGTACTCTAAGTCGCACACACAACACGTAGTTGTATATGAGTCGATTCCACGTTAAACCTGACAACTAATGCACCTCGAGAGAACAACGGAAAAAAAAGATTAAGCGTGTTATAAATGATCTGCAGCAACATCTCCCTCTCTCCCTCTCAACTGATTACTCCATCTACTTCCTATCGTTCTTTAACGCAGATTCATGTAAGTTTAGAGTTCTCTTTTTTCTAGGGAAGCATCAAAAACAGCAGTGAGCTCTCATAGATCACTATTACCTCAATAGACATACAGTAGAATGTGGTCATACGTCAACTGTTTGTTAGCTGACACCACAAGGTTGTGATTGACGGTGAACGTAGAGAAGCACATTGTAAATATTGTTTTTTAGGACTTAAAACACCTAAACAGTCCCTCATAGGGTCAAACATATGATCTGTTCTGTAGTTGTATACTGCAGTCACCCCAGATGGTAATACAGCTCTTTAGCTAATGTCACCTTATAATAATTTAAAAGGCAGTTGCCAGTAACTTTGGGGTCACACCAGGGCTTTGATCCGACATGTATAAATTTATTACTCGACATTTGGCGGTCATCCACGTTGAACATTCTATTCCAACAATCTTACCACTGTCGATGAAAAATGAGTGAGTCCCTGGTTCTCAGTTCTTCCATGTCAACGTTTCCTCATATTCCTCTTGCTGTCATGTACTCATTCCCATGTAGAAGAATCGTCCTGCCCCAAGGAGAAGACATGCAAGTACTCCCTCTCTTTCCCCACGTTTTGGCATATTTTCCCTCAATTTATACACTCCTGGAAATTGAAATAAGAACACCGTGAATTCATTGTCCCAGGAAGGGGGAATTTTATTGACACATTCCTGGGGTCAGATACATCACATGATCACACTGACAGAACCACAGGCACATAGACACAGGCAACAGAGCATGCACGATGTCGGCACAAGTACAGTGTATATCCACCTTTCGCAGCAATGCAGGCTGCTATTCTCCCATGGAGACGATCGTAGAGATGCTGGATGTAGTCCTGTGGAACGGCTTGCCATGCCATTTCCACCTGGCGCCTCAGATGGACCAGCGTTCGTGCTGGACGTGCAGACCGCGTGAGACGACGCTTCATCCAGTCCCAAACATGCTCAATGGGGGACAGATCCGGAGATCTTGCTGGCCAGGGTAGTTGACTTACACCTTCTAGAGCACGTTGGGTGGCACGGGATACATGCGGACGTGCATTGTCCTGTTGGAACAGCAAGTTCCCTTGCCGGTCTAGGAATGGTAGAACGATGGGTTCGATGACGGTTTGGATGTACCGTGCACTATTCAGTGTCCCCTCGACGATCACCAGTGGTGTACGGCCAGTGTAGGAGATCGCTCCCCACACCATGATGCCGGGTGTTGGCCCTGTGTGCCTCGGTCGTATGCAGTCCTGATTGTGGCGCTCACCTGCACGGCGCCAAACACCCATACGACCATCATTGGCACCAAGGCAGAAGCGACTCTCATCGCTGAAGACGACACGTCTCCATTCGTCCCTCCATTCACGCCTGTCGCGACACCACTGGAGGCGGGCTGCACGATGTTGGGGCGTGAGCGGAAGACGGCCTAACGGTGTGCGGGACCGTAGCCCAGCTTCATGGAGACGGTTGCGAATGGTCCTCGCCGATACCCCAGGAGCAACAGTGTCCCTAATTTGCTGGGAAGTGGCGGTGCGGTCCCCTACGGCACTGCGTAGGATCCTACGGTCTTGGCGTGCATCCGTGCGTCGCTGCGTTCCGGTCCCAGGTCGACGGGCACGTGCACCTTCCGCCGACCACTGGCGACAACATCGATGTACTGTGGAGACCTCACGCCCCACGTGTTGAGCAATTCGGCGGTACGTCCACCCGGCCTCCCGCATGCCCACTATACGCCCTTGCTCAAAGTCCGTCAACTGCACATACGGTTCACGTCCACGCTGTCGCGGCATGCTACCAGTGTTAAAGACTGCGATGGAGCTCCGTATGCCACGGCAAACTGGCTGACACTGACGGCGGCGGTGCACAAATGCTGCGCAGCTAGCGCCATTCGACGGCCAACACCGCGGTTCCTGGTGTGTCCGCTGTGCCGTGCGTGTGATCATTTCTTGTACAGCCCTCTCGCAGTGTCCGGAGCAAGTATGGTGGGTCTGACACACCGGTGTCAATGTGTTCTTTTTTCCATTTCCAGGAGTGTATGTATTTTCCATCATTTGTAGTAATTATATAGATTGATCACATTATCAACTGTGGTGCTTATTACAGTACATTGATGGTGTCTTTTCCATCCCATACATGCGTTGGTGCACTGTTGATTACCTCATAATGATTGACTGACATCGCTTTTTTAAGATGAAGAAAAGTCTTGGAGGGAATATTTGGGTGACAGACGTAAATGGACCCTGAGGGATGCAGATCTCCTTCTGAATGTAGTAACTGTGGCCGGCCATTGTGGCCGAGCGGTTCTAGGCGCTTCAGTCTGGAACCGCGTGACCGCTATGATCGCAGGTTCGAATCCTGCATCGGGCATGGATGTGTGTGATGTCCTTAGGTTAGTTAGGTTTAAGTAGTTCTAAGTTCTAGGGGACTGATGACCTCAGATGTTAAGTCTCATAGTGCTCAGAGCGATTTTTGGAGTACCTGTAAGTAGTTTGCGGACATAGCGCAATGCAGTAGCAATATCCTTGTCCTTCTCCTTCCAGTTCCCGTAATTGCTTGTAGTGTCTCTTTATACTATGGCTTCATGCTGTAGGAGTAAGTTTCGGCGCTGGCCTGACACACTGTATACAGGGTGTTACAAAAAGGCACGGCGAAATTTTCAGGAAACATTCTTCACACACAAATAAAGAAAAGATGTTATGTGGACATGTGTCCGGAAACGCTTAATTTCCATGTTAGAGCTCATTTTAGTTTCGTCAATATGTACTGTACTTCCTCTATTCACCGCCAGTTGGCCCAATTGAAGGAAGGTAATGTTGACTTCGGTGCTTGTGTTGACATAAGACTCATTGCTCTACAGTACTAGCATCAAGCACATCAGTACGTAGCATCAACAGGTTAGTGTTCATCACGAACGTGGTTTTGCAGTCAGTGCAATGTTTACAAATGCGGAGTTGGCAGATGCCCATATGATGTATGGATTAGCACGGGGCAATAGCCGTGGCGCGGTACCTTTGTATCGAGACAGATTTCCAGAACGAAGTTGTCCCGGCAGGAAGACGTTCGAAGCAATTGATCGGCGTCTTAGGGAGCACAGAACATTCCAGCCTATGACTCACGCCTGGGAAGACCTAGAACGACGAGGACCATGCAATGGACGAGGCAATTCTTCGTGCAGTTGACGATAACCCTAATGTCAGCGTCACAGAAGTTGCTGCTGTACAAGGTAACGTTGACCACGTCACTGTATGGAGAGTGCTACGGGAGAACCAGTTGTTTCCGTACCATGTACAGCGTGTGCAGGCACTATCAGCAGCTGATTGGCCTCCACGGGTACACTTCTGCGAATGGTTCATTCAACAATGTGTCAATCCTCATTTCAGTGCAAATGTTCTCTTTACGGATGAGGCTTCATTCCAAAGTGATCAAATTGTAAATTTTCACAATCAACATGTGTGGGCTGGCGAGAATCCGCACGCAATTGTGCAATCACGTCATCAACACAGATTTTCTGTGAACGTTTGGGCAGGCATTGTTGGTGATGTCTTGATTGGGCCCCATGTTCTTCCACCTACGCTCAATGGAGCACGTTATCATGATTTCATGCGGGATACTCTACCTGTGCTGCTAGAACATGCGCCTTTACAAGTACGACACAACATGTGGTTCATGCACGATGGAGCTCCTGCACATTTCAGTTGAAGTGTTCTCACGCTTCTCAACAACAGATTCGGTGACCGATGGATTGGTAGAGGCGGACCAATTTCATGGCCTCCACGTTCTCCTGACCTCAACCCTCTTGACTTTCATTTATGGGGGCATTTGAAAGCTCTTGTCTACGCAACCCCGGTACCAAATGTAGAGACTCTTCGTGCTCGTATTGTGGACGGCTGTGATACAATACGCCATTCTCCAGGGCTGCATCAGCGCATCAGGTATTCCATGCGACGAAGGGTGGATTCATGTATCCTCGCTAACGGAGTACATTTTGAACATTTCCTGTAACAAAGTGTTTGAAGTCACGCTGGTACGTACTGTTGCTGTGTGTTTCCATTCCATGATTATTGTGATTTGAAGAGAAGTAATAAAATGAGCTCTAACATGGAAAGTAAGCGTTTCCGGACACATGTCCACATAACATATTTTCTTTCTTTGTGTGTGAGGAATGTTTCCTGAAAGTTTGGCCGTACTTTTTTGTAACACCCTGTATTGTTGGCGGAGCTATGACAACACGTTCCCATTTCCACCGAGTGTTCAAAAAAGATGGTCCTGTCACATTAACCCAGCACAACCTGTTTCTCCACGGGGTGCAGAAGATGATTGATATAGCGCTCTCCAACTTGTGTTCAGTTCGGACTTAAATTGGGATGATCACGTGGATGAAGCTACAGGGAGGGTAGGACAAAAACTGAGGAACAGATACAAGATGCAGGAGAACCGTCTAAAGCCTCATTGGAGTTATTTTGTAGCACATAGGTTCGAAAAAGGTGACTCATTTCGAGATATGAGAGCGGCATGAATACGATTCACCAGTGGCTGTAACGTTTAAAAGACGTCTCCATAGGATGTAACGCAACTATGTGTTTGACTGTATAGACTTGGTTCCAAATCCCAGACAGCATTTCTGCCTGAAATCGTAATGCTGTCAGCGACTCTTATGTGGGTCTACAGAACCAAGGCCGCTTTGTGCGCTGGGTGACGGTAACATAGTAGTTGTGATTGTGTTTATAACAACACGGTCCTTGCACGAAATATATATTGCCAGTGATAGAGTCCTTTTGTGGCCAGCTTTAAAGGTCTGTTGTCAATAGTGCTTCTCAAAAATCTCATCGTCTTCCCTATAGGCATCGCCATTTGAAGTACCTGGTGAGTATAATCCGACTACTGAAAAAGAGACATTGCTCGCCACCCAAATCGGCTCTCATGATCCATTTAATTAATTAACCTATCAATTTGATATCAGTGACACACTGACTGGTAAGTAGAGGTGATGGATAGAGTACTACGGATATTATTTTCAATTGACTTCTTTTTTTTCGTTTACATGATCTGTTAATGATATTTGAGTCTCCCACGTACATAGGGAGAGACAACCATCGTGATAAAATCAAATGTATTACCGAATTTATAAAGTGATACGTACTATAAACCTCATATTTAAATTTTCTCTCTGTTGTTACCTTAAGGGAGGGTTCGAAAGCGAGGTGGCGTGATGTGACAGATATGTTTAGTGGAAACGCTGTGGTGGAGCAGGATGTTTTGGTGTTTTGATGTTTTGGTGTGTACAAAACCTCGGATATATTTAGCGCTACGATCATTTTGTGACGGAAATTTCATTACTTAATCTGCGTATTGTTTGCGTGTGATATTCAGACGTTTTAAATGTGTTTCATTTGAAGAAGGATCATCGTAAGGTGTAGGTGAGGGTTTTAAGCGATCTAATTGTCTCCTGTACATTGTTAGACAATTATTTTGACAGGGTAGTGAAAATAGATTACCTCACTATAATTTTGATATCGAAACTGTGTCAGCTTTCCCTTTGTCTCCAGCATTAGGCAACATGAATACAGTGTTCTGAGTAGATATGAGAGCCTCCGTCTTCATATTGGAGACAATGGTTCACACAGACACACACTGAGTGGCCTCTTGAGAGAAACAGATACATGAAGTGATTCTGGAATTTGCGGATAAGCAGAATGTCGCCACCTGATGCTTTGTTTGGGAAGGGGGGGAGTGCGAGAGGAAAGGAAGCTTATATCCGGTCCATGATCAGTGGTATTTAGTAACGTGATGCATAATAAGGACATTGGGCTGATTTCGACTTCGTGGCGCGTCTCTGACGATAGACATACACAGGGGATATCTCGAACGCTAGCTACTATACCGCACTTCATGCCATTTGTGATCTGTAGACCACTTTTGCAGGGTTTAACTGTGTGTGCAATATGTATGTATGCTTCTCGAGCTGTAGAAAAGTTTGTCTCTGAAATTCTCGTAAGTTGTCCGCCTGCACAAAGTGGCGGTGGGTTTCGAAATATGTCATAAACTTTTAGATACGTAATTGTTCTGATTTTCCCATCTGCGATTATACGCCGGTGTGCTTCGAAAAATGAGGAAAATAAAAATAAGAGCCCTAACATCCCTGACCCCAGCAGGAAATATAAACTAAGCCCACTCAGCGTTCCCATGTGCGATCAGAATAAAAATCGCCGCAATCGTTTAAATATTCCATACTACCTTCTCACCCACCAACAGTTTAAATAAACAGTATCCCATACAGTGCAGTCAATTTCCCAACAAATTCTATAACTAAACAAATAAACTATATTGCAACTACCACCTTGTATTCCATAAATTCTTTAAATAAAAAGTATTCCACACATTGTCTAAATAATTTAAACAGTATTCCATACACTGCAATCGATTTCCCACCAAATTCTTTAAAACAAATGAATAAACTATGTTTTTGTATTGTGTAAACAATATCCCATACACTGTAATCTATTTCCCTCCAAATGACTGATAGCTGTGTCCCTTTCCCACCAATTTCTGCGAGAGGGGGGGGGGGGAGGGGAGGGGGATGGCTGTGGGGTTTCTGAGTGGGTTGATTTAATTATTTGTTCGATTTAATTAATTAGTCAGTCAAATTCCTCTCAAAAGTGTGCTTATATTGGCGAGAAGAGTTCCCAGAGGGATGGTGGCGAAGGAGGTGTTGGTGGAGAGGTAGGAGGGAGAGAGGTGGAGGAGCAGTAGGTTAAGGACCTGTCAATCAAAAGGATGTATTATCCACAGGGGATCAAAACTTGTCAATCAAAAGGATGGATTCTCCCCAGAGGGTGTTAATCCTCTTAGCAGAACAATAAGTTAAGGACCTGTCAGTCAAAAGAGAACAGTAGTTTACCCCTGAATGTATGCTTGCCCCTGATGCATGCAACTCGCAATGAGGGTATGATGCTCTCTCTGTCCCCTAATGTAAAGCAGTTCCTGTTCACACGACTTTTGGACGCAGCACCTCCAACCGTCACTTGAGGGTCAAATGGTCGCAGTTCACCTCATTTGACAATTATCAGATATGGACCATTATAGCCTTTAGATGCCTTTATCAGAGACTGCTGAAGTTCCTGAATTTGGAGAATCTTTCGCTTCAAAAATACCAGCCTTCTAGATGATAAAGCCCTTTTCTGGCAGCATTTATGCTATGACACTGTCACCATACAATGTGCAAATTTTTCAAGCTGCCTTTCCTACCTTATATGCTCCCATTTCCTGTGTTCAGATGTGTTTTCCTGTGTTCATATGTGTAAACTTCAAGAGTCTAATATTTCCAGGTGAATTTCACTCATGACGATAAATTTTAGTGTCAGCCATTACCACATAGATCTCATTACGACGCAATTCTTACGCCGCTTATCTAAAATACTTCGCTTGAAAATACACACTACAGAAGTAATTAATTTTATTCTCTACTTGCCAAAGTGATTGCAGCAACGTACGTTGTAGACAACAGGGACGCCGTGCGATGCGACGCTCTTACCTAGGCCATGGGCGACCTCATCAAGCGACGTCCGCTGTATCGAGAACAAATACTCTAGCAGAAAGTGATCTGTGAACTATAATGGACTGAAAGACATTAACTCTTATGCAGCTACGTTTTTCAAAGGTTGTGCTATTACTGCCGTAAAATAAATTGAAATTAATCATCATTGCTCTTCCGCCAGGCAGATACTTGTAATATATGGACGAAACACAGTTTAAAAAGGTAAGGAAGTCGAATGTCCGTTTTTTCTTTTTACTGCGCGCCGTTTACCACTGCACCGCGAGATCGAGATTAATGAAAGCACTCCTCCAAATAGTGGTGTATTCCATAGTATTTATTTATTTCAGCTGCTATCTAGTAAGCCGTCTTGTGACTCTAGGGCTGGTCAATGTATTCTATACATTCTGTTTTGTTTCAATGTCACATTCAATATGAAATATGAAGCATCTAAAGCTGAATTCTGCAGCCTTCTTAATAGCAAATGTAAAAATGGAAGGAGGCATGAAGAGTGAATTACACGTGAAAGAAAAACCTTCACCGTAGAAGCCTCTTCCCTTGTTCTCTTACAATGGTATTCAGCAGTCTACGAATTTCGTAATACTGCTGATCATGCGGTTCGCTGGTTTACATCTTTATCCCTAGGCTAAACTTCCTTCAAGTAATCGTCAGCACTCGAGCTTTTGCTTTACCATTTGGATTCCTATGTCTAAATTTTTATGTGCAACGTCAACAATTCTGCCATAGTAATGAACACATTACATTATTGGTTTGCCTATTTAACGACTTTCTGTTCCGACTCATCACATTCTCTGATTTTACTGACCAGCACTGACTTTGTCACTCTAGCAACCAGTCGGAAACCAGGTTAAATTCACTCTGTACACTTTTAGGTAAAAAATAAACAGACGCTAAAAGCACTTATCATAGTCTGAAAGTCCAGTGGTGTGTAATATTCAGACACTACCGTCGGGAAAGGGAGTCATAGAAAGCAATCGTAACTATGGAGTTTTAACGTCATACAGAGCAAGGGGCAGTGATGATAATTCTATGGCTGTAATTATATTAGATTGCGATACATGAACTGTGCACTAGTGTGCGTAAAATACATGTAGAAATAGACTGTCAGTGCACCGGTGATATGGAGAAAGACTCGGAGAATGGTCTCGTTAATATTTGGGTCACACATAGTTCCATTTTCGGTTACCGCTAAAGGCGATAAGTACCCTCTCCGATGGACGGATGAACAGTAGAGAACATTGTTACTGAGACCTTCGTAATCCAATTATGGAACGCCACTGTTACCTTGTTTATTAGACTCGCTTTTACTTTGAAACGATTGCGATTCTGTACTCTGGCTTTGTTCATCAGTACTGCTTAACGGTTACGTTACTTTTGGTCGTAATGATCGCTCTCTACTGCGCTTTTGGCTATTGATTTGGCGTCTGTGTTGGTTTATACACGCTATTTGGTTCGCTGCAGTGACGTGTTACACCACAAAACGTAGCGAGGGAGACCAGTTTATAGTTAATGGTTGTCTAACTTATGGGTGACCAAGAGAGATAATCGGTGGTGTTTTAGCCAAGATCTTCACTGCTTTCTAAATAAATTAAAACACTTTGGTGTGAATGGCGGATGGTACTCTACATAGCACCAGTTAATAGAGCTTCTTCCAGTGCGATTCACGTATTCAACGCAGGAAGAATTACTATTTAAACAATTGTGTGAGCGTTGTAATCAATCTCACCTAAATTCGTTACTTGAAGCTTGATCTTGAGACTTTGTATGTTGGCATTATCCGGATAGTTTGTGTCTATCTTCGAGTGTCAGTCTCATCAGTTTCTTTAGGATCTGCGTAACACTCTCCTACGGATCAAACAAACCTGCGGTATTTCATACTGCCCTTCTCGGCACACGTTCCACATTCCCTGTTAGTCCTATATGAAACGGTCCCACACATTTGAGGAATGTTCTAGGACGAGTCGCACGAGCATTCTATAAGCAGTCTCCTTTGTAGACAGATTACTTTTCCCTAATGTACTACCTATGAACCAAAATGTGCCACCTTTTATACCTGCGACTGAATAAATTTGATCATTAGGTTTAGTTCCACAACACGTTACATCCAAGTATTAGTATCAGTAGCTCGAATCCAACTCTGACTCACTAATTTCGTAGTCATAGGGTACTGCGTGTTTCCGTTGTGCGAAGTGAAAAGTTTTACATTCCTGAATACTTAAAGCTCGCTGCCAACCTTTGCCCCACTTTGAAATAATATCATTATCCGATTAAATATTTGTGTAACTTCCTTCGCCCAGTAGTTACTACAGATGGCTGCAACAAATGGGAAAATTTTGTCTGCAGGATAATTAACATACTATATGAACAACAATGGCCTCAACATTCTTCTCTGGGGCACACATGAAGTTACTTCTATATCTGTGGATTTAGATGACATTCCCTGCCAAGGAAACCTCAATCTAATAAAAAAATTTCGCTTTATACCTCATACGATCGCACTATCTGTAAGAGAGCCAAGTGCTTTACGGAATTAAAAAAAAATACTGAATCTACCTCATTTCCTTTAGCCATGGTTTTCAGGATGTCATGTGAGAAATGTGCCAGTAGTATTTCAAATGAATGTTGTTTTCCGAATCCACGCTAGTTGGCATGCAGGAAACTGTTCAGTCCGAAACATCTCATTAAGTCTCAGCCCTGAATTTTTTCTAAGACCCTGCAACAGCTGGACTGAAGTATGGTGGACGGAAGTTTTGTGTACCAAATCCGGTACCCTTCTTGTAGAAGAGTGTACTCTGTGCTTTTGCCACATTCTGGGCACGATTTATTGTTCGAGGAATCTACGGTAGAGTATTGTTGAAAGAGAGGTCAATTCAGTCGCAAGCGCAGTATACAATCTCATAGGGATTCCATCGGGCCATGGAGCTAGGTCAGTTTTATGATTTTAACTATTTCGTACTATCAGTGACGTCAATACCTGCATCGTTCATTTTTGCAGTGAACTGAGAATTAAAAAGAGGGGAATCTCGCTGAAATTTCATTTGTAAAGAACATTTGGAAAAGGAGTTCAGCATTTCTACTTTGCTTTGTTGCCTCAATTTCCGTCTTCGTCTCGTAGACGAGTGACTCTACATTAATTTTGGTACCTTAACAGCCATTCATATGAGCAGTATTTCTTTGGGTTTTGTGACAGATTCTTCGGCAATATGCACACACGGTATTCGTAGAAGGCTTGTCGAATTGCCCTCTTCATATAAAAACGCCTTTCCTTTAGCATCTCTCTATCTATGATCCATGCTTTTACAATTATTATACAGCAGCCTCTGCTTCTCTAGAAGTTCTTTACAGCGAGTGTATACCATGGATGGATCCTCCCATCTTCAGCTGTTCCAGTAGGCACGTATCTCTTAAATGCATGGGCAACTATTCTTCAAAATTTGAGACACAGTAACCCTTCTTAGTCGTCTTCAGACCTGCGCCTGGCGACACATCCACGTTTTTGAACTTTCATAAAGTTAAGTTATTTAAATTGTAATAACAGTTAGTTTAATACAAATTACTCACTAAACGCTTGCATCTGTGAGGATTTTAAGCTTATTATTAAAAGTATCACTTTCCTTTACGTATTAGGCCATACAACGCGAAAATTTGGTAAGGGCGGAATGTATTTTATATTTCTTTATGTTTTGGCACAATTAACGTGTAGACTCCCACTTAATTGTTCTTTTTTCCTTTTCAACAATTAAAAGTGAGCGTGAACATTGATAGTAAATTTCATATTTCCGGAAACTAGCCTAAATCTCAATTCGTTTGATTTAGAATCTTTCGCACTAGTCGCTTGTTAACGTGCAGTTTGTGTACAATAAAGTTACATTCTTTTCTTAGTAAGATGATTTAACGGATACGTTAATTAAGTGAGTGCTAATTTCTTGTTATAAGCGGAAATAAATAATATTTTACGTTATATCACACACCGGAAGCGCTAAGCTATAGGTGTAATTCTTGCTGTTCTTAAGTAACGAAAATTCGTATAGTGTAAAGTGAGTCAATTGATTTACACTGAAGCGCCAAATAAACTCGTATAGGCACACATATTCAGAAACAGAGATATGTAAATGCGCCCGACAGAATATGATGCTGCGGTTGGCAACGCAAACATAAGACAACAATCGTCTGGCGCAGTTTTTAGATTAGTTACCCTGCTACAAAGGCAGGTTATCAAGGTTTAACTGAGCTTGAACCTGCGATGCGACGCACCATCTCCGAGGTAGTGATGACATGGGGATTTTCCCTTACGACCATTTCACGAGTGTGCCATCAATATCACGAGATCTCCGGCATCGCTTCGGTCGGATACAGATCCGCAATAACGGGACCAACGACGACTAAACAGAATCGTAAAAAGAGACAGACGCGCAAACCTTCCGCAAATTGCTGCAGATTTCAAATGTCAGCGTGCGAACCATTCAACGAAACATCATCGATTTGGGCATCTGGAGCCGAATGCCTACTCGTGTACCCTTGATGACTGCACAACACAAAGCTTTACGCGTCACCTGGGCCCGTCAACACCGACATTGGTCTATTGATGACTGAAAACATATTGTCCGTCGGACAAGGCTAGTTTTAAATTGTATCGAGCAGATAAACGTGTATGGGTATGAAGACAACCTCATGAATCAATGGACCCTGCTTGTCATCAGGTACCGGCCAGTGTGGCGAGCGGTTCTATGCGCTTCAATCTGGAACCGCGAGACCGCTACGGTCGCAGGCTCGAATCCTGCCTCGGGTATGGATGTGTATGATGTCCTTAGATTTGTTAGGTTTAAGTAGTTCTAAGTTCTAGGGCACTGATGACCTCAGATGTTAAGTCCCGTAGTACTCAGAGGCATTGAAGAGCTGTTAAAGCTGGTGGAGGCTCTATGATCGTGTGGGGCGTGTGCAGTTGGAGTCAAATGGGACCCCTGTTACGTCCAGATACGACTCTGACAGGTGACACGCACGTAAGCATCCTGTATTATCACTTGCACCCATTCATGTCCATTGGGCATTCCGACAGGCTTTGGCAATTCCAGTATTACAATACGACACCCCACACGTCCAGAATTGCTACAGAGTGGCTCCAGGAATATTCTTCTCAGTTTAAATACTTCCAATGGCCACCAGAATCCTCAGATACGAACATTATTGAGCATATCTGGGATGCCTTGCAACGTGCTGCTCAGAAGAGATCTCGATCCCCTAGTACTCTTACTGATTTATAGACAACCCTGCAGGATTCATGGTATCAATTGCCTCCAGAACTAGTTCAGACATTAGTAGCGTCCATACCACGTCGTCTTGCGGCACTTCTGCATGCTCGCGGGGGCAATACACGACATTAGGCAGGTGTAGCAGTTTCTTTGGCTCTTCAGCGTAATTCTATTTTTAAGCGTGTAATCTGTGTTGCAGTGAGTGACAAGTGTTTGTGTTGTCATAGGCTAGTCAAAGAGGGAGTGGTATGTGTAGACTGTAGGTTGCAATTTCACCGGGGTAACTGTAGTGGTGAGCTGAATGGAAAACTCAGCGAGGCTCTCCCATGAAAATGTAGACCTTGCAAAAACGGCAAGAGAGTCACTAAGTCGGAGACAAAGATTTGTGCCCTTGAGGCTGAATTAAATCACGCGAAATCTGAACTAGATACGCTGAAGAAGGGAAAAGGTCTTGGGTACTGGGAAACGGTAACAAGCAGTCTTCGAAACAGCTCTTCAACTTCATCTACATTTGAGTTGAGAGTAACAAATAAATTTGACTTCTTACCTGAAGTGGGAGAGGAGGAGCCTGAGCCAACTGCATGTCACAGTAGGGTGCCGCAGATTTCTGTCAGAGAAACTCAGTGTGTGTCGGTACCAAAATAGAGTAGTAATAAAAGGGTCTTACTGATAGGTAGTGGTAATGATAGGGGTCCAGGCGGGATGGTACAGGACAGATTAGGCACAGGGTACCTGATCACAAGTATTGTGAAGCCAAGTGACAGAGGACATAGGCAATTTGTGAAAAGTTTTTGGCAAAGAGGATAAGGCTATTATAGTTGGTGAAACAGGGAAGCGTCTGCCTGTGGACAGTAATTACAGAATTAGAGGTGCCCTGGATGAAATAGGAGTTGCAACTACACACACAAAGGCGAATTTTGTGGAAGTCCTTCAGCGCCATTACGAGCCCTGGGTAAACACTGCTGTGAGCCGTGTGAACGCAGACTTGAGCACTCTTCTGCTGACTGAAACGAAATCTCATACGAGTGAAGTGCCTGCTGCTTCAGTTGAGAGAAGGGAATATACTAGCATGGGCTACACCTGAATGGGAAGGACAGGTTGGATAAGTTCCTTGCCGATAATATACGCAGTGTTGGGGAGGGGGGGGGGGGGTGGCACCATCACGCTCAACAAGATTCCGGTGGTTACTGGTGCCAGGATGACACATTTCTAGGTTAGAATCAGAATTCAGGTAACCTGTTTTTAAATAAGTAAAAATTACAAAAGAGCCCCGCAAAATACTTAAAAGTAAGGCTACCTTATTCCATCAAAATATTAGAGGATTGAGTAATAAGGCATAAAATTTAGAGAGCTCTGAAAATATAGACATCCTGTGCCTATCTCAGCGCCACACACCCACAGGATTAGATACGATACAGATAAAAGATTACACTATTGCAGTTAACTCCAGCAGATCTGACACAACAAAAGGAGGAATTGTTACATACAGTAAAACAGAATACAAGTTAAAAAACATTGGGACTAGTAGATTTTGTAGTGAACAACACACACAAGTGCGTGCTTATGAATTACTGCGTTAACTGCAGCTGTATATAGATCCCCATTGAGAATTTGGAACTGTCTGTGAGGAATCTGGATCCTTTATTGTGCTGTTTGCCAGACAGCAACAAGCAGTTAATAGTCTGTGGTAACTACAGTGTATACTTTCTAAAGGATTCTGATACGAAAAATGATCTGCACACCTTATTTGGATCCTACAAATTGGTCTCAGTAATTAACTTTCCAACACGAGTGGATGAAGATAGTAGGACACTAATTGATAATGTTTTCTTTGTTGAAGCTCAAAGAAAGAAAATAACTCTTTACCCAGTAACAAACGCTCTCTCTAATCATGAGGCACATTCGGTTAGAATAAATAACTTGCTCCTTACATTATGGATAGTCCTCAGTGGAAATGAATAAGAGTAATTAGCGGCTCCAGGACAAATGTTTTTAAGAATAGTTCATAGGATATGACATTGGATGCAATTTATAGTGAACCAAATGTTAACACAAAATTTAATCTATTTCATGAAAAATCGAATCATTATTTGAAAATAACTTTATACATAACCTAATCAGAAAGGTCACGAAACAGCCATATAAGAAAACTATGGATCACTAGAGGGATAATAGTATCTTGTGAAAGGAAAAGGGCAATGTATTTTTAGCAAAAACAAGAAGGCATCCTGCAGTAGTTGCACGTTACAGAAACTACTATACATTCATAAAAAATGTTACTAAAATGTCGTGGAACATGAATATAATGTCAGAAGTCAGTACTTTCGTCAACAGACTGAAGGCTGTGTGGAATGCAGTGAAACGAGAGACAGGACAAACAGCCACTGAACAAGAAAACATCACTACTGAACTGAATGGAAGGGCTATGAGACACAGATAGCTAATGCATTTAATAATCATTTCTTAAATCCAATAGAAATCAAAGAGACAAACAGTTAAAGAGTATCTGAGCTGTCAGCTTCAGGTATTCGGTGATGAGGACGAAGACATGGAAAACAATGGAAAAAATTCAAAGGAGTCGTGCAATGTGCCCTAGACAAGTATTTTCCGAGTAAGGTCTTAAGGGATGGGAAGGACCCACCACGGTATTGCACCCGTGTTACAAAACTGCTACATAAACACAGAAAATTTCACCTCAGATACAAGAGAAATAAAAACCTAGCTGACAAACAAAAGCTGAATGAAACGAAAATGAGCGTAAGGAGAGCAATGAGAGAAGCGTTCAATGACGCAGAAAATCGTAACACGGTCCCTCCCCATCGTCGTACGAACGTCAAACTGGCAGATACTGCGACAACCGATCGCGGAATAGAGAAACAACTACAATCGCCTAGTAGAGGAAAGGAGTCAGGAGCAGGTGAGATACAGAACAAAATTACACTAAAATTACGTGAAAGATCTTGCTCCCCTTCTAGCAGTAATTTAGCGTAGATTGCCTCAGCAACGAAAGGATACCTGCCGACTGGAAGAAAGCACTGACATTCCCGTTTTTAAAATTGGCCGCAGGACTTGACATCAGTCAGTTGTAGAATTAACCAACACGTTTTATGCTCAATAATTATAACGTTCTGAAGCAAAATCTCCATAATAAAAAATCATCATGGATTCAGCAAACAGAGATGCTACGTAACGCAGCTCGCTTTCTTCCTCCATGAGATCCGCAGCGCCGTAGACAATGGCTTTCAGGTTGAGTACGCGTCACTTAATTTAAGGAAAGAATTTGATACCGTCCCGCACCACCGTTTACTGAAAAAAAATACGAACTTATCGAGTATCGGAGCAGATTTGTGACCGGATTCAAGACTTTCTTGCAGACAGAACTCAACACGTCGCTCTTAACGGAACAAAATTGACAGATGGAAAGGTAATTCCCGATGTACTGTAAGGAAGTGTAATAGGACCGTTGCTGTTTACAATATATATAAATGATCTAGCAGAAACCGTCAGTTGCTCTCTAAGGCTGTCCACAGATGATTCGGTTGTCTGTAATAAAGTAGCAACGCCAGAAGGTAGCAATGATTTGCAGAATGACCTCCAGAGAATTGATGAATGATGCATCCCCTCACGGTTGACCCTTAACGTAAATGTAACATATTGCGCTTACATTGGAAAAGAAATCCACTACAGTATACATACACTATTGATGACAAACCACTGGAAACAGTATATGCCGTAAAATATCTAGGAGTAACTACGGTAAGTGACATAGAGGTACCAGTCCATTGGTCCATTCGTTGTTAATCATGATATTTTACTTTTGGTACGTTGGTGTATCATCTGTGGAAATGTAAATCAAGTGTCAGCTTTAGACTCTGAATAACTTTCTATATTGCTTTTTAAAGAACTTCTTTCAAAGTTGATATGCTGAACGACCGTGCTGGATAAGCATCCTTAGTTTCATTCGCTTTGTGACGATGGAAACTCATCTATAGCTTATGAAGATCTGTAAGTAGTCTGTTCTTTCATTTTAAACGTTCACAAAATTATTAAGCGAATTCAAACGTCGGTACGTCCAGAGACGTAACAGCGCTCAATGCCGTGACTTAACGCGTATGCACTGACCCAAAAAATATGAAATTATTTTCCTCAGCAGATAATTAGCAGGCAGTGTTTTATCTGATGGTAAAGTAATTCTCCTTATTGAATACCTTACAAGAATAAAACTTCAATAGACGCGTACGATGAACATCTTATGGATTGCCTGAATGTACTAAATTGATAAGAAGCTGTCAAGATTTTAAATGAAAAAAAAAGTGAGTCAGCAGAAAAATAAAATTATCTGTGCCGTTGGGATAACTAAGAGATTTTATAATGAAATCTTGGAAGCCCTCAGAACATTGTCAGTTCCCATACCTAAAGAAATTTGAATCTGGAAAAGGTTTTGACGTGGGACATTTCACCATTCCGTCACAGACCAGTCACGTGGGTAAATATGGCATGGTTATCAATCTTCAAACAATGTTATGGGCATATTAGGGAAGTTCGTCAAGGTGCGGCATGAAAATTGCTTTTTTGCCTTTCGAAGAGTCGAGCGTAATGCAGCGGAATTATGAGCATCGCTTGTATTCTTGATGGAGCAGCCTACGCAGCACAACTTCTCCAAACACACAGAAGATAGGAGCGTTTCACTTGGTGTCCTGTGCTTGGTTGATTACCGAAAGCAATACATGACACACAATGACAAAGAAATCCAGTATCTGTTGGCCGATAAGACAAGAACGAAGAAGGAATGAAGGAAGATAAGGGTTTCACTCCCCGTCGCCTCTAGGTCATTAAATATGGAGCAAAATTTCCGATTGTTTCAAAGATAGTGAAGGAAATCTGCGAGGTGCCTGGGTGGAGAAGAGTTTGTACCTCTTTAATTCAGACGAATTTTGCATGAGAACGAGTCATGCACTCGACCCCCTCCTTATCTACCAGGTAATTAATTATGCGCACAACGGTAATGGAAGGAAATGATGGTGGACCCTGCTAGTTGGTAAAATAAGGAGTGCACACTCACAATAATTTAATAAAAATCGTAATCTACTCAAAAAAAGAGAACTTTGTCATAATAAACAACAGGAAATGGTATTCCGCCTACATCTACGAAATGATATGCGGATTAAATATTACAATGAGATTTATTATATATCAGAACATAAATGCACATGATTGTCGACACACGCAGTAGATTAAAGGATAGGTTATACTGAAATATCATGACAATAACAGTTCGCTCGAGAACAAGGTGCTCCTACTCTCTGTGATGCAATAGACTGACGATAATGACTGGAGGTCCTAATGAGTCAAATATTAATCCCCCGACTATATAGCAGTATCGCAATTAGTAGCGAGAGCTCAAATGGGATCGCATGGAGATACAAGCAAGGTGGACTTGTAGCAAAGCAAGCGCGCATGCTGCTGAGGGATTCAGCATAAAATTCATAAGGTTCTACAACGGCAGAACCGCAAAATACTGTACCAGTACTGAAATCTGCAGCACGTCGTCGGTAGGCAGCGTCCTGATGATGTAGGCGCCGACTTCTGCAGTGCAGCAACTCTGTGTCAACCCTTGGCCGTGAAAGGTGTCCGAGAATTCTAAGTTCTTCTGAAAACGAGCGACCAAGTCGCAAGACTGTCCAACTCCGAGGAAGATGAGATCCCGAATCCTGTATGATGCGATGCAAGAACGAAGCCAGCATTGTTCAACTCCCTACTCTCCTCGAAAACGCGAATCAGCATTCAGTTCTGATTCCAAAATTCCCCCACACTGTCTCAGAACATCATTCTCGACAATAGCGACCATTCCCTCCAATTTCGAGCAGAGCTTTATGACATCAACTAGTTCTCGGTTTAAGCTGACCAATCATGGCTCTGCTATTCTGCTGAGGGCACTGAACTTGCCATGTGACTGGCTACAAAAACAACCTGCCTAGACCACCGGCCATCCTGTGCCAGACAGTCGCACCCAGCAGGGCACATTGCACAAGTATTCTCAGAATTATGAGGACAATGCAGTCAGTTGGTTCCAGGAATCTTCGATCCGGACGCGCCGGAACGGTAAACACAAAAACTGCGGCGACACTCAGACGTCTCACAGGTCGTTTCGCCCTGCATACAATAGGCGAAACTCGACCGACGTCATTTGTTCCGCCAGGCGCTTTAGCATATTGTATTTTCATAAATTAAATAATTTCTAGAGTTTCGTACAACTGTAAGGATGGTTGTATGCTGTGCACAATTCATCGAAGAATCTCTCACACTTCTGAAGAAACGTGTACCTGTAGCAACAAATGCAGCCAATAGTAAGTGAAAAAAATGATGTAAGTTCACATGTAAAAAAACAATATTTTTTAGTGTTTTGAGCTTCCATTGCTATGAGTGTGAGTCCTGAATCCTTCCTGGTCGTGCTGACAAAGTTTTACGAATTTATTCGTAAAAGTATAGACAGTGGGAATTAAAAGGTCCTGTGGTGTCTCTCCTGCTCCGAGATGGCCCGTTTGACGTCCTACCCCTCCTACAATTAAAGTAAATTCTTAGAATTTTAAGTTTTGAACAATCAGATTTTCTGAAAAGAAAACATTGATTTTAATACAGAAATGAGAAAGGAGGAACCTAACGATTTTGAAAATGTTTTCTACAATTTAATAAATAATTCAGTATTTGGAAAAACAATGGACAATATTAGAAGTAGACCAAACATGAAAATTATGACAGATCCAAGAAAATATGCAAATTATACACTCCTGGAAATGGAAAAAAGAACACATTGACACCGGTGTGTCAGACCCACCATACTTGCTCCGGACACTGCGAGAGGCCTGTACAAGCAATGATCACACACACGGCACAGCGGACACACCAGGAACCGCGGTGTTGGCCGTCGAATGGCGCTAGCTGCGCAGCATTTGTGCACCGCCGCCGTCAGTGTCAGCCAGTTTGCCGTGGCATACGGAGCTCCATCGCAGTCTTTAACCCTGGTAGCATGCCGCGACAGCGTGGACGTGAACCGTATGTGCAGTTGACGGACTTTGAGCGAGGGCTTATAGTGGGCATGCGGGAGGCCGTGTGGACGTATCGCCGAATTGCTCAACACGTGGGGCGTGAGGTCCCCACAGTACATCGATGTTGTCGCCAGTGGTCGGCGGAAGGTGCACGTGCCCGTCGACCTGGGACCGGACCGCAGCGATGCACGGATGCACGCCAAGACCGTAGGATCCTACGCAGTGCCGTAGGGGACCGCACCGCCACTTCCCAGCAAATTAGGGACACTGTTGCTCCTGGGGTATCGGCGAGGACCATTCGCAACCGTCTCCATGAAGCTGGGCTACGGTCCCGCACACCGTTAGGCCGTCTTCCGCTCACGCCCCAACATCGTGCAGCCCGCCTCCAGTGGTGTCGCGACAGGCGTGAATGGAGGGACGAATGGAGACGTGTCGTCTTCAGCGATGAGAGTCGCTTCTGCCTTGGTGCCAATGATTGTCGTATGCGTGTTTGGCGCCGTGCAGGTGAGCGCCACAATCAGGACTGCATACGACCGAGGCACACAGGGCCAACACCCGGCATCATGGTGTGGGGAGCGATCTCCTACACTGGCCGTACACCACTGGTGATCGTCGAGGGGATACTGAATAGTGCACGGTACATCCAAACCGTCATCGAACCCATCGTTCTACCATTCCTAGACCGGCAAGGGAACTTGCTGTTCCAACAGGACAATGCACGTCCGCATGTATCCCGTGCCACCCAACGTGCTCTAGAAGGTGTAAGTCAACTACCCTGGCCAGCAAGATCTCCGGATCTGTCCCCCATTGAGCATGTTTGGGACTGGATGAAGCGTCGTCTCACGCGGTCTGCACGTCCAGCACGAACGCTGGTCCAACTGAGGCGCCAGGTGGAAATGGCATGGCAAGCCGTTCCACAGGACTACATCCAGCATCTCTACGATCGTCTCCATGGGAGAATAGCAGCCTGCATTGCTGCGAAAGGTGGATATACACTGTACTAGTGCCGACATTGTGCATGCTCTGTTGCCTGTGTCTATGTGCCTGTGGTTCTGTCAGTGTGATCATGTGATGTATCTGACCCCAGGAATGTGTCAATAAAGTTTCCCCTTCCTGGGACAATGAATTCACGGTGTTCTTATTTCAATTTCCAGGAGTGTATTTCAGAACCAAACAATGAACATACTACTGTATTTTCTGAAAATGTACTAGCAGTTCATATGGAAGAAAAGTAATACTAAATTAACCAACTTACATTGGAATGAAACCCAATTCTGATTGTACACAAAGCATGAGTGGCAAGACTAAATAAATACCGGCACTGCGCTATAACAATGGTGAAGTTACTGATGGCAGTGCCACTGAAGCAGAGTTATTAAACACGATTTTCCTAAACTCCTTCACCAAAGAAGATGAAGTGTATGTTCCTGAATTCCAATCAAGAACAACTGCCAAGATGAGAAACATAGAAATAGATATCCTCAGTGTAGCAAAGCAGCTTAAATCACTCAAGAAAAGCAAGGCTCCCAGTCCAGAATGTATACCACTCAGGTTCCTCTCAGAGTATGCAGATACAATACCTCCACAGTTAGCTATTATATACAACCTCTCGCTCACAGAAAGATCCGTACCTGAAGACTGGAAGATTGCTCAAGTGACACCAATACCCAGAAAGGGTAGTAGGAATAATCCGTTGAATTATAGGCCCATATGACTAACGTCGATTTGCAGTAGGGTTTTCGAAAATATACTATATTTGAACAGTATGAAGTACCTTGAAGAAAATGATTTACTGACACGTAATCAGCATGGATACAGAAAATATCGTTCTTGCGAAACACAACTAGCTCTTTGTACTCATGAAGAAATGAGATGTATCGACAGGGGATGTCAAATTGGTTTCATATTTTTAGATTTCCTGAGGGCTTTCCACACCGTTCCTCACAAGCACCTTCTGACAAAACTGCATGCCTATGGAATGTTGTGTCAGTTGCACAATGGATTCATGATTTCCTGTCAGAAAGGTCACAATTCGTAGTAATAGACGCAAAGTCATTGAGTAAAACACAAACAATATCCGACATTCCCCAAGGGAGTGTTACATGCCCTCTATTGTTATTGATCTATTTTAACAACATAGGAGACAATCTCAGTAGCCGTCTCAGATTGTTTGCAGATAATACTGTCATTTACAATCTAGACAAGTTATCAGATTATCAAAACGACTTGCAAAATGATTTAGATGAGATATCTGTATGGTACGAAAAGTGGCAGTTGACCCTGAATAAAGAAAAGTGTGAAGTTATTCACAAGAGTACTAAAAGAAAACCTTTAAATTTCGATTATGTGGCAAGTCATAAACATTTGAAGGCTGCAAATTAAACTAAATACTTAGGGAATACGATTACCAATACACTAAATTGGAACAATCAGATAGACAATGCCATGGGTAGAGCCAACCAAAGACTGCGATTCATTGGCAGAACACTTAGAAGGTGCAACAGCTCTACTAAAGAGACTCCTTACTCCAGGCTTGTCCACACTATTCTGAAGTACTGCTGTGCAGTGTGGGATCCGCTTCAGATGGGACTGACGGATGATATCGAAAAAGTACAAAGCTGGGTAGCTCGTTTTGTGTTATCTTGAAGTAGGGTAGATAGTGTCACAGAAATGATATGTGAATTAGAGTAGCAATCATTAAAACAAATGCGATTTTCGTTGCAATAGGATCTTCTCATAAAATTTCAATCACCAGTTTTCTCCTCCAATTGCCAAAACGTATTGTTCTCACATGCGTGATAGAGAGAATTGATCATCACTATAAAATAACAGAAATTGGGGCTCACACAGAAATTTGTAGGTGCTCGTTTTTCCTATGGGCTCTTTGAGAGTGGAACAGTAGAGAGACAGCTTGAAGGTCGTTAATTGAACCCTCTGCCTGCACTTCATTGTGAATAGAAAGTAATCACATAGATGTAGATATAGAAGAGTAAAAAAGTAAAAACATTAAAGAATTTTTGAATATTTTTGCATGATATGGTAATTTCTGATGTTTTTCAAAATATATTTAACAAACAAATTTTCCACAAAAATATTTCTCCACAAATTAATATTTAGAGGAATTTTTAATTTATTTTTTAAAATTTCTGATAGTTAATGTTTTTGATGCCAGTTTTTAACAAGTCCTTTTATATGTTAATATCTATTTCCCCTATAGTCTTTTTGTAACATTGTTATACAATCAATACCAACAATTTTTGAAGGCACATTCTGTTTTCTTAGTTTCATTTCTATTAAGTTCTTTTTCTTGAGAGCACAATTCACAAATCACTTTTTTTTGGTTTCCATTGATGAATTCCATTTGTAATTAAGAAATAAAAACGTATCAAACTTTATTATATGTAAATAGAGTCACTTCTGTATCTGAAAAATAACGAACATATATTTAACAATTATGAGTTCTAATAATTACTGATGAAAATAATAATCCTTGGTCTTATTGCAAAACAAGTCCCTGATAATTTTGGATACAAAATTTTGCGAAAAACAGTAAAACACAACATTAATGAAAAATTTTGTAAACCATATAGTAAATTCAATAGTGAAGAAATGTCACTGTCAGAAAATATTCATTCTCAAACAAAACTTATTAATGAACTTATTTTATACCCTTTAGTTATAGATTCACTAATGCCTTTTGCCAAAAATTTTTAATATTGAGTTTATAAAAAATCTTACAATCCTATCAAAAGCAGGGAAAAATGAGATAAATATTAATGTAAAGCAACTCGATAAAGAAAAAATAAATAATTGAAAAATCAGAATAAAATTACATATTAATATAACATGAAATATACAACAGAAGTGTAAAATTTGACCTGAAAGATATTAACAAATAAATAGTTTTCTACCCAACAATGTTTTTCAATGAAGTGGTCGAAATTTAAGCCCTCTTTTGTTATTTTCAGATTACAGTATTTTAATTATGAATATAATGTAATTCGAATACAATACAAAAATGCCTAAAATCAAGAAGATATTATCAGAAATCTAAACTGTGAAGAACATATTAAGAAATAATTATGTACGAAATTTTCTTAATTTATATCAATGAATGAAATAAAAATGAACAATTATTTGTCATCGAAATTATTCCAGTACCTTGGATATTATTGCCGAGAACAACTGCAGGATGATATAACTAATCTAGCAAGCTTTCTTGGAATATAAAACTAAATTTCCAAGTACTTTTTTCATAATTAAATTTTAAGTGACATTTCTAAAGATTATTATACACATCTAATACACATAATGAATTAAAACCGTTACATTCCAATATTTCAAATAATTCTAACAAGAGGTCATTTTGGTTAAGGACTAATTGAAAATCAAAATATACTCTATCTTCTTTAATGAAAGAGTAAGCATAATGAATATTACATACAGTAACAAATATGTTTAAATTTTCAACATTTAAATACATTTAAATGTTTTATAGACATTTTATACATTTTCTTTGGTTTTCTTTATGCAACCATTACGTGAATTCTCAAATCCTAGCCATTTAACATATACTTTATACAAGGAAAATTCGTTTTCAATAGTTGTCACTCATAGAAAGTTCCTTTTCTTTGTTCTCCATTTAAATCTTTCAATTTATAAGTGTTTGTGTTAGAATGAAGAACAATTTCTGTCAACCAGTTGCCAGTATATCGTTTTTTTAAACTTCGATTTAATATACTTTTCCTTGTACTATTACCAGTTGTATATTTAGTCTTAGTATCTAACACATTTCTTATATAAAAAGTTTTCAATAAGACTTTTTTATTTCCTTTGTTTAGATATTTTGGCTTCAATTTTATCATTGCATGTTCTGTGTTATTATAATCATCTAATGCATCCCATTTATAATTTCCTTGAACCACAAATTATTTCCATGTCTTTTTTACAATGTTCTGTTAAATATATCTACAAGAGATACTTTTAATTCATTAAAAGTGAAATAATAATCAATGTTAAAATTTTTCATCTATTTGTGACATTTCTTGTTATAAGATTCCTTGCCTTTATCTGATTGTAATTGTTTTGGTTTTCTTAAATCGAATATTTTTTTTGAAAATCAACTATATTCATATACATTTTTCCTTTAAAAGGAATAGTTCATGAAAATGTTGACAAATCATCTACCACAGTTAATAAATATTAATATTCATTATTTATATTTGAAAATTCCTTTTAAACTTCCAGAACCCATTTGAACTAAATCAGCTTTCCATTAATCATCTATTCCAAAGGAAATTACATTTTTTGTTTTAATATTTTCTCTTATTAGTCTACAACAATAATTTCTACATGAATATATAGAACTTCACCTAAAATATTTTTTAACCTGTCTGTGCTTTTTGCTTTCACATACTGTAAATAACCTTTAATTCTTCACCTTCCAATTTTCGTTGTTAATCTATGAATTTTAAATGTCTCAGTGAACATTTCAAACAGTAGATGTCGTTATGATTCTCCATTTATGTAGTATAAAATTAATTAATTAATTCACTTTTTCATGTTTATTTGATTCTAATGGCAATTTACCAAATGAAATTATTATTACATGTAGTGGAACATTTTTAACAGAATCTTTCAATGTTGCGGTTAGATAACTTATGGCAATTTTTAGTTATTTGACACCAGTATTTAGTCTTTAAAATTTATCAAATACACTTAGTCTAATATCAAAATCTTGGAAAGATAATTTTTATCTGTATTTTTAAGCAATAACAACGAATTAATTAATAATAAAATCAAACTGCGAGTTGTGCATTTTTTGTTCACAACCAGTCAGAAATCAGAATTCAACAACTATTTTTTCACTGATTTTTTTACATTTAAATGCTTTCAGTTGTTTAAATAAATCATGTGCTATTAAATAATTCGATAAATTTTCTTTACTTCTTCATTTGTATATTATATACTTAGTTCTTGTTTAGTAATTTAATTATTGAGCTGTGTTAGAATACTTACGTATTCCAGTTTTGTAACAATATTTGATAACTCATTCTGTAAATATTGTTTTTTCACTACATTTTATACATCTATTGCATCATTTACAATCCCAATTCTACCACCCTTAAAATCAATATAACCTCTAGTAACTTTAAAACTGCATTTAATTCTTTCTGAAATTGTTGAATTATATTGATTTCGAGTTTACTGATGATTGACTGTTTTTGATTTTTGATTGAAAATTTTAAATTTTGAAAGGGTGATGAAAAAACACTCTCATCTATATGTTATGATCTTTAAAATCTTTTATTTTTATAACTTGTTAAAGTGTGTAACTTATTTACAAAAATGTCCATTTACCAAATTTAAAATATTGTTATGTTTCTAATTCATACATAATAATTTTAAATCAAATAGGAGCATATTTCCACTAATTATTTAATCCAAGTTTTGTACTCTTTCAACACTATAGTATACCTTACTTTTTTCCCCAATAGTTAACTAGTTGGTTAAGTATATTTCCTCCATATGAATCAAAAACAAATTTCAATTTTTTTCATTTATAATAACAATTTCAGTGTGTACCAACATGATCAGAAGAATCTTAATTTACTATTCTACATTCTAAATGTTATGGTTTACAGCTAATTCATCAATCATGAAACACCATGGAAATATTTTTTATTTTTTACTGTGGAACTAATTATCCTATGTAAATCAGATAAACGATTACTACAGTTTTCGATTATTTCTTTGAAATTTTCCTTCCACATCCTCTTACTTCGTTTTCCATAGCTAAATTATGTCTTTTTTGTTCTTTTAATTATTTATCACCTTTTTTATATTTATAGCTGCATTAGCAATTGCTGCAAAACCACCAGCAGTGAAATATGGTTTTGCAGCCAATAGTAATGCTAATTGTCTATCTTTTTGATCTGTTAGTCCTTTACCTCCTTTCTTTTTTGTTAGATAACCAGTAATCCATTCATGACAGGAATAGTGGATGAAACAAGAAAATTTCACCAGCTTTCTCTTTACCTTTCTTTTATGTGTGCCAGATAAAAATAGTGCAATACTATGCAATTCCTCAGTACTTAGTTTTAGTTCAATTATTTTCGGTTTAATTTTGCTACTAGATAGCACAGTATTCATTTATATGGATTAAAAATTAATAAAACCTTTTTCTACAATCCCCAGTTTTAAGTATCCACTCCCAATTTTCGTTTTCCATACCTTATTCCTCTAACTACACTGAAGGTGCTTTCCCTCCTAGGGAACCATCACGAGCATGCATTCTTTCTTTTACAAATAATTGAATGTCCTTATCAGCTTCATATTCTTTTCTAAATCTTTATTGTCTCTATATGCAATACCATGATGTTTACAAGCTTCATCTTATGTATTAATTCCATGACCTACACTAGATAATTTTATTTGTAATTTGGTCACCAGACCGCAACATCGAAGTCTCGAACATCCATTCCAAATATAATTCATTAATTAAAGTATTAACTAATCCTTTTCCATTCTTTCTCTTTTCCAAAATGTGTGTGGTAAATTATTCAAAAATCTAACTAAACAAGGAATTCCTTCTGGATTATTAATAATAAAATCACACTCTTCACTAGCTAACATTTGAGTTATTCCTACTTTTTCATTATGAGAATTTTCATTTCCAGCTAATTCTTCCCATGGATTACTACTAATCTATCAATTAACGGATGAACATCATCCATCCAAATAAATTCAACTGTTTTTTCTGCACTTTTTACTAAACCTTCACCAACGTTTTCTAATGAATCATCAAGATTTCTTTCATCAGATCTACATGTCACTTTCATATAAAACATAATAAAATATTTAATGTGCATCAGTATCAAATTTTAAGAATAAATCTTCTCATTTCTATGTAGCCTGAGTTTATTTTTATGTTACACAGTTATATAATTACAGCTTATAGTTCATATATTTATATCTTTTACTACTGAGAGCAATATATATCTGCACTTAGAGTAAGGTTGTTCTTATGATATTTGTCATGAACTCTGATATTCCCTACTTCTAGATGGTGGCCCCAAGAAATCTGTGCTGTCTATTAGGCCACTCTTGGAAATATCTACATACGTTAAGACACAAAGGAATTAAAGACATAGCTGAGTGGTCATTGATTGGATTCAAATGAGAAAATTGAAAATTTGTGCCAGACCTGGATTCGATCCTGAGTTTCCTGCTGACTACGCAGATGCTCTTACCACTAAGTCATTCGGACACAGTGGTCATTGCAACTACTAATGTAGTTACTTGGGGTATTCCGCATACACCAGATACTTATATATAAGGTGAGACAGCCCATGGTCTCTTCAGTGCAGATCCACACCAGGCTCGAACTCTTACGGAAATTGGTGAAACACAGTGAATTCTGAGGGTCATGGGCATGGAGAACTATGTCAATAGCCTGTGCATAAGCTGAGATTTTGGGACTGACAGGGGACGTTCTAGGATAGACCATCTAGCTGCAATGATCACTATGTCTGGATGAATTACTGTTCAGAACCTAAATCTACTAAGCAGGAAACTCGGCTTCCAATCGCGGTCCATCATAATTTTTCAACTCTCCTCATTGGTTTCAGTAAATGCCCAGTCCAAGCCAGTGTCTGCTGTTCCTTGTATCTTATTTCATAATGGCTGCTGGATGAAGATGGTGTCTGTTCTTTAGGACATGTCCAAAAGAACAGAAGGTGTTGCACGTTTAATGGTTGAATTACTTGAATTTCAAACTCTCTGTGATAACTTCATATTGTCGTGTGCATAGAAGAGCATAGGAGCTTTGCCCGATGAGTTAGTGTCCAGAGGGTAGTTTGCACTTATGATTTTAGTGACGTTTTTTTAGTACCATCGCCTTCAACAGTGATAAAAGATTTTTTGTTGCCTACTTTTGCACCGTCTACAGCGCGACTGTATATGGTTATGGACGGCCTCAAAAAAGACGTCCTATACTCACCAGCAGAAAGATGTACTAATCACGTCACCTCAGAGACGGACTATAAGTAGAACGAGATTAAATTCCTAATACGACTCATGTACCTTACTGGAAACTTCCCAGAAATTTTCCGTGTGGTTTCTGACTAACAAAAGATTTCATTCGGTACTTAATTTCTTTTCACACTAATGTCCAAAAAGTAAGTGTATCGAATTAGTGGGAACACATATACAGTATGTTGTATGCCTTACAGAATGAGGTAAAATTCAATCGTAAGGTAATTTCTGTACAACATTGTCAAGATTTTGTAAACATAACGGTTCTGGAACTGAAGTAGATATTCTGAATATATTTTTAGAAAGGGAAAATATCTTCCACAACAGTGGAACAAACAACCTATGGGAATGCAGCCCGGTAACGTTCTCGACAGCCGCCGATATTTCGACAGGTGCGCACTCTAATTTTCAGGGAACAAATGCAGAAAGAAGGCGCTGTCCAACGGTAATTAAAACCTGTGTATGCACAGCACATGCTCACACAACACACACACACACACACACACACACACACACACTAAACACTAGCACCACCCCACAACCAAAGGTGACCTACGACCATGGAAGTCAGAAGTTATCGATACTGACTATTCATAAACCACGGATGAGGTTCCATTAACTCCATCCCCTCGATTTTTGACAAGGCATAGAGCAGGACTCCATACAGAATTTAAGCAAACAAATATATGTATCCAGTGTGCAGACTAACCATAGATGACGCTTTATAAATAAAAGAGAAACGCATTTCGAGTAAAACACTCTTGAATTAAATAGCAGTGGGCTTATGATGCTGAAACCAATAACAGCTGACCTCCATTCCTATTTACACGATCAAGTGATAATTTAATTTCAACTGTTTCCTTCATAACACTACCCCAGTGGCTCAAAGTGCATGCCAGAATTTCTGTGTTGTTGTGAGTCATAGGATGACCAGTGCCAGAATAATATTCTGCATTTGGAGATTTGCTTGGCAGTTGTAAGCTTGAATGACACATATACTCAGTACACTGGTCCTCCATGGTTCTCATTGTCTGACCAATAAATGACATGCCAGAACTCCAAGCAGTATCGTAGAAACCCGCCGTAGTAACCCGCCTTACGCAGTCCTAAATGGACATATTCTTACATGATGGTTGACAAACACATTTCAGATCATATTTCAGCAAAATAGCTCGCATCCTGTTACAAATGCTTCCTGCATTCGACAAGAAGGCCGTGCTTTGGTGCCACCTGAGTGCTATCATCATCCACCCAATACACAGATGGTCGATAGCAAAACACGTATTCGCTATGTCTTTGACTTATAACTATTCTGACAAAAGATCACCTCAAGACGGACTACTCCAGCTGGCGAAGTCTCAGGGACTGAGATGATTTCGACCCCGTCAAACAAGGTATCAAATACCCCTTCATGCTGGACCAGATAGTGACAGCTGTCAGCCTGTAGGTACAAGCCAGTGTGAGTTGACTTCTTATAAACGGCATGCCCTAACGTACCATCAACTTTCCTCTTGACTTATACATCAACGGAAGGAGTAAGCCCGCCCTTTCCATTTCCATTGTAAAACTACTTTTGGGGTGAATTGATTTCCGATGTTCTAAAAGCCCATTCGAATTCTTATTACCATGGGGACAAACAACAGTAGTATCGTCTATATGTCGGAGAAATATGCAGGTTTCATTGCCACCGACTTCAAGGCACGTACCTCTAAATCTTCCACAAACAAATTTACACTCATAGGTGAGAGAAGGCTTCCCATCACAACTCTATCTATGTGTTCATAGTAAAGTCATTAAGTATATTGTAAGTGTATGTCAGAAAACATCGAAATAGGGCTATTAGTTCAATACCAAACCTTACCTCAGTTAACTGTAACGATCTAGACAGAGGAAAGTGAGTGAATGGAACGTCCACATGAACACTTACTAAGCTGTCATAGTCATTCGAACACATTCTCTCTAATCGACATGAGGAATCTGCCAATTTCTTAATGTGTTGTTTACACTGGCTGCTGAAGGACTCAACAGAGTAGCAACACCTTTTCCTACAGGACCTTTCGGACACCAATGTTACTCACAATCTGTCTAATAGGAACCCCGTCCTTGAGGATCTTCGGAAGGCTGTATAATTTGGGAAGACCACACAATAAGGATTAACACACTTGATAGTCTCCTGCGACAATGAACTCTCCCTTATGACGTTGTTAATCTACTCTCAACACTTTCTGTAGGGTCAGCGCAGACTCTGCGATATGCCAAATCAGATAGTAAACACTGCATCATATGAATGTCATCCTGCTTGATCAGCTGAACTGTAGCATCGCCCTTGTCAGAGGGGAAATTAACAGAGAGGGGACGGCCAGGAAATTTGTCTCTAGGATTTGTCCTTGGCACTTTACCATCAGTCGAGTCTGAAATTGCACGTCAATGTGCTTCCCTGTCAAGGCACCTTTTATTCTTGTTTTAGTGATTTTAAGCGACGGTCATGGGTACTTTTCAATGTATCTATTGTATGCACTCTCTTCAATGGCCGTAATGTGGCTCCCACTGTCGATAAATCCCGTCAGACCGACGTCACCTACGGTTATATGAGTGATGGGGTGTAAATCCTGTCTGCTAATCACCTCCTTTTTCTTACGCAAAATTTCCCCTATGTCCTCATACTCTAATAAATTAATGTTGCCTATACCGACGTTTTGTGCTGCTTTGTTTTGGGCTGAGGCCGCAGCGGCTATCTACCACATCCTACGTGCACTTCTGCTCCTGTTTCTGTTTGAGGGGTTGGGTGGTCTGATTTCCACTATGTCCTTATGGTGATCATTTTGCAGATTTCGCTTGCCAAGCCCACGATTATTCTTTTGTTTGCACTGAGCTAAAGACCGGCTGCATGTAGTGGATAAAATTTTGCATTTCCTCCTGTTGCCATTTCTGTTAAGTGAAAGTTACCGCCATACGTCCCCCGTCTGCTTCTATCGTTCCCCTGAGGCTCATTATTACATCTTTGGCCCTGATACTGATTTCTTGGTTTCCTATTTGTATTTGTATTTTGCCCGTCATTATTTCCTCCAGATGCACCTTGCAAATTTCGTTCAATATGTCTCATTTGGTCCCTCGCGTTTTGTGCTTCCATGATAAAGTCTGCCTCTCGTAGAGTGCTTTTGAATGACTCTGTTGTGTCATTACATTTTTCAATGAGCAGTTCCTGGTACAGCCGGCCGGTGTGGTCGTGCGGTTCTAAGCGCGTCAGTTTGGAACCACGTGACCGTTACGGTCGCAGGTTCGAATCCTGCCTCGGTCATGGATGTGTGTGATGTCCTTAGGTTGGTTAGGTTTAAGTAGTTATAAGTTCTAGGGGACTGATGACCTCAGTAGTTAAGTCCCATAGTGCTCAGAGCCATTTGAACCATTTAGTTCCTGGTACCACAATGGTAGTTTCATGTAGCACTGTAGATATCTCCTTATCACTATATGGTTGGTCCAGGTAACGGGTTCTGTTGACAAGTGTCTCGAAAAACTTAACGGGACTGCAGCAACCCGATGCTTCGTAATCCTTCCCTAACATAATCTCCAGTTTAGTCCTTTATTTTATTTATTTATTTTTTTTGAGGTCCTGTGCCAAGTCTTATTTAGGAAAGCCTCTTCGAATTTGCCGCAACTGTGGCAGTTCACTGCAAACCTACGCATGTGCTCTACTATTCAGACTTCCAGATATCCACAGACAAATTCCAATTTGTGTACTAGTGGCCATGACACGGGTAATTCCCTATCATACTGAGCGATCCATGACATGAGATGTAATGAATTGTGGTGTTCTTTGTAAACTTAAAAATTTCGAATTGAGAGAAAATATTTTAAGTCGAAACATTCCGAATTTTTGTCGGAGGAAGGCAATGGCAGACCACTTCCACTAGGGCCTTGCCTAGTCGGCGGTGCGGGTGTCCCGCATCGTCCCCTACGCTCCTTGGAGTATGGGGCCTGATCATAATCATCATTCCTAACTTGGTACCCTTGGATTTCCTCTAAATTCTGGCGCGTGTGCTCCCAAGATTTCATGGCCGACCGATGCCTGAATGCTGCTGCACCGTCGTTTCGTGTCATCAGAGTTATGTAGTGATGTTTCCGTACGTCTAGGTTGAGCGCAATTGTTGTCTGGGTCAGTATTTTGTGTACTACGCGCCACTGACTGCGCGCCCTCGGCCTAGCGTCGTACCCCGTTAAGCGGGCGCTCCTGCCATATATCGGCCTGTACCGTGGATGTGGCTCCAGATTGGGTTGCAAAATTTTGTCTTTGACGTTCCTGGCGACCAACAAACTCACAGTGACGTGCTGTTGCTTCTGGTTGAATTTCTACACCAGCGACCCATTCGCACATATGTCTCATGTTATCCGTCAGTTCATTCTGCTGGGAAGTGAGACGCGTTTGCTCGTCTTTGATTTCTGACATTTCTTCCTGTGTCTTTTCAGCTACTCTCTGTTCATGTTTCTTACGATTAGGAATAGCCTTCTTGGTTGCGCTCACTTCGACCTTTGCAAACGCTACCTGATCTCGTGCAATTTAGACAATTTTCCTCGCATTTCGAGCTACTAATCTGGCTGTGCTAGCTTCACGTCAGGACTGTACTACTTCCTGCGTCTTACCTGAAGTTTCCTTTCGTCTTCAACCTCTGCTTTCATGCCTTTAACTCCATACCTGTCCTGATTTGCGTTTTGGATAATCTCATCAGTCTTCCTTTAAATTTCCTTAATTTCTTTCATTACTTCGTTCTGTCTCTTTTCCTCCTTGTTTTGTCGCTTCAGAATTTTCCTACTTTCATTAATGAGGATCTCCTGTCCCTAGTCTTTCTCCTGATGTCTCTCTTCTTCCCTTTCCTGTGGTCTCTTCTTTGCCTCTTGCTTAAATTGATCGATTTATTTACTTATTTATTTATTTATTGTTCCCTGGTACCAAATTAAGGAGAACTCTCCATGGTCATGGAACGAGTTAATAAATGAAATTATAACACAATACCAGAAACAGATAAAATGAAATACAAGAAACGTATTCGGGCGACAATTCGTAAGTTTAAATAAAGAAAATCAACAGTGTAACACTGGATTTTGCTTAATTTTTCAGCTCTTCCAGGAGCTCCTCGACAGAATAGAAAGAGTGAGCCATGAGGAAACTCTTCAGTTTAGACTTAAAAGCGTTTGGGCTACTGTTAAGATTTTTGAGTTCTTGTGGTAGCTTATTGAAAATGGATGCAGCAGAATACTGCACTCCTTTCTGCACAAGACTCAAGGAAGTGCATTCCACATGCAGATTTGATTTCTGTCTAGTACGAGTATTAACTGAGTGAAAGCTGCTAACTCTTGGGAATAAGCTAATATTGCTAACAACAAACGACATTAAAGAAAATATATACTGTGAGGGCAATGTCAGAATTCCCAGACTACTGAATAGGGGTCGACAAGAGGTTCTCGAACTTACACCACATATAGCTCGAACAGCCCGTTTTTGAGCCAAAAATACCCTTTCTGAATCAGAAGAATTACCCCAAAAAATAATACCATATGACATAAGCGTATGAAAATATGCGAAGTAGACTGCTTTTCGTGTTGAAATGTCACTTATTTCAGATACTCTTCTAATGGTAAATAAGGCAGCATTTAGTTTCTGAACGAGATCCTGAACATGGGCTTTCCACAACAGCTTACTATCTATCCGAACGCCTAGGAACTTGAACTGTTCCGCTTCGTTTATAATATGCCCGTTCTGTCTGATCAAAATATCAGTTCTTGTTGAATTGTGAGTTAGAAACTGTAAAAACTGAGTCTTGCTGTGAATTACCATCAAATTATTTTCCACAAGCCACGAACTTATTTCATGAACTACATTATTTGATACTGTTTCAATATTACACACAAGATCCTTCACTACCAAGCTGGTGTCATCAGCAAACAGAAATATTTTCGAATCACCTGTAATACTAGAAGGCATATCATTTATATAAATAAGAAACAGCAGTGGCCCCAGCACCGCCCCTTGGGGAACACCCCACTTAACAGTGCCCCATTGGGACTGAACATCACTACCACTCTCAATATTGACGAGAATTATCTTCTGCTTTCAGTTCTTAAAATAAGAGGCGAACTAATTGTACGCTACTCCCCTTACTCCATAATGGTCCAACATCTGCAGTAATATTTTGTTGTCAACAAAGTCAAAAGCCTTTGGTAAATCAAAGAAAGCACCTAGCGTTCGCAATCTTTTATTTAATCCGTCCAAAACCTCACAGAGAAAAGACAATACAGCATTTTCAGTTGTTAAACCATTTCTAATAGCAAACTGTACATTTGACAGCAAATTATGTGAATTTAAATGCTCCAGTAACCTTGTATATACAACCTACTCGATAGCTTTAGCGAACACCGATGGCTTAGAAATAGGTCTATAGTTGTCAACATTATCCCTGTCTCCCTTTTTATAAAGTGGCTTTGCTACCGAGTACTTTAATCGGTCAGGAAACCGACCACTCCTAAAGGAAAAGTTACAGATATGGCTAAGTACTGGGCTAACATACATAGAACAATACTTCAGTATTCTGCTAGATACCCCGTCATATCCATGAGAGTTCTTGGTCTTTAGTGATTTAATTATTAACTTAATCTCCCTCTTGACAGTATCATGGAGGAGCATTTCAGGTAACAGTCTCGGAACACTTTTTGCTACGAGCGCTATATGATTCCCTTTTGAGACTAGGTTTCTATTTAGTTCACCTGCTATATTCAGAAAGTGATTATTAAATACTGAACATATATGCGACTTATCATAAACACGGATATTCCCACTACGCACTGATTCTGTATCCTCGACCTGTTTCTGCAGACGATGCTAATTACGCTCTTCCAGCAACGTACCCAGGACCAGACGCACGCGATTCAACTGCTCTACGACGCCTTGCCCACAAAATCGGACTGCTACTTTCTCTTACTGTACCTCTTTCCTTATTTACAGAACCTACATAACGTGCCACCTTCACATCGGTTTCACTTTCCTTTCCTGAGTGAACTGAACCCTAATCATCGGAGTATTCCGCGTTTGAAGTTTATGCCCTGTTTGCAGAGTGATGTAAATGAACTTCTTCAACCATTCCATCTTGTTCCGCATCAATGGCTGGCTCGTGTTCCATTTTGGACCACATTAGTGCGCAGTCTTCTTCACTACACACACGAGCTTTGCTTCTCGTAAGCATTCAAATCAACTGCTACCTCCGCATCACGCGCCACAACTCTACTCTGATCTTCTTTCAAATAATGCACACATTTGTGCCTAGCCCCATGAAACCAAACATACTCTAAAATATTGTACACATTTCCATATGCAAATTTCCTCCACAAAAGGTTGCACAACGTCATTAGTAACGACGCAACACCAGGGAAAAAGTGACGCAGACGTCAATGACAAGACACAAAGAAACAAAAATACATGACACAGACAATCCATACACTGAAATAAAATTTCTGCAACATACTACAAATTAATGGGATACAACGTACAGCTCTAAAACTGAATCTAAATGAGCTCAGTGGACCATAGCCTCACTTTGGTTAGAAAAGAAAAACACGCGCCTGTTCCGCAAGAAAACGCACTAACTACCTCACAAAAGTGCCATGCATGAGATCCTGGCCAAGGGACGCAATTTTTCTTTAATCGTAAATATATGTCTTAGTGAAGTTAAATGTTATTATCTTTACATAAATAAATAATAACCTTCAAATCGTGAGTTACACACTTGATTTTTATATATGAAGTTAGTGAACTCACTCGAGGCACATTTCGTGCTTAAGTCCGCGGTCAGTTTCACAGCTCAAATTAATAACCAAATTAATTTATTTAATAAGACTGAACCTTGAATAGCTGGTGTATCCATATGTCACAACAATAAAATAAAAACAGCGAATGATAACAGTGGCGTATTTGGGTTTAGAAAAATAATGACAAGTTTTTATTAATATTTTTATAACTGCAATGAGCTGATAAATCTTATAAAATATGACAAACTCAAATCAGAAAAGGAATGGTGCTTGATTGGCAAAGCATTCACTGAGGTGGAAACTATAGGAATTCTCCCGTGAATTAATCCCTTGTACTGTACAATGCTATCTGACTTTATTTACATGAATCCACTGTGAGGCCCATTTCTATTCAAATGGAATCAGCTACAACCAAGTACACCACAACCTATGGTTCACCGCAGTACAGGGCGCTGTGAAGCCGATGCAGCAATCCTTCATCCTCTCAGCTTGATTCATGCTTTAGCAGAAAACGGCCAATTGTGGGCGAGGAGCGGCGCATTGCGACAGTTATATTTGACGCGCCCACGAGAATTTGTGGACTACGTGGACGGCCGTTCTCATTATTAGAACATGGAAAACATCCCTATCAGGGCCCTGAAATCGTGGCTGATTTCAGTGTCATGTGATCCAGTTAGCTGGTCTGGCCCAACCAATTTGACTCACAGCTACGATGGTGCATCTGGAAATTTCAGGCGTCAGGCAGTTAACTCAGAACGAATAAGTTCACCCTCACGACACGCGATATGTGCGATATTATACGTAGTTCCGCTGGTTAGAAACTGCCACTGGCTCTTAGTCCACCTCAAGTTACAGCACAAGTCTGACCCACCAGGTAAAGTCCTGAATTTCTCCGCCAGGGGAGGACCAGAAGACGTAGAAAACAAAGAATCACAACCACTTTCCACCAAGTTGTGATACAGGAGCCGACATGCTGGGAGACCAAGCCTCTGCATGGCATATCTTGAGCGGAGCCAATCAGTGACTCAAAATCTCTCTTGTCTGAAGAAAGGAAGATTCTGTATTAGGGAGGAGTCATTCTTACGGTAAGCATGGCCATTTTTTGGCAAAAAAAGCCTACCTAGAAGATAGGTCCCTCATTTATGGAGAAATCTAATTTTTCCAAGCCACCATTTCCAGTTTCTGAAAGAAGGTTGTTAAGGTATCCAGACATTTGTGCCCTTGAAATATATGTTTTTTTTCCGTTCGCTAAAGGAACCTGGCTACCTTTTGGCGTCAGGGGATTTACAGTCTTGCCTCAACTAAACACTTGTGTCAGCTACTCTGTCCGTATCCTCCCAACTTCTGACATGAGAATGCTCGAAGTTTTACAGCTTCCTCCAACCACTTTCGCCAACTGGCCACTTTGTTATGGACTGTCGCCTGGTCCCGGTAAAATGTTTTGCAAACCGGCACCATCCTGCTCCGACCCTAAATGGAAAGAGGTGAGTGCCATGGCCAGAAGTTACTCTGCAGGTACGCGTCCGGGTTCCTAGGTTCGTTTCCCGGAGTGGTCAGGGATTTTCTCTGCCTCGTGATGACTGGGTGTTGTGTGCTGTCCTTAGGTTAGTTAGGTTTAAGTAGTTCTAAGTTCTAGGGGCTGATGACCATAGATGCTAAGTCCCATAGTGCTCAGAGCCATTTGAACCATTTTTTTACTCTGCAGGTACAATCCACAGAGCGTTGCTACCCAGAATCAGTTGCACAGCTAGGTCACTGGACTCAGTATGTATGGCCCACAATCCATCTTTCTCCCTCTTCTCCATCTCCTCCACTACAAACCCTCTGGTACAAGTTTTGTACAGGCTACATATGATTTTTATGAACATTCTGTCCACAATTTCCTCATGTAAAGAAGTCATAAACCACACACACCAAATGTAATACAGGGGAATACCGAGATCATGACATAAAATGTGAATATTAATCTGACCGACAGTGTTGTTAAAGTGAGAGAGTGGCGTGCCCCTTCTCAGTGTGTTATCACAGATTTATGGCCAATCCACCTGTTTCACGCAGCATATTTCTAGATGAGTAGCATAAAACACTTTGGCACCCAGAAATGAAAAAAAAATTTACACCGTATTTTTCCAGTTTTCATGGAATGCATTGTATTAATCCACTTCCTTCCCTAAGTGAATCCAGCATTTCATTCATTACAACTAGTTCTTATAAACTGTTATTTTTGTAGAAATTCTTGTGGCACTATCTGATCAATAAATTGACAGCGATTAGTTTCTCTGTTTTTTTTTTTTTTTTATGATGAGCGCCGTTTCTGATGTCATTAAGTCTCAGACACGTCAACAAAAAACACAAATGATTTATGCTAGATGAAAGTCTAAGGTACTTCTGTGCAGTACCACCTGCAATCTACAGATCTAAATTTCTGTGTTTTGGCCGCGCAGGGTAGCCGAGCGGTCTGGGGCGCCTTGCCTCGGTTCGCGCGGCTTCCCTCGTCGGAGGTTCGAGTCCTAACTCGGGCATGGGTGTGTGTGTTGTACATAACGTAAGTTAGTTGAAGTTAGATTAAATAGTGTGTATGCCTAGGGACTGATGACCTTGGCAGTTTGGTCCCATAGGAACCAATATACAAATATTTTTTCTGTGTTTTGTTCACAACATCCACAAAGAAAAGAAGTCCTAAACACACTTTGATTTCTCTAATTTTAAAGTCTGCCACATCCCTTTCCCTGGAATATTTATAACGACTGGTAACTATAAATACAATAGTACAACAAACAAGTTCTTCTAAAATGTGATTTGTGAAGAGAAGCAGCAAACAATCAATTCTACACTTTACGTTTTATGCTCCGCCTGTGACTTCCAGAGAATGGTTGACAATGTTATGTTTAGCACCTATTACTGCCCAATTTAGAATTAGAGGTCAATGTCTCCCCCTTTCCCAACAAACAAGTCAAATTTATCGATAGTAACACTTTCCTCTAGATATTACCCATTTTCAGACTCTGATCACTTTCGAAGATGGACTATAGATCACTACAGTGTTCATTAGCAAGTTCTTCATCCAAACATTTTAGCAATTGCCCATCATCCAATTTCCTTCTGAAAATAATAAAAAAGAAATAAAATTTCTTCCGGTAATCAGTATTCATCTATGAAAAGTTTCTTAATCATATGACAATCACGTCAAGTAAATTTTCAAAATAAGGAAATAAATAAACAGCTTCTCTGAACTTTATTATTTATATTTTGCAATATCACAAGGAAAAACTGCCTTACCTGCTAGAACAGATGACAGAAATGATTTCTGCAACCATCCTTGATAAGCGGGAAATCAGAGTTCTGGCACAACTTCAAAAATTGTCTTTTCCTTCAGACTTACATGCAAGCCTGAAGGAGATTATAGTGTAGCAAACACACACTACACAAATACAGACATCGTGTAAGTCGTTGGTATATATTTCTCGACAGGCAACAGTGACAATAATTCAAAAATTGCTCTCCCTTAGTGAGAATCACATAGTGCAGGCATAGGGGGTATGGACAAAATGATTTACAGAAGTTTGGATCAGTCGGAAAGGCATGCTTGAGTAACCGAAGTGTCGATTCCAGTTTCGCATATCGGGTGAGTATGTTCTGCCTTGTTCCGCCTCTACAGGTTATGCAGGATACTGTGGCCACTGCACAGTGACCAGTTTTCGTCGAAAGCTCTGAGCGAGCTGGTTCAAATATCTCTCAGCACTATGGGACATAACTTCTAAGGTCATCAGTCCCCTAGAACTTAGAACTACTTAACCCTAACTAACCAAAGGGCATTACACACATCTATGCCCGAGGCAGGATTCGAACCTGCGACCGTAGCGGTCACGCCGTTCCAGACTGTAGCGCCTAAAACCGCTTGGCCACCCCGGTCGGCTCTGAGTGAGTTATTTAGTTTGTTCGGAAGGGGAGTCTGGTAAGTGATTTCCATCTTTCGGCCGACCAGCGATGACAGAATCGAGGTTGCACCCTGCAATCTTTCTCAAACAATTGTACAGAAACTATTCTATAAAAAAATTCATTTTGGGTTTACTTATAGCTTTATATGTCAGGTTCATGATGATGTGCCCATCATTTTCTGAATAGCCATAGTTGTGATATTTACGTGAAAGTAAGACATGCGCGCGATTCGGAAAAGTGTGCAATGAAAAATAGAGGTCGCTATAATTTTGCGTTTGGTGCATATTACATAATACGTTGTAGCATATTAAATTTAGCTAACATATTGAATTTTTCTTTAGACTTGGATAGATATATCTATTTGTCATCAATCTCGAGAAAATTGGTCTAATGCAGCACACTCATTTGCGATCGCGCCACGCCTGCGATAAGGCCAGAGTGAAATATCCACAACAATCCTCATATTTCATAAAAGGTTTCAGGTAATGAAATGAGATTTTGGCAAATAATACCATACTAAGAGGACAGCATTTTGCTATACCATTATTATATATAACTTAATTATTTACTATGTTATTCAAATAACTACAGATTATTTCGGCGCAAGAATGTAATTGTTTAAGGGCCATCGGTAGCTGGTGGAACGACAAATGCATATGAAGATATTACTAGATTTTTTGATGATAATGAGGATGTGCTTTTTCATAAGCTACTGACTTCATATTTCCTCAGTTCAAACGGTTCAAATGGCTCTGAGCACTATGGAACTTAACTTCTGAGGTCATCAGTTCCCTAGAACGTAGAACTACTTAAACATAACTAACCTAAGGGCATCACACACGTCCATGCCCGAGGCAGGATTCGAACCTGCGACCGTAGCGGTCGCGCGGTTCCAGACTGTAGCGCCTAGAACCGCTCGGCCACCCCGGCCGGCTTTCCTCAGTTGTCTTTTAATAAAATTAATAAACCACGGTTTCAGAATTCTCTCGCAATTGTGTCTGCACAACACGTTATTGATGTGAGATAGTGTAAAGACCGCTCTGCCAAAGAAATCAGTTTTGGCATGGCAACCAGAGAAATGTGTAGGTTTTACTCAAAATTCGTCTCTCATGACGCTTTTCTGAGAGTTACAAGTGGTTAAGAAGCCAGGTGAAAGTAAATCACAGCATTTTCGGCGGAATTCTTTCTAGATACCAAAGAAAGCAGAGGTGGGAGGAGGTCATTTTGAATGGTCACCATGCAAGTGTGGGCATGGAAGGGTCTCATATAATATTTACAAAAAATGTGAGCGGAGACTTCAGTTTAGAACGGCACTCCCCTCCAGAGCTCGGCGTTTTCCCTACAGGGCTTTGCGAGACCCCCCACCACTGTCGTTATCCCCAGACCTCCGCAGCCGAATGCACATTTAGTGGCCACGGCATTTTGCGTGCACTACGTACAGCGCATCACCGCGAGAGCTTCCTTGTTTTCCTTTTAATGTAGTGTGAGTCCTTGTGTGCGTCCAATCGTTGCTTATCTCTCAACATTTTGTGTTTGTGAATCAGTTTTGACCCGCTGTACACTTGTGAAAGAGTGTGGTGTGTCCACTCCTTGCTCTGTGCCTGAAATTGAATTTCCACAGGACCCCTTCCTCATACCCCCGCTTATTAGCGCATGCGGCAGCCACGTTCAGATGAAGCCGCAATAAACAGCACTTGCAACCTGAGCTTGCAGCGTTGCGAAAAGAGAAAAAACATAAGACCGTGGAGGACAGGGATCCGGCACTTTCCATTCAAACTCATCAGTTGACTCTGCCATGTACTGTAAAACACGACCTCAAAGGTCACTTGCAAGTAATCATCTGAATTGTTCAGACAAAAACTGGATGCAGGTCTATACTTTCCTTACCTTGAATGTGAACAGAATTAGTTCCGACCATAGACTTGCGGAGCTGTGACAATTTATTTACGATTCAAGTGCAGATTGTAATATTTTTACAAGAAGTATTTTTGATGCTTTTTTTCTATTTCCGGGTTTTCTACCTTCTTTAACCTGGCTCCTGAACTATGTACTGGTACAGAGAGGAAAAACTATGACCGATTTGGAAGTTCTTCATAACGATCTTACGTTAAATTTTCTTCATGCTCCTTCAGGATCTCACTGTTTCACAGATCGCGCACTGAAATTTTCGTTAGGTGGAGGTTTTAATTTTGTTTTGAATCCTGGGGACCAAAGCCCCAACCTTAACTTCACTAAGTAACTAACGATGGTGAGTTCTTCGCAAACATGCGATGCATGGATCTGTCACTATCTCACTCGTCTCTTCACATATATGCTACTTCGAGCAATAGACTGAGTCGTTTTTATATTTCTGATTCTTTATGCGGGCAGCTGTTAGTGACAGACGTGATACCCACTTGTTTCACTGATCAGTGCGCCACAGCTGTAACCTTAAATCATGTGCAGCCACCAGTAAAACTGTATCGACTCCCCTGGATGCAGAAGACATCTCTGTTAAATGACCTGTCCCTCGAGATTATCGTTCGAGGTGTTAAGAGCTGTAGTTTACGTTCCCAGAACCGTTATCCTTCTCTTATGGAATGATGATCAGGGCATTTTAAACCACTGCTGCGGAAAGCGTTAATGCGTTACGGCGCTGAGCCGGCAAGGACTCTTCGGCAAACCCAATAATTTTATTATTCTGCATAACGATAATTTTAAAAAGGTGCCAGACAAGCTCCCTACTGATTATAGATGTTCGCCATGTCAAGAACAGCTCCTCCAGTTACAGAGACAACGAATGGCAGGACTCAGGGTGCGATCAAAATCCTGCTGGTTATTACAAGTACAACTGACCTCCATATATCATCTCATACGGTTGTGGGCGCGTCGGAAAAGAGCATGTATCATGCCCCTCGCTCACACCGATGGTCACGTGCTGACATCCCAAAATGAGCGATCCGTTACTCCCGCATTGTATGCTTAATTTCAAAGTGACATTACTCGAGATGATATAAAGTGCGTCATTGTTGGTCCACCATCGCAACCATCACCGGGACTCGACGATATTGCTATCGAATTATATACATTTTTGGCCGCCCGGTGTGGCCGTGCGGTTAAAGGCGCTTCAGTCTGGAACCGCGTGACCGCTGCGGTCGCAGGTTCGAATCCTGCCTCGGGCATGGATGTGTGTGATGTCCTTAGGTTAATTAGGTTTAATTATTTCTAAGTTCTAGGCGACTGATGACCTCAGAAGTTAAGTCGCATAGTGCGCAGAGCCATTTCAGCCATTTTTTATATACATTTCTGACCTCTTGTAGGTGATACCATTACGTCACTGGTAAATGAGGTGATGTGGAGCGGGGGAGAGGTGTTTCATTCCTGCCCCATTCAAAGTAGGTAAAATCGTTCTAATTCTGAAGACAACAGGACTTTCAGTCATTGTTAAATTCTGTCCCACCACATTTCTTAATTTCGATTACAGAAGCGGCGTACGGGCGGTTAATCGCTGTATGTCCATACTGTTAGACATAATTCTTGCATTGCACCAAACCCGTGTGCCTGGCGAATGCCAGGACGACGTCTCGGTGTTTGCAGCTACTTCTGTTTCTCGAGGTTTACTTTTTATTGATGATAATAAACCATTTGACCACACCAGTCACAGTTTCTTTATGTAGATCTTCGAGGCGACAGGTCTCAATCATACTGCGTGTCAGGTATCAACCAATCTTTTTACTTGTGTTCAAAGTCTGTCGTGGTGAACGGACGACTTACTCCCAGATTACAATCCAATGGGGTTTGTCGCAAGGGAGCCCCCTCTCCATGCCCCTTTTTGCCTTGTCCCTAGAATTGTTGCTTCGCCGTACTGCTGCTCAATTATGTATTTGGAAGAAACCTCCCCGGTGTGAGCGTACGCGGATAGTGTTACGATGTTGCTACACCATATTGATGACGTATCCTTGCTTAAGCAGATACCGGATTCCTTTTGTTATCTCTCTGGTACGCGCATTAATGAACTAAAGTACACCCTGTTACCTTTATGGGGTTTTCATTAAGTTGTCATTCGATGAGTAATGCTGACTGCTCGCCACAAATCGTTGAGAATGACCGTTGATCGGTGCCCGATGAACATGGCTGCACTCAGTTGGCGAGATATGATGGATCGAATTGATTTGGCAATTCGTGAAGACGAACTTCATTCCCTTAGCCTTCCTCACGAAGTACTAATCTTAGATTCCTACATTTTCAGTAAAGTACATTATTCTGCACAAATATTCCCGCTCCGGGCGATGATGGTGTGCAAATTAATGCAATTATCTGGCCGTTTCCTATAAAAATGTTATATATTTGTACTGTGGTATGAAGTGGTCGTGAGGCCACATCGACTTGGATGGGTGGGACTCTCCGATATCAAAGTAAAGGATTCATTATGGTTTGTGCGCCCTAACGTCTTAACATGTGCTCGAGCTGCTCATTTCATTACTTCCTGCTTATTTACGTGACTTCGACCGGCTAGTCTTACTCCCCCTGCAGACGATGGCTGGATCAACTATAAACTGCGAGAAATACGTGAATTCTATATTATAAGTTTTCTGGTAGCTGACATTTTATCAGTGACACATCTTCGATTTCTCATTGTCGAGTACAGTCATCCCTCTCCACTGTTGAAACTGCCGTAACATTGATATCTTGGAAAATAGTGTGAGTTTTCGTTAGTCTTCCTACCCTCCCGATGAAAGTCGCCTCACCATGGGATAGAGTCATTCGTAAATTGATACCGACCAATGAACACCTCCGTCACACAATTCTTAATCAAAATGGTCTCTGCGGAACATGCAGTCAAACTGATACATCATGAAACAAGCCTGTACCTTGCAGATGAGAACACTGGCACCGGATTCGCCGACATACGGCTTTCTTTACCCGATCAGCTGAAGCTGCTTTCTCAGTTGAATTTCTTGTCTGACTGGACCTTTCCGTTTTCCCTCGTACGAAGACTAATACTAGCATGTGGCTCCTCTGACACAACGGCTGCTATGTTGTCGGGTGTGAGAACGATTTCGACAGCCGTGTTTTTCGACAATATATGGGAAATGGCAGAGGCTTCCTCGTTTCGTGCTTTATTTGCAAATTGGTTGCTCCCTGTCTTTTATCGTCAAGTCGTCTAAGTGTTGTGTATTTCTTGTCTCTTCTTTCATTCCTAGTTTTTGAGTCTTTCCTCACTGCGTTCTTCCTAGAGAAAAAATGTGTTTTCGTTTGAGCCTTCGAACTGTGGAATTTATATCTATGAATTTTTTCCACAAAGAAGAAAAAGAGAAGACAAGCTAGTACCATTTGTGGGACCAGCACAGGGGTGGGGGGGGGGGAGGGGGAGCAGGTGTCCAGGCCTAGAGATTCGGCCCCTGGCCACCTTGTCTGAGTGTGTCAATTCTTTCCAGCTAGTACAAGTATTTTCTGTAAGAAAAAAATGGAAAATTCGGGTTCGAGTCCCTGTCTGGTACAAATTTTCATGTCATTAACAAATTGTACAGCTGACATCAAAGCGTATTCGAGATTTGTGAATCCATTTCATAATCATTCTTCCTGCAGGACATTCGCGACTGCAACAGGAGAAAGGGGAAATATAATTGGTACACAAGGTAGCCATAAGATGGCTTGCAAAGTATGGATTTAAATCTACGTGGAGAAGTGGCTTTATAAATGGAGATGTTAGTTTCGGCCTAAATTATGGGTGGAATCTTGATTCCTCCCCTGTCAAAAAGCAGAGGTACAGACTTAATGCTATCTCAGACATTCGTTTTTAATATTGACTGTCTCTCACTTCTGATATCGGGCATCTTTGGTACTGTGGAGGCGCCAGTGTTTACAGAGTGTGTGTGCGTGTGTGTGTGTGTGTGTGTGTGTGTGTGTGTGGAGGAGCAGTGCCAGTACGTTAAAAATAACGCTCTTATCTCAAGGTCATAGATAGCTTAAGGGGTATCATGTTCTGTGTAATATATCTTCGCTCATGTTATTTTTATATTTATCCCACTGATTCGATGATTGTGCCGAAAAGCATGTCATCAGCCAAAAGGCGGACAATTGGTAGAGTTGATGTGGTGAAGAAGCGAATGCAGCGTCTGCAAACGTAATGTCCTAATGATTGTCGTCTTCCAGAAATTTCAGTTCGCTGAACACGTCCTGACACATATCGTGCAATTACCTGTCGACATTTCGTAAATATTCGAAAGTCGTTGATCCTTGAACATTTACCAATAACAAAGACAAAAAAGCACTCACTTTGATTTGGGCGAATACTACACCATCGCCTCAATGTGCGTGTTTTAAAAATTGCAGGAAATGCCGGAACAGTGTCACCTCACTTGCGCGGCTCCCATTCTTTTGATGATGTATTCCATGTGAAAAATCGTGACACGTCTGAATAAAATAATATTAGTGCGAATTGACTTAAAATATCTGTTCATTAGCATAATTCGAGGAATTCAGTCATTGTTGTTTTTGCTGGATTGAAAGCTCTTTACTGAGCATTGTCTTGTCTGGCATGAACAATAAGACCGTTTTGATGATGCACTTTCAGAAAGATGACAGATGGGTATTGTTCGTTTGTGGAATAACTCAGAATACGCCAGACATTTCCGTTCCTACTGATGTTTCTGTCCATTTCGTAATGTATTATTTTCATTTACAGTTTGAACCACAAATACTGTCATACCGCTAGCCTTGTGGACGTAATTGAACATGTATTTGATTGATCTAACGGAACTGCAAATCTTCACTTTTATGTGAGCACTGCAAGTGCTGGCAGTTGTGGCGAATACAGTACTACCTACTGATTGGCAAAGCGAATTTGATTTGCTACTATTTAACATTCGCACTGTAAATGAATGCACTCCATTCTCAGCGTTCCTACGACGATGCAATAGATAACCACCGATATTCGTAATAGTGCCGTTATAGACGCTCAGTAAATTTTCCATTGTCCTAACACAACATTGTCGTGTTCAGATCACCGTATGGACCACGTATCATATTTGTGGTAACAATACGGAACAACTCTTCATCAGTTGACCTTTCTGATACTTCTGCTGAAATAATGTTATCAATTTCTTCCGCTCGTATTTTGTCGTCTAACCATACCAACATGTGCGCGTGCGGCAAACCATGTAGCCGGCCGTCGTGGCCTAGCGGTGCTAGGCCCTTCAGTCTGGAACCGCGCGACCGCTACGGTCGCAAGTTCAAGTCCTGCCTCGGGCATGGATGTGTGTGATGTTCTTAGGTTAGTTAGGTTTAAGTAGTTCTAAGTTCTAGGGGACTGATGACCTCAGATGTTAAGTCCCATAGTGCTCAGCGCCTCTTTAACCATTTGAGCAAACCTTGAGTTGTCCATTCAACAGGATACAGCCAGCAACGTTCTGGCCTAAAAATGAGCAATTGGTTTATTAAATTAATCCGTGATTTTAATTTTCGCTTGGGCATACATGCAGTAATGTAGTAGCGATATATTGCTGATTAACCCGGTAATAACTACGTTTTATTTCTCCCCATTAGTGATTACATGTGAACGTTTTAAATAAATCTGCTCGTCCGTAAGCGCACATGAAAATAACAGTATCTTGTAGGTGTTCTAGCAAATGAAGTGCACTGCCAATATGCACTGATCAGCCAGAACGACCACTCACCTAACAGCCGGAATGTCCATCTTTGGTATCGATAACAGTGACGACGCGTCGTAGCATGGAAGCAGTGAGGCCTTGCTAGGACGCTGGAGAGAGTTGGCACCACATCTGAACACACAAGTCACGTAAGTCCCGTAAATTTTGGGGACGGGGCGCTGAGCTCTCACGCCACGTTCAATCACATCCCAGATGCGTTCGACTGGGTAAAGATCTGTCGAGTTGGGGGCCAGAACATTAATTGGAACACGTCACTGTGTTCCTCGAGCCACCCCATCACGCTTCTGGCCTTGTGACATAGCTCATTATTTGGTTGAAAGTTGTCACAGCCGTCGGGAAAAGTGATCGTCATGAAGGGGTGTACGTGGTCATTAACCAATGTACGATACTTCTCGGGCGTCTTCTTGCCCTGCACGAACTCCAGTGGACCATGAATGCCCAAGAGAATGTTCGCCGCAGCGTAATGGAGACGCCGCTAGCTGATTTGCGTCCCACAATATAGGTCTCGAGGAGCTGTTCTCCTGGAAGACGATCGGCATGATGAAGAAGATATCGGGACTCACGAGAGCACGGAACGCTCTGCCACTTCGCCAACGTATAGTGACGATGGCATCGTGCCCATTTCAGTCGTAGTTAGCGATGCCGTCGTGTTAACATTGGCACGTGCATGGATCGTCGGCTGCGGAGGCCCATCGTTAGGAGTGTTCGATGTACTGTGTGTTGAGACACACTTGTACTCTGCCCAGCATTAAGGTGAGATATTAGTTCCAGCACAGATCACCGCCTGTTATGGTTTACCAGTCTGCCCTGCCTAGTACGTCCGATAGCTGTAATGAAGGGTGGCCGCTCAACCCCATGACGTCTGGACGTGGTTTCACCTTGGTTTCGTCACATGCTGAAGACAGTCACCACACCACTCCGCGAACAGCCGACAAGCTGTGCAGTTTCCCAAATACTTGTTCCGAGCCTCGGGGCCATCCCAATCTCCTGTCGGTCAGACTCATACAGATCGCGTGCTTACCCATTCCACACACTGTTAGCTAGCTTACTGATACTAGGTGCACCGTGCGTGTGATTGACTAGCACTCATTCCTCGCCAGGTGACGCTGCTATCGCCTGGACGGGCTTATATCGATAGTAGGTCAGTGGCCATGATACTGTAACAGTTCCTGTTACTTAATGTAACTGGGTTTTCTCTTTTGATGCTGTCAATTGTCAGGATGAGCATTCTAAAGCATTCTGTCAGGGTGAAAATATTAAATAAATTAACTTATCTCTCTTAACAACATGTGGGCAGGGTGGGTTCTTCCTTGGCTCGGGTATGAGGTCGAATGAAACATCATTTTTACATAAGATAACTTTTATTGAAGATTTGTACAACTGTGTCTTACGGGATGTTCTGGTTCGGAGAGCGGCAGCTGTGTCGTTTACGTAGCCTTCTGCTGCGGCAGCGGCGGCGGCGGCGGCGGCGGCGTCTGATTACGCGTAGCGGTGTGTATCTCGTGTCGCCGTGTCGCCCAGCTGACCGGAGACGCGCAGCGCGAGGTGGCCCGTTTAATTATTGCGAGCGACGTCGTGCATCGGATGGTGATACCTTGAATGTGGCGTCCCAGTGTTTCTCTTCTCTAAGCGGCCGCGTGTGTTGTGCGCCGGCCAGCAGAGCGGCGCGGCGGGGAAGGCCAGTGTCCCGGACTCGAACCACGGACTCCCGCTTGCCAGTCTTCGGCTGTCAGGTCTTCATCCCAGCTCACAGGTGACTGCTGAAGTGAGGCCGTCTCCTTCCCGTCCTCACGAGTCAGAAGTTAAAAGGTATTTGAAGTCTGATCTTTACGTACCCGGGTGACTCGTAAGGACGGGAAGGAGACGACAGCGCCCGCTTATGTGGAACTTGCTGACTTCACGGTCATTGTCTCTGCTGTTCTGCCCGCTGAATGCCAGTATGTAACTCTCTAAACTAAACCAAGTTTTTCATTTATATTCTAATTTATACTTCACTTTGATTTCACTAATTTATTTACTTAAGTACCACTCAACATTCCTCCACCCTTCGGAGAAATTCGCCCTCGAATTTACCACTCAACATTCCTCCACTCTTCACACGGCAAAAGCACAAACTCAAGCAATGAAAACTCTCGACTTAGAAGATTACACACGCTTCACATTAAGTATGTTGAAAATACTTTATCACTTTACCAAAGCACTGTGCGCTCATGAATCACATAGTTCACACATAAATGGTTATAATAAGTGTAACAAATCTTGATGAGAATGAATAAACAAAAATAGATTTTTCACTTAGAAAATTACATAGCAACACCTGTTTAATCTACCCTATATTAATGCAAGAATATCTATTCTACAGTATTGTTTACTTTAACATAAGACTGTTTAGTAAAGACTTAAGTGCAATAAACAAAATTAATACACAAATGCTGAAAAGTAACCATTGAAGTACACCAGTTAAGAGTGTGGTATCCAGTTAACAGGGATTTGATGAAGTGGTATATTATTATTTGGCTTATTTTTTCGTCTTAAATAAAACAAAACTGTACAAAGCAGAAACACCAACACAAAGGTTCCAGATATACCCGTTCCTAGCATTATAATTTTAGTTTTGTGTTCACATTTTAATTTTAAGACATGTTGCATCATAACATTGGCACCAATTTTGCCTTGCTGTGAGTTTATGAACGTATCTAATGACTTCAGAAGGGAACTGTCAAGGGAGTCATTGAGGTAGGATAGGTTTTGTGTAGGAAATGCTTTGCATGGCATTTTCTGAAAAAGGCAAACAACATGGTTATGGGCCTACCAACCTAGTAAAAACAAAAACAAATAAAAGAAGAAATACATTGTTAACTACAAGATCTACCTGTTTCTACGTTCAACTTTTTTTTCTTAAAAAATAAACCATTATCATTTATTAATTATTTACATATGTATACTATCCACAGTCTACTGAGATTCCACTAGGACATTCGCACTCTTGGTCGCAGATTGTACTCGTATGGTGCCATGTCTGTATGTTGTGCTGGCGTGGCCACTCTTTTTCCTCTTCGGGTACTTCCTCCACCCTTCGGAAGAGCAGACACTATTGTTGAAGGAATTACATCTGGAGCGCCCTTAAAAGGTTTTAAACGACTTGCATGGACAATGGTAGTTCGGGTGGGCAGTTGAAATTTAACGTTGACTGGTGACGTGATCTCAATAATTTTATAAGGACCTCTGTAGTTTGTTACAAATTTCTTCGTTTTTCCTTTCGCTATGTAAGGAGTTGAAAGCATAACCCACTGACCGATTTTGTAATTTGGATATTTAGCTTGGGCATTACCTAACTTTTCCTGTCGTTCCAAAGCCTTTGTATTAGATTTTTGAACCTTTTTCCATACATCTTTCATCATTCGACTGAAATCTCTTACTGTTTCTCCGACTTTTCTGTTTTTCTGCCTGATTACATCAAAAGGGGACGGCATTTTTCTCCCATAGACCACTTCATAAGGTGACATGCCAGTTGCTTCATGCGTTTTGGGGTTGTATACCGACACGATTATTGGTAAATACGTATCCCAATTAGAATGTTGTTCGTTAATATAATAACTAAGCATCTTGCCAATTGTCCGATGAACTCTTTCTGTGCGTCCGTTGCACTGAGGGTGTAACGGAGTGGTGCGTAATTTACGTATTTTTAGTAAGTGGCATAGCTGTTTCATTAGTTCAGACATAAAATTAGATCCCTGATCTGTGATAATAGCTTCAGGTACGCCAAATTTAAGTATCCAGTTGTTAACTAAAGCTTGGGCAACTGTATTTTCTTGCTGATCTGGGAGACTCACCATAGCAAGATAGCGTGAAAAGTGATCTATAATTGTAAGAACATACTTATTACCAGCAGGTGTTTTATGAAATGGCCCATAGAGATCCAGTCCACAGATTTGAAATGGACATGAAGCCTCGGGGAGCCTCTGTAAGGATATTTTTGAACGAGAAAGTTCAGCTCGTTGTGCGCACGCAATGCAATTACGAACGTACTGCGCAACATCCTGCTTTCTGGTTTGCCACCAAAATCGCTCTGCTACACGTCTTTCGGTTGTCCGCTGTCCACCGTGTCCTGCAAGGATATGATCGTGGGCCTCTGCCATTATTTCTTGTCTAAGGTGTTGGGGAACAACAATTCGCGGTCCAAGTTTTGTTTTACGGCATAATACACCATCTTCAAAGCAAAATTGTTTTTGAGTTGCGTATTTTTTGCATTCTGTATCCTCATCTTGTGCCTTTCTCCAGTCCTCAGTATCTCGGCCTGTTGCTTCCAAAAGTGCTATTTTCCGACTTAGACAATCTGCATTCGTGTGTTTTTTGCCTGGTTTATGGATAACTTCGAAATCCATTTCGGAAAGACATAGGGCCCAACGCGTGAGATGACTAGATGGATCCTTTAACCCAAGCAACCATTTTAAAGCTGCGTGGTCTGTAATGACCTTGAATTTCCTACCATACAAGTAGCATTTAAAGTATTTGATGCCATAAATAACACTTAACAATTCTTTCTCCGTTGTGGAATAATTTCTTTCTGCCATTGTTAGTTGTCTCGAAGCATAGGCTATGGGGTGTTCCTCGCCATTAATATTCTGACTCAAAACAACTCCTACTGAATGACCACTTGCGTCACAGGATAAAATAAATTCTTTGTTACAATCTGGGTAGGTTAATACTGGACTGTGTGTTAACTTATCTTTAAGGGTTTGAAATGCTGATTCACAATCTGCAGACCAATGAAATTTTGCACCCTTTTTCAATAATTGGGTTAAGGGTCGGGCAATTTCAGCAAAATTTTGAACATATTTTCGGTAATACGATGCGAGACCAATGAAACTTTGTACTTCCTTAACGCGTTGTGGTGTTGGGAAGTCCTTAACTGCCGAAATTAATCGAGGATCTGTTCTAATTCCTTTTTCGCTAATGACATGCCCTAGGTATGTAACCTCTGTCAATGCAAAACTACATTTTTCCATATTTAATGTTAATTTAGCTTTTCTAAGTCTCTGAAAAACATTACGCAGACGCACAGCATGTTCATTAATGTCTTTGGAGAATACAATAATATCGTCTAGATATACACAACATTGCTGAGTTTTTAGTCCTCGCAATACTCCATCGAGTAGTCTTTGAAAAGTTGCTGGTGCATTTTTCAAACCGAAAGGCATTCTTTTAAATTGCCAGTGGCCTCCAGGGGTAGAAAATGCTGTTTTATGCCTATCTTCAGGTGCAACTTCCAATTGATGATATCCGCTACGTAAATCGATTGTTGAAAAGTATTTACTGTTACCTAAACTGTCAATGATATCTGTAATGTTTGGAAGAGGATAAACATCTGAGATAGTTTGTTTGTTAAGGTGTCTGTAGTCACAACAAAATCTATATCGTTTCGTACCGTCGGGAGACTTCTTTGGAATAATTACAATATTTGAATTATAAGGCGAATCAGAATATTCTATGATTCCATCTTTTAGATGCTGTTCTAAAAATTCATCCAGTACTGGCTGTAAGTGATGCGCAACTCTATAAGGCTTTCTATAAACTGGGGGGGGGGGGGCTATTTCCTGTTGGGATCCTATGCTGTGTGATATCTGTTGCTGGCAGTGGACCTTCTGCATTAAATAAATCTTGGAACTCAACTAAAACTGCTTCTATCGTGTCTCTATCCTTTCCTTTCAAATGCTCAATCATCTGGCGCAATGCGGTTTTATAGGCGTCTGGTTTCTGACCATCATTAATATCTGACCAAATAAAATCTTCTTCTTCAAAAGTACTGACTGTAGCTACTAATATTCCCTTATGCAACTCTTTGTCCTCCACTCCGAAATTGTCAATATGTACCGGTACTTTTCTTTCTCCCTCAACGTCTTGAACCCGTACAACACTTCTACGTACAAAACAATGTGATACATCTAATTCCTCATTTTCCTCTAGTGGCTCTATTAGACATATTGTGTCTATAGGTACCTTGGGGTCAACGGTCATCCAGAGAAGTTTTCCTGAGCCAGATGGTATCTGATCCCACGAATCAACCTTCAAGGACGTTGCACGCAGTGTAGTTGATTTCGCCTTCCGGTTAGGGAAATCTTGCGGCAGAGGGCCCTTTGCAGCGGTGTCACCTAGCTGAAATACTATTCCGCTAAGTTCTACAGTTTGCTGTCTGAGGTCAATTTTAGCGTGATGTTTATTCAGGAAATCCAACCCTAGGATCGCGTCGTACCCGTCAGTTATCTTTGTTACCACTTCTACATCTTCTTGAAATTGTACACCGTGAATATAGAAAATCAATGATGTACATCCTAATGACTTCACTGTACCTCCTCCTACTCCACTCAATCTATACCTTGGAGGGTCATATTTCTTTTCTCCAAAACATTCATTACTCACTACTGATACGTTTGCGCCTGTATCCACCAGTATCCTTGCCTCTTTATCCCGTATGGTAGCAGATAACCAGCATTCCGCCTTCACATTCGCCTTAATGGCATGAAATTTTATTGGGAATGCCTGGCGGCGGCTCCGACATTCCCGTTTGAGTTTAACTGATTTCTATTTCCAAAAACTTTCTTAGACCTGCATTCCTTGAATGTGTGACCCATTCTTTGACAATTAGTGCATTGAGGTTGTCTGCAGTTTTTTGCTATATGGCCCTGTCGATCGCACCTAAGACATCGTACTCCTGCTGAAAATACATTTCGCTTCTCCTTGTATCTGGTGGCAATGTCAATTTCTTCAAAAGCCGTCGCCACAGATACAGCTTCCGCTAAATTTTTAGGAAACTCTGCCCTGACACGACGGGACGTTTCAGGAGGTAACCCACGTAAAAATGTATCTAGAGCTCTATCTTCTGTCTCTTGTAAAATAACTTTATTTGCTTCATCACTAGTTGTCAACTGATAGGTGTTAATATTAACTTTTCTAATCCTATCTACAAAGCTTTCTAATGACTCGTTTTGCCTCTGAGTGATAGTGTGTAATTTTTCTCTATAAAATCTACAGCTGTTCTGTTTTTGAAAACGTTTAAGTAATCCTTTCTTCAATTCCTCAAATGTTGGAGCATTCCGTAATTCTTCATGGTATAATACGTGTGCTTTAGCCTCTCCTAGCAATCTTAACTTTGTCATTTGTAAGAGCTGTTCATCTGACCATGATCCTAACTTTGCAGCTGCTACTAAATCATCAAAAAAGGCTGTTATGTCTTCGCCAGGTTTACCTGAAAAAGGAGTTACCAAGGCTGCTGCTGAGGAATCTAGGGTGGGAGGGACTGAACTGGTTTGCCTAACCTCACACAACTGTTTAAATAATGCATTATTATCATTTTTAAGCTGTGCTATTTGATTAACTAAGCTCTGATTAGCTTCCTCAGTAGAAACCGCTTGTGGTGCTGACTCTGACGTTTTACGATTTCGTGTCATCATTTTACAAACTGTTAGTTACACAATCTTACCACACTGAATGAAAAGGATGTTTAAATATTTTCGACAAACTCTTAAAATTATGAGAGAGAATACACTTCTAAATAAAGAAAATATTACGGCTGCTATGCAAACCTCTATCCTTTCACACATTAAACAATACTAACTGTGGATCTTTAGTGACTGTCATTCACACCTCATATTGAGCCAAGGGTTTTTTCTCTGACACCAAATGTAACAGTTCCTGTTACTTAATGTAACTGGGTTTTCTCTTTTGATGCTGTCAATTGTCAGGATGAGCATTCTAAAGCATTCTGTCAGGGTGAAAATATTAAATAAATTAACTTTTCTCTCTTAACAACATGTGGGCAGGGTGGGTTCTTCCTTGGCTCGGGTATGAGGTCGAATGAAACATCATTTTTACATAAGATAACTTTTATTGAAGATTTGTACAACTGTGTCTTACGGGATGTTCTGGTTCGGAGAGCGGCAGCTGTGTCGTTTACGTAGCCTTCTGCTGCGGCAGCGGCGGCGGCGGCGGCGGCGGCGGCGGCGGCGTCTGATTACGCGTAGCGATGTGTATCTCGTGTCGCCGTCTCGCCCAGCTGACCGGAGACGCGCAGCGCGAGGTGGCCCGTTTAATTATTGCGAGCGACGTCGTGCATCGGATGGTGATACCTTGAATGTGGCGTCCCAGTGTTTCTCTTCTCTAAGCGGCCGCGTGTGTTGTGCGTCGGCCAGCAGAGCGGCGCGGCGGGGGAAGGCCAGTGTCCCGGACTCGAACCACGGACTCCCGCTTGCCAGTCTTCGGCTGTCAGGTCTTCATCCCAGCTCACAGGTGACTGCTGAAGTGAGGCCGTCTCCTTCCCGTCCTCACGAGTCATCTGGGTACGTAAAGATCAGACTTCAAATACCTTTTAACTTCTGTCTTCTGGCGCCGAGGCTGCTGCTTGCTATTCCATTACAGCGGCGGACTTGATGCGTCTGTGCATGATGTAGTCTCTTCTTGCATGACGGTCTTCAGCACCGAAACTAACTTAAAACAACTGCTACGCTTCTTCACTTCTTCGTCTTCTTCGTCGCTCGTCTCCGTCTTCGTCTCCGTCTTCGCCTTCGTCTTCCTCTCGTCTTCATCTGTCGGGCCCACTGCGTCTCGCGTATTTATTCACTTCAGTTTACTGGAGGTGAACGACTTCACGGCCATTGCCTCTTCTGTCACGTTGAAAAGATTCTCGAAGATTCTTCTTAACGTCGGTCATTGGCTCTTGGAATGTAGGTGAGGGCCTTTGCTCACATGCGACAACTGAGAAACACGTGAGCCGGTCATTGCCTCTTCTGTCACGTTGAAAAGCTTCTCGAAGAATCTTCTTAACGTCGGTCATTGGCTCTTGGGATGTAGGCGAGGGCCTTTGCTCACATGCGACAACTGAGAAACACGTGAGCCGGTCGGGCGATGCCCTGACGGCTGAATCGACAGCGCCCGCTTATGTGGAACTTGCTGACTTCACGGTCATTGTCTCTGCTGTTCTGCCCGCTGAATGCCAGTATGTAACTCTCTAAACTAAACCAAGTTTTTCATTTATATTCTAATTTCTACTTCACTTTGATTTCACTAATTTATTTACTTAAGTACCACTCAACAATACTATGGCTGATCAGTGTATGTAGATGGAAGTATGAACGCGTTTCCGATTTCGTTGATATTTAAACTTCTAGGTAGGTTAACGACAACAGTACCTCTCAAATCAATAGACTCCTTCGAACGCAGCTCCACTTGATTAAAGCGGATGTAACGTAATCGCTAGCTCTCGATCTTTGTGCACATGTCCACGATGTATTGCTGAAGTATCTGCCGACATTTGAGAATGTGATTGTTGTCTTTACTGCGTCGAATTATTGTCCGGTATGAATAACAGCTCACTGCGGTGACAGTTTTGTTGGTGTTCACACCTGAAAAGTATGAATGAATGCATAAATATAGAAATAAACATCATAAGTTACATATATTTTCCATCTGAAAACTTATTAGCTGCCAGGGGATTCCGCCGTTTGGTATTAATTTGGCATTCATCCTCTTCTTTCCAAAATAACAGTAGATATAGTAGAGTGTCGCAAGGACTTAGTGTAACCGCAGTGGTCTTAATTGTGTTGTCTGTGCGCTGGCTTCTGATGTCGCGACGCTAATATTTGTCGTCAGATATAACAACGACCTAATTTGTAGTGGGTGCGTTGTATCGGTTAGCGGGCTTTCCAGCAGGAGCTATGTCATCTTTGATGACGAGCGCTTGAGAGTCATTGCGTAAATAGCCTGACACTGATTTGAACAATCAAATAAAATGATTGTGATCATTCAAAAATGTCTCCAACAATGCTACTAATTCATTTTCGTAAATATTTTCGATGTGACTGTAGCGGCGCCTTGTGTCCAAGCATTCTTCATTATCGCCCATGAAGAAAATTTGTAGGGATTTCGCGTCCGCATCATGCACTGCCATCAAAGAACAAATTTGATGGTAAACTTGGCCTTGGATTTTGAATGTCGATTCAAAATTTCGACACTTTGAACAATTTCCACACTCTCTGGTCTGAACAATGTTGGTTGCGCCAAAAGATGTCATTTTGAAGCACAAATTCAGTTTCCGAATTTTGCGCCAAAACAATCCTGCTGTAGGCGTGCCTCACCTAGGGATATAACTAAGTGTCTGAACCTGATAGGAATACTACCTATAACAATTACTATCCCTGGACATTTTTTATGGGGAGAGTAACTATTTTTCATTGCTTATTGTTGGTTAAGGAGTGTATTTGGTCGGGTAGGGTCTATCATTTTCTGTTATAACTTTTGAGTGTGATAGATTTGAAGTTTATTCTTTAAACAAAACCCTTGTTCAGTTGATTTTACACACATTTGACTCTACACACAAATCCAAATGGTCTCTTGTTTCATATTACTGTGGGCACACTAAGCTGAAGTTAGTGGGATGAGCATTCTGCTCTCTCTCTAACCAAACCGATAACTTCGTTTAAAATATGCCATACACACACACACACCCACACACGCATATATATTCTATTGGCTAAAAGGGGAAATGCGAGAAACCTGCTAGGCTACGCAATTGGCTGCAAGCTTATCCAACCTATTAGTTAGTAAACCGAATTAAAGCGCGTTTATACAGCAATTCCATTGTCTGTGCCTTCGCGGCTCAACCGATTCCACCGAAAATTGGCAGAAGCGAGCAAAGACGCTTCTCGCATCGGAAATATTACGTCAAAAGCTCTGGTTTTAAGGCGACAGGGATGGCTGAATGTCAGGGTCATTCTGAATAATTAACTACTGAGTAGTTATCAAAACATACACAAACTGAACACGTAGTCATACCATCCAGTATGGCAAATGTGGCGGGCTCGGACACAAAACAATTTTCCAAAAATTACGAGAGACGATACAATGGTTGCACTGGGTATTGCACTAATGACTTCTCGGAGTGGTTAAGTAGAGTGCTCATGTCTCTACTAAGCCAGGAAGCACCCACACATGCCACGTGGTGTGAGCAATAACCGTCACTGTTCGCACAAAGAAAACCACCTGGAAATTTATAAAACTTGCAGAAAAAGGCGCCCCTCTCATTTCAGAAATTTTATCTTAATGTTTTAACACGAAAGAACATTACAAAAGCGAAATACTGTTACTACTGCCGCGCTCATTCCTTGTCTGCAAAACACGTGACGCGAATGCAACACATAATGAAACAGATAAAAATTCACAAAATAATTACGTAAAATTTACGGCGAAACAACTCCTATCCTTAATCCACACCACTTCCTATCCATATTTTCTCAGAGAAGGCATTTCTCCGGACACTGAAGGTGCCACGTGGAAAAGCGCGGCAACATGCGCCACGATACACATCACAAAGAAAATACCATAAAATATTAATTTATCCCCACAAAATTTATACCACGAATTGAAATCATTTACACCATAACGAAAAACAACGGTACTGCTGCCTGGTGTTCGTCTTAACGCCCCAAGAGCTACTTGCTCATACTAGCACAAAGCTGTTATGAATATGACATAGAAAAGTACTCAGTCTGCCCAAATTAGGACAATTATTGCCTCTTTCAGTTCTTCTACACTTAGACTGAAACTAACTGTAACGCCCAGAAACGTATCAAGTAGAATATCGTATTTTTATTACATCTTCCCATGCTGCAGCTGCTCCGTGGCTTGTCCTCTGTACAGCGCGCTCCAGCTAACACCCCAGAGAGTTCCTGGCCGGACCTTACCTCCCTTGCTCGAATCTCTCGCTGTCATTGTCTCCGGGCCGACCAGTGCCCTCTGTACTCTAACCAAATTGATCTGTCTCAAGCGTCGCCAGTCATTCCTGATTTGAGCCTTGCTAGTTTCTGCATTGAGAAGCCTACTGCACTACTACCTATCTTTGGAGCTCCATACACCATTCTAGTTCTTATTTCTTTCACGTAATATTACTTTTTCACACATAGTAGGCGGATCATGGAAAGGATCAGGAAGTTTGATCCATGACGACGTTTATTGAAATAAAACATTGGTTTGCTCCTTTCCTATATCCAAGAGTTGGGATATGAAAATAAACAATTAAAAATAAAGACTGATATTACGCTAATAGTAACTTGTAATTAACTAAATAATCCATTATCTATCAGCAAGTGTCATACATGTTGCTCACAAGAGAGTTTCCTCAATGAAGGGTACTACTAGTGCTGCTTCATTACGTCGACTGGCATGTTCCTGTGGACTCACAAAATATTAAAGTGAGAAACGCACCGATTAGTTTATTTATTTTATGTTATATTAATTTACAGAATATACTTACACGTTGTGTAATTCCGCGAAGCGTTCAACTCCTCATAAACATTGAATCATCTTCGAAATAGCACAAATGAACACTGAATAAAACGTTTTATTTAGGAGGTTAAATGGAATACTGCCGAATGAACACGTGTATAAAACAGAATGCAAGCAATATATCTTTCAAATTTTCACGGAATATTATTTCAGTTGGATTTCATCTGTTACATCAATGTCGAATTAATCGGCAAATTGTTCCCTCGGTACTCACGCAATTAGAATACACGGAATGCAACAGAACTCAGAAATCCAAAATCGAAATGTCAAAGTAATGTCAAGCAATGACACTTAACTCTTCATAAACATTGCATAATTATCGAAATCGGACAAACAGACATTGAATAAAACATTTCATTTAGGAAGATAGATGGAATGCTGCCGAATGAACATGTGTACAAATTGTAATTCAAACAGTGCACGGTTCAGATTTCCACTAAATATTATTTCAAGTACACTTGCTTTGCTATATCAGTGTCGAATTAATCGATAAATAATTCATTTAGCATGCACCCCATAACCGGCACAGTACCAAGCATATACCGGAATCCAACAATCCGAAATCTAAATGTAAGAACAATGCCAAGCTGCGACACAATGAGCTTATCCTGCAGTGAAGCGTAAGTCAATACTGATAGGTGCCGTGTGGCTAAAAATTTGGAATTATATATTTTTTCATGTGAGTGGTCACAAAAAATACCAAAAATTCTGGGTGTGGACTACAGCGCCACCTGGCGGGTTATATTATAGCTAAGAACCATCCACTCACGTCATAAGTGCAGAAAAAAGGGTCATCAAAGTAGGTGAGGCCGTTTAGGAGGAGAAGAATTGCGAACACACGCACATCAGAATTTTATGTATATAGATTGTCATATTTTGTGGGATGAGTATATCGTTTTCTGCGTTAAGGTGGGAAGAGTCGGGGAGGACAGAATTAACAAGGCTGACCTCCGTTCCAAACAAAACAATCATCCAAGTTGATACTCCATCATGTGTACAAAGAAAATTCATTTAGATGATTGTCATTACTCTATATTATGCATGACTTTACAATCCTGTCTCATTTATAATAGAAAGTTCTATCTAGCAAGTTAGATGGAATGCTGCTGAAGGAACATGTGTACAAATCGTAATTCAAACAATGCACCTTTCAGATTTTCTCTAAATATTGTTTCAAGTACACCTTCTGTCTCATATGCCATCATCAGTAGTCATCAAATGAAGTGCTGGTGGCTATTCTCAGTCCGTTAGTGGCATAACAGTTTCAAGAAATTCTCAGCATAATATTAATAATGTAAATAATAACTATAGTGACAGCCAGAACAGTCATACAAAACATGTCATGATCCCATGCATTTTCTCTGCCTCGTGATGGCTGGGTGTTGTGTGCTGTCCTTAGGTTAGTTCGATTTAAGTAGTTCTAAGTTCTAGGGGACTGATGACCATAGATGTTAAGTCCCATAGTGCTCAGAGCCATTTGAACCATTTGATCCCATGCATGCATATAAATCTTTTCGATATTTAATGTTAAAGTGGTAACATTACTAACCATTTCTTATGAAATGTGTTTACAGGTAATGAATACAGGGTAATATTTTCCACCATGTACAAAGTCTAGGGATTGATCAATGAGATGCTATGGAACAAAAAAGGTCTAACAAACTTGAAATGCATGGTTTCCATTCTAGAGAGCATTTATTTAGTCATACATTGTTACAGAGACTGGGGTCTAATAATATGCAGCCACATTTACAGTATGTGCTGAGAATAGTTTACATGTGCCTCGACACATGTGTGTATGCCACGAAGCATGTATTGCCTCACATGTACACATCAGTCAGTCTGCATCCGAACAGTGTCAAAGACAGCACAAATATGCTACTCCAATGTCTCCGCATCTGGAATGGGCTCTGCATAAACGAAACATTTGAGATGGCCCCATAACCAGAAATCGCACCGGTTAAGATCCGGTGAACGTACAGGACATGCAACTGGACCCCCTCGTCTGATCCATGGACCAGAGAAGACACGATTGAGATGCGTCCGGACGTTAATGGCAAAGTGGGCTGGAGCATCATCACGTAACTGCCACATAACCCTTCGAATCATCAATGGCACTTGTTCCAGCAGGGGAGGCAAGGTCGCCTGCAAGAACCACCGATAGTTCCGGCCCGTCAACTGATGTGGACGGAATACTGATCCCAAAATACCGTCGCCACTTATCCCGGCCCCATGCTGATGGTTCGCTGTCACAATAACATGGGGGTTCTGCATAGTATCTCTTGGATGACTGTTATGAAAGTTAAAAACACCACTCAGCATAAAGGTGGCCTCATCAGTGAATATGATGAATGACACTGATCACAGAGTCGTGGTTGCCTGGTGAAGAAACAAATGACAAAACTGCTCCAGATGTGGAAAGTCTGTTGTTAGTAGGCCCAGCGCACACTGTAAGTGATAAGGATAGTGACAATTGTCATCTAGAATGTTCTACACAGTCGTCTGGCTTACCCCATACTGGAGGGCCGTTGTTTCCAGATATATCCAAGATTGCGACAATGACGTCACCCAAGATGGCGGCCTCTTGACTTGGCAACAGCGCATAACATCATACAAGATGGCGGATGTTGTCGGGAATATAGGTCAATTGGGCTACCTAAACTAACCTAAGACCCTCCCCTCCCCCCCCCCCCCACAGAAAATGGCAGTACGTTCCAATTCCATCAGGACACTGTAACACACCTCTACTAACCTAAGAAAGTGGCGGGGAAATAGGTCACCTGGCCGAGCTCCACTAACTTAACTCATGCGACCGCCATCTGGTCCTAGGAAATGGCAGGAAGTTTCTACTTTGGAGGGAAGATAGGTCAATTGGGCTATCTCTACAAACCTAAGAAAAAGGCAGGAAAGAAAGGGCAGTTGGGCTACCTCCACTAACGTAAGTCATCTGACAGCCACCTCGTCCTAGGAAATGGCAGGAACAGGACCCGACCTGTACTGGACATAAGTCTTTATTTTGCATGCACTATTTATTTAAACAATTAGAGGCAGTACCACAATGAAGTGCAGTGGCCATGGGGTCCAGAGTCCAACTGACCTAGTACACAGTACCGCCATCAGAGGGCACTGTCGTCCATTCTGTTATGTAACCCAAGGTGGCTGTCTGGAGGGGAAAATGACTCAGCCTGCACAGGGCTGCTGGAGAGAGGATATTGTGTACCTTATTTATTTTGGAACTTTATTTAGGCATGGATTTTAGATTACCACACTGATAGAAAACACACTCTGCCATACTAGGAATCATGTCACACAGCCTACAGACATGTAAACTACTCGTAAATTACTCAAATAATGCTCTGCAGATACGAAAATAAATTACAGAAATAATTTGAGTACGCAGCACACAGACATGCAAATATCTCCTAAATAATGCAAGGACACTGATGTGCAGACACGAAATCAACTTGTAAACTATCCATATAATGCATAGAACAGCCTATAGACCCGCTTACAGAATAATGCAAGAGACACACAGACAACATGCACAGGTACCGCCTGCAGCCTCCTGTCCACTGGACCGCACAGGAGGCTACTGCACATGCTCCCAGAAGTCGGGATGCACCAACAGCCCCTGCGTGTGTCAGCTGCCAGGACTAACACAGGTGCCCGTTCAGGTCCCTCAACCATAAGGCGGTGGCATCCCTAACATGTTTGCCAATCGTCAACAGTCGAAATCATGCACTGCACACCTGTTTGCAAAATAATGCGACAAACATGAAAACAACTGCTAAATCGTCAAAGGGTAATGCATGTGTAACCCTCATAACACCTTAACAGCCGAAAACAATCCAGCACACAAACACTCAGTGCATGCAGAAAACGCTTCTGAACTATCATCAGCTGCAGCTATCAGGGGCTCCAACGCACTCTGCAGGGCCAGTCAGATGCAAGCCGGCGCAGGAGCCCTGCTGAAGGCATGTCAAAGTCACCTCTACAGTTAAAGTCCTTCAAGTGTTATACCGATATGTCTATCTAAATATGCGCCAAGTTATCCCCTGGGTCGCGCAAGTGTGTGTTTGCCACTGCTGGTGTGATCCCTTTGTCTACCAGCAGTCCGGCGAAGAGCTAATTGCCGAGCGAATCACCCTCGCACACGATGCAAAAATCTGTTCCAGAATAGTACTGGCTACATTGTTCCGCACGATCCTAAAGGAAGATGACAGACGAATTTAGTCATGCTCAACTGCCCAGCATAACTGACACATGGCCGCAAAATGTGCTCATGTAGTTACAAACAATCGCAAGGCATCTAACAAGGTTCTCAATCTTATACTGATATCACATGGCTATGTAAAACAAGAACCAAATCAACCTCTCGGAAATTGTATAGTGTTCCAGAAATAGTTAATGCTCGCTTTTGTAGGAGCTTTCATGATGTCTCGGCTTGTATGCATGGAAATACTTCCCCTAACAGAACCTTAATACAAAATAGCACAGAATAACGTCGAATGCATTCTTCCTCATGGTCCTAACGTGAGACCCAATTCATCACATGTTATCCTTCCTGCTTTCAACATACGCAAACATTCTCACCACTATGTAGACTCCTATATCCCAGCACAAAGGATGGCTTGTGAAATGAATGGGGCATTATGATCAGCTCTTATCGAATTTACCCTCTGAATTAATGATGCCGCTGGTGTGGAAGCACCGTCCACCTATATTTTTTTTGTTTCTGCAGATGGGACTTTCAGCGGCAAAAAACTATTATACACAGGACACCATATTGCACCGGCAATTAAACCTTACCCTAAATATCGTAAAATATGGAAAGACTCTTACTCAATTACACTGTGCTCCCACTGACTAAGGAGCTTGAACATTAGAATGTGAAACCAATCTGCCACCCATCAATATATCACCGCATACAATACATATCTTCTGATACAGAAAGACTCCTACTCAGTTACACTGCTCTCCCATGGAGGACAGGAGCTTGAATATTAGAACATGAAACCGATCTCTGATCTATCAATATGTCACTGCGTACTGTGTCGATCTAATAAACATACAATACATATCCTGCACCATACGAAGTCAGCCCTATTACATCATTCATACATATACCACGAAGACAGGCAACACCATAGTTACACTCGCGGCACTTCATATTTAGGGCGGGCATTCACCCCTAACTCGTGACCAGAGCGCCCTCAGTGAATCAAACTCACTCTCAGAACTGTCCTATAAATTCGGCCTCGTTTCCGCCTTGCACAACAACGTAACTGTTTCTGGTCCAGACCTGCTTGCTTGCTTGCTCGCTTTTCTACACCCATCTCCAGACACTGGGATTACAAGAATATATGTAATTTCGCATGGCTTGCTAGAATATTAAAATATCATACCATTTTCGTGGTACATCTCGATGTCAAGTACACAGCAGTATCCTACCAGTAACTTGAGCAACATAATTACGAAGATATAGACTGTAAATTATTTCTCTACAAACCCGAAACTTTAACTAGGTAGGGCATGCTGTAAACCACTGACTAACTAGAAACTTGTCACACCTGTGAAGACATTTATGTGGAAAGTCGAAAAAATACATAAAACTGATAATTCCACTCACGAATACCAGTGTCAGTGATGTAGCAGATTCCAAATCATCCCTGTAATTTGCAAGGTCCACTAAGGTGTTTCTCATGTCTAGAGAAGCGGCAAATGTGTCTTCCACATACTAGATGCACACACCACAATAAATATTCCATCAACTAAATAAAGGCGCGAAATGTACAGAAGCAGTCAACCGAACAATTTACATGGGAGGAAATAGCGTTCCTGCACAAACACACCACCATATTCAATCTACTCAAATTTACATGCGATCACGAAAACTATCCAACACATACTAAGTATTAGTTCGCTATCTGTTCGTCTATAGGACAATGCAGTTAATTCATTTACATTCCTACACTCCAACAGGCTCCTCCATTCAGACAGCTCCTACCATTAACAGGAAACATGAATCATCCCAGCACAGGTCAGCGGTGCTGCATGCCAAGCACGCACAGTTAGAATCATCATCGTAAGAAATCGGTCACATATGTATTTTATCGCTGTACTTACAACTAAACGTTATGATCACAGTCTCAGTTGAACGACATTCGACAATGAGCGAAGTATCGGAAATACATCCTGCTGATGGCTTTGGAAACAGAAATATTTCTACCTCCCTTGTGGCTGGATATAGTCATTCCCTTTTGCACACGTTGGAATACAAACACATACTTTATAAGCCTGATGCTCAAGGTGAACCTATCAAGCACGCCCTACTGCTACTACTAAGTATAATACTTCGTCAGTAACCGACTGCAAACGATAGAAAATAATACTGAGAGAAAATCAGCGATGGGTGGACATTTCTCAGAAGTTTTTCTTGCGAGTGGTACCACCGTATCTTAGAAAAAAAGGAGTAATCGTCTTACAAACCGTCAGATGTTAAAAAACCCGATCGCAACAACTGCTGTATGTGACCATTACAAGCGGTCTTGGTTCTACAGCTGCACACAAGTATCCATTTTAAAAGCTATACTGGCTTTATAAATCGCGGTTTGGCATTATCGCCAAATGAATAGGTTTTTTCCGGACAAATACCGAGACCGTGATCACCGGAGTGTATATTATCAGACCAGCAGTCCAGTTACACATACCCCATGTTGTAGCCTATTGATAAAATCGCGGAATTTTGAAAGTGATTCGGCTAAAGAATGTGGTATTAAACCGCTTTTTGCAACTCCCTCAAGGCACTAGATATTTCTCCAGTATGTTTAATGTATTCTGTCTCAGTACCATGTCAGAAGTTCTGCGATATATCCACTGAGTTATAGGCGATGACTGATTGAGAAGGATCACAAACAGTAGTAGATGGTGTGCTGACTTAGTTCGTAAGAAATGTACGGTAGCTCTTCAGATCTCCAGTGCTACGCTGTCCTCTAGAAATGATATCTATGATATGGAATCAAGTCTTTCCGTCGTAAGAAATGTACGGTAGCTTTTCAGATCTCCAGTGCTACGCTGTCCTCTAGAAATGATGTCTATGATATGGAATCAGTCTTTCCATTCAACCACATACCTGCATTGGTTCCAGTGGAGAAGTTCTCGAATGATTACAGTCACAAGTGAATCATATTTCTGGCACTCTCATATTTCGAAACGAGTCACCCTTCTCGAACCTATCTGCTACAGTAAAATCCCAACCTCGTTTTAGGTAGCCCCGATGCAACTTGCAACTACTCCACCGACTCTGTGCTACCATCCCCTCAGCTTAGCGCATGTGATCCTTCCAATGTAAGTCGGAACAGAGTACGGGTCGGAGGAAAACTGTACCTACCACCTTCTGCAACAAACGTTTGCGTATGATGAAAGCAAGAAGGGCAACACATGATTAACAGGGTGCCACATTAGGACTCTGAGGAAGAATGCATTCGACGTTATTCTGCACTGTTATCGTAAACAGGTTATGTTAGGGCAAGAATTTCCATGCATACAAGGTGAGACATCACAAAAGCTCCTACAAAAGCGAGTGTTAACTATTTATGGAACACTACACCATTTCTGAGAGGTTGATTTGGTTCTTATTTTACATAACCATGTGATATCAGTATAAGATTGAGAACCTTGTTAGATATGCTTGCGACGGTTTGTAGCTACGTGAGTGCATTTCACGGCGTTGTGTCAGTTACGCTGGGCAGTTAAGCATGGCTAGACGCATCTCGCATGTTTCGTTAAGATAACAGGGAACAATGTTCCCTGTGCTATTATGAAACGGATTTCTGCAGCGTCTGCGAGGGTGAGTCACTCGGCAATTAGCTCTTCGCCGGGCCGCAGGTAGGGAGAAGGATAACACCAGCAGCGGCGAACACATGTGACGTCGGTATAACACTCGAAGAGCCTTAACTGTATAGGTGACTTTGACATGCCTTCAGCAGCATTCCTGCGCTGTCTTTTATCCAGCCAGCTCTGCAGATTGCGTTGGAGCCTCTGATAGTTGCGGTTGATGATAGTTCGCAAGCGTAATTTACGTGTACTGAGTGTTTCTGCACTGGATTAGTTTCGGCTATTTGAGTATTGTGAGCGTTACACATGCATTACCTTTTGTCGATTTAGGATTTGTATAGGTGTTTGTTGCATTATTTTGCGTAAAGGCGTGCAGTGCATGATTTCGACGGTTGATGATTAGCAAACGCTTTAAGGATGCTGGGGCAACGGCCTTGCTGCAGTGGACACACCGGTTCCCGGCAGGTCACCGAACTTAAACGCCGTTGGGTGTGGCTGGCACTGAGACGGGTTACCATTTTTCGGGGTGCACTCAGCCTCGTTATGCCAATTGAGGAGCTACTTGACCGAATACTAGCGGCTCTGGTCACAGAAAACCATCACAACGATCGGGTAAGCGGTGTGCTGACCAGGCGCACCTCCTATCCGCATCCTCACATGGAAGTCTTCCAACACAATCATGAGATATCTTCTTCGTGTCAAGAAATAAGAGGATTCCATTTTGCAATGCCTTACCTCTTTCCGAAACTTTTCCAAACTCAATCACGTCTCATTGTTGTGGTAGATTATGTCTTCATACTCTACCTCCACAAGAAAAGATTTTCACTGTCTGTTGTGGAGTGCCCTTCCTCATCTTGTGTTGACTGCAGTAACAGTAGGATCTACGACATGGTTTAAGATCAGTGTAGTTTTATAGAGATTCCTAACATAAAATGCAATGAAAAGACAGTATTTCACACTCTATGTTTTTGTGCCTGTAAGTTGTTTTTGAAAAGTTTAAACATGCCTACATTTTTCCCGCTGATATCTCTGACCCCATCTGTTGTATTGCTTGCCATTTAGTTCCGCGACAAGCCACTATTCTCCACACAAGTGACAGCACACTTGAGGAAGCCCTCACCAGCGGTTCCGTCCTTCGTAGATTCTGGACCAAGTACTTCTTCTGTGACGCTCAAAATTTCCTTAAATTCACAGATAAAGATGAGTAAATGTGCATCTTATTTGTGATCTATGTTCTCATCCATTACCAAGGGAACCCAAGAATATCTTTCAGCTGTTGTGTGGGTCCATCACTTCGTCACCGAGTCAGTGCGTAGCACTGTAGTTTTAGCGCACCCAGCCAGCCGCGCTGTCTAACGAGCTCCTTTGCGAGCGGGAAGGCGTGCCGGTTCCCGGCATGTATCCGCCAGGCGGATTAGTTCAAATGGTGCAAATGGCTCTGAGCACTATGGGACTTAACGTCTGAGGTCATCAGTCCCCTAGACTTAGAACTACTTAAACCTAACTAACCTAAGGACGTCACACACATCCATGCCCGAGGCAGGATTCGAACCTGCGACCGTAGCAGCAGCGCGGCTCCGGACTGTAGCGCCGAGAACCGCTCGGCCACAACGGCCGGCGACAGATTTGTGACGAGGTCCGGTGTGCCGGCCAGCCTGTGTATGGTTTTTATGGCGGTTTTCCATCTGCCTCGGCGAATGTTGGCTGGTTCCCCTAATTCCGCCTCAGTTACACTACGTCGACGATTGCTGCGCAAACACTGCACACTAGGCTCGCATTCGGGAGGACGACGGTTCAATCCAGCGTCCGGTCATCCTGATTTAGGTTTTCCGTGATTTCCCTAAATCACTCCAGGCAAATTCCGGGATGGTTCCTTTGAAAGGGCACGGCCGAGACCGATGACCTCGCTGATTGCCCTCTTCCCCCAAACAACCCAACCTCAACTCATAGTAGAGAGTGTAGCAAACACTGTCACCAAGTACACTTACACCATAATTACTCTACCACGCAAACATTTGGGGTTACACTCGTCTGAAGGAGGGGGGCTCCACTGGGGGCCGAACCACACAATAACCCTGGGTTCGGTGTGGGGCGGTGGTGGGGTGGGTGGACTGCTGTGGCGTGTCGTTGGGTAGTGACTCACTGAGGGCTACGGTGGGACGAAGCCTCTCTGTCGTTTCTAGGTCCCCTGTTTAATACACACATAAAGGTACACTATAGTCTTTCTTAACAATAAAATGCTTTCATGTTTCCTTCTAAGATCAGGAAACATATGCTTGCTCAATATAGCAGACACTGTTTAATAAAGCCGCCATCCGAAAAGGGCTTGGTTCTGTAGTAATATTTTGAACTTTTGACTGCTTTGTTCGTTCTTCACAGTTTCCTTCTCACACCCTGCAGGTTTTATTTCGTGTTCTTCCTTTGAATGTTTGCAGCCAAATTCGTAATGTTTTGTTTCGTAATGTCTCTTCAGGTTGTACTTCTTAAATACTGCTATTGTTTCATAACACAATAAACACACTGCTTTATTTTCTTTATTAATAAAGAAATAAAGGATTCTCCATAGTTCATTAAATATACGACATTCATCACAGATTCTACACTTTATCTGTGGGTTCATGGTTTCAGTAAAGGTGGAAATTTGTAGATTTAGCACTGCACAGAAAGAATGAAAGTAAACCAGATCAGTCAGAAAAGCACTACGCATCGTACTATTCGTGCAAACCAAGCTGACACTGCGCGACGGCTGACTGGAGAAAGCGTAGAAAGGAAATGCAATTACGGTCACTCCTGTCTGCCTCCGCGCCGAGTGTCAACCTCATTTCCACAAACAGAATTGACACATCGCATATGTAGGAAGCGGCCGCCCTAGGAGAAATCTTCGGTCGCGCACGCAGAGGAAATTCTGTTCAAGCCGAATTTATCTGACTGCATATAGCCATCGAGCTGCTATTTGCCCATTCCTGTATTAGCTGAATTAAGATCTAGTTGATCCTGGAAGTTCATTTTTGTGTATACTGCAGAAGAGTTGTGTGTCTGAAATATTTCGTTATAAATGACAATGACCAACATATGTATTCACAATGCCATTTGTATGTATAAAATAAACTAGAATTTTTTTAATGCATGGAGGTACATATCAAGCTTTGGTGCTAATAGGAACATGTTCTAGAAATTCAGAGTATGTATAATATTCAAATGAACTGGCATACATGTGTCTCATCATAGTTTAAAGTGTAACTATGACAACATGCTAAAGTGGCAAAAGCTGTACTTTACTGAATTACTTGACAAGCAAATTTTAAAACCTTTCTCATTACCTATGTACACTAGTTCAATCCCACAATACTTACAAATACCTGTGACAGAATTGTACTTTTAGACAGTAGTGTTTTATTGAGTTTACTAATTTTTCACTGTATCACTATATGCTGACAAAATTGTTTGGTATACTATCGGATAATACTAAGTCCCACATCTCTTTCTACAACACAAATAGTTTCCAGGTTTCATTATCGCTTGAACTTGTAAAACTGTTGCTAATTATGAGAGATATTTATTTTTTTCTTTTTCTTCTGCTTCAAATAGTCCGAGCACATATCTTTGATGGTTTAGAATAGTTGTTGTTTTGTTCCATAGTACGAAATGAAACATTTATTTTTTTATGATTTAGTAATATAGCTACATGAATCTCTTTTAACTGAGTATGCAAAACTGTCAACGTATGTCAGACCTTTCTGTAATACTTTTGTGAAATGCGCTATGTGAAACCAAATGTGATCTGCAGCACTGTTGTATGGACTGTGATACGGGAGCAATATCGACAGTTGCCAATCAAACAGTGACACTGACTGGATGTGTGACGTCTAGGCGTATGTGCGTGTGTTGTGTATGCGTGCTAGACAGAAGCACATGAAAATGTATGGAGAGTTATTACTTTTTTGATCACGGTATAAACTAAATTTCAGCGTGGACGTTATGAAACGAAATGTCAGAGTGTGAATATTGTAAGTTTCATTGAGAACTGTAAACATCACTGACAATGCTAACGTGGATGGACTGTGTCATGGTAAGAACGGAACTGTTTTGCACGCATCTGAGTTGTATGTGCTAATGAACTTGAAACTTATTATCTCGTGTGCAGTGTAATGAAATGCCGCGGGCGCTAAAACATTAACTATGGCCATGGAGATTTTAAAACTGTTTGTCACGTGTGGATCTGTTTTTCGCCACATCTGTGATTTCGTGATCGTGATTGCTATAGAGGACGCACTGTAATTTCACTATCAGCAAGTAAAATTGCACTGTGTAATGCTTTAAAACTGTGACGGCGCGTTAGAACCAGAAATGTGGGTGTATGGAACGTTGTAATACCAAATACGAAAATGGATCTACACAACAACGATTACGTCCAATCAGCCTGTGACTTAAGGAATGCAACGGAATTACCTCCAGGAGAATCACTAAATAAGAGAATGTATCAGTTGTAATTTCATAACTGACAGAGATACTTCAATTACGACGCCAGTATTGACGATCCACCAAAGACGTCACAACGTGTGGACCACCCAATGATAAGCTACAATCCCAAACGCTCTCCCTGTAAAAACATAGCCACTTCATGTAGTTTCTAATTTAATTGATTTCCCTCTAGTGATAAACTTTTCTCAATGTTTGCCTTACAGAAAAATAAATACACTTTATTTCAAGCGGTTTCGCAGTCAGTGTTGACGTTGTTGATTCCGCACTACATAGTCCTTATTATAATTTATTTTATCTATCTAATTCACTTATTTTCTTGTAGCTGTTATGGCATGTGTTTTACGTACTCTTTTGGATGGGCGTGTTTCATGCGTGTGTGTAGTGTTTCGTTATGTTATGTAGTGTACTGCGTAAGTTGTGGCGTCCGCCTTTAAATTGTAAGCGACGGCAAATCACAGTTAGGCGGCTCGGCCACTTTTGATGCAAAGCACGCTATAGGAGGGAATTTTGAATATGAAATGTTTATATTCAATAGGACGTCATATTACGATTTACTCACGGCAAGTGCGAGTTTATTTTACTTTTACAGGTGTAACTGAACAAAACTATAGCCATTTCTTTAATTATCCTCCAACTAATTTGCGGAGGCTTTCGTGTTTTGTTTTCCTTTGGTGTGTTTTGTCAAAATCTGGTGTGGATACATTCGTTAAGTTTGTAAGTAAAACGGATTCTTTTGAGTTAAAATAATCGAAATTCACTATCAAAATTACACAAAGTAGATATCTGAGAATCTTTTTTCCCACAAACATCCCCCCTCCAATTAAAACCTAAGCAACTCCTTTAAATAGTCCCGATTTGCACAAGAACTACTCAGTTTGTGCAAAATAATAGTCAACAGTATTGTCACGTAGAAGAAGGTGTACTTAGATGAACGACGAACACTAACTTCACTTAAAGAAAGGTTTATGCAGCACTTGCACATACAAGAGCGTGGAGCGAACTGCCTCCGGCCAGGACACATACGGTATATATACAGGTACAGAATATTCCAGTACAATGATTCTTGGCATTTGTGGATACTTCTGGAATGTACTCGAACCGAATATAGAAATCTAAATCTTACAGTTGGAATGAGTTTTGAACTCACGACCCTCCAGGCAACAGACTAGTATCATAACCACTACACTACAGTCAGTTATCTCTGCAACACTGCTCCCTCCTTAAGAGAACTGCGTCTCGGCATTACGTCCTCCTGGTCCGGGAACGAGTCATCGGACCTGCATACTCCGACTCCCGATGACTGATGTTCGCCCTAGTGGTGATCTTCTTAGAACTTCCCTTGCAGCTACGCTCTTCGTTGCCTTTCCGTTCGTTGCCTATCGCTGGAGCTTCGAATTCACGCTGGGTTGCAGGATCCTTACAGTGTTTCATTCGAAGGACGTGGACCGTATCTCTGACCTTTTGTCGTCTTGTGTCGGGATTGAAATCTTCAACTTTATAAATAACATCAGACAACTGTCTTACAACCTTATAAGGTCCAAAGTAGCGCCTGAGGAGCTTCTCAAAGAGACCAGCTTTCCGAACAGGAGTGAAGACCCAGACGGGGTCACCAGGCTGGTAGACAACAGGGCGGTGGCTCGCGTCGTATCATCGGTGATCGTTTTCTTGAGCCCGCAGGTAAGGAGACCAGCTAACTGCCGAGTTTCCTCAGGTCTGGTTGACACATGGCCGATGTAGTCGTCTTCAACGTCATCAGTGTCCATCGTCGTCGTCGCATCACACCCATGCACCAGGAAAAATGGCGTTAATCCTGTGGTGTCTTGTTTGGCTGTGTTGTAGGTAAACGTCACGAAAGGTAGCGCCTCATTCTAATTGCTCTGCTAAACATTGACGAACATTGACAGCCTGTCGGCCAAGGTCTTATTAAGGCATTCAGTAAGTCCGTTAGTTTGCGGATGGTTGGCAGTCGTCATGTGATGAGTAATGTTGCACCGACGGTTTATCTCCGTCACAAGATTCGATTGAAAAACTTTCCCTCGATCCGTAATTAACGACCTTGGGGCATCGTTTTTTAATACAATGTCTTCCACGATGAATTTGGCTACCTTGAATGCTGTTTTCATGGCTTTTGTAATGGCATAAAGTGTCAAATAATCAGTGCAAACAATAATCCAACTACTTCCACTAGCAGACGTTGCAAATTGTCCGAGGAGGTCAATCGCAACATGCTGGAAAGGTGTTTCGGATGGTGGAATTGGTATGAGTCAGCCAGGTGGTTTCTCAGGAACTGTCTTTCTTCTCTGGCATTCTCTACAGTGCGACACATAGTGACGGACACTCCTAAATCAACCTGGCCAGAAAAATCTCTTGTGGATCCTATCGTATGTCTTAATAAACCCTAAGTGTCCGGCCTCAGGTGTGTCATGGAATTTCTGTAGAACTTCTAAGCGCATGTGTTTAGGAATCACTGGTAGCCACCCCTTTCCAAACGGATCAAAGTTTTTCTTGCAAAGTAATCCATCAACTACCTCAAGTTGTCCTTTCACATACTCTGACCAATTTAAGGCCAGCATATTTTGAGATATCTTGGCGTCCCCCTTCTGCTCAGCAGAGAGATCCTGGGGTGCAGCGAGACAGTCACTATCTTCATCAAAGTCTTGATGGTCTTGCACAGGGTTTTTTGAGAGACAGTCAGCATCTTGGTGTTTCCTTCCACTTTTGTACACTACGGTAATGTCATATTCTTGAAGACGTAGTGTCCACCTGGCGAGTTGTCCTGTTGGATCCTTAAGACCTGTCAATCAACAATGTGAATGATGCTCTGTAACAACTGTGAACGGCGTTCCATAGAGATACTGTCGAAATTTGCACATGACCCAGATCACAGCAAGAAAGTCTCTTTCTGTAGTTGAGTAGTTCCTCTCTGGTTTTTTAAGTGTCCTGGAAGCATAGGCTATAACCTTCTCTTTTCCGTCAGAAATTTGCACCAGAACAGCACCGATCCCATACCCACTGCCATCTGTGTGTAGTTCCGTAGGTGCTCTCTCTCTTCGTACAGACCACGTACAGGGTCAGTCGTCAGAGCTTTTCGCAGCACTTCGAAAGACTCTTGTTGAGCACCAGCCCAGATTAATTTAGCATCAGCTTTTAACAACTCTTGGAGTGGCCTGGCTGTAATACAAAAGTCTTTGATAAAACGACGGTAATAAGAGCATAATCCGAGGAAGCTTCTCACATCTCTAATACTTTTAGGAATAGGAAATTCCCTTATAGATGTCACCTTCTCTGGGTCTGGTGGCACACTTTCGTTTGACACAAGGTGTCCAAGTATTTTGATTTCTTTTGCTCCAGAGAGACATTTTCTTGGATTAAGTTTCCGCCCGCCTTGTTGGAGGCACTTAAGAACGGCCCTAAGTCTTTTCATGTGTTCATCAAATAACTCTGAGAACATTATAATGTCATCTAAATAACAAAGGCACATCGTCCACTTCCGGTGATTTAGAAGATTACCCATCATCCATTCAAAAGTATCTGGCGCATTATACAAACCAAACGACATTACCTTAATCTCATACAGGCCCTCAGGGGTGATGAATGCAGTTTTCTCATGATTAGCCTGATCTACTTCGATTTGCATTATCGCGCGTATATGTCCATGGTTGAGAAAAACTTAGTCCCGTGCAGACAATCTAGTGTATCATCAATTCGTAGAAGAGGGTAAACGTCCTTTTTAGTTACCTTATTAAGCTTCCTGTAATCAACATAAAAGCGCCAACTACCAGTTTTCTTCCTGACGAGAAACTCTGGTGACGACCATGGGCTCCGCGAAGGCTGGATTATGCCATTCTTCATCATTTTCTCTACCTAGTCGCGAATTATTCGACGTTCTATTGCTGACAAACGGCATGCTCTCTGGCTTATTGGTTGATGGTCTCCAATGCTAATCCGGTGTTTCACCGTCGATTTGTCTAATTTGCTCTTCACCTGTGGATTGAAGCATTCAGAGAACTCTTGAAGAATGGCAAGTAGCTTTTTCTGTGGTTCCTTAATGAGATCTGGTGATAGTCGAGCTAGAAGATCTTTTCTTGTAGTGGTAGTGCTAATTTCGCCCACAGACCCGGCATGGGAGGTTTCTATGACGCTCAGCTGTTCTGCAATTAACATTCCAGCCTTTGCTACGCACGTGCATCTTGGAAGGATCTGCGGTTCTCGGAGACAGTTAACTATCCACAATTCACCGAATCCGTTCTTAAACTAGACGACAGAGGCTAGGATGGGTAAGTTATTCTTTAGTGGTATGCTTCTCTTACATTCCACTACAGGATCCATGGGTTGATGCATGGCATGACACATGACAGTTACTTTTCTAGCGCTGACTGCTGGAATGATGACGTCATCCAGCACACATAGTCTCCACACACTCGAATGCGCATCTTCCCGTCCACAGTATCTCATCTCGTATAGCATAATCTTCGAGCGACCACCGTCTATAATTGCCTGAGAAGCTTTCAAAAAATCCCATATAAGAATGACGTCATGACTACACTCTTGTAACACGATAAATTCTAATGGCTGTGTATCGCCACTTATACCCATACGAATGACACATCTTCCTGCATGTTTTACGTATTTCCCATTAGCTACCTTCAGAAGAGATGTTTCGTTGTCGACGAATACGGTTTTCTGCACCTGCCGACGGTACTTCTCCGAAATGACTGAATATGGTGCTCCAGAGTCCACAAGAGCTTGGGCTGGTAGGCCATCCATATGGTTCAAATAGTTCAAATGGCTCTAAGCAGTATGGGACTTACCATCTGATGTCTTCTGTCCCCTAGACTTTGAACTACTTAGACCTTACTAACCTAAGGACAACATACACAACCATGCCCGAGGCAGGATTCGAACCTGCGACCGTAGCAGCAGCGCGATTCCACACTGAAGCACCTAGAACCACTTGGACACAGCGGCTGGCCATCCATAAGGATATCAACGTAGTTTCCTATCATTTTTGTAGCAGCCGGCTGCTGTGGCCGAGCGATTCTAGACGCTTAAGTCCGGAACCACGCGGCTGCTACGGTTGCAGGTTCGAATCCTGCCTCGGGCATGGATGTGTGTGATTTACGTAGGTTAGTTAGGCTTAAGTAGTTCTAAGTCTAGGGGACTGATGACCTTAGATGTTATGTCCCTTAGTGCTTAGAGCCATTTTTTTGTAGTGGTCGGCGGAGGAGGATTTTTTTTCTTCGGCGGCCTCACGCCCAAGGAAGGTCGTACCCTTTAGTTTTCCACGTTGCGGCGGCTAGGTGATAAGCTGGAGCTTCTAAACGGCGATGGAGACCTTGATCGAGGTGTTGGGGAGCGTCCTCTCCAGCGGATAGCTTGCGGCGATGGTGACCTACGTCGTCCTGCACCCACATCTTGTTCATCTTCGTCGTCCCGGAGTTGGCTCAACTAAGATCGGTCTGCTGTCTTCCGGCACGGGCGTCATCAAATATCCGCCGCCTTTCTCGACATTAGCGCACCACATGTCCCGGTCGTCCAAAGTGGAAACATACTGGTTGGTTATCCGGGACCCTCCAGTAGTCAGTCTTCCTTGGTGCCCAGACAGGTTCCTCATGCGGCATTGTAGGAACGTAACTTAGCCAGAGTCTCGACTTTTTCACAGTTTTAAAGGGAAATGTAGAACGACAGATTGGGTTCAATGTCTCTTCCACTTCCTCCCTCATGACCCCTTGAGCCGTCTCGTTTTTCGTCTCGCCGTGCAACAAGTGCCTTCTGAACTTCCTCTCTTACTATCTGACAAAGAACACTTGTGAAATTAATTTCTTTCTCCATCGCAGACACCGATACGACGTTTGGAAGCCGTTCAAACTTCTTGCGTGTAATTCTTTTTTGATGCATTGTCCGCCCCGTCGCCGCGGCAGGCCCTCAGCATCACCCTTCATGAGATGTGCAACCTTATCTTTCTCCTTCATTCTGGGATCCGCTGTTTTACAAAGCTCCAAGACGTGTTGAATGTAGGATGCTGTAGTTTCTCCTGGACGCTTTGCCCTGCACTTTAATTTATCATCAGCCCTGCATTTCTGTCGTTGTGTGTCGCCGAAATACTTGCGCAGTTCCGCCTGGAATACTTCCCAGCTTGTGAACTTCCCCTCGTCCTGCTCTTTCCATTGCTTGGCAGTGCCCTCCAAGTAGAAAAATACGTTAGCGAAACAAACGGTGCCATCCAGTTTGTTAAATTTGGCTATATGCTCATATACCTGCAGCCACTTGTTTGGATCTTGGTCATCGTCACCAGAGAACGCGGACGGATATCTCATGTAGTGGCACCCTGTTTCTGTCATCGTAACGTCCTCCTCTTCTCCTGTCTCCGATAGATTGCGATCTGTTGAATATGGCTCGAAATGGGGTTTCTCGCCACGTAAACGGCGGCTCTGTCGGGTCCTGATGGGAGCCCCTGTGTCATCGGGGATAATGTGCGCTATCACAAGTTCCAATATCCAGCGTCTCCACCAGAATAATGTCACGTAGAAGAAGGTGGAATTAGATGAATGACGAACACTAACTTCACTTAACGAAGGTTTATTCAGTACTTGAACATAAGAGAGCACGGAGCGAACTGCGTCCGGCCAGAACACAAATGGTATATATACAGTTACAGAACATTCCAGTACAATGATTCTTGACGTTCGTAGATACTTCAAGAATGTACTCGAACCGAACATACAAATCAAAATATTACAGTTCAGGTTAGTTTTTAACTCACGACGCTCCATGCCACAGTCTAGTATCATAACCACTACACTGCAGTGGCTGCGCTGGTAATCCTCTTCTGCGACAGTATTACTGAATCTCAAATATTTTCGAAATACGAATTAAATACTCTATAACCTTCTCTGTTTCAGGTCACGCATTACTATAAATCCATCAGCTGTCGTTAGGAAACTTCTTCTTAATTCCATCAGACTCACAGTACACACAATACAAACTTTCATCCTGTTTCTAGGTACAGATATATACACTCCTGGAAATCGAAATAAGAACACCATGAATTCATTGTCCCAGGAAGGGGAAACTTTATTGACACATTCCTGGGGTCAGATACATCACATGAGCACACTGACAGAACCACAGGCACATAGACACAGGCAACAGAGCATGCACAATGTCGGCACTAGTACAGTGTATATCCACCTTTCGCAGCAATGCAGGCTGCTATTCTCCCATGGAGACGATCGTAGAGATGCTGGATGTAGTCCTGTGGAACGGCTTGCCATGCCATTTCCACCTGGCGCCTCAGTTGGACCAGCGTTCGTGCTGGACGTGCAGACCGCGTGAGACGACGCTTCATCCAGTCCCAAACATGCTCAATGGGGGACAGATCCGGAGATCTTGCTGGCCAGGGTAGTTGACTTACACCTTCTAGAGTACGTTGGGTGGCACGGGATACATGCGGACGTGCATTGTCCTGTTGGAACAGCAAGTTCCCTTGCCGGTCTAGGAATGGTAGAACGATGGGTTCGATGACGGTTTGGATGTACCGTGCACTATTCAGTGTCCCCTCGCCGATCACCAGTGGTGTACGGCCAATGTAGGAGATCGCTCCCCACACCATGATGCCGGGTGTTGGCCCTGTGTGCCTCGGTCGTATGCAGTCCTGATTGTGGCGCTCACCTGCACGGCGCCAAACACGCATACGACCATCATTGGCACCAAGGCAGAAGCGACTCTCATCGCTGAAGACGACACGTCTCCATTCGTCCCTCCATTCACGCCTGTCGCGACACCACTGGAGGCGGGCTGCACGATGTTGGGGCGTGAGCGGAAGACGGCCTAACGGTGTGCGGGACCGTAGCCCAGCTTCATGGAGACGGTTGCGAATGGTCCTCGCCGATACCCCAGGAGCAACAGTGTCCCTAATTTGCTGGGAAGTGGCGGTGCGGTCCCCTACGGCACTGCGGAGGATCCTACGGTCTTGGCGTGCATCCGTGCGTCGCTGCGGTCCGGTCCCAGGTCGACGGGCACGTGCACCTTCAAAAATGGTTCAAATGGCTCTGAGCACTATGGGACTTAACATCTATGGTCATCAGTCCCCTAGAACTTAGAACTACTTAAACCTAACTAACCTAAGGACAGCACACAACACCCAGCCATCACGAGGCAGAGAAAATCCCTGACCCCGCCGGGAATCGAACCCGGGAACCCGGGCGTGGGAAGCGAGAACGCTACCGCACGACCACGAGATGCGGGCGGTGCACCTTCCGCCGACCACTGGCGACAACATCGATGTACTGTGGAGACCTCACGCCCCACGTGTTGAGCAATTCGGCGGTACGTCCACCCGGCCTCCCGCATGCCCACTATACGCCCTCGCTCAAAGTCCGTCAACTGCACATACGGTTTACGTCCTCGCTGTCGCGGCATGCTACCAGTGTTAAAGACTGCGATGGAGCTCCGTATGCCACGGCAAACTGGCTGACACTGACGGCGGCGGTGCACAAATGCTGCGCAGCTAGCGCCATTCGACGGCCAACACCGCGGTTCCTGGTGTGTCCGCTGTGCCGTGCGTGTGATCATTGCTTGTACAGCCCTCTCGCAGTGTCCGGAGCAGGTATGGTGGGTCTGACACACCGGTGTCAATGTGTTCTTTTTTCCATTTCCAGGAGTGTATAAGCAAACTATAAGTAAATCCTTCATTCATGGAAGTTTAAAGGACCTTTAGTGTAACATGCCACCAGAACACTCTGTTTTAACGAACTGGATAAAACCTTAATTTCCAAGACATAGATGACGTTTGGACAAGTAATAAACATATTTCTCATTATTCCTTCTGTGTGTGTGTGTGTGTGTGTGTGTGTGTGTGTGTGTGTGTAATTTTAAGTGAAAGCAATATGTAACTTAACATTACACACACACACACACACACACACACACACATATATATATATATATATATATATATATATATATATATATATATATATATATATATATATATATATATATATGCATGTATGTGTGTGTGTGTGTGTGTGTGTTTGTGTGTGTGTGTATAATGAAAAATATAAAATAAGTAGATAAACATATTCATTGTTACTTACATTTGAAAGAACATTTTGTTTTACTCTCTCAGTTAAGTCTACATGTCCCATAGCTCTTCTTTAAAAATAGTTTCATATAAGTGTGAATATTGGACATTATATCATGTTTCCTTAAAGAGTTTCTTTTTATTTTCATTTTTGGATACTTTAACTTCATTCCAGTGGTTTCACTTCTAGTTTTGTCAACATTTGTGCAAATGTTGGCTCTAATGTCAGTACAACTGGCAATTTCATTCTTGACATTTGTAACAGTTTGCTGACAAACATCCACTACTGCCAACCCATCCACACTGAACATCATATTTTCAGTATTATCCAACACAAAATCATTTTCTGCAATGGAAATGTTTTCACCATTATTTGTCTGATCTAATATTACTTTTACATCATAGTTTTCTACAGGGATTAACCATGCATCATATTGTTTGTCTTCTAATTCTACTGTATGTTCTTTTTGTACTTCTGTGACCTGATTACTGAAATCTGGAATTCCGTTTCTCAAATTTTTCTCTTCACTCTTCTTATTATGGAACGACTTAATTCACTTCTTAACGCCTCTATTCTACAAGCCAATCTAATGTTTTACGCCTCAGTTATACTGTCCAATGATTGGTCTGGTCCACTCTACGACTGTCATAAACTGTTATTTGGATAACTAACTTTATTATTTTATTTGTTCGAGTTGTGCTCCCAAAAATTTCGTTAACTGTTCAAATAAATGCTGGTAATAATTGCATAAAAATAATTGGCCCCTTCTTTTGGCTTTCCCATCTTGAAGTCATGTCTGACACACAAAATAAATGATGACAGTTCACATGACTTAACCACTGTGTTTCTCAACTGTAAATGAAGAAAATCAGAACACTTATCTTTTTGATTTTAATTATGACCATGACATTCCACATAATTAAGTTCCATTCATTCAGTTTGTCACATACCTTGTCTATCCTTGTGTTTCACTCTTTGTCCATATTTTTGTCAGTGCCATGAATATTAACAGTTTTAATATTCCATTTAGAATTTAGTTCTTGTGATGTGCAGATACCTGAAACATAGAAATGATTAATAAGTTAGTCCGCATGTTTTTCATCATATTCCAGCTCATTCTATTAACTTGAAACCTAATCAGCTTTTGTGACTACAACTTAGCTACTTAACTTGTTGATTAATGTCGATGTAGAGTGAGGTGTAAAACGCTTCTTTGCTGCATAATCTCCACCTGTAATCAATGCCTGGGTTCTTATGACATATGGCAGGAACTGCATGTCTAGTTACTCAGTTCAAGTGTTGGAGCTGAAACAGAAAAATACTTTAAATAATTTTATTTATTGCAGCAAATACAGACACAACTTTAATCCTAAAAGACAAAGTACCACTGACATGCCACAGTACTACTGCTGTTCCTTATATACCATTTACAATTTGATATTCACAAAATTACAACAAACATTCTTTCACGCAGATTCTTTTTAAGTTTACAGTTAAAATTTGATTGGTCTTACAAACAAGTCATACAATTCTTGTCTATGATTTGTTACAATGACTGTTAAACAGTTAACATGTCAAAATATCATTATCATTATGGCTAAATGAATGAAATTTCTTTCTACAGTGATATGTGAATTATTTGGCGTCATAATTTTGAGAATATAGATTTTATTTTATTGTTAACACAATTCCTGCGTCTCTTTGATTAACTGAATAATAATTCCTATCACTTTTCTATGTACTTGTTTAGACAGGTGCTTCAATAAATTTTAAATTTTTTTCCGTTATTGTGGTATAGTGATGATATTTCATGTTAATTATTCTTCAGGTGACTTAATTTCATCAATACAGTGTATTAACAGTTTTACAGTGCATGTTCACATATTTAACAACTCAACATAAACTTCGCAATATAGCATCATATGTGTCAAAATGGTCTGAATCGCAATAGTGCATTTGCCCAGTTCCTAGTGAACTCTGTACGTAGAAACTGTTAATTTATTGCACTATGGTAATTGCTAACTATCGTTTTTTCCTTGTCTTTGGTTGATGATCTTCAAATATGGGAGAAAATCAGCAGAAAAAGTAACAGTTATTTTTAAACTGGAGCGGGACATGATCTTAAATTGGAGTATGTGTGTCACTGTTATTAACACTATGACATTACACATTAATATTGTAAGGACAAGTTATTCATAGTAATAGTCGTTTTGTAGCATTGTGGTGGTTGCCAAATCTGGTACTTAGAGAAGGTATATGTGGAAAAATTGGCTAATACTGTAAACAGAAATGGAGATAGTGTGCTTACAGAATATGTCTGTTACTTTGCTGCTAATTGTTTTACTTAAGACATGATACTTCAAGGTGGCTACTTCGTACCATTTATTATGGTAATATTGGTTACTGCTTTTTAAGTAGGATAACGTCCTGTGGCACGCAATTCGCCTAAAGGGGTGTCTGGATTAATATTTTCCGCCATTTCACAGGAAATGCTTCGACGTCATGTTTACATATATGTTAGAATGAAGATGCGAGTATTTTGGAGAAAATTAGTAAAAAAATGTAAATAGCGATGGCAGAAATGTGGTTATACAATTGTTGTTTATAAACTGTGCGGCAGTCGCATCGTCATTGCAAATGTCGAGCCAAAAATGCTGCAGCAGCTTATGTTGTTTACGCAGAGTGACTGTGTTCCACAGCTCTGCAGCATTGTATCACAACTCTTAGTAGTTGAGGACAAATATTGTATTCCTGAGTTGAAGGCACATTGTGAACTGGAGCTGGTCGTAGACGGATCTAGAAAAAATATAGAGGGAAGTGTGTAGACAACATTGTGCCATTCCTGTCCGTCTTTGATGGAAACTGGTGGGTGCTTGCTACAGGATAAAATTAAAGAGTTGATAGAAACAGAAGGAGGGGCGTAGGCAGTGAGAAACAATGTAGAAATAATTTATTTTTATCACTGTGTCATGTACATAGAGCAGCTTTTTGTGGGTAAACTGAATAAACTTGTAAATAACAGTGGAAGGTGGGAAGCTGACAGTTAATACCTATAGTTTTCTTTTAATTGTGTTAATTAAGATGCAAAACTTTGTGGCAGCCATTTTGGACCATTGAGTTCAGTAATATAGCGATATGATGTTTTCTCAGCATATGACTAGCTTGAAAAACTTCTGGGTGTCCAGCCAGGACACGTTGTAGTCACTCCATGACGTTTGAACAGACAGTCTTGATGCCACCTTCAGGTGGTCCCTCATAAATGCTGCTCCATTCCTGTTGGTGCCCTGTATATGCTAGCCATTACCCCCTCTACGACCCTGCTGCTACTTCTATCGGTGCAGCCACGATGGTAGATGGTGGTCAGAGTAGAGGCACTCCGCTCTGGCCTATGTTTATGGGGCTATCTTTATAGCAGCCCACAGTTAAGTCAGGGGTATAACCATGCACTGCACCTAGTAAAATAAAAGCGTTACTGTGCAATGGGGTCTGCAGCTAACAGTGATAGTGTGGATACTAGAGACCAGAGTTAGGAACCAGGCACTGCTACCCCAACAACCACCACTGTGGCGGCCACATAGATAGAGGTAGGAGTGGGTAGGAGGGGGAGGGGGCCGGTAACTGCCAGCACATATAAGGTGTGAACAGGAGTAGAGCAGCGTTCAGGGAGCATCTGAAGTTGGCAACAAGTCTTTCTGCCAAAATATTGTTGAGTAATTATGATGTGACCCAAGTGGACAGCCGAGAACTCCACAAGATGGTAAAAATTTCTACCTTTTTTAAGTACAATAACACCCTGTCAAACAGTATGCCTAAAGAGCTAATACTTTTAACCTTGTTCGCAGAATATGTCATGATGTAATTAATTGTCACAAATTCACTCACACACTGTAATGTGATATTGTCCAACCTCGCAAGTGATGGTAATAATTGCATCTATTTTTGAGCAGATTAACTTTGCTAATGGTGATCATCTCAGTGTTGTGCACAGACCTCAAAAAACTATAGGCATACAACTGCTCTTGTAGTGAGAGGATAAGTAGGGGGAGGGAGGTCTCAGTTTCTATTTATCACAAAGGAAGGGAGATGGGGTGACCTTGGCTGCACCACATACAGTTGCTTCAGAGACATGGTAGGGTGGAGGGTCCCTGGGTGATCTTGAAATCCTCTTACTATGATCAAAAGACATCTAATAATGACCCAGCACATACAATTAAATTGGAGAGAAAAGAAGGAGGGGATGGGATTTTCCTCGAGTTTAATGTGGTTGCATTTGCTTAGAGAGAAAGGGTAGAGGGTGAGATCTTGAGTGTAGCAACAAATTTGCCTCAGTTACGTTGTCGGGGAAGAGTATACCTGGGTGATTTTCAAGATGACTAGCATGCCTGCTTCAGATGTAGTATGATACCCTCATATTATCTGTCACTTTGAGATACAAACGTTATCTGTTCAGGTACCGGCACTGGTACTCTACTTGCGTATGGGTTATATTTACAGAAATGCTCTGCACACTAAGGTTTTAAATTTCCTTGAACAGCTCGACCTTCCTGCATTTTTTCCTTGATAATGGCAAGTGTGCACCTGTCGAAATATCAGCGGTTCTCGAAGAAGCCGCTCAGCTGCTTTCCCGTAAGTTGTTTGAACACTGTATACACTGGAGAACCTCAGGTTTCACATCAGCGAAACATTTTATACGTGGTGTGGTTACAGTTGGCTGCTACACATGTTTAACATGAGTGGCATACTTGTTATGTCATAATACAGCAGCTGTATTCGTGACCGACACCTTTCCACGATGCTTAAGTCGGAGACGGTTGTTGGGCAGTCATCAGTCTATCTAATGCATCTCAATCGCGCTCTATATGACTCACAGTAAGACACCTCGTTGGCCAAGTGTATATGGTGGATATGTACACGAGCCGGATGATAATTCATGATGAGTGCCTGAGATGACTGAGAATTATCACCCACAAAGATGTCTATACCAATCGTGCCTCAGAAAAGTTCAGTATGTGATCTCATCACGTATGATTGTTACTGGTATTCTTATAACCACAAAGACAGATGTGAAGTTATAAACTCACATCCAATATGATGCCTCTTAAGACACTAAAAACACCATCATTATACAGCTCTCTTCCCACAATGTTCTTTTGATTGTATTGGATGGAATGTTCCCAGTAGATGACGCGCAATGAAACTTATTCTGCAGACTGAAGAGTCATTCATATATGAAGGACACATCTCTGTTCCTTCAAAGTTAAATCTTGTAGTAGCAAACTCAACCATCAGTGCCTTTCCGAAGTTATCCTGCGCCCTTGGCAGAAGTGTCAATGCTGTGTGTCCTTTCCCCTTTCCCTCACATCCATCCTACCCTCAGAATAAAAATACCTTTCTGAAAGTTTTTCTAAATTTCTGTAATTTTTAAAATAGCTTTAATAAAAACGAAGTGTTTTTAAAAACATTACTTGAACGAGCTGTATAGATGAGAGATATTATATGTATCTTTGTAGTAAATAAATTATAATCTGCACAAACTTTATAGAAAATTGAAAGTAAAACAAAATCTGTGTTCTATAGTTTATGGCAGCTACTGCATTTTAGTACGATTATAATAGAAACGGGTTTTACTTCCCATTTCCTTACTTTTAGCAAAGGAAACTCATTGATTACGTCACTGATATCAAATTTAGTAGCAATGTCGTACTCTGTCAGTAAGATACCATTATTTTACTGTCTACTTCACCTTTACTCAACATTAAATAACTTTCCACTGTCTTTAATTTGCTGAAACCACTCTGAAAAATGATGCTGTCACTAGAATTGTCGTAATTGTCCTCGAAGTTTAGATAAGCATCTCGTAACCCATACTTAAACAAAAAAAGCTCAAAAATACAAAATATCAAACTACACCGACGCTCTTCATTAAATCTTTCATTTGGAATTTGGAGGCAGCTAATTCGTTAACTAGTTCCGTTGTATCGATATTTCTGCTATATTTGGCATCAAAACCTGCTGCGTATTTTTATAAACGAAATTCAGAGCTCTGATTTAGGACGTTCCCCTACAGGATAGTAGAATGAAATGAAATGGGGTGTTCCATACAGATCTGTTCCTATTTCACATACTATACTATCAAATACTTCGAAGCCCTCTAGCTTCAACAGTTTCAGTGTAGTCCTCGATTGCCAGAAACGGCAAAAATCGGAAGTCTTCTGTCATTGGCAAACATATTTGCTGCAACTCCTGTTCACCATGTTTTGAGGCTCCACAATTCTTTGTCGAACAATTCCATTGCTGAACATGAGTTAGTTCTGTAGGCTGCATCTGTATGAACTAAACGCACTGTTGACACATTATCCATGTGACACCTTTGCAGCATTAGTCATTTCTTTGTGATACTATCTGAATGAAACGATACTGTTTACCATCTCGTGAGGAGAAAAAGGCTTCTTCTTGCAGGAAGAAGGTAGGAACCCCGTACATTTCTCGGTTAATTCTTAAACGTATTTTTATAAGCTTTTGGGCCCAAGTGTGCCTGTGCCTCGGGCTGAAAGACCCACTGCTCCCAGATTCCTATAAACATTTTGATGGGAAACTGCAGCAGCTGAAGCATCTGTTATTTCTGAAGACAACTGTCTTCCAGACTTTGTTGGATTTTTCTGTGTATTTGAGGTGAGACCTGGTGGAGCGGTCTCTCCTGTTATAATGGACTGCGACGAATATTCCCTTTGACTTGGAAATATCGGCGTTGCCTTGAAATGACTCTCTGTGTCACATACCAACGGTTCTCGGAACGAAGTTTGTCTCTGATTTCCTCCAAGGAGTTCTAGGATTTTACCCAGGGAATCGGTCATTCATATTAATTTCTCACATTTTCTGTTTTCCCCCTTTTTACAGCTAATGACTGTGAACATTAATGTAGAAATGAGTGGTATTACAGTTAAGGGAGAACGTGAACAAGTCCATGAGACACTTACGCAACGAGAAAGTCGATACGCAGTAATCGTTAGATAGGCCCTTTCTGTCCTAACTGAGCGTAGTATCACGTTCCATGAAATGTTGTCGTGGCATAGATTGCTGCTCGTTACAGTAAGAATGTACGATAGCTCCAGCGCGCCTGACTCGCAGTCTACCGATCGGTCCCCGTTAGAGCCGTTATCAAATGGCTAAATCGGACATTCCGGCTTCTACGACCGCTACCGCGCTAGCTTAATGTCTGCAATCTCCCAGCATGGAAGCTACTCTAGAAACCTCTTCTCCTCCCTCTGTACCGTAACATTCGCAAATAATTCTGTACATTGCCGCGTACAAACAATCAGTGTTAATTATGCTTCCTAGTTATTGCCTACTGTTGGCGGTTAGTGCAATATTATCGGCATATTGTATGTTGTTAATACAGGGCCCGTGACCTTTATATCTATTTTAGTGTCTGACTAGGGTTCCTCTAAGATGTGTTCTCTATTAATATTGAATATCATTATTTATCTTTAACTAAGGCGTCTGGTTCTAATACAAATTTTGAAGCTCCTCAGGTCTTTATGAACAATGCCCAGTTTCTTAAGGATTTTAGCCAGTCTGTGATACTGTACTCTGCCAACACTTTTTCGAAAACAATAAATCTCAGACATGTGTTTAGTCTTATATCAGGGCATATTTGCACCTCCAGCTCTGTTGCAAATACAGCCTGTCTCTCACCTATTGCTTATCTAAAGCTAAACAATGAGTCACTGAGAAAATTTTCACGTTTCATAATTAAACCTCAGTGATTAATTTTGAGAAATATTTTCAGATAATTTCTTGCTTAAGTAACAAGTCTTTAGTAGTGTCGGGGATTTTTCCTCGTTTCAGTCTCTCCATGTCCCCTCAGCCTACTTTTAAATAAGTACCGCGTATCATTCCCAGGGGCAGAAGACGGTTGGGGCGAGCGAATGGCCATCACTCCCTCTCACAGTGCTGCGCCCTATAGAACGGCTGCACTCTTCCTGTAATTAGGCTGATAGTCTGGTCACAGTCTTGCTCCATACAAATTACGTTTTTCAAAACAGAAGTAGCAAACGCCGCGTTCGCTTTAGTAGAACATTTACTTAGATTACCGGTTTCGGCAAACTGTGTTACCATCTTCGGATCTGTAAAGAATGGATCGGGGAAGCACAAAACTCTGTGTTAGAGACCTACGCAGCATTTTTAACATAATATAGATCCGTAACGTACCTCCTGCACAACATTTCAAAGAATCTCGTCCATGTATACAATAACTTGCGTCACATAATAGAAAGACAGTCAACGAACTTGCAAGGCATAGTATATCGGCATGTCAAAAGTAAAAGAAATCATTATATGAAATATCATTCGAATTGCACTAAATGTACATGCTGATGCTCACGTAAAAGTCTCATACAGAATGAAATTGGATAGTAAACATACCACTCAACCGCCAGGAGGCATCTAGACCTCATGTACCAAACAAGTACCTAAACTTCAAACTATAAGTAACGAGCTGAATATTTGTACGACCCCAGTTTGTAAACTAATGACTACATTATTTTCATATGTAGCAAAGTGGACCAGTTGTGTCCTTTTCAGTATCTACAGTTTAATTAAATGCACCTAGACACAGAGCAATAGCTTTCCGTTGTACTTAGAATTTATACTGACTGTCGGTATTGTATAGCATATGTTATTTTTATAAGCTTAAGATTATAATTGTAAGCTCTTTTTATGTTGCCGTTATATAATCATAATATATGTATTTTTGATTAAAAAAGGTTTCATACGAGCTGTCTATACTGTATCTTGTTCTCCACTCCTGAGTTGGTGCTGTAACGACTTTTTGTCAACTTATTGTTTCACCATACCATGTGTTTAGCCTCCTTAAGACATAATGAATAATAAGTATGGATATGCAGTACGTTCATTGACGATTAACAAAGAATTATGAAGATAAATATTTTTTTGGATAATGTGTTTAAAACGTTGGTATAGTCATTTAAAAAAACTATGCATACAGTTGGATCTTTTTCTGTATAATTACACTGAAGAGATGTATGTGGATTTATATTTATGCTTAGACTTGATACGAAACTCTGTAATTCAATGTATTACTACTGTGGTTACACCTGGTGACTGACGGTGCGATCTGCCATTTTTGAGACCCAGTCTCAGTCTGCATGCGGATTTAACCGAACATGTGCATATACATTAGGTACACAGTGTGTGATATTTTATATAATGATTATTTTACTTTTTACATGTCGATATACTATGTTTTACAAGTTCTAGGAATGTCTGTTTATTATTTGACACAAATTATTGCACACATGTACGAGGTTCTTTCAAATGTAGACTATAAGGTACGTTGTGGTTCCAAGTAATGTTAGGAGAATTATGTAGATATCTCACACACAGTTTTGTGCTTACTCGGTCTATGCTTTACAGACCAGAAGGTGGTAACATAGTTTGCCGCAACTGGTAACCTTAATAAATACTGTATGAAAACGGTTGTGGCACTTCGAGATTTGTTATTCCCCTTTTCATATCTATCTAGATCGCCCACAGGGTGGAATAATGTGAAGCATATGCATTACGCTTTTACCTAATTTTTCTGCTCACCAACTTATAGGTATTTGGGTAACTACTGTTTAGATCTGGTTTGTTTTTGCTCTGTCGTCGTTTATACATCAAACGAAGAATTTTATATTCGTTTACGCTTTATATTTTCCTTTCCAGTTCCAAATTCCCGTTTTGCTGCCCACTGTATGACCTTTTTCAAATGTACCAATTCCGAAAGGTGTTTGTGGTTTCCTCCACACTTCATTTGGATCGCGCATTTTTCGCATCAGTTACGGGATAACTCTTTGCCTTTATCTTCTGACCCCAGAGAGATAGTTATCTCGTTTGTGTGAGAAGTACTTAAGTGTTACTTGTGGCCTTTGGAGTCGACAGTTCGACCAATGAACGGCTAGGACGATATTGTGCCATGTGAGAACGTAGAATTTGAAAGGAAAAAGGAGAACCAATCAGTCTATTGTGGTTCGACGTGGGCAGTCCTCAGTGGTCTCGCCTCGTAATGCAGTGCATGTTATTGTGAATTACTTGGTGCTGAGCAGATTTATATAGGAACTGTCTGTTATTGTGAATTTGCACGCGCAGGCAGCACTGAGATGGAAGAGGCCTATTGATGGTTATTTGTGTCAGAGAAGCTGTGATCTTGTAGTTCTGCTGCCACTCATCTCGAGGACTGCAGAGTATTGGAGTTCGTACTTGAGAGTGACACCTCTGTTTTTATTATGCTCAGGCATAAGAGGTAAGAAGATTTGGTTTTCCTACAAACCTTTCAGCAGACTGACGATTAGACTACTTAGATCAATAAACGGCATTCTGATTACGTCCACATCCCATTTTTAACCCGCGACCTGGTGTTAGTAAGTTGTCGTTTTATTCACCAGACAGAATGGTAATACTTCTCTGCTTTTTTTAATATTGCTGATTCGGCAATCGAGCAGAATGTGATTGTACGAAGGCTGCCCAGAAAGTAAGTTCCGATTGACCGCAAAATGGAAACCACAGTGAAAATCAGATATGTTTTGTTTGTAACAGTTAGCTAGACCTTCGAGCTACTTCTCTACGTAGTCGCCGTTCTGACTTAGACATTTGTCGTAGCGTTGTACCAGCTTTCCATTACCCTCATCATAGAAGACAGCCGCCAGTGCTCTCCGCCAGTTCTCTACGCTGGCCTACAGCTCGTTGTCTATGCCAAAATGTTGTCTTCGTAGCCAGCGGTACATGTGAGCAGATATGAAACTCAGAGGGAGACCATTAAGGGCTGTATTGTGGCTATTCAATCATTTCCAATCGATAACGAAGCAGGAGCATCTTCATTACCCCTGAAGAATGCAGCTGAGAATTGTCATGAAAAATAAACCGCACGACAGTTATGTAATGTTGGCTACATAGCTTCAGGCGAAATTTCTCACCAGGCACTCGTAATTGGCGGGAGGCACTATTTTCTAGACATATTTAAGCGCTCACTGTGAGCTCATAAATGATAACAGCGACGTGATGCTATCTAGGGTCATACTAGAGGCACTGCCCAACACATCTGTGCTAAGCTTTATCGGATTTTCATAGTAGTTTCCATTTCGCGACGTATCGGAAATTACTTTCTTGACACCCCTCGTATTAATTGTAACAGATGGTTCCTCTTTTATCTACGTGAGGACTCATCGTAGTAATTATTCTAATAATTCAGAAGTTTATTTGAATATTCCATTTTCAGTACCCTAATCAGGCAAATGTTCACATCTCACGCCTTTCTGAAGTAATAATAAATAAACGTTTTGTAAGTAATGCTAGCCCGAATTTTTCATTTAATTCTGCCTAAGTAAGATGTCAATGGGGACTCACTATGGTGTAATAGGGTCTGTTCCGAAAATGTATGGTACGTCACACTGCAGAATGACGAAAATGCGCCTGCCAAGTTCTTACGTGATTCTGTTCAGCTAGCGTGGCATTGCCATTCCCTGTTTGAATGTACGTCTCTATAATTTGGTTTCTTTATCCCATATATAAGGATAGAAACTGGCCATTAGTGGGATGCAGATACAGTTTACTGACTGAGACACACCAGAATCTGTTCGAAGTAGTGACCGATTGTACCGTTGCATAATATATCTATCGGTGTCTGCTTAAATATTCTTGGATGTATTCAGATGCATATCGGTACAGTTACTACGCTGTTAACAGACACCGTACAACTTACAAGTTTTTTTTTTCTACTCGCCAGCCCCAATTTAATTATGTTGTTCAGTCGTTCTTTAATCTCAGACTTTACTTATTTATTTATTTATTGTTCCGTGGGACCAAATTAAGGAGAAGTCTCCATGGTCATGGAACGAGTCAATACATGAAATTATAACACGATATTAGAAACAGATAAAATGAAATTTAAAAAAACATATTCAGGTGACAAGTCGTAAATTTAAATAAAGAAAATCAACAATGTAACACTGGAATTTGCTTAATTTTTTAGCTCTTCCAGGAGCTTCTCGACAGAATAGGAGGAGTGAGCCATGAGGAAACTCTTCAGTTTAGACTTAAAAGTGTTTGGGGTACTGCTAATATTTTTGAGTTCTTGTGGTAGCTGATTGAAAATGGATGCAGCAGAATACTGCACTCCTTTCTGCACAAGAGTCAAGGAAGTGCATTCCACATGCAGATTGGATTTCTGCCTAGTATTAACTGAGTGAAAGCTGCTAACTCTTGGGAATAGGCTAATATTGCTAACAACAAACGACATTAAAGAAAATATATACTGTGAGAGCAATGTCAGAATTCCCAGACTATTGAATAGGGGTCGACAAGAGGTTCTCGAACTTACACCACGTATAGCTCTAACAGCCCGTTTTTGAGCCAAAAATACCCTTTTTGAATCAGAAGAATTACCCCAAAAAATAATACCATATGACATAAGCGTATGGAAATATTTTCTTTTTATCATTTTGTATTAAGCAAATTTAGGATACCGGATTCTTTTCTTTTTCGTTGTATGTTGAAGCTCTCTAGATGTCACTAGCGAAATTCTAAGTAAGAAATCATTCCACAAGTCTATTTAATGCTGCATCTACATCCCGCATGCTGCTTTGTGGTGTATGGTGGAGGATCGCTCCACCGTCACTTCTTCCCTTTCATTTTCCATTCGCGTATAATTGGCGGAAAGAACGATTGTCCGTAAGCCATCGCGAGAGCTAAAATTTCTCTAATTTTACTTTCAAAGTCTTTCGACGAAATACATATAGGAGGAAGTAATCGATGTCCCTTCTAACAAGTTACTCCGTCGGAACTTTAATAGCAAACCATACCTTGAAGCAGGACGCCTCTCTAGTAGCGTCTGCCACTGGAGTTGGCTGAGTACCTCCGTGATGCTATAGCGTTTGCTAAATAAACCTGAAAATAAACGCTCTGCTCATCTTGCGACTTTCTATATTTCTTCTATGAACCTGTCTGGTACGGATCCCAGACTGACGAGAACTACCCAAATATACGTCGAACAAGTGTTTGGATCACTATTGCTATTCTTACCCAATTCTTCGTTCCAAAATGGATCGTGAGGAACCAGTGTTGACATTTTGGCTCATGACAAAGCGATGAAGTGGGGATTTTCCAATACGACCATTTCACAAGTGTACCGTGAATATCACGAATCAGCCTTTCGACAAATTGCTGAAGATTTCAATGCAGGGCCATCAACAAGTGTCAGCGTGCGAACCATTCAACGAAACATCATCGATATGGGCTTTCGGCGCCGAAGACCCACTCGTGTACACTTGATGACTGCACGACACAAAGCTGTACGCCTCGCCCGGGCCCGTCAACACCGAAATTGGACTGTTGACGACCAGAAACATGTGGCCTGGTCGGGCGAGGCTCGTTTCAAATTGTATCGAGCGGATGAACGTGTATGGGTATGGACACAACCTCATGAATCTTCGGACCCTGCATGCCAGCAGAGGACTGTTCAAGCTGGTGGAGGCTCTGCGATGGTGTGGGGCGTGTGCAGTTGGAGTGATATGGGATCCCTGATACGTGTAGATACGGCTCTGACCGATGACATGTACGTAAGCATCCTGCCTGATCACCTGCATCCATTCATGTCCATTATACATTCCGACGCATTTGGACAATTCCAGGAAGACTATGCGACACCCCACACGTCCAGAATTACTACAGAGTGGTTCCAGGAACACTCTTCCGCTGGCCACCAAACTCCCCAGAAATGAACATTATTGACCACCATGTCTTAGATGCCTTGCTACGTGCTGTTCAGAAGAAATCTCTATCCCTTCGTACTCTTACGGACTTATGGACAGCCCTACAGGATTCGTGGCGTCAGTTCCCTCCAGCCCTACTTCAGACATTAGTCCAGTCCATGCCATGTCATGTGGCGGCACGTGGCGGCCCTTCATGACATTAGGCAGGTGAAACAGTTTCTTTGGCTCTTCCATGTGATAAACATACAGCGAAACGCGATGTCAGTCACAGTTCAGACAAAGACAGTCTTCCGAAAGTACAACCGATAGTCAAATTCAGTGGGCGGAAAATGTTAATTTGCAATTTGCAATATACCTTTTACCATT